>NW_027464590.1:14568600-15242300 GCF_043290135.1 Rhipicephalus microplus
CGCGCTTGGCGTGCACAACTCTGCTGCCGAGATAGCGGAAGCGCAGGAATGCTCGCAGCTGGCTCGCTTGTCCACTACGACGGCTGGTCGGCGCATACTTGGTGAGCTAGGTTTTAACCCAATGGAGCTGGAAATGAATAACGTGCGTATATCAAAACATATACAAGAAAACGTCATTGTTGCGCCAATACCCCGCAACACTCACCCTGTACACAATGAGGGACGTCGTCGGACAAGGGTGACGGCTCTACTAAAACAACTGGGAAAAGGTGGCGTAAATGCAAAATTCTTTGACGCTGCAGCTATCGAGACGGCAAAAAGTTCGCAGCGGTGGTCGTGGACCAAACGGGCTCGACTACGAACTGCGCCACGGTGCGCACATTGAATCCCCAGGTGGCCGAACAAGTGGCCATCGCACTCGGTCTGCTAAAAGGTCGGTGCAAAGAGGTGTACAGCGACTCCAAATCCACAGTCATAGCCTTTCAGAAGGGCCGCATATCAGCACAGGCAGCCAGGATCTTGGACAGCTCCACCAGCGATACGATTGTTCCTCACACCATACTTTGGTTCCCCGCGCATGTCGGCTCATGGCATAAACGGCGTTGCACTGAACCCAAACGAGTCGGCCCACACAGCAGCGCGCGCACTCACTGACCGCGCTGCTCTCGACCTGGGCGATGGCTCCAGTGCCGATGACGCCAAACATGAAGACACACCTACTACACACAACGAGATTACCAAGTATTACTACATGGCGAGGCGGGCATTCCCAATGCCACATTCAAAACTCAATAGAGCTCAGGCCGTCTCGTTGCGCTTACTTCAAACCCATTCGCACCCGTCGTTAGCATACCTAAATTCAATTTATCCTCACAAATTCCCCGATGCAGCCTGCGCTGCTTGCGGGCAGACCGCTACGTTAGCACACATGCTCTGGGAGTGCGGGTCGCTCGGGCCGACTTATAGCATTCCCGAGTGCGATGCGCTTCTGCACAGCCCAAAACTTAAGGACCAAATTCTGGCCGTCCAGTGTGCCCGCGACAGGACCGTCAGGCTAGACCTGCCTGTCCCCACGTGGGAGTAGCCGGGTGACGCGTGGCAACCTCAGTGTCTGCACTGGACCATAATAAAGTTGTTCTCACTCACTCACTCATCATGTGACGTGAATAGATGACGAAGGTAAACGACACATCGAAACATGATAATCATCACACGGAAGTCACGTACGGTATCATTTACCTCCACCTCGGAAACCATTACTGGCTGTAAAGTGACAAATAGACTTTTCTCATTCTTTGCTTCGCATATCACCGATTACCATTGTACGTGGGATCTGCCAATTTTTATATGATTAAAAGACGCGAGATGGAGGTACTGTGATTGTTCACTAGATGGACGGATGGATGAACGAACAGATAGACAGACGCACTGACGGACGCGTGGACTAATGGTTGGAGGCATGGATGCACGGACGGACGGATGGGCGGACGCAGTGATGGTCGCAAGGACCGTCGTATGGATGGTCACATGAATGGTGTACGGACAGACGCATAAACGGACGGAAGCCAGAACGAAAGGACAGACGAAAAAGCAGACGGACGGATGAACGTTCCGTCCACTCACCGTCATTTATTCCATGGAAATGCAGTCATTTTTAAATGCAGAACGACTATTAGTCGCACGATGTCACGCGCCGTGCGTCAGCATTGTTCCCACTCCTACTACACCTGCTCCCGCCTCGCATGGCGTGCCGCATGCTTGTTTCTCGTGCGAACTGTTTGCTCCCGCCCCCAACCCTCTATCGCCTCGCAAAGGTGACGCAGGCTGCGTGTGCTCTACTCGGCAACAACTTATCATGGCACTGATGCGAAAGCTACGGAGGTGGAGCTTCTGCACATGTAGGACTACGCGAAGTAGTCCGTTTTGCCCCGCGCTTTGTTACGATCAGCGTTTCATGCAGACGCAGACGCCGCTTAGCGTTTGATGTTCTCGTAAAAAAGCGGAACTTCTAAATGCGAAGCGCTTTTTAGCGAACTTAGGCAACTTTCAGCGTATCTATCTATCTATTTACCTATCTATCTAGCCACCTACGACATTTAGCTCTCCAGGCCGTTTAGATAATGGTATCAATACCAAACTTTGTACCGCACAACATGACTGTATGAAGAAAATATTTGACTTGTCGTAACATGACAATTATGATATGTGTCATGAATGTCATAAATTGCCTTTATTGGTCCTTCAGCTCATGCGGTGGTTTCGTTCACATGGCACGTTGTAAAAATGGTACAGTATGGCATGATTGCATGGCGAATGCAAGCGACAGACACTAACAAGAAAATCTTCACAAGCGCGTCATGTGACAACATGACTACATGCCACGCTTAGGATGCACTGGCGGCCGTTTCGCTGGTGTCCCATATATCCAATTTGGTATTGCAGTACGTGAATGGATGACGAAAGTATGTGACTGGTGCAAACTTAATAATCATTAGATGCGTTTCATGTAACAGCAGGACTGCATGCCCCACTAATTATGTGCTGGCGGCCATATCTCTAGCTTCACTTGTACCAAATTTGGTATTACGGGACGGGAATGGATGACGAAGATATGATACCAATGCAACCACGAAAAATATGAGATGCGTGTCATGTAACAACATGACTGCATGCTACACTCACGATGTACTCGCGGCTATTTTGCTAGCTTCACATATGGCAAATTCGGTATTACGTGACGCCAATGAATGACGAAGGTATGTGACTGGGGCAAATACAATATTCATGAAATGCGTGTAATGTGAGAAAATTAATGCATGCCACAGTAAAGGCGGCAATACATTTCGACGTAACCCAGTGTGCATGCACACCGGCGTTTGTTTCCTCGCGTCACGCCGGCGTCCATGCCAGGTGCCGGCCCTGCTATATACTTACAGGCACGCGCCACGCTGCGTTCCTTTGACGCATGCGCGTTTCGGCGCGTCCGACTTCTCTCCGTCACGAAAAAAAGGAGACGCACTGCCTTCTGGGTAACCCACGGAGGAAGAAAAGGTAGGAGAGGGCATGCCCAGCCAGCGCAGGGCGTAAAAAATGTGACGGAAATACGTCACAGCGGCCATATTAACTGCGCACAATGGCTGCGTTTTGTTATTATTGATGTAGTGCGGTGCGGCATCGTTCAGGCAGTCCAGCGGTGGTGTGCGTGTTTTCTTGGACCTCTCACGTTAGCTTCGCGTACTGCAGGTGTTCGACAGCATCCATTGTTTGTGCCACATTGTTAGCTACGCGATTTTCCTCCGGTGGTGGTTGTAACCAGGTGTCTGAACTAGAAACCACGGAACAAGCGCGCGTATACGTACTCCGAATTCGCAGCGTCCGTCAAAACTGTGTCTAGCCAACAGCCTGACCGAATATTGCATAAAGCCTTTAAAAAGCGCAAAAGGGGAAAATTGTGATCTGAAAGAAGGTGTACTGATTTCGGTGCCTGGGTCGACGCATGGCAATGCCCGAAATATCATCTTTATTTTCACAAAGAACACATCAAATAAAAAATCTCAACGTGCAACTTTCCATGCTTATCAGAAACGCTGGCAGTGATTTCGTGCTTATCGTAAACCTATACGCAGAGATTTCGTCAACCGTATCGTGGCAGGACAGCGTGTTGAAATCCGTTCCGTTGGTTTCGGATAGCACCTGCGCAAGCGGCGCGCAGGCCACGTGATTTTTGAGACAGAAAGGGAGTCACACCTTCTGCTTCGCATTCATATGTAAACAAAAGAGGAGAATTTGCCCAGTCAATATGGCCAACTTCCGGCTTCATTGCGGCTTCACAACGAGTGATGTCAGGGCCTCTCCTACCTTTCTTTCTTCCGTGGGGTAACCCATCGGCATTTCGCGCCAGTTGCCGTCGGGTCGGGCCGACGGACGCTGGTCGCCCCGGTCGCGCCTGGCGTAAGACTATAGAGTGCTCACGTTTTGCCAGCGTAGCGCCGCTGCGCCCATTGTGCGCGCGAGTCAACGCTATATTCGAGTGTATTTGGCCCTTCATGATGCGCTCACGGTGATTTGCCTAGCTCCACATATACCAAGTTTGGTGTTACGTGACGTCAATGGATGAAGAAGGTAAATGACTGGTGCAAACACAATACTTCTGACAATCGTCTGTTGTCAGAACATGACAACGTACCACGCTCATAGCGTTCTCGCGGCCGTTTCGCTAGCTTCACATATACTAATTTTGTATGACGTGACGTGAATATATGACGATGGTAAACGACACATCCACACATGATAGTCATGACACCGGAGTCACGTACGGCATCTTTTACTTCCACGTCGTAACGTTGTGCTGATTTTAAAGTGACATATCAATATTTCTCATTCGTGCTTCGCATATCATCTGTTCCCACTATACGTGGGATCTACTCATTTTTTTCATGCGTTCAAAATGGCGAAGTCACAACAAATTAATTTAAAGAAATACGTTTAGCTCACAGCTGTGAGCTGCGTCCTGTCTCAACTAGCTTCACGTAGAAAAAAATTCGAAATGGCCAGAAGAGCTAAATGTCGTAGGCGGACAGATAGATAGATAGATAGATAGATAAATAGATAGATAGATAGATAGATAGATAGATACGCTCAAAGTCGAACTGCTCAATTAAATACTTGTCAAACAGCTCCAAGACGGTTTCAAATTCTTGGAGTTTCGTTCGGATATATCAAAGGTGGCGTAGACTTCGTCTGCTTGATGTTGCTCGGGCTTCACGCACAAGTCTGAAGACTTTCGGAAACGTTTAAAACGCTGTTTGCACTTCGGCCACTCGTTCTGCAACGAAGTATCGAAGGTGTCTGCCGGTTGAATAAAGAATGACGCCATGATCGGTGCTTTTTTTACTTGCAGCGTACTTCGCGAAAATGATGACTAGAAGCCGATGTCCTCTGGTATATAGCACCTGTTCTTCTGACACCATGTTAAAGTCGTCACGGGCGAGTGAGAAGGTAAGATGGTGGGTTACGTGAACACCGGTTTCTTCCAAAACCACGTTGTTGCTTGTTGTTTCTGTTGTTCTCCTATTGATTGTGGCTAAACCGCGTTCTAACCTCGGAGCTCTGCCACGCGCATCTAGAGCACACGTGGACCCCAGCTTTGCAGGCTTGTCCTGGATGACAGCATCTACAAAAGCGCGAACCAAACAAGGGACGATTTATGCGCCAATGACGTGCTGTTACTGCATCGAAAAAAATTATATACCTATCTTAGAAAACGAATTAATTCAAGGTTGTTTTCTGTCTTGGCTGCCAGGAGTTAACGAAGGCTTAGAAGTGTTTATAAAGGAGCCCAAGTAGGGAGATCTGAAAATTGGCAGATTGCACGTACAGTAGAAATCGATGATATGCGAAGTACAAATGAGAAAGGGTGATAGGTCACTTTAAAATCTGCAGAACATTAAGAAGCGGAAATAAATTATGCCGTCAATGACTTCCATGCCATGATTATCATGTTTGGACGTTTCATTCACCTTCGCCATCTATTAACGTCACCTGTTACCAGCTTTGGTGTAAATGAAGCTAGTGAAACGGCCGCGAGTGTACTATGAGTGTAGCATGTAGTCATGTTTTACATGAAATCTGTATCATGATTATCATTTTTGGACGTGTCATTTACATTCATCGTTCAGTCACGTCAAGTAATACCAAATCTGGTATATGTGGAACAAGTGAAACGGCCGCGAGACCGCTATGAGCGTAGCATGTAGCCATGTTTTACATAAAACGCATTTTATGATTATCAGGTTTGGACATGTCATTTACCTTCGTCGTCCATTCACTTCCTTTGATACCAAATTTGGTACATGTAGAGCTAGCGCAACGGCGAGAGCGTGTCATGAAGAGCCGAATATACTCCGACGCAACGCTTACGCATGCGCAAGCTTGGCGCAGCGATGCCACGCTAGCAAACCGAGAGCATGCTATAGTGTGACACCAGGTGCGACCGGCGCGACCAGCGTCAGTCGGCACGGCCCGACGGCAACCGGCGCGAATATCGCGCCGATGCGTTACGCAGACAACACTGCGTCTCCCTCTTTTCGTGGCTGAGAGACGCCGGACACGCTGAAACACGCTTGCGTCATAGCAACGCCGCGCGGCGCGTGCCTGCGAGTATATAAGAGGACCGTTGTCTGGCGTGGCAACGCCGGCGAGCACGTGCACCGCGTCCCGTCGAAATGTATTGGCGCCTTGACTGTGGCATGTAGTCATGTTCTCACATGACACGCAGCTTATGATTATCGTGTTTGCACCAGTCACATACCTTCGTCATGTATTCACGTTCCATAATACCGAATTCGGTTCATGAGAAGCTAGCGCAATTGCCGCGAGCGCAACATGAGTATGTCAAGTAGTCATGTTGTTTCACGACAAGCATCTCATGATTATCATGTTTGCACCAGTCACATACCTTCGTGATCCATTCACGTCCCGTAATACCTAATTCGTTATATGCAAAGCTAGTGAAACGGCCACGAGCACATCATCAGTGTGGCATGTAGTCATGTTGTTACATGACACGCATATCATGATTCTGATGTTAGGATCTGTCGCTTGTGTTTGCCGTGCAGTCATGTCATACCATCCCAGTTTTACAACATATCTTGGGAATGAAACCACCGCAAGATCAGCAAGCCCAGGACATGTTAGTCATGACATTTATGACGTACATGTCATGATTTTCATGTTATGACTAGTTAGTTATGTTTGTTATACAGTCAAGTTATATCATACCAAGTTTGGTATTGATACAATTATCCAAACGGCCAGGAGAGTTAAAAGTCGTAGGCGGCTAGATAGATAGATAGATAGATAGATAGATAGATAGATAGATAGATAGATAGATAGATAGATAGATAGATAGATAGATAGATACGCTTAACGTCGCCTAAGTTCGCTAGAAATGCTTCGCAATTAAACAATGGCAGGCCTTCGCGGTAGGCGCAGCACGGTCACAGCGAAAGCTAGAGGAGTGGCTTTAAATCTTTTCTTAACACTCAATGGGTAATGCTGCAAGCACACTGGTTCGATACCCGCTATGGCATAAATAATAAAGTTTTCGGGCAGTAGGCCGGCGTTTGCTATGCAATTTTTGTCATTATTTTGACAGGCCTGGTATCCGCTAAACACTTGCAAGGAATCTTGGGCCAATTGTTCATGCAGTGGCTGAATACGATGAGGAATTATGGCTGAAGTGAGTATCCCCCATACTTGCCTGTAAATTCTGTTTTATAACAGTTAAAACGTATTGAAAATTTTCTGAATCCGGTTTAAGACGGCATTAGTTCGTATTCTTTGCTAAGCCCGGTATGTTTTTCAATGAGCATTCGTCCCGTTTATATCTACCCGAAGAGCTGTTTGTTCAGACATTTCTAGATGCTTTAAATGCTAATATAATCGAGGCCATATTATCTGAGAAACCTTCAGCCAAGCGCCAATCGAATTTGACGTTATATTTCCATATAATGTCACACACTTGCCCTCTAAGTATATGAGTGGATTATCGGAAGAAGGCCTAGATGTCTCATTTAGGTACTAATAACTGCAGTGGATGCAGTAACTGCAGTAACTGCAGTGAATGCATCTCTGAGTGGCGAGAAACAGATGCGGGTATTCTTTCTCTTTCATTATTCTGATCCTTTTCATTAAACCTACCAGATTATACACTCATATTTCATGCGGAATGAACGGCTGGTATACTAGCTCTTCGACAACTTCCTGCGACTTAGTCGACAGCGGTGATAGTGACGGATGCGTTATACGCGTGTTAGATTTTTGTCATAGTCTTCGGCATCAGCAGTACTAGATACATTTAAATTATTCATCCCAGCAAACATTCATTCGAAATTTTCTTTCATTTCGTGAACAGCTCACGTTTGCAAATGATTCTCATTCAGATATCGCAGAAGTCACTTCAGGAGTGCCGCCGGGTAGCGTCCTTGGCCCTCTACGCTTTTTATTCTTCATCAACGATCTGCCGACTAACATTTCATCCCGTATACGCCTGTTTGCAGACGACTGTGTCATTTATCGAACCATAAAATCTCCCTCTGATCATGAGGCCCTTCAAGGTGACCTAGACTTCGTTTGCAGTTGGTGTAATATGTGGTTAATGAGCTTGAACACTTCTAAATGTAAAGTATAGTCGGTTTCCCGAAAAACCTCGATTTCCACTTTTTCAACTAAAATTTAAAATAGTGAAGTATCTCGAACCACATCATACAAATATCTAGGGGTTATTATAGACTCTAAACTTCCCACATAACTTCTATTTGTTCCAAGGCATCCAAAACACTAGGTTATTTACGTCGAAATCTCCATTACTCCACATCGAGCGTCCGCAAAATAGCCTATTTAACATTCGTACATCCACAGTTAGAATATTCCTCACCAGTTCTTTCACCTTATCAAAACTATTTAATACAGATTACCGAAGCCATTCAAGACAGAGCAGTCCGCTTCATCACTCAGAACTACCAATGTCACAGCAGTGTATCTCAGATTAAACGTGAGATCGGTTTACAACCATTGGATATCCGCCGCAATATAGCCCTCCTTGTATTGTTTCACAAGTACATTAATAGCAGAAATCCATGCGCTTTCCCTCTACACTCCGGATCGCATGTCTGCAAGCATGCGAAATTAGCGTACCTATAAGCGTATTTTTGACAGAAAACGCGCGTTCAACTTATCTGCTTTGCCACAGGCAATCTCACTGTGTAATGATCTTCCCGACGAGATAGTTTCAGTCACTAACAACAACGCGTTCCGCGAGAAACTACTCTCTCACTACATCTAGCATCATTTCATAGACATTTGTATGGAGATGCATATACTTGGTGACTGTATTTTCCTTGTTCTATTACTGTTATTAGTGTGGCTGTTATGTTGCATTTATTTGTATATTTGAACTGTATACGTTCTCATTTTTCTTTCTTTTTTTCTGTAAGCCCCCCTTACCCTATGCTCTAACGAGAGCCTGTAAGGTATGTTAAATAAATAATGCGAATGATACGGGTTCCAGCCCATCAGAGTGGGCCTTGCAGCAGCAGCGGCAACAACATGCTCAGAAACCCGTTCCACTTTATACTTCAGGTGGCAACCATCCTACTGGGCTGCATCAATACCAGCTGGTGCTGCGTTGAAGGGGGATCGTCTAGCGTGATGGTGCTGCGCAGTCTTCAGCCGTACATCGCCGCACGTGGAATGTTTCCTCGCGTCGACGCTTATGCTGATCCCTTCGTCATTGCACTGACATATCGGCCGACGTCGGTGACATCATTCCACGTGACTGAGAGCGTCCCTATAAAAGCAGCGCCTGGACTATGCTTCGACAGTGGGCCTTGCAGCAGCAGCAGCGGCAACAACATGCTCAGAAACCCGTTCCACTTTATACTTCAGGTTGGTGTTTATCTCCCTGACGGGTGTTATCGTAGCGATGACCGCTTTTTGCTGTTGCTGCCTTGCCCACTGTGCCTGAAATGTTTTTTTGGTTGCGTGAGTGTTTTAACGAAAGATCTACTAGATTGCGGCGATATAGAATCAAATCCTGGCCCTACAGAAAAAGAAATGCTGCGTGATTTGTTAGCCGGCCAGGGTAAAATGCAGTCTTCGATTGATGCCATCACGGTATCCCAGGCAGACATTGAGCGAAAAATGTCTGCTCTGGCAGACCGAGTTGATGGCATAGAAAAACAGCTGTCGACAATGAACGCATTGACAGGAACAGTAAAAGAACTTGAGGCAACTAATGTGAAAATGTCAAAACAGCTTACAACACTTAAAGCAAAAATAGATGAGCTTGAAAACAGAGGACGCAGGAATAACCTGATAATATACGGTCTAACTGAGATACGCACCGAGACTACGGAAACACTCACAAAGGCCGTAAGTGACGAAGTTTTCCAACTCAAACTTGGCGTATCAGTCAATGGTATTGAGAGAATCCACAGACTAGGTCAAAAAGGCTGAGAACAAAGTACGACCGGTTATAATAAATTTTCTGGGTCATCGCGAAAAGGTGTCTATCTTGATGCCGCCTATAAATTAAAGAACAGTGACCTATCCATATCTGAAGACTTTTCTAGGCGAGTTAGAGATATCCGGAGGCAATTATGGCAAACATCAACTACCGAAAGGGCCAAAGGCGCGAAAGTCAAGCTCTCGTACGACAAACTAATTCTTGATGGGGTAACGTATGGGTGGGACGACATTAAAAAATCCCGTTACCGCATTAAGAACAAAATTAGAAACTGACAAAGCATCCCACATGACACCTCGCTTAAAATTCTGAATATTAATTGCCGAAGTGTTGTAAACAAGGCTGTTGAGTTAGAAGGGGTTCTGCTCTCACAGAATCCTGACATAGCTTTCCTAACTGAAACATGGTTAACAGATTCGATATATGACAGCGAAGTGTTTCCACCGGGTTTCAGTGCATATAGAAAGGATCGCAGCTCGAAAGGAGGAGGGGTATGTATTCTGTTTAAAAAGGGGTTAAAATTAATTAAAATGCCAGATGTGCCTAATGCCGAATGTATCTTTTGTAAGGTCAATCATGGTAACACTAGATATGTATTGGGTGCTTTATACAGATCCCCTGGTTCTTCAGTCAATATTATCGATGAGCTAAAAAATATATGGAAAATTATGTAAAGCCGGGTGACCGAATAATCTTGGCAGGTGACTTTAATCTGCCAGGTGTTGATTGGCCAACAATGACACACATTAGTCACTGTGATGCTTCCGCAGATACCATGATAGACATTGCCTTTCAACATGATTTATCACAGGTAGTTGAAAGTTACACAAGGATTCAAGGCAGCTCGAAATCAATTCTAGACCTTGTCTTTGTTTCTGGAAATATAACACATGATTGCGTTTGTGACATTGTCCCCGGTATTTCCGATCATCTTGCTGTAGTGCTAACCGTGTCAAATCTTTCTGTCTGTGAAAAACCCAAGGTGACTACTTTTTATAACTTTCGTAAAGCCGATGATGAGTCGATACTCGATATCCTTTCTTTTCATTTTGATGATTTTGCCGATAGTGATGATAGTGTAAATGATCTTTGGATTAAGTTTACGGGCATTGTAAGCAAAAGCATTGAGCGTTATGTCCCAACCACGTGTAAAAAGCCCAGAACCAAGAACCCGTGGATAACTAGGAAGACATTGAAATTGAGAAGGAAGGTAAAGCGATTAAAAAAGAAAAGTAAAACTTGTTGTGCTGATTTCAGTTGTCAAGAAAGAATTGCAGAATTGACATCTCAAACTAAACTTGAGGTTATTTCAGATAAAAAGCATTACTTTGGTGAGTCCTTACCTAGCTTCATTAGTTCATCGCCAGAGAAGTTTTGGAGAACAATTTCTCCTAAGTCAAATGAATGCGAAATATTTGATGACGATGGCAGAGAGATAAGTGATCATGAATCAATCGCGAACCTTTTTAATGAACACTTCAGATCTGTTTACACTGAAGACAATGGTACCTTGCCAACTTTTGATGTCTCTTTACCTCCCATGTGTGATGTTGTTATCTCAGAAAGGGGTATCTTAAACATGTTACTGAAACTAGACACGAAAAAATCACCTGGCCCTGATTGCATACCCAATGACTTTTTAAAAAGGTATGCAGAATGGACATCAAAGTATTTGTACGTGCTGTTCTGTAAATCATTACTCGATGGTGAACTACCGCATGATTGGATAACTGCCCAAATTAAACCATTACACAAAAAGGGAAACAAAAACCAGGTCGGTAACTATAGACCAATTTCATTAACTTCAACATGTTGCAAAATATTAGAACATATAATACACAATCATATCGTAGAGTTTCTCAACAAACACAATTTCTTAACTAGACATCAGCACGGATTTAGAAAAGGTGTTTCAACCTGCACTCAGCTAGTTGAAACCGTACATGACTTTGCGAAAAGTATTAACCACGGCAAACAATTAGATGCTATTTTTATGGACTTCGCCAAAGCCTTCGATAAGGTTTCCCACAAAAAATTACTTTTAAATTAGAGACAATACTTAAAAACAAAAAGTTAATGGGCTGGCTCTCTTTCTACCTAACTAAACGACAACAACTTGTTTCTTTTCGCGATTGCAACTCAAAATATGTAATGGTTGGTTCTGGCGTTCCCCAGGGCTCAGTTCTAGGGCCTCTACTGTTTATTTTGTTCATTAATGATATTGTAGAACAAATTCCTGTTAAAGTGAAACTTTACGCAGATGACTGTGTTTTGTACTCTGAGGTTCATAGCACATCCGACCAACTTCTGTTAAATCAGGCATTTCAAAAAGTAGCCTCCTGATGCAAGGAATGGCAGATGGTCATTAACTTTGATAAAACTGTTTTTATGCGAATTACACACATGGGAAAACCTTTGCATTTCAGATACAATGCTAACAACACCTTTTTGACTGAAGTCACTAATTATAAGTACTTGGGGCTTTACATATCGAATGATCTCTGCTGGAACAAACACACTACACATGTAACGGCCAATGCAACTTACAAACTGTTTTTTCGATGTCGTGCTCTCAAACTATCTATTCCTTCTGTCCGCCTTTTAGCGTACAAATCAATTGTTTTACCAATAATAGATTACGCCGCTATTATATGGGATCCTTTTACTAAGACTAACATTAACAAATTAGAAAAAGTGCAAAAAAGAGCAGTTCGTTTTGTCTACAATAATTTTTCGAGGACTTCTGTTACTGACCTATTAAGCAGAGCTCAACTTTCACCTTTATCATTAAGATACCGTAACTCAAGGCTTAAGTTTCTGTACCAACTAATTAACGGCCAATATCAAGTAGACATAGCCGATATTTTTTCTTTTTTTTCTGGCTACTCTACCAGGCAGAGACATGACCTCACCATAACCCCCTTTCCCACACGCAATAATTGCTTTAAGTATTCATTTTTTCCTCGCACCATAGTCGAGTGGAACAAACTAACTAATGCAATTGCTTCAGCACCCTCCTTGGCATTGTTTTCCTCGGAATTAGAAAGTGCACTAACCAGTTGAATTGTTAAATAGCATTACATACCACTGTACATGCTTGTATAATTGTAGTCTCCTATTTTTTATTGTATGTTATTGCCAGTTGAAGTTTGTATTTGCCCCATACACATTGTATAACCTGTATATATTATATGTCATTGTACTTGCCATTTGTTCATGACTAACGTCATGTACCACCCTGCTAAAATCACCAAATGGTGATTGCAGTATCTGTAAATATAATAAATAAATAAATCATAGTATACCTATAAATGAGATGGCTGACTCCTCGCGCGAGCATGCCTTGATCTTCTGATTGTGCCAGTCATGCCTCTTACAGCTTATGTAACAGCAGTGAGGTTCAGAAAGCGTTTTCTCCTTGAGGACTCATCAAAGATTTCGATACCAAATCCAGACTTCTCGCACGTGCACTTCACATGGAACAATAATTTGTATCCTACGCGTAAATTGGTAATCTCCATAACAAAAGTACGATGTCGTGTACCGCCTTTTAATTTCACCTAAACAGGTCCGGTCTGCTGCCATCCCCTCTGTGTTCAAGCTGCAACGAACCTGAAAATATTGACAATTTTTTTCTCATACGCCACCGTTGCAAAAATTAAAAAAAATATATTTCAAAGTTCTATATAAATGTCCGGAATTTACCTTAGTACTACAAATATTTTGTCTTTTGGGGCTGCTTCATTAGGACTCAGCAACAGAAACGTCTGCGAATTCCTATGTGACACAAGAAGATTACCTTGCTGAGACATTGTTCGGCTCTCAATTTCTACTAAGCAAACCTACAATAATTATTTATATATTACACTGTAATGACTTAAACCTCGGAAGAATTTCCTATTGTGATTACACCTAGGTTATTGAAAAAATTTTAGTATTTATTTTTTTCACATTATGCCAAAATAATCTTGTCAAGACAAAGTAATCATATTTCTCAAGCCTGGATAATTCTAAAGTATTGACATACATTAACCACCGGCTTCTTGGCCAATTCCCCTTAGTGGATATGAGCCACAGAAAATGATCAAGCAAGCAAGCAAGCAGAGTTATTAGGTGAAAAACAAAAAGCTTTTGGTATGAATTGTAGCTTTGAACGGCCCACTTGTTACGCTACTCGCATTGCGCGGCGACCGGTTCTATCGCTGTTTTAAAACGCTTTAGAGGTCATATTTACGCGATTGATTTCCCGACATCGAGGCTGCCTAAGGCAAGTTTGCCAACAATTGCCGTGCACCGGCGTAGCTCAGTGGCAGAATATTGGGCTGGTACCCAGTGGACCCGGGGTCGAGTTCCACTTAGTCACTGGTGTTGGGTTGTTTTTTTTTCGAATTTCGCGCAATGTAGTTCCAGCTACTGGCGGCAGCAGCGATGGCGGCAGACAACTGCGCGTGACCCGAGTTGTGACCTCATAACAGCTTGTGCCGTAATATAATTGTACCTTTGTCTCTAATTTATGAGCGTCGCCTAACTTATGCTATCTGTTACTGGAGTTTACTAGGGTACACAGCGACAGAGAGGAAAGCAGCAACAGCAGGCCAGGCGTAGCCAGAAGGCGAACAGCCGAGTGAGCCAGGCAATAGCAATGCACTTCTGAACATGTTTATCTTCTTTCTCAAGTGTGGTAGGCATAAACAGTCGTGGCGGCTGGCGAAAATGCAGTAGGTAAGGCAGTCGACTCGAACACAAAGGGACGTCCAGCTTTCAGGCTTTCCCCGCGAGTTGATTGTCTTTAGCAGGGAGATAGTCGACAGTTTTTTTTTGTACTAAGAAGACTGTCTGCCTGCAAAGGCTCTTGTTCGCTTCTAATGATGTCTATTTCTCCCTATCCACGAATAGTTCACAGAGGGGTGCATATGCGCATAAACGGCTCAACATGGTTATATTACAACTTAAAATATTTATTCAAGGCATACGAATTTATGTCGACAACTGCAACTGGGACGTTAAACGCCACATAACAATCAATCAATAAATCAATCAAAAGCCGCCACCAGACTGATCGCAGGGAATTCATCAGGATTCACGCTGCAAACGAGATACTGTCCGGCAATGCTGAAAGAAACTTCACCATTGTAATGCCTTGTTTATTGTGCACACGTCTTTTTATTGCAACAAGACTTTGCAGATTTGTGACATTGCGTATAACGCATACAAAATCACGAAAAAAACTTGTAACGCTCGCGCGTTCAAATTGCCCATGTGTACTCTCGTCCTTCATTTCTTTCCTCTTTTTCTCCTCTTACCTTTGTTCTCTCTGTTTTAACAACTATTTATATAAACATCTGCAACCCTTCAAAATGTCTCTGCGCGTGCAACATTTGTACAAATATTTAGCGTTAACAAATGACGTATCGCTAAAAAAAATTCCGACACGGTCATCTTCTCTCCGCATGCTTCGAATAACGTCTATTCCTAGGTACGTGGGATCTGCCAAGTTCTGCGCAAAAAAATCGGTGAATGGTATTCTAGAGGCGCTGCGTTGGAGTGCCTCGAGTGTGCAGCAGAGGTGAACGAACGCATCAAGTTACGTCACACGTGAGACAAGAGCGCCGTCTGCCAGTTTTCTTAGAAAACAAAGCGCGTGGCTCTGAGACGGGTGTGCGCGCTCATCTCAGAGGTGATAAGGTGTAGAACGCAAGGTGACAGGTAGGTGCCACCACCGTCTCCTCTTAGCAAAGCGTTGGTAACGCTCTCCTTCACGTGCAAGTGTTGCATGGTTCTTAAAATTACTTATGTATGCCTTATCGAAAAAATACGCACATGCAGAATACTTATGTGTTGATATAGTGCCCCATGCATGCGCAATATTTTTTTTACAGTTGACAATTGCACAAACATGAGCGTTCAACGTTGAGCAATATCGGTGGGCGCTGCGGATGGGGTAGGCCGTTTCAAGTACCCGATGTAAGAGTGGACAAACAGACAAATGTACAGACAGACAGACAGACAGACAGACAGACAGACAAAAATTTTTGCGTTGAAGGTCCCGAAGAAATGATTCATTGATATGTGGTGTTTAACGTCCCAAAACCACCATATGAATATGAGAGACGCCGTAGTGGAGGGCTCCGGAAATTTCGACCACCTGATGTTTCTTAACGTGCACCCAAATCTGAGCACACGGGCAGGTCCTCAAGAAAGACTATCGTCTTTAAAAAAAGAAAAAAAAAGAAAACAAATGACTCTGGATCTGCATAGTACATTGCAAATGCCGTTGAAAAACGATAGTCTTGTGCCTGGGGAGGGTGAATAAAACATTTATTTGATGTTGTGCGCACAAAAAATTGGTTCAAGGTATTCTGAAGGCGCTGCGTTAGAGGGTCCCGAGAGTGTGGCGGAGGTGAACGAGCGCATCAATGCACGTTAGCTACACGAGCAATCTGGCAGTAATCGTCGAAAAGGAAGGAAGCCCTGCACGCCTGCGTAGAAAGATGCGTGCCATTCTCGGAGGCGATAAGGTGTAGAACGCAAAGCGACAGGCAGGGGCCACCACAGTGTCTTTTCAGCAAGGCGTTGGTAAAATTGCCTTTTTGATCACCACGTTGCAGTGTCAGCGCAGCGTGTTTAACAATACGGTCCTTAGAATCACTCGTATGTGCCTTCTTTAGTGTAAAGGCACATACAAAACATCAACGTGTTGTTATGGTGCCTCAGATATGCGCAATAATTGCTTTTTAATGGACAATCGCATAAGTATGAACGCTAGACCTTGAGCAATATTGGTGCGCGCTGCGGATGGGGTCGGCCGTATGAGGTATCGTTAAGGGCGGACAAACAGACATGTACAGACAGACAGACAGACCAACATTTTTCCGTCGAAAGTCCCTAAGAAAGACTATCGTCTTTAAAATGCGGGAGGAAGGAGAAAGAAAGAGGCGAATAGGACCGCTTCCGCAACTCGTCTTTCAAGGTCACGGAGGTATATGGATGATGAGCTTGGGTGGCAGGCAATTACTTGTAGCGAGACGAGGGACTCCCACAGAGAGAGTGCCCGAGAGAAAAAGAAATAAGTGTTTCGTTTTTGCTGAAACTATACTGACACATCCCATATGGGGGAGGGGCAGACTTCAGGGCAAAGATGGTGAAAGCACAAAAGGCCGTTTGAAAGTAAAACAGACATATAGGGTCAGAGAGAGAGAGAGAGAGAGATAAATAGAGAGAAAAGGCAGGGAGGTTAACCAAGCTTGGATCGGTTTGCTACCCCACACTTGGGGTGGGGGAAAAGGAGAATAATAGAACGGAAAGAGATAGAAAAGAAGAGGAGTAAGAAAGAGAAGCATGAATAGTCAGCTCGAGACTACACAGCGCAGTCTCGCACAGTTCTTTCACAAGTGTTCGTGAAGTTTGGTGGTCCTCAAAAAGTACAAGAGTGCTTTCGTGGCTTTGAAAGTATGGGAAGCCGTCGGCCAAGGTCCCAGGATCTTCTCTTCTGTAAGCGGCCGTGAATCCAGCTGACAGAGCTTGGCTTACATAATACGTCGTTTGGTCTGGTATGCTGGGCAATGACATAGAATGTGTTCAAGGGTTTCCTCGCAGGCGCAGATGTTGCATGCCGAAGTGCTCGCCATTCCAAGGAGACGAGAGTACGAATTCGTAAATGCCACGCCCAACCTCATGCGACACAGTAAAGTTTCAGCGCATCTTGGGAGCCCGGATGGCAAAGGAAGTTGCAAGTCTGGGACGATCGAATACAGGTGCGTGTTGGAGAAACCCTGCGTATTCCCTTGTAGAAGAGATATACGGCGAGCAAGTGATTGTAGTAGCCTTGCAGCATCCGTTCTCCAGAGTGGTATGGGCGTGCGCTGGTCTTGGTCATGAGCCGATCGAGCGGCTCAGAAGCGGCTGTCGATAGCTCTGTTCTTAGACGTGAAGTGTGCCTATGACAACGTGACCCACGAGGCTGTTCTCAATGCTCTTGAAGCAGCTGAACTTGGAGGTCGTGTCTTTCGATGGGTAAGAAGCTACCTCACAAAGAGATCTATGTTCGTTCTAACTGAAGATGGGTCTACGAATAAGTATTTCACAAGTCGTGGGGTGCCACAAGGCGGTGTTTTGAGTCCGACTCTTTTCAACCTGGTTCTCGTGGGGCTCACCGAAATGCTGCCACAGACGGCTTATATATCTTTCTTCGCTGACGATATCTGCATTTGGGCGTCCAGCGTGACACGGCCTCAAGTACGCGCAAAAATACAGAAAGCGGCAACGATGACATCGACATACCTTCGCCAGCAAGGTTGGACTATCGCCACAGAAAAATGCGCAGCGGTGGCGTTTACACGCAAACCGATGTCTTTCTACTCCTTGTGCATCGATAGCAGATCAGTCCCATATAAGAGCACTCATAGATTCTTAGGTGTCATCATAGATTGTGACCTAACCTGGAGCCTGCATGTCACATACCTAAAGCAAAATCCTATTGGCAATGAGAATGTATTCAAGTTCGTCACCAGAAAATCCTGGGGCCTATCCGTGCACTCCATGTTGCAGCTCTACACAGCCCTCTTTCTGGGAACTCTCCGGTACAGCCTTCCTGTCCTGTTCAACACGTGCAAGACTAACATCCGTGCACTGCAAAGCGTACAGGCCCAAGCACTTAAAACATGCCTTGGCCTTCCAAGATGCTCATCGACAGTGTCAACTATTGTTATTGCACAAGAACAACCGGTCACAATGCATATCATTGTCGAGACGCTGAGATCGCACATTCGGCATTTATCACGGCTACCGTCACATAATTTAGCGTGTTTGAAAGCTTGGAGGCCCATTTTTTGTACTGCGGTATTGTGAAAAAACATCAGGACATACTACCGCCTGGCTTCAAACTTCCGATGCATCCAGCAGCTACACTATGGAGTCTTCGTCAACCTGACGTCCGCTTATCAGTTCCTGGAATCTTTAAGAAGGCACGCATGTCAACGCTAGCCCTGAAGCAATTGACTTTGCGTCTGTTGGACGAAAGGTACTTCGACCGCATACATGTTTACACCGATGGCTCCACTAATTCCAACAGCTCTACAGGAGCAGTGGTTGTTCCATCTGAAAATGTGTTGCTTCAGTACAAGTTTTCTCACACCACGACGTCGACAGCAGCAGAGCTCGCAGCACTTCAAAGTGCAGTAAAGTACATTCTTTGGCAGCACCCTAACCATTGGGCCATCTTTTGCGACTCCAGGTCAGCCTTACAGTCACTACAGTTTGTTACGCGGCATGGGTTACACGAGCAATCAGTATATCAGATAAGGAACGACTACCGCGAAGCGCTCAAGAAGGTCACGATATTGTATTTCAGTGGTTGCCGAGTCATTGCGAAATCGTCGGCAATGACCACGTGGATGAATGTGCTCCATCTAGGGTCAGAAGGCACATGTGGTCAATATGACTGCGTGCGTGTATCCAGTGCTTTTGTACCACTCCCCGATGCGCCTCTGATTGAAGCGCCTGTGTTTCGTCAGGTGCGATGAAACGACCATTGTATTCTCCAACACAGGCGCATGAGCCACAAACAGCGAAGCCCGCAGGTCTAGTAATGATGATGATGATTACAGTGATTCTTGGGTATACAGATGAAGGTGATGAAGATTATAGTCAGTGCTCACACTATACAGACACACACACACACACACACACACAAATATATATATATATATATATATATATATATATATATATATATATTATGACGACTCGGTTGTAACGAGGTTTATTGGCCGTGAACTCGGGAACGAACAAGCGCAACGGACCCGAAGATGAAGCGCACGTTCAAAAGAAGATGATGATTGTCAGCCAGAACACATGATGATGATTGACTGCTGTTCAGATGAGGATGAAGCGCATAATAGATGCCTACACTGATCCCCCCCCCCGTGGAAGCGGCAGCGGGCGGGTAGTCAAGGTGACGAGGAACGTCGTGTGAAAAGCTTCATGCGGGAAACATGTACAATTTCGGTGCTGCGGTAACGGCGATCAGTTGGCACGACAAGAGGCGTCACATGATAGTTGACAGGTGAAGTCTGCTCTAAAACAACACATGGGCCGATGAATCGAGGCTGGAACTTGTCGCAGAGACCAGGTGTGCGAATTGGTGTCAATAGCAGCACCTCGTCACCCGGTCGGAATTATACCACACGATGAGAGGTGTCGTAGACGGCCTTCCTTGCTTGTTGCGTAGCTTCCGTGTTCATACGAGCGCGCTGGCGGCACTGGGCAAGGCCAGAAATATATTCTTCCCAAGAAGATGGTGATGGAGGGCCATTGCTGGTGAAGAAGGAAACATCGATAAAGAAAGTAGGTGAACGTCCATAAATGAGATAAAACGAAGAGTAGCCGGTTGTGCGCTGAACAGCGGAGTTGTAGGCGAAAGTGAGGAGTGGTATAAGTTTATCCCAGTTTCTGTGATCCGGTTGAATGTAACGGCGATCATGTCGGCAAGGGTTCGATGAAATCTCTCTGTCAGACCGTTTGTTTGAGGATGGTAGCTAGACGCCATCTTGTGTGTAGTACCAGAAACGCGAAGAACATCACCTAAAAGCTTTGATAACAACCCCTTTCCACGGTCACTTAGAAGTACACGGGGAGCACCATGACGTAGTATTCTGGCCTGAAGGACGAAGTGAGCAACTTCCGATGCTGAACCAGTAGCTACTGAAGTTGTCTCGGCGTAGCATGTCATATGGTCTACGGCGGTGACTATCCATCTATTTCCAGCACCAGTAACGGGAAGGGGCCATAAAGATCGACACCGACGACCTCGAAAGGTGTTGTAGGGCACGTCATTGGCTGTAACTGACCAGCCGGGGGAGATGTCGGAAGTTTGCGAAGTTGGCACCCACGTACTTTGCTACGCTGGTAGAAATCCCAGGCCAATAAAAGCGGCTTCGAATGCGGTCGTAGGTTTTGTGAAAGCCGAGGTGGCCAGCAGTCAAATCGTCATGAAAGGCGTTAAGTACACAATGTTGAAGAGCACGTGGCGAAACAGGTACCCAGCGTTGGCCGTCAGGATGATATATGTGACGATCCAGCCCACCGTTCTGAAACTTGAAGTGCTCGAGTTGTCGACGAAGGCGTGCATTGGGTGGACGCGTACCTTCTAAGAGTTGGTCTATAATGCGCCGACAATACAAGTCAGCCTGCTGGCGAGAACTGAAGGGTTGTTCATCGTCAATTGGTGGTTGGTACAGGGAGGCGAGCAAGGCAACAGAAGTGGGAGTCACGTCCGCACTGGTGTCGTTGGAGGTGGCAGCTGGAGTGTCCAACGAAGCCGTAGGTATAGGGCAACGAGAAAGAGCGTTGGCGTCTTGATGTTTTTTGCCCGATTTATAAATAATCTCAAACTTATACTCCTGTAGGCGTAAAATCCAACGACCCAAGCTTCCGGACAAGTTCTTCATTGTAGAAAGCCAGCATAAGGCGTGGTGATCCGTTACGATGGTGAATTGACGGCCGTACAGATAAGGACGGAACTTTTGTATGGACCAAATCACAGCGAGGCACTCCTGCTCAGTGATGGTATAGTTCTTTTCGGTAGAAGTAAGCACTCGGCTAGCATATGCGACGACCCTTTCCCGTCCAGAGGTATCGCGTTGGAGGAAAACAGCACCTATACAGCAACCGCTGGCGTCGGTATGCAGGAGTGTTGGGGCGGTGTCATCAAAATGGCAGAGTACTGGCTCTGACGTCAAAGCTTCCTTCAATAGGTCAAACGACGACTAACATTCCTCGGACCACACAAAGGGTGCATTAGAAGCAAGTAGTTTGTAAGGTGGCGCAGCTATTGAAGCGAAATTTCGTATGAAGCGACGAAAATAGGATGCGAGGCCAAGAAAACTTCGCAAATCTTTAAGTCTTGTGGGGCGTGGAAATCGAAGGACGGCAGCGATCTTGTCGGGGTCTGGGCGAATACCGTCGTTGCTGACGACATGACCGAGAACCTTGATGGATTTGGTGGCGAAACGGCATTTCTTAATGTTGAGCTGCAGACCCGCACCGGCGAGGCATGTTAGGACGTCATCCAAGCGCCTCAGGTACTGAGAAAACGTTGATGAAACGATGATAATGTCATCAAGGTAGCAGAGACACGTCTTCCATTTGAGACTACGCAGGACGGTGTCGATCATGCGTTCAAACGTCGCGGGCGCATTGAAGAGCCCGAAAGGCATCACGTTAAATTCGTATAGGCCATCGGGGGTTGCAAATGCCGTTTTTTCTTTGTCGTTATCGTGCATGGGAATTTGCCAATATCCCAAACGCAAATCAAGGCTTGAAAAGTATTCGGCGCCTTGCAGTGAATCAAGGGCGTCGTCGAAGCGTGGCATGGGGTATACGTCTTTGCGTGTGATGTTGTTAAGTGCCCGGTAATCAACGCAAAAGCGCACGGAGCCATCTTTTTTTCGTACCAAAACAACAGGGGATGACCAAGGGCTAGTTGATGGACGAATTATTTCTCGTTGGAACATGTCAGCGACGTTTTCCTCGATGATTTTTCGCTCAGCGAGAGACACGCGGTACGGGCGGCGATGTACAATAGATGTTCCCTCTGTCTGAATGCGATGCGCTACAGTGGTAGTTCGGCCCAACGTTGAGGAGCAGATGTCGAAAGAATCGGCGTGTTTTGTTAATAACGCAAGCAACTGCTGCGCCTGCATAGCTGTTAAGTCGTCACTGATAAGGGTTGTGAAGGGAGAAGATGGTCCAGGCTTACTCATAGAACGGTCGTCGATAGAGGCAGGTTTAAGTGGCGTGACGCTGACAGGCTCAGCATCCACAACACAGGCTACTGCAGTGCCCTCTGGCAGGAGAACCTTCTCTGGCGTTTCATTCGTAACAATGACGAGCGCGGAGCCACGGTAAAAGCGTACGACACCTGATGCAAGGGCTACGCCTTTAGCGACGACAGTCGACGAAGGGGACACCAAGACGTCACCGTGTTCGATGTCCTTAGAGGTTAGGGTCACAATTCGTTCTTGATGTGGCGGTAGTTCGAGATCTTCGCGAGCGAACAGGCGTAGTGGCTTGTAGACGCCTTCGTCGAACATGGAGTCCGTATTAGTTAGGTGCAGAATCCGTTCACCACAACATATAGAGGCTGAAGAAGAAGATAGGAAGTCCCACCCTAGAATTAGCTGGTGAGAGCACCGGGTAAGCACAGTGAACTCGATGTAATGCAAAATGTCATCAATAAACACACGAGCAGTACAAAGAGCAAAAGGGCGGATAGTGTTCCCCCGGGCTTCGACTAGATTGGGTACATTATAAGGTGTCATTACTTTTTTCAGGCGTTTGCACAAATCATACCTAATTACAGAAACTGTAGCACCGGTAACCACCAAAGCGTCCACGAGAACTCCTTCCACCGTAACAGAAACCATGTTGAACTGGCGTGCTGCAGGAATATGAGTCCTACTGTTACATGCAGTTTCTCCTCCGAAAACTGTATCATTTAGTTTTCCGACCGGTTGTCAGTCGTAAACGAGGCTGGCCGAAGAGGAGAGGAGGAGCGACGGAAGGGCGAAGGTGATGGGCGTCAGCTTGAACGGTAAGGGTTCCGCGTCTCGGTCGACGCGGGCGGAGATGGAGACCGCTGCTGTCCAGATGAATAACGCCGAGCGTAAGAATCCCCACTGGAAAAGTCCCCTTCGAGCATGTCGTACCCGCGACGCTCGTCCTGCTGGCGCTTGCGGCAGAAGCGCGATATATGCCCCGATATCCACAGTAAAAGCCTGTTGGGCGAGACGGGCGCCAAGTCGGGTAGTAGAGGGCGTTCGGCGCACCGTGAGATAGCACACTCAAGTGGACAGACGGAGGGTCGGGTGGCATTGGCCGGAAGTGGACCGGAGGTGCAGCAGCAACCGGCGTGAATGATGGCAGCGGCGAAGTAGAGTTTATGTTGCGAGGAGGCACGGCCGCAACTTGCGCGTACGTTGGAGGGCTAGACGGAGGTGGCTGTACGTAGGCTGGACCGGTGAATGATGTTAGTTCCTCCCTTAGGATGTCACGCAGGGCCATGCTTGAAGGCTGTGTAACAGATGGCGAATGTGGTGAGACGCCCATTGATTGAAGTTCTTCGCGTATGATCTCCCATATTATGTCACGCAGGTCCCGCTCTGCTGGACGGTGTTCACTATTGCCCGACTGAAGACGAACAGAATCAAGTTCGTCGAGACGCTGACACGTAGAGACGACGTCAGCGACATAGAGGGATTCTGGGCAACAAGGGCATTGTAGGCAATGCTTCCGATGCCCTTCAGCATGTGGAGCAGTTTGTCCGACTCGGACATTGAAGAATTGACGCGCCGGCAAAGCGCAAGGACATCCTCGATGTAAGATGTGTATGACTCGCCGGGATGTTGTTGGCGAGTATCTAGGGCCCTCCTCGCTAGAGCGGATCGAACGGCTGGCGTGCCGAATACTTGGCGAAGCTGCTGCTTGAAGGCAGGCCAGTCGGTGAGGTCGATCTCATGGTTCAAGAACCATGTCTTGGCAACGCCCGTGAGATAAAGCGATACTCGGCGGAGCTTGTTAGAGTCGTCCCAGTGATTAGTTGCGCTTACTCACTCGTAGTTATAGAGCCAGTCCTCCACATCTTCGCCGCGGAGACCAGCGAAGATCGGAGGGTCACGCTGGTGGTTTGATGTAAAGAGGAGGGGCTTGCGGCGCAGAGACGGGAGCAGAAAGGGCATCCACCTTCTCACTCTGAGACATGTTGTGGACTGAGGGTCCAAGCGGCGGCCTGAATGGAGCTCCAGCAAGTAGGCGTTGTAAGGAGAGGTACTGGGATCGTCAATCCACCTCCACCACGTATGACGACTCGGTTGTAACGAGGTTTATTGGCCGTGAACTTGGGAACGAACAAGCGCAACGGACCCGAAGATGAAGCGCACCCTCAAAAGAAGATGATTGTCAGCCAGAACATATGATGATGATTGACTGCTGTTCAGATGAGGATGAAGCGCATAATAGATGCCAACACTATATACATATAATGTGTGTGTGTGTGTGTGTACGACGACAAAGGGAAATATCTTACCCCATCTTGATGATGATTACGGTGGTTCTTGGGTATACAGATGAAGGTGATGAAGATTATATGTATATTCTCACTATATATATATATATATATATATATATATATATATATATATGTAATGTGTGTGTATGTGTGTGTGTGTACGACGACAAAGGAAAAAAATCTTGCCCCGCCCTCATCACGAAAAAGTTGGTACGCCACTGGGTCTAGCCAAGATCTAGCGAGCGCACCCATTGTATGCGCAAGGCGTTGCATGCGCTAAGCTAAATCTCTCTATAATAAGCACTCATACGAAATCATGGTGTTACAATAGGTTATGTTGGTTTGGTGTACCGACGCTCTACCTCTGCGACGCAGCCTGCCCACTGAACACGAAACCGCACTTCGCATGTTTTGCGACATCCTGCGCTTTGTGTATCAAGGCTGCAGGTCAGGCGTTCAGCTGGCTCAACGTGGGCTACGTCGTTTACAAACTGGAGTTCACGGGAAATATTGAGATATTGGCCGTTCCATTTTATTTACCAGGCCAATCGAATATAATACTCTGATCTCACTGCGAATATACAACAACAAGGAAATTCAGTAGCGGCAGCCAACACACAATAAATATAGCTTCTGTGAACAGCGACACGTCCACACGAATTTCAGTTGTACATAACCTTGGGCACAAATAAGAACACCGTGGCGAATTGGGTGAGCCCACCGTGATAAATTCTGTTAGTCCAAAGGAAAAATATATTCCTAAGCATTAACTGCACATAGTGAATGGTAAGGTATCAAGTTACTACCATGTGCTATACTACTTGCAGTTACTACCTATACGAGAGTAGTAACATTAAGTTAGTAAATGTACTAGCTACTATGATGGTTGCTAGTACCTGTTACTACTTCCTGAAATATAGTGAACTAAGCTAGTAATTTTACTACTATGATGGTAACTGGTTCGCTACTACTTACTCAAAGGTAGTAAGCTAAGCTAGTAAGTTTGCTATGAAGACAGTTACCAGGTTTCTTGCTATACATGCAAAAAGGATGAATATATAAATTAACTTTCACAGTAAATGCTTACTATTTGTGGAGTAGTGATGCAAACTAGTGACAACGCTTGGCAACCTTAGTCAAATTCATGAATAATATAGGTCATGAATTTGAGTAATGTTGCACAATAACGTAATAAAGTAAAAAACTGTATGTTAATTTATATTTCTAAGTTCCCTTTCTCAAGTTTTGTTATCCCCCGTTACTCTATGTTCAGCGCAAACCGCGCCTACGGTGTTGGAGAAGCTTCGAGGCTGTAGTCGATCGTTTCGGTAAGGTTACGCCCACTTCGTGAACCTTTCAGGTTACTCTGTTACCTACGCCGCCGCTAGCGATAACGCTAGTGTGTTCGATGGCAAGTGTACAAATGCTCACACGCGTCGCCGCTTGTCAGTTGATTGACGGCCGACACTCGGTTCGCCCCTATCAGTGACATCAGTGTCAGTGTTTTAGTTGCCTTCTAAATGCGAAGCATTTCTTAGCGAACTTCGGCCACTTTGAGCGTATCTATCTATCTATCTATCTATCTATCTATCTATCTATCTATCTATCTATCTATCTATCTATCTATCTATCTATCTAACTATCTATCTATCTATCTATCTAGCAGCCTACGACTTTTAGCTCTCCTGAACGTTTTGATATTGGTATTTATACCAAACTTTGTAAAGCATAACATGACTTTGAAGAACATATTTGACTAGTCATAACACGAAAATCATGACATGTATGTCATGAATGTCATGATCTACATTTCATGGTCCTGCAGCTTTGCAGTGGTTTAATTCACATAGCATGTTGCAAAACTGGTATGGTATATGACATGATTGCATGGCCCTAACATGAAAATTATGACATGCGTGTCTAGTAACAGCATGACTCCATGCCACGCTCATAATGTGCTCGCGGCCGTTTCACTAAAGTCACATAAATCAAATTTGATATTGCGCTACGTGAAAGGATGACGAAGGTATGTGAATAATGCAAACCTGATAATGAAGAGATGCTTGTCATGTGACAAGATGATTAGATGAAACGCTCATGATGCGCTCATGGCCGTTTCGCTAGCTCGCTTATACCAAATTTGGTATTACGGCTTGTGAGTGGTTGACGAAGGCTTGATACTGGTGCAAACACGATAATCATGAGATGCCTGTAATTTGAGAACATCACAACGTGCCACAGTGGAGGCGCCAGTAAATTTCGACGTGACGCGCTGCGCGTGCTCGCCGGCGTTCATTTCGCCGCGTCACGGCGGCGTTGCCACTACATGCGCCGGACCTGCCATACACCCGCAGGTGTGTGGGGCGCTGCGTTGCTTTGACGCATGTGCGTTTCAGTGCGTCCGGCGTTCCTCCGTCTTGAAAAGAGGGAGACGCAGTGTTGTCTGGGTAACGCATTGGCGTGAAATGCAGCATGTAGCATTGCATTCCGGTTGCCGCCGGGCCGCACCAACGGACGCTGGTCGCGCCTGGCGTCAGACTGTAGAGTGCTCACGTTTTGCTAACGTAGCGTCGCAGTGTCCAGCGTGCGCACGCGTCAACGCTATATAGAGAAAATTAGACCCTTCATGATGCTCTCGCGTTCTTTTAGGAGCGAAGCTCCTTAAGGCGTGGGCTGTGCGTCCCCTGAATGTAGCCACCTCTCGTTCAGTTCGAAGTATTCCGTTAGCCACCGCGCGATCTAAAGGGTACAGCCATATCCATCCGTCCATCCGTCCATCCGTCCGTCCGTCCATCCATCCGTCCATCCATCCATCCATCCATCCATCCATCCATCCGTCCGTCGGTCCGTCCGTCCGTCCGTCCGTCGGTCCGTCCGTCCGTCCATCCATCCGTCCATCCATCCATCCGTCCATCCGTCCGTCCGTCCATCCATCCGTCCATCCATCCGTCCGTCCGTCCATCCGTCCGTCCATCCATCCATCCGTCCATCCGTCCATCCGTCCGTTCGTCCGTCCGTCCATCCGTCCATCCGTCCGTCCGTCCGTCCGTCCGTCCAAAAGATGCAAGATGTTATAAACTAGACGGCGGCACGTGTAGTTGATTATGAAAGATGCGAGGTGTTATAAAATAGGAATGATGCCACATATGGCGCGTGTCATCGTTCGATATAGTGCGGCGACGTACGCTAGGGGGAGCATTGCAATAAAATCGAGTGGGCAAAATGTACGGAGGATTCATGGTTTACCAGGTTTACCTCCGGAGCTTCGCCCACTCATCATCATTCACTTCGTGGATATGGCGGCATTTTTTTTGCTAGCTCCACATATACCATATTTGGTGTTACGTGACATCAATGGGTCCGATATATATGACTGGTGCAAACCTCATAATCTTGGCACACGTGTCATGTAAGAACATGAAAACATACCACGCTCATAGCGTGTTCGCAGCCATTTAAATAGCTCCACATATACTAAACTTGGTATAACGTGAAGTGAATAGATAACGAAGGTAAACGACACATCCAAACATGATAATCATGTCACGGAAGTCATGTACGGTATGATTTACCTCCACCTTGAAACGTTGTGCTGATTTTAAAATGACATATCAACATTTCTCGTTTGTGCTTCGCTTATCATCGATTCTAACTATACGTGGCATCTGCCAATGTTTTTTTCGTGGCCACAAGTCGGCCCGAATAAACAGTTTCTTCTTCGACGTGGAGTCTGCTCTTTTCGTCCTCGTCCCGACTGCGCGACAATATGAAGAACATGCACCAGCTTAACTCACAGAATTATAGGTTGGACAAAATTATGAGTGGGAAGTAATTTGATACCAAGTATGAAGATATACTTAGCACCGCAGTAAAAACAAAAATACAGATTATGATTAAAACACTTATTCTAAAATGGCTCTTTCAGGCAGCACAATCGTTCACCATCCCCTTATCCATAGCTGCGACTAACCGCTTCACTTGTGGCAATGTTCATACACACCTAAGCGCGCAGAAATATTGCAGCACAGCAAACGTTTTTTTTGTTGTGCGGTGAATATTGCACATTAAAAGCGTAATATATCTGTACAAGGGCTGTCATACCAGCATTGACATCGAAGACCTCCACTTCTTCAAACTCTGCAGCCATCTCTACATGCGTTTCGGGGCTCTTTGCTTTCAGTGGTAACGAAGGGTAGGTATTCTGTAATTATAAGCAAATAAGCAAATGATGAACATCGGAAACAATGAACATTAACGGAGTAACTATTTCATACAGTTAAACATCCAGTCTTTCTATTGTTAAAAACTAAATAATTTCGGTGGTTTTGCCCCGCCGCGGTGGTCTAGTGGCTAAGGTACTCGGCTGCTGACCCACAGGTCGCGGGTTCAAATCCCGACTGCAGCGGCTGCATTTCCGATGGAGGCAGAAATGTCGTAGGCCCGTGTCCTCAGATTTGGGTGCACGTTAAAGATCCCCAGGTGGTCAAAATTTCCGGAGTCCTCCACTACGGCGTCTCTCATAATCTTATGGTGGTTTTGGGACGTTAAACCCCACAAATCAATCAAGTTTGGAGGTTTTATTATTAAAAAGCGCACTGTTGTAGACTCTCGAGAGTATTTTCCCCGATGTTCATTAACATACAGCTATATCTGGGTATGCAGGTGCTCTTGCGTTTAGCCCAAATCAATATGTTGCTGCTGTGTCAATGAGTGCACCTGGTAGTCCTTTTTGTGCCTCCTCTGTTAGCAACCTGCCTATTTTCCATTTACTTCAATGTCTGAAGTCGTTGCGAAAATGCTTTATTTCTTGATCTGCCTTCCCTTGACAATAAAAAAATGAGTTAATAAAATGTGCCGTGCCTTTGCTGCATTGTTTGAATCCCTTTCAGAGATAAACAAATAGGCTTTCTGTTAAGAAGCAGGATACCGGAAGAAATAAGTGCAACACACTGATCGACAACAAATTGAAAATGTGATCCAAGAATGCCAAGCATACCGTGTAGGAATTTTGGCGTCGAAATATGGTTATGTGGGTTTCCTTGGTATTTCACAAATACAATTTTCCAAAAGGAAATACTATGTTTTCATCACCGTAATGCATGAAAGAGAAGATGCAAAATTTCCCCAACATGAGTTTGTACAAGACACATGTAAACAGTTTTGTAGCTCACAATATTACTATGCACAAAAATTACTGAAAAAGAAATTGGTGGGATAATCAGGGTGAACATTGGAAGTGCCTTCGACTGGCTGGCCGACGATTTGATAGAAGGACCTGTTTTTTTTTTTCAAAGGCGCCGTGCCACCCCTTGCGTGTTAGTTTCAAAAAGGTTAGTGGTGACGTCATCTCCAAGTGGTGGCACGTAAAATGGCAGCATATCCATGGGGTGAATGATGGAGAGTGGGGCGAAGCATCCGTTTGTCCATGCGTCCGCTTGGGTGACCGTCCATGCGTCCATCCGCTTGACCGTGCGTGCGTCGGTTCGTGCATCCGTTCCTCCGTTCGCCCATGCATCCGACCCTGCTTCCGCCCATGCGTCCATCCGTCCGTGCAGCCATCCATACATCCGTCACTGCATCTGTCTGTGTGTCTGTTCGTCCATCTAGTCAACACTCCAAGTATTACCATCGCGCATATTTTCATCATATATTGCGCATATAGAAGCACCACCATCCTGCGGACATTCCAAAGACTAAACGAGAAGTGGCACACGCACACTTTCTTACGGTTTGCGCTTAGTGTCTACTTGCCACTTTTCGCCTCCTCGAGTTATTGGTATATACTAGTTCACTGTATTTATGGCACTGATGCCCAATGGTCGCTAAACGTTTCTAAAACCAAGGAGGTTACGCCCAACAAGTATAACGTAGCAACCCTTTCTTGTCAGATAGTGCTCAATGTACATTCCAATGGCTGCTAATGGGGAATGAGAGACAGGAGATTTCAGCTTTTAGTTAACGCGCGCGCTTCAAATTCTTATATTGTTCAACAACGCACAGAAGAAATCTCCCACCGGCTCCACCTTGCAGGTTAAAGCATAAGAGGTGTTACGTACTACGACGAGGGACGAACGGGTGCTGCTTTAAGGAGCTTCGCCCCTAATATGTCGTCCTATTGAAGCGCCGATCAGCCAGTCTGAGGCACTTCAACTGTTCACCTTGATTATTCCACTACGTTGTTTCCATCTGTCGGCTCCCACCTAGATTTTGGGAAAGAATTGAATGTTAGGTACAGTACAAGTCTACTCGGGGAGATTCGATAAGAATTAGTTATTAAACTTGAAACATATATATTAGTCATTACGTATAACGGTATTGTTGCTGTTTAAAATGTAACGTACAGCCCAATAAACTGCCTTAGACACGTTCACTTCAGTAGCACACAATATGAACACCCGCACGCTCCCTAGGAATGATCAACGCCCAGAGCTAACAAACGCCGCAGAATTATTATACAAAAATAGTGGTCACTCGTGAGCAGCGCTCCACTCCAACACCACCGCCGACAAAGGAGGGCACGCCAATAATAATAGGCCCCGGGTCAATATTAAGTGAAGAATACTTATAAGGGAGCCTTTGAGTAGGGGACCCGCCCCAAAGAATTAGCGCGAAGGCCACTGTGCATGCGAAAGGCCTAAACCACGTTTAGATTTTGGGTGTGAGGCACTTGTTTTCGAATCTAGCGGAAGCACCAAAGCCTGGTTTGTGTCAGACAAACGTGATGACACTCATTGAAGTGACATGACCAAGAATTGGATGAGTATCCAAAGTGCCGCAGACACGGTTTGAAACTCTTCGTTCCCGCTTGACCCAAAGCGTGCATATGCAAGTGACTTTGGGGCCCGAAACTTTTCGCGAAAGCCTTTAGGGCCCCAAACTTTTGGGGTCTATACTCAAAAACTTTCTAGTGTTTATGGGCTCTACGTTGCCCTCGGTGAGCCTCTTCTCTTAGTACGGATCCAAACAGGCTCATCACGCGCGATATTCTTGCAACGATGCGTTCGTACGCTCGCGCGCTGCGGGAAAAGAGGTGAGCCAACGTTTCTGCGAGCAGACGACACTCCGCTGGCACTCCGGCTATCTATCATGCTTTGTAGCCACCGCCGGTGGTGAGCGCCAATTTCTGGAAAGGTCAATTCATGCGTCAGGAGAAACCACATTGGCTTCACCCTTAACTTCTCTCGTTGCACAATCATTGTGATGCAAATAGCAGCTACAATAAGAGGGCAATAGGATAACCTTAGTAAAGGCGCTAAGAAAAATAAGGGTGATCACATATTGTAGGTGGCGCTAGAGTCGGCTTTTTGGCGTTTGCTTTTAATCATACGCTGCGTAACACGGTTCATTTTAATTCTGTGGCATTGCTGGAGTTTGCGAGCCAGAAGTGAAAGTTCAGAACTCATTTGCGCAAATGGTCTGTCTTTAAAAACGTGTTGTTTTCCTGCAATGTATGAGTACCATTCCACGATGTCACAATAGTGTTAGTAACAATTTCGTTCGCATAGTAGTCAGATTGTACGTGACATAGTGTTGTACGTGACGTGATGTCTCGTAATAATAGGTTAACAAAATCACAGCTTATCCACGATGTGATTGATAATAAGTTGCGTGAAGCGTCCGTACATCCTACCGTGCTTTTGTCCATTCGTCCGTGCTTCCATTCGTCCATGCGTCCGTCTGTCTGTCCGTCCGTACGTGCGTGCGCGCGTCTATCTGCCCATCTGTCCGTGTGTCTGTCCATTCGTGCATGCGTGTAACGTCCGATCGCGTTCGAGAATGCAGACAGCGTGCGGGTAACATCGACGAGACGCCAGCCAAGGGAGCCGAGCGCAAGCGTCTTCAACGTGCCCGCCGCTCTGCTTCGTCTATGCCCCACTAACGATCCGCCACGTTCGGCGACTATTTAGGAGGCTAATGGCGGCACTCCTTCCTCGCACACCTAGGCACAACCCGTGCAGCAGCCAATCGGAGGGTAGCGCTACAGCGCCGTCTAGACAATCCTCGCTCAACTGAATTTTGTGTGTACTTCTATAGTTACTATACATGCTACCTTTAGGTAGCAGAGTTGCGCTAGCGTACGCCATGTTGTGTTCAAATGTCTTGCGGGAAAGCCACTCACCACCCGCGTAGGAGCAGCGCTCACGCATCAGAGTACCAAGGTTGATTTATTTATTTTTTTCGCTTTTTTAAATATTTTTATGAAGGTACAAGAAAAAACTCACTTGCTCTGGTCACTCCTGGAAGCCTTGATTCTATGGTCACGTGTTTGGTATGCAATTATGAAAAAAGTGCGTCAGCTCGTTGAACAAGTGATCCATGTGTGTATTTATAGTAGGCCACACATTAGCTGCGGCTTTAGCTTCGGCTTCTTTTGCGCTGTTTTGCTCATTTACATATGTAAAACTATTTTTCACTGTTGGTCGCTATAGCCAGTGAGGAATAAAATATTTTCATCGTATTGTGTTCATTCGTGAACTGTATGAGTTAACCAGTTAAACTATCAGGTCTTTAACTCAATCGAGATGGATAACAATCGAGAATGGCCGTGTGACGCCCGCGTTACGCGGGGCTCTCGTATTACGCTCGTATTGCAATCGCGGCTGACGACAATTGATGTCAATCGTGGTTCAACAACCCTGTCGTGTCCAACATTCTTTTCGCTTGAAGTTTTAAAGCTGCAGTAACACCTTGCTAGCAGCAACACCTTGCTGATTCAAACAGTTCTAGTTTAAGTTCTCTCTTTATTTTCAGCATTTTGGCCACCAGACCAATTTCGACGTATGCAGCTGACACACGCAGAACAACTCCTCACGTATAGCGTATCCACTACTGCATCTGTGGTAATACAAATCGAGCGAGTTTTGCAGTGCCGTGAATATATTTAAAAAAAAGCGAAGCGCATGGGAATCTGCACAGAAGTGGAAAAAAAATTGCCCGCAGCTTCCCTCGGGGGAACACTGAGGAGGATGCGGAGCGTATAATTGGCAAGCACCTAACGACAGTGGGAACTTGGATGGGAACGTTCACGATCTGGCCCTTGATTCCGTACTGTCCGTTGCCGTGAGTCAAGCGTCGTATACTCATGAACGGGAGTCGAGGAGCGATGAGTCGTTCTTCAACCGCGTTCAACTCGGGTAGATGTTCGGGTCGGGGCGGGTAGCGGTAGCCGTAACTCACGCTAGCCGAGGGAACTCGACCGGCAATCAACGACTGCTTGCACGTAGCACACACGACGTAGTCGGCATAGACGGTGCCCTTTCCAAACGTATCGCAAAGAACCGACAACGCTTTGGAGTTGTTCTGAATGTTGCCGATCCGAGTTAAGTTGTTATCGAACCAAAGACGACCACACACCTTGCAGGTGTGGCCGAAGCTTCGGTCGAGGAAGTCGCGCTTGAAGCGAAAGTTGGGCGTGGCATACTGCTTGGCGCGCCACGCCGCTACCTCGGCGCGCTTGCGCTCGCGGGCAGCATCGGGATCGGCCTCTCGTCGCCGACGCTTGCACTCGGCTTCCCGTTTTCGAAAGTCCGGGTCCTCTTGTCGACGCTTACGTTTCAAAGCGGCCGAATCCGGTGCTGCTGCTCGACGCTGACGTCTCTCAGCGGCTTCACGTTCTCTAAGTTGAGAATCTTCCGCTCGACGCCGACGTTTACGTTCGGCGTCGCGAGCTGTTCTCCGCGCTGCCTTGTCTTCGGACGACGACTTGGTTGCGGTTCCGCCAACACTTTGGCCGGCGCTGGTCGAAGGGACGTCGATCATTGCGACCTCGGACGTCGACGCGCCGTACAAACCAACCGACGAGCGGCAACTGAGCGAGCGAGCACTGACCTTGAGTATATATACAGCGCGACGGCGCATGCACTGTCAGCTGTCGAATGTTCGAGAAGGGGGAGAAGCGCAACGGCGCATGCGCGCGCGTCAGCTGCCGATGTTCTCGAAGCACGACGGCGCATGCGCGCGCGTCAGCTGCCGATGTTCTCGAAGCGTGACGGCGCATGCGCGCTACATTATACAGCTAGCGAATGTTCGTGAAGAGGAGAAGCGGACGCGGTGTGTAGAGGAGGAAGGGTGCACAGATGGTGGAGGAGTGAAGCACGCGCGGTGTGTAGAGGAGGAAGGGATGCACAGATGGTGGAAGAAGGAGGAGGAAGCTTGCGGACGGCGCCGCACTACAAGCCTCGAGTATTAGATGCTCCGCATCTAAAAGGGCACTTGCCCCCTTCAAGCCACAGCAGCACCTGCTTTCACCCAAGCTAGACCAATGCTCTCGTTCTCCCTAAGCCGCCATGTCACAATGGTTTGCACCCCCAAGAGAAACTCCTGCCGACGACCATGGCCAAGCGTTTATTCTTGCGACTGAACACTAATCTTTCTATAGCAACACCCACTGCACTTGCGTGTGATCACATGGGCTCTACGTAGTACAGTCAGCACAGAATGTATTTGCTGCCATATTTCTTTTGACCAACAGGCAGCATAACAACATTCGCGAAGAAGCGCAACGAGAATAACAACAGCCGTTGCCAACCCCAGCTGATCTGCCCGGAATCTGTGGAGCATTGGCTTCTCCGTAGTGCAAAGGAACCACCTATGACCACGTGATCGCACTCGGCGAATAGGGGCGCTGAACTCCTGTAGGCGGAGCTAGCGGCGCCCCGAAAACATTGGTGCAACTCTGCTACCTAAAGGTAGAATTCGGTACCTCTATGTACTTATTTATTTATTTATTTATTTGTTATTTATTTATTTATTTACAGAATACTGTGAATCCCCCATGGGGATTATTACAGGGGTCATCATCACTGTCACAACTTCTGACATTTCAAACAAGAAAAATCACAATAATAAAGAACACATAATCACTGAACACAGCAGTACGGTATGGAACAATCATACATAGTTATTTGAACCATAACCAAGTACAAAGGACACCAATGGTACACCGACAAAGTAGCAGGAGTCGATAAGAAACGAAGTATAGAAAGAGGAAAACACAGATCGGGCATTAATATCAAAAAACCATATTAAACGATAAGTATATGCAGGCAAGTGCCTTGGTATGACAATTGGAAGTAGGAAGGGCTGCGTGAAGAAAAACAGGTGATTACTGTATATGCTAACTAGGTTAGAATATATCAGTACCTTCAATTAGTTTCATAAATTTCTTTATTATTGACTGCTGTGTAATGACTGAATTCAGTGTGTTCAATTCTCGTATTGCGTGCGGGAAGAACGAATAAGAAAAAGTATTGTTACTAAGTGAGTATTCTTCGAGTTCCCGCGCATGCCTTCGCCTCATCGGTCTGATGTCTCGAAAGTTCAAGTAAAGATCTGGGTTTGTGTGGAATAATCTGTGTAAAAGTATATAAAGAAATTAAGCCAGAAAACCTTTGCACGACTGTCAAGGGTGGCTAGACCAGCACGGTGTAATAGAGCAGTAGGTGAGTCGTTGCGCCCGTATCTATTGAGGATAAAGTGCACTGCTTTTCGCTTAACCCTTTCCAGTATAGCGATATTATTCACAGTGTGAAGAAACCACACAATATTAGCATATTCTAAGGCTGGGTGGACAAATGTTACGTAAGCAAGAAGCTTCGTTTCATGTGTGGCGAATGACAAGGCTCGTTTATTAAGAAATAATTTGCTCAACGCTTTTTTGGACACTTGACGCACGTGCTTTGTCCAACGAAGATCAGACGAAATTGTGATACCATGGTATTTGTACTGGTAAACTCTTCGTAGTGGCACATTATTAAATGGTATTGAAAATCAAACATAGACACCTTTTTGGTAAGGGACATAAATACGGTTTTGTCAATGTTTATAGTCATTTGCCGATCAGTGCACCACTGAGCTATTTTGTTTCTAGGAGACTTCTAGGAGACAGCGCCGTCTTTCTTACTGTTTGAAAGATACTACCTTCCTTTCTTTCTCGTATCTTCTTTTCTCAGTTACGCCACACACATGACGAGAGGGGCTTCGTCCCTGAAAAAGTTATGGAAGAAACCGAACCAGTCGTGGCAGTTCCAATCACCTATGTGGGCCTGGGAACACGCTCCTTTCGGGTCTTATGCGTGTTGAGAGCGTACGAATAAATTATATCGTTATTACCATCGTTCCATTCACACAGGCGAGAGGCTGTGATTCCAACGACTTCCAAATAAATTTTCGCGCCACATAATTTAAATGTTTGTCTTCACGTCACGTTTCTTCGTGTTCTATCCAGGGGTAGTTTCTGCTGAGACACAAACCTGTTGTATCCTGTCCCAATACTTTCGCGCTCACATCCGTTGTATTATTTTTCTATGAGTATGTTGTGTGTATGTGTCTCTGTGCACGTGTACGTATGTGTATGTGTGTGCGTGAGCGTGTGTCTTGTCTTCGAGTGTGTGTGTTTCACTATGAGCCAGCAGAGCCAGCGAAGCATACTTAGACATTTACCATGCTCTTTTTCTTCGCGCTTTCATCAATGCCGCATTATTTCCCGTTTGCTTTTCTTTTTTTTCTGATAAGATGACGACGTCAACTACTCCATCAAATGTGACTGCTGCGCAGCAAACATTCATCCCAGCCTTCGTGCCACTCCACAAGGTAATATGTGATAGCGGCAGACATTTTTTGTTGTTTTTAATAGGAGGAAGCTCAGTATTTGTGGTAATTTTTACGCCGTACTTCAATTTTGCCCACGCTATTTCAGCACTTCAAGAGATAAATATCGGAGAAAGAATGGAGTGCGAAATTTTTGTTATGTATGGTCGTATTCAAGCATAGTCAGTTGGCTGGCAATACAAGGATCTGGAAGCCAGTTACCTGGTCTTCGGCCGTGCGATTAAACGAGATTCGCTGACAACATTCTGCTCCTGCCAAAAAATAACAAAATATTTCATGCAGGGGAAACAATAACCGGTAAAATTTTATTACGTGACGCATAAAATGGAAGGTCTTCTCTGGCGCTATGTCTTTGGGGTCCCGGCGTGGCTGTGGCTTGGCTGGCACATGCAAACCTCATTAAGAAACTATATGTGCGGAACTATTCATGAAGTTCACTAATCCTGATTATTTCTTGATGTTCAAACGCAACAAGTTTTACGCTTGGCAATTACGATGGCTAATTGGGACTTGTAATGCTATAAAGTGTTTGTTGCTTTCCCGCAAACTAGCAAAAGTAAACTGCCCCTGTATACGGTCTCGTTCTTACTCCAGCAAACGCATAAGATGACAGTGCAAGTAATGCTGGTCATTTTATAATATAACAAGTGTAAACACATATGGAATCATTTGTTTCTTACTGGACATTATCATAACACGACCGATTCTGCTGTGTATGTTACATCAAAAATGCTGCTAAGAAATCAGGCGTAGAAAATATAACAGTACTCAATTGGTAGCTGCTCGTAAAATAATTTAAACAGTCAGTCAATAAGTTTACGTTTTTCTCTTGTTTACTGATTTCTTCAGTAGTGACATGATGCTTGATTTTGCAACATGTATCGATGCGTCTGTACAGATGTTTATTGTATTCATTGAGAAAGTGCAATTAAAATCGCAAAAAAATTAGCATCACCATGATCGGAGTTCACTTCGAATGCGTTTTAATAGCCGTTTGTTTTTGCATGATTTTCTCAGCAAACTGTCAGAAAGCAACATTCCGTGTCTGGAAGTTGTCGGACTTCGTGCGCGTCGCCTTCTCAATTGCTAGCTCAGCTTTGGATCTCGGCACATGCCTTTACCGCCCTGTAAGAAAACGGAAGACTGTGCGTGTAACACTGACCGTTTCAAACTATGCCAACTCCAAGTACATTTCTAAAGTGTCCACTGTGTCATAATTCTACCTTTTGGGAATGAGCAAAGGGCCCACAATGCACCTTTAAAACAACTCGTGAACCTATATGCTACTTCTCACTTCGTTTATGCCTTTGCTGTTCAACATCAAATATGACGACACAATTTCTAAAGAGAAGCCTTTTAGAAAACTCACTTGTGTGTTTTTAAAGAGCTACTTAATACAAATCGCGTGAATGCCTCTTTGAAATCCTACTCATGTGTTTATAAAAAGCCACGCGTCACAAAGACACTACAACTATTACTATGCAGCCATTATTAGAAAGACATTGCGAACAGACGGTGAAGCTGATTCCTATTAGCCTCACGGGGATTCCCATCAGCCTCGCGGTCTAAAAAGCATTGGGCTACGTAAGCTACGGAAACACTCATCAGGCTCAACTGTGACCGGCAATGTAGCGTGGTGCTGCGGAAGCAAAACAAAAACAGCAAAAAATACACCCCATCCTTTTTTTAAGTACAGTTTTCCTGTTTCTCTTCAAAGGCACCGCTGAAATAGTAGTAAGTGGTTCTTGAAGGAAAGGATAAGGGAGCTAATTTCTGGGCCCAATCTGGCGACACGGCTAAGCTCCTTGAAACATGTGGGGTAAGGAAATTAAAGCAAGAATAAACACTGGCCGCACACCAGTGTAGGAAAAAAATAGAAGAGATAGGAAAGACGGGAAACACCGTCGAAGGAGCCCGAGGACAAGGCACCGATCGACGAAAGCAAAATGGCCCCACGAGATCACGGAAAACCTGGCTGATTGCTGAGGGCTACATGGTGTTGGAGATCGCGAATGTCACAACTGTCGAGCACGAAATCATGCCTGCGAGTTTCTGAAATACTCTAGGAATGTTATGCTTTCGTAGAACTTTCCCAGACCATTTCTTTCTTTGCCCCGCCGCGGTGGTCTAGTGGCTAAGGCACTCGGCTGCTGACCCGCAGGGCGCGGGTTCGAATCCCGGCTGCGGCGGCTGCATTTCCGATGGAGGCGGAAATGTTGTAGGCCCGTGTGCCCAGATTTGGGTGCACGTTAAAGAACCCCAGGTGGTCTAAATTTCCGGAGCCCTCCACTACGGCGTCTCTCATAATCATATAGTGGTTTTGGGACGTTAAACCCCACATATCAATCAATCATTTCTTTCTTTCGACTCAGTCATAATACGGGTAGACAAACGCTTCGGTTGCAAGGCCTTAGCAAGGGCTTTCTTCTTCTTGTGTTTTTCTTTTGTAGGGCAAGGGCTCCTACCTCCTTTTTTGTATGTTTGTGCACGTGTTCGCATGTGTGCGTGTGTATAGGCGAATACCAATTTCATTAAGTTGAACATTTTTGGGGAAGGGGAGGGTGATGTTACTGGAGTAGTTTAATTCTGCATTACTTTAATATAACCAGTTAGCTTGGAAATGGCTTGTGTCAGAGAAGCTTTCGCTTATGGCTGCGTTCTGTGTAACGTCTAGCATGCTCTAAACCACTGGCAAATATGCGCACGAAATGTTTTCGAAGTAGCCGTGCTCATGCTATGTGGACTCAAGGGAACACCCGCAGTAATGTGTATGCTTTTTATAATAGAAGGCCAACATTATATCATGAAGTCGTTTTGATAATCACATGTTCTGAAAACCGATGGCAACGCAGACTATCATTCAGTATCACTGCGGTATTACATTTTGCATTGTGAAGCCTGTATACAGGACCCGTGTTTGTTAAGCATGAAAGTTCTTTCCAAGCAGAGGAAGCTATTTCAACTGTATTTCCGAGCAGGCGCGTGTCTGTGTGTTAAAACACCAGCTTGCTACGCAAGCGGCCTGGGTTCGATCGTTACTCGTATTCGGATAGTTTTACTGTTTATTCCTTTAGTTTTTTTCTAGATATCTCGGTCGCACAAAAACTGGTGTTTTTTCGCTCGCAACTAATGATGCCGAAGCTGAAACAGGTGTCAATGCTAAAATTTCTGCCAATGCTTGTTTGGCAGAATTTTTTTTGTGCTAGTGCACAAATAGTGCGTAAATACAGCCAGAGTGTTCGCTTGATGATTCACAAGAAATGTACCAAGCCGGCACGTGAGATATGAAGTAGTGTTAACAGAACTTGCCTAATTCTTCAACTGAAGCGTTTTTTTTTGTTTTGGCCATAACGAGTGCACGAAAAGACACGCTTGTATCGTTTGCAAGTCAGGCCATTGTCGTAACAATATTCTGCTCAGTTAGAAACATAGTCTTAGCAATTGTCATGATTCAGCCATCTGGTCTACTTCTGATACGAACGACTCGGTGCCGATAATGGTGAGCTGTATGTGGTGGCTACATAAATTTATACTACCAGGACCTTGACGCGCCTCTCCATTCTGGCGAATCGCGTATATGAGAAATGCAATCATAGTGATTTAACCCAAATGGAGCTTTCACTCCACGAAACACACTTGCACACTAACAACAGCGTTGTGAAACAAGAAAGAATTAGAAATAGTGTTGCACTTCATTTTACGATGTTTTACATCAAAAAGGCAGAGCCAGCGTCCCGGTACACCCATCTCTCTTTGTGCCATGGCCAGCTATGAACCAAGCGTCACAACTGACACGGGAGCTAGAATAAACTTGTGCAGCGTGCTTTGCAGCAGCACAGATATTGCGGGTCATTTATCAAGCCGTCACCTGGTCTCCTGCTGCACATATTTCACGTTTCGCTGTCAAGCGGAACATGCAAGGCCCTTGTCGTTATTGTTGATGCTTGCTGGCGCCCTGCTTTCACTCGACGTCACTTTGCCATGCTTCATCGTCGGGTGAGTCCCATGTAAGCTTTACGTTTTCTGGTAGCTGATATGACATGCTTCTTGTTTCTGCAGTGCGCTAGAGCAGCCACGCTTTTCCGATCTCCTGGCATGATTGTGTATTGTCTTACTCTTCCTGTAATAATATTGAATGTAGCACAAGAATATCTTTCACATATTGTACATTTCAACGTAAAGCGCTGATCTCGATTTTCTCATGTAGCAAAACAAGGGATTTAGCGCAATAAAAAAAGCAAGGTAGTACATCTCTTCCCAAAAACAACAGATTTAGAACACGAGTTGAAAAGTGCCGGGAAAGAAAAAAAAACATACAGACAAACTTTTTTCTGGGAGCCATTTTTTTTTACCTCTAATGTCGGCAGTGATTCAAAGCCGTTCAATACACTCGCGTTTCGCGCACTGCCTCTGCATAGTCACGCAGTGTCTCTATTATTGAGCATTAACGGTTTGTGAAAAAGAAGAACATCATTTACGCATTCATGATGGGTATTGGTGCAATGGCAGAAATAATGGCGGCAGATTGTTATTTTGAGATATAAACACACAAAAAATAGGAAGAGCAGGCATTGAAGAGAAAGGCATGAAAAATGTTTTGTTCGTCTCGCCTATGTAGAAAAAATAAAAACCTTGCCAGTAACTTTGTTCACGGCAATAGCTATCATAAAAACTGCATCTTGAGATGCTCTTTTTTATGCGTTTTCAACTCTAAATTTTATTGTGCTTCAGTAAACATTACCTATGCATACAATAGCAATATATAATCTATAGATGGTAGAGAAATGAATGCAATAGACGACACGAAAGTGGTCATGTTTAGGTATTATTTTATTGTTCAATTTGTATATTTCACACACTGGGTAGTCATTTGTAATGTCGTCTTAGGAATGCTTTGTGTGTGTCCGCGTTCTCGAAAATCAGCTTCATTACAATAGGAGACCACATCTACACTGCAGTAGGAGCAACTCAATTCTTTTTTCTAATTACACCATTCTGATGAACTTGACGTCATGAGTCATGTCCCGACTGCAGATGTAGCATGTGTTTGTTGCTCGGGACTGCGAAAACTCCTCGTCTACTTAGTACATTTAATCCACGAAAACCCCACATGGACAAGATGATTTTAGATGTTTCTCAATCTACGTCTTGCCTCATAGTTAGATTCTGCATAAAAGGCACCTGAAATCTGTGAGTGGCGTTATCGGTCAATGACAGTCATGAAATTTTCATTCTTCGTGCTCATCACGTCCAAAAGATTGATTGATTGATTGATTGATTGATATGTGGGGTTTAACGTCCCAAAACCACCATATGATTATGAGAGATGTTGTAGTGAAGGGCTCCGAAATTTCGACCACCTAGGGTTCTTTAACGTGCACCCAAGTCTGAGCACACGGGCCTACATTATTTCCGCCTCCACCGGAAATGCAGTCACCGCAGCCAAGATTTGATGCCGCGACCTGCGAGTTAGCAGACGAGTATCTTAGCCACTAGACCACCGCGGCGGGACATTACGTCCAAAAGAGGAAACGTGCTCGAAAATGACATCTATTTCTTGTCTCTGCGCAATTTATGCACGCCTAGATATAAAACGCGCTCCTTATTGCTAGCGCAATAGAAAACGGCACTAAGATGATCATGCGACAAGCCGAAGATGCTCCAGCACCTAGCACCTGGACTGCTGGTGCTTATCAAGCAAAAGAAAAAAAAGAACGGTGCAGACGTCAAGATTCATTAAAAATGGTGACTAATCAATCTGAGAGCAGCCTCTGAAGATGCCATATGTGGTATCAATTCTAAATTAATAGGCGCTTGACTAGACATTAAAACCAAAATGGGTATTGGTACTTGAACAGCTTAAAAAACCCGGGATATACAGTTAATAATATTGACGCGTAGCTACTGGTGGACCAAAACGACGATAAGGGGATTTGGCGGACACCAGGTAGTGGAGCTCTGGCTGATCGAAAGTAATGAAGGTGATCTTGCTGTTCGGCTGCTGAGAGTCGCTGTGTCAACGTTTATCGGCCTTTGGTTCGCGCTGTACCGCGACACTGGCGGAGGAGCCGGAGTTATTCGGTCTGCTACTCCTTCGCCATCAAACTGTACAGCGGCTGCCACAGAAACAAGCGTGCATGACCAAGGAGAGACAACCACATCGTCATCAGTTAGACGCTATTTGTTTGGTCATGCCTGTGTACAATTAGGTGCGCCCGAACTGTTGCAGAATTAATCAAACTGTCTGGGATATTGATGCTGGCACCATACTCTCATAAGAAGTTCATACCAATAATTAGATCTTTGCAGCATGCGGCGAGAACGACGAATGACGCAACGAAAGAAGAACCTCCTATGTCGATTCTCGCTGTGCATCTTCCAGAGGGCATCAATAACTGACCACCTGCCGTCCTTATTTGAGGGCCTGTCCACGGCGTCTTCACTTTCTTGAGGTGGATGGCAAGGTCCTGACTGATAATAGAAAAGTCGGCACCGGTGTCGACTAAGGCTGTTATTTTCTGGCCGTCAAGAAAAACACTCAGGTCGGTGGTCACAATTTCGTCGCTCTCAGGTCTTGTCGGATGTACAGCGTCGTGTAATGGGGGCATTTCGTCGTCATCCTCATGGCCTGCAACCTTACCCTCGGAGGTCGCCGCCCTCAGTTTTCCAGGCGCGGGCTGGGTGATCTTCTTGCGTTAAGGTCCGCGGAGGTACGTCGGTGTGACGAAGGTGAATGAGCGGGAGAAGGAGAGCGGGATTGACGTCCCAAACCTGGCTGGCGGGTAGGTATTACCTCCTTGTCAGAAGTATGGTATTCGTAAAAGTGAGAACGGGCTCCATGGAAAGAGGCATCCTCCCGGCGTGTTATGTATTCTTCGTTCGCACGTCGATCGCCAGACCATGTTCGAGGAGGGCGGAACGAATGACTGCGGTGCCAGCAATAACGGGCAATATGACCTGCACCTCCGCAGTTAAAGCATGGTGGACGTCGATCGATTGTGCGCCATGCGTCTGTTCTTCGCAGCGGTGGACGTCTGAGCCTCCCTTCTTGCGACGATGTTCACGGTGCTGCTGTGGACGCCTGGTGGTACGTCGGTTCGCTTGGTGGTCGGCTCAGGGTCTGCTCTTGCGGTGGTGACCAAGGGGCCGTCGGCACTGGGTGATATGGCAGCGATGTACCAGATGGTGAATTTTGCAGAGCATCGGCATAGCTCACGGGACGGTGCTCGTCACCAGGACCAGTGGTAGAAAATGCGTGGCGGATTTTGTTGCGTACCAGTTCAGTGACGGATGCAACGGGGGTTGAAGCAACTGGATTCTGGAACTTTTGCAGTTCTTCGCGAACTATCTCCCTAAAGAGGTCTCGCAGGGAGCTTCGATCCTCAGGTATGGCGGCAGCATTGATTGTGGCGCTGCTAGACATTCGATGATACTGCCTGCATTGTGGATGGAGGGCCCTCTCGATAGCAGTAGCCTCCTTGATAAAGTCAACTAGGGTCCTTGGAGGGTGGCGCAGTAGCCCGGCGAAAAGTTGCTCCTTAACGCCGCGCATGAGTCAGCTCAACTTCCTATCTTCACTCATCTTCGAGTCAGCTCAACGAAAAAGCCGAGTCATATCTTCAGCAAACATATTAACGCTTTTATTGGGTTTTTGAAACCGTAGCTCCAACAGCTGCTGCGCACGGTCGCGTCGATCGACATTGGTGAACGTATCAACAAGCTGTTGTCGGAAGTCGCCCCAAGTTAACAGACTGGCTTCTCTGTTCTCATACCAAATTTTCGCACCGCCGTAAAGGTAGAAATAGGCGCTTGAGAGCTTTTCTTGTTCAGGCCACAGATTATACTTGGCGACACGCTCATAGTGCTCAAGCCAGTCGTTCACGTCTTCATGGGCGCCGCCACTAAAGTGATCGGGAATCAGCGGTTGAAAGATGGTTACCTGTGAAGGGTGTGTTGGCGGGGGGCCTTGGGGCGCCGGTTGTGAACTGGCGTTGGCCATTTGGAGAGGAAATCGGGACTTGCGAGGTTCCGTGGAAGGTGTGAACTCTGGAGCGAGGCCTATCAGCCGCCGACTGAACCGGTGCATGGGAGTTGCATTGGGTGACAATGCTCCCGAGCTAGATGAACGGCTCCCAGTGGGAGTATGGAGCATTAGGTACGGTTGCGCCCCAGCACTTCCACCAGTGTCACGCGCGTTATTTGTCAAATATTGCTAAATAATTAAAGAAAATTTGATAAGGATCTTTAGATATGTGGTAATTAACCAATGCTACAGATAAGGAGCACGAATGCTTCGTGTGTTTTTTTTTCAGATTTTGTAGACTGGGTAATAAAACAGATTCCTTCCGACAAGCAGAGATGTGGAGGATTGTTATTTTTTGTGTAGCACACTGATCTTCACAGACTCATGATGACTACGCATGCCGCGGGGTTTAAACCCTGCAACACCCATTGCTTCGTTGAAATATCGCGGCCAGTGAAGAACAGTTTTAAAGAAAAATTTAAAAATAGCTTGGTTGTAGGTCACATGACGAAAGAAAGTGCTGATGTACTATTCCAAAACTGGAGCCTCACATTCATCGTTTTGGCTAATCGTTTCACGGCTGTTGTTCTACAGGCTGCCGCCGTTTTCAATATTCTCGTTGAAAGGCAGAATATTCATCTAAACCAAGAACACCGTTCATGTGATTTGCCAATTTTAATGATCATATTGGAAATGAAGCAGTCCTATGGTCAGTAGTTTGAATTTGATGCCATATTCTTATTGTAGCGGTCAGTCTACGCATTCTGATTTCACCAGGATGCAAGTAAGGAGTTTACAGCGAGAGGAAGTGATTCGACAAACAAACACGCAAAGAATGCTTCACCGTATTTCTTGAGGCCCTAGTCATGCACTGTGATAGAAAGGCTTCCAACACAAACAAAACGAAGCTGCAAACACGTAAAAAATATAGATAGCAGACACAACTTGTGCAGAAGAGCTATTTTTCAGCTGTTGCCCCAAAATTGTCCTAAAAGAAGAATTTTTTTCTTTTTACGGCGTTAAATTGCCTCCTGTAATTCTCTTTATTTTGTGAGCGTCTGCAAAAACACTGGATATCAAAGTTCGGAAAAGTTTCGGGTGATTACAAAATAAACCGTGAACGTCGTGCAGAAACAATCATCAGGGTAAAAGAAAACCCTGGGCTGGCACACGAGGTAGGTTTACGCGGCGGAATGTATCAGCAGAACACAGAACAAAAACGGCACTGCTTGCACGGAAAGCCTCATTACTGGTGAAGTTTAAAGAAAAAATAGAAACGGTAGTTTGGACAAGCATTCGCCTATGAAGCAACAAAAAGTGGTACTTTCCACGGGCGTTGGTAATGGCGTTGATCGCTAAATTATGAGATCTAAAGTCACTACCCGGAACAAACCGGAAAATCTTGAGCTATAAACGCTTTCAGGTCTTGAAGTTTGGTAAGTATAAAAAAAAGTATGGCGAAGTTGCAGTAACAATTGTGACTCCCACAACTTTTTGGCTGGCCGTCGGGAATTCGGTCTTCGATTGCAGAACGTTCGAAAGGCGTCATTTATTGTGTCTGCGTCGTTGTGATTTATTTCCGCTACAATGAAGTCACCCTGCTTTTTGTTTTATTACGTTATTGTCCTAAACATAGAGATACAGAACTCTAAGCGGCGAAAAGTAAGTTACAACAGTGCATCACCAACTGTTGTTTGAATGCCTGCTGTGCCTGCTGTTTCAACATTATTTTTAGTTATTTACCGGGGTAGGTAAATGGCCCTTATTCTAAATAAACATATCCTCCAACACCTTCTGTGTCCAATATACTTCTCAATTTGAACCACAACCATGTATAAAGTCGAAGATCTATTTTTGAACGCACATCGCTTGCATATTCGAGCAAATTGAAGGAGTGGTCACACGGATGCGCTTAGGAAAGCTACGAAGGCGTTGCTAGTCACTCGTACTTATCAAAACGTACACATGCGAAGAGGTATAAGGCACCAAATGTTACAGAAAGAGTGACACACAAGCACCCTTACACACGGCACCTCGCACTGACTGGAAGTGATAGATTGAGAAAAATGAAATACAATGTTTTCTCATAAAAGCGAATGAGTTGAAGAAAAAAACTACTTCCCGTATCTGTTTTCTCAACAGAACTGCCACAAAGAGCCCGTGATAAGTGGCAGTTCACGCGCATTGTTGGTTAGATAGAGGACCCACGCGGCCGAGGTGAAAATGTCGGCGTGCATTCCCCAAACCTATCGTACAAGTTGTTTCTATAGAAACGCCACTGAATTTGGCGGTGAATGTTTGGGTGTTTTTCTCGAGCGAGAAACCGTCGCACTTCGCTCGCGTACTTTTATTTTGGCTGTCGCTAAAGGCGAGACAGCCATAAGAAATTGATTAGCTTTTTTTTTTTGCATTTGCACTTTCTCTAGAAGCCACTCATACCTTTGCATGTTTTCTGATTCTAAGAGTTTTTTTTTTCTTCTCATGACAGATACTCACAAAATATTGCGAGAACCATCGCGTCATGGTCTGTATTATAGAAAATTGATTGGTGTTGGCTGTACTTTTCAACAATTAAGTCACTTCATTATCGTTGGACATCTTTGAGTCAGGAGGCCACCTGCAGCAGTTGCTTATATGCGAGGTATTTTAAGCACGCACAAAGCTTTAGGTTAATGGCAGTTGAGGCGAGGTCAATTTTTAAGTCATAGCACATAACAAGGCTCTCTTTTTCTGGTTTGTTATGGGAGCCTTGTTTCGCTTTGAGGGAGTGGGAATAGTACCATAGCTTCTAAAGGTCAATTTAGTTGCACAATTTGATCACTTATTTGGTACAGGCGACATAGAATCTCGGCAATACACGCATTTTGCTCGTATACTCTGGTAGCCTTTTGCACGAAGAAAGTGTAAAAAAGAGTCGTTTTGTGGCCTGTGCAACACTTCCTCATTTCTGTTGTCGCACAGCTGCTCGTTAGCAATGACTTTATTTCATTGTCTCTTTCTCATCCTAAAGATTTATATTTCGCAAAGACGGGACTCTTGCTTCAATGGCACCATGCATGTTGAGTACGCCTGCAATCATAGCGCACATTTAGAGTTGTCAAATTGACCATTTGAGGTAGTGGACTGACGTATGGAGCTGCAAAAGACTATTTGGACTGATTGTAGGAGAGTGTACGCTCGAAGACATGGGGCAAGAAGGGTAGTGCAGCTGACATGTGCTTGTACTGCACACCCTTGTCGTTCGTTTGCTCTTAACACGCTGCTTCACTTAAGCCAACTTCAACCAGCTAAAAACTGCTAAATTTGTAGTGCTGAAATGGACGTGACGTAGAGTAAGATAAAAGTGTGGTGCTTTGGGCTAGCTGTTATGACATGACGGTAATAATAGAGCGTGATCAGAACAATGACCTAGGCCTGCTTTTCGCTTCTTTGTCACCATTCTGTTCTCGCACTATAACTACCGTAGCGTAAGACACACGATTCACAGGGCAACTGGCCCAGCTGTAAAGTTTGTTTCAGCCAACTCGCCCTGCTTATCCACTCCGACCAATAGGAGTGTGTTTAGAGAGGTTTTAATGCCCGATAGATCTCCGCAATCACATATTGCTCGACTTGTCACTTTTTATTTTTGCAACGACAATGATCACTGGAAGTTTTGACCTTCCTCGAACTTCCCGCATTGCAAAAACAAATCAATTGCAAAAATTTTTTAAATACACATGCCTTGTTCTGGTTTTATTCTCCGAAACCACCACGTAGTGTTTAATGCCACAAATAGTCGAGAAATCGGGATCAACTGGTGTTTTTAACGTGCACCTAAATATTAGTACGCCGTCGTCAGTCACTGCGTCTGCATCACTGTGCGACATTCGCTGCCGTGATTTGATCTCACACCCTCCCGCTGAGCAATCGAGCACCGTAGCATTTTAAGAATTACGCAGGCATATATTTATTGACATGCACTATCTGCACAAGTATTTATAGTGAAGTATGAAAAAGACAGGAGTTTAGAGATGGCCAAGACGATGAAGAATGTGTTGGAGATCATCGAAGTCGCGCACCGAGTAGAAAAGTTGAGTTGAACGGAATGATAGAATAGGGAAGAAAAACAGTGCAGTAAAAGGGTTTTCTCGCTAAAGAATGGAGGAGTCCACTGTGCAAATTCACTTGGAACCGATGTCAGGCGGTTGAAAGCATGCGGCAGTAACATCGCTGCTTGCTTGGCTGCGTTCCCGAGTTGAGGTTTTGTACGTGTTCGTCTCTCCTATGTGCCCGTTGCGCGCACAGTTTGTGGCAGTATACACGAATCAAGGAATGGTTGTTTCTGCGTAGGACTGCCTTGCGAAGGGCGTTGAAACGGGAATATGAAAAATGAAGATGAGCAGAGTCACGATATCAAAATGCCCAGAGGAATTTCCTTTAGAAGCTGCACCCATTGTCGCTGAGGAAACTGTGTACGAGCTCCACCATCAATTTTTTGCCTAGAGATTTAGTGATGCCCTTATCTAGGATAACATTTGTTCGAAAGTAATCATGAAGCAGAGTTCCAGTCACTGAACAAAGTGCTTATATTTCTCTGTCACCGAGTGTTCATGTAAAGGAACCCTGCGACACTTTTTCAAGTAGCAATAGAATGAATTGTAAGGCGCACATTGTGTCACATAATTACCGTTGAAGTAATTTTTAGAATCCGTTCATTACGAGCGGAGTTACAAAAATTTGTCGCACGCTGAAATTACATTCTCTCTTCTCTGGTCTCAACGAAAGCACTGTAAGCCAAGCAGGGAAGAATGACACGGTGCAATAAGATACGTCACGTGCACCTCTTGACCTTAAGCACCTTACGTTTTTCCCTTATCAAATTCGTGGTTAATCAGTCTGATCGTGCGCCCACGCGTGTACAAGTCATGGTCTGCCACGGCGGCCCCAGTAAGAACCGAATTGGTCATGTCCAAATTATATAATGACTGATAGAATGGCTGTGACGAGTGACTTTTGAGCTAGTAGCGTCGTCTGTTGAGAGAAGAGAGCAATTTAACTAATTTTGAGATTTTACTGTGTGTGTATGTTTGCGTGCTGTGCTATAATATGTCCATCACATGTTCTCCTGAGCCTCCGCTACCGATCAGCCACGCTTGCTGATAATGCTAAAACGTGTTGCAGGGCACCTTCAGAAATTATAGGTAAAAAAAATTCAAAAACAAAGAGTCTATTTTTCTGCGGTATGCATAATAACAGTGAACAGAGAACACTAACACACAAAGATTTCAAGAAAACAACTCTTAGTAGTATTTGTAATGTATATGTGACGAAATAAAAGTGGACAAAACACAACACTGACTTCGTTGTTTGTTAGTTTTCATTATTATTGCGTGTTAACATTGTGTCAATTGTTCATGCCAGTGTTTCAGGCTTTTCCTTTTTTGTTTCATTTATAGCACAGTAGCAAATCAGATCGGAATCGGGGCAACCTGTCAATTTTCCCATCACTGTCACTTTACTGATGAAGTTGTGCCGCACGCTAGGGCCTGAAAGAAAATAAAAAATTAAGTACGAGTTCCCGAACCTCTGACTTTTAAAGTTTATGTATTCTTCTCTTTTTATTGCGAGAGCAATGTTATGGACGCTCTGTTGGATTTTACCACCGGCGTCACCCTCACTCACCGTATATGAGTGTATATATATATATATATATATATATATATATATATATATATATATATATATATATATATATATATATATATATATATATATATATATATATATATATATATACCCAAAACCGTTTTGGGTATATATATATATATATATATACCCAAAACCGTGATGGTAAGTCTCTTGTTCACTGTTATATAAAAATTGTTGTCGTCGGGTGACACCAGATGATGAATGTAGGTGAGGTCGCGGTGGATAAACATAAAAACTTTGCTATTGTACGCAGTTGTAGACAACATGAATTACTCATAACCAGAAAATCTGATTTCGTTCTGCAAATTTGGCTCCCACATGACAATGATGGGGAACTCATTGGTGTACACGAACCGACAGAATTCGGCGATGCGTTATCTCAGTCCCCGGGCATTCCCTTGAAGAATCGCTGCCTTTAGGACCTCTTCTCTGAAAGAGAGTGGCTGGTGAGCCAATATTTACTCAAGCGCTGTGAGTACTGAACTCAAAGCGTCAAGTAATTGCAATGCACTCTTGCTGACGTTGTGTGCATGTGGCTTAACTACAAGCGAATGGCGTTAATTAGGGTCGCAGAAAAACTATCACTTGCTGTTGTGATCTGTGTTCCGCAAGTCCTTTATTGCAGCAGCTTGCTCTGAAGAAGACGGCGTCTGCGGCGGCTCTTCTGCACGTTGTGTACGCGTAAGTGGCGGCCACTCTTCTCTAGACACTGATCTGCACCTTTGCTCGTTTCCAACGTCTGTGTTTACCGCGTTTGAAACTGCAGCTGGCAATCTTTCCTGATACGTCGACTTACTGCCTGAAATTGGAGCTGTCCGACGTGATGACTTTTGACGGTGACGTCGTCTACGCCGGATTTTTTCAGCAGCTATTTTGTGGGTTGAGCTATCTCGTACCATTTGCTTCAGAAAAGAAAGTTCTTTCTTTATAGGCGGCCATTCTTTGAAAGAAGCCTTGTGAGTCCCCCGACAGTTTTCACACTTCAGTGTCAATGCGCTACAGTTGTCTTCAGCGTGTCGTTCGGCGCACCGGGGGCACGCTGCGGAGCTCTTCCAAGCACCTTTCACATGGCTGATCTTCTGACAGTTGAAGCATTGCACGGGTTCAAGAATAAAAGGGTCAAACTTGTGGTCGAAAATGGCCAACCTTCACGTGTGTGGAAAGACAGTCACCTTTGAACGTTACTCTCACACAGCATGTGTTACTAAGGTATCCAACGCTGACAATAACGTCTTAAAGCGACTTAAAGGCGGGCTAAAGAATTTCCGGCAGAAAGGGAAAATTCTCAAATATACGTATGGTTATGGCACTGCCAGTAAGTTGTTGACGTTCATGCAGAGTGGTTTTCATCGTCCTTTGTTTGATTTTTGGCTTGCTAGTTTGCTTTTCCTGAACGTTTAGAGAACTGCCGTTAGACTTTGAGACTGAAAACTGAACAGCGATGGTTTGACAACGAAATTAGAAAAGTGAATAAAGTGACAATGATAACTATAATAAGTAAATTATATTTATTACGTCTGGGTAATTGATACTACTTAATGAATTCAAAGTAGTACAATACTAATATGAATGAAGTTATGAATGTAAATACACGGTATGGCTTTCAATAGTTAAAACTGTGTATTTTCTACTTTAATTTTTTACGTTCTGTCTATAAACGCACTCGTAATTTGTCTCATATTTTGTTCCATCAATACTCCCTGAAAAAAGCTGCCATGGCTCACTACAATAATTATCGGCCTCGCTACTTTTCTTCGTCAAAAGTAGAAAGCTTACACGACCGTAGTTTGAGAGAAGCCTTGATGAGCTCAAATGTGATGATCAGTTAAGGCTGGTGACGGGGGCCCAAGAAAAGGCAAGGTCTGAGGACCTCCTGTTATATGAATGCTTCTTCTTGGCTGCATCGTAAAAAAGTGTTTGTTATCTCTCGTTTCCACAGTTTTCTACTTTCTACTAGAAAAGAGAACACTAACACACAAAGATTTCAAGGAAACAACTCTTAGTAGTATTTGTAATGTATATGTGACGAAATAAAAGTGGACAAAACACAACACTGACCTCGTTGTTTGTTAGTTTTCAATATTATTGCGTGATAGCATTGTGTCAATTGTTCATGCCAGTGTTTCAGGCTTTTCCTTTTTTGTTTCATTTATAGCACAGTAGCAAATCAGATTGGAATCGGGGCAACCTGTCAATTTTGCCATCACTGTCACTTTACTGATGAAGTTGTGCCGCACGCTAGGGCCTGAAAGAAAATAAAAAAGTAAGTACGAGTCCCTGAATCTCTGACTTTTAAAGTCTATGTATTCTTCTCTTTTTATTGCGAGAGCAATGTTATGGACGCTCTGTTGGATTTTATCACCGGCGTCACCCTCACTCACCGTATATGAGTGTATATATATATATATATATATATATATATATATATATATATATATATATATATATATATATATATATATATATATATATATATATATATATATATATATATATATATATATATATATATATATTGTTAGCATTTGTTACTTACATCGTCTCTCATCCCTGCATGATCACAATCACTATCATCATCTTGTCTCTTTGTCCTCATTGCCACTCTGGGTCATCATCGTCGTCATCGTCTGTGTACTGGCTCTGCCCGTTCGTTTTGCGAGGTCTTTCCTCAAATAAACGCTGACGCACCCAAGACTACCAAGACTTCATACGTGGTGGAGGTGGATTTTCGGTCCTCTGACATGCCGCAGCCTGCTATACCCCCTGGAGCTTCGTTCAGGCCGCCGCTCGCGCCCAGTCAGGCAGCATGTCCCAGACCGAGCCTGCCGGCGCTGATGTGATCAACCACGCACCGCCGCAAGCTGCCCCTCCTACTTACATACACGGACATCAGCGGGAACTCCCGCTCTTCGCTGGTCTTCGGTGAGAAGACGTAGACGACTGACTCGATGACTACGACCGCGTAAGTGCCGCTAATACGTGGGACGAGGCAGCCAAACGGCGTTACGTGCCTTCGTGCGAGCTGCAGCCTGAGAATTTTCTAATATATAGTATTGCCTCGGTGAAAAATGTGAAATTTGAGCCTACTAGCCATAGCAACATTTTTGCCGCACTCTCCATCTTTCGGTTACTTCGAAACACTGGAAACAATCTTCAAATCTGATAGCTGTGTGTAGATACTGAAGCGCACGTTGTTTTCATACACCACGCAGCCGCATTGCCTCTTTCGAGTTGTGCACCCCTTATGCACCCCTTATGAATTGGTGTTTCAGGGGCTGCACGCAACGACTCGCCAGTGCTGCTGAGTGCGAAACTTCATGGAATTAGGCTCCGAAGTGAGCCCGGGTCAAGTTCCTTCAAAAAAATATTCACCTTTGAGATTTTTTTTCAATTCAAAAGACTGCCACTTGGCATAAGGGACAGACATAAGAACATTAGAAGCTCATCCGACATAAGCAAACAACTTACACTCGTGCAGAAACTTTATCAACGATCGGTGGAATGATTCCTTTATTGTTGCTCCGGAGGGTGACTGGGACGGTAACTGGTTGCTCGGCGATGCCGAAGACACGCTGGGTCTAGGCCCGGGCACGACTAGAGGAAGTGTGTCACATTCACTGCACTTATAGGAGCGTCGAAAAAGGGGCACGTGCATCCGTACGTGGCCTGGTGGTGGTTTGGCCAGTGGGTGATCACGACCTGCTTAAAAGCAACCCAAACTCGTAGTCTCGTAAGGGCCACCTCTTCTAAGAGAATAAGCCCAATTAACTGAATTTTTGCATAGAACCCATGGCAAGAAAACCAGAGATTTTTACTTGTTCCCTATTTTGAAATATTCGGGAGACAAATTTCCGTACAAGTGACAGCTTACTGTACTCAGAAACACGTTTTTTATAAGTAATATTTTGTCACTAGCTTGCTTCCTAGAGCTCATAATAGTATCGAAAATGGCTGAAAATTGTTTCCGCGAGCAATCCTACCCCACCTACGTCATCAAAAACCTGCCGTGGATACAGAAAGAAAGCCCGCGGGTATTGTAACGCTATCAAGAAGCCGGTGCGTAATAAGTAGGTTATCAGTTTCAGTGTATCTTGTTTGTTAACGCGAAGATAGGCCCAAGGAACAGCCCTTTTTTAGGGAGTTGCTGACTAAATTTGGCCACTAGGCAGCTGCTTCCCGCTGCCTTAGCGCCACGACGACAGCTTCCACCCACATCGAGAGGTTTTCACCATGGCATGATGTGCAGTGAGCCAGTGTAATTAGCACAGGTTACCTCTGCGCACTGCACAAATTAGGTTAGCGCAGAGGAAAATGGCGTGGCCTGTAGCGAGGCGACTGTGTCAACACCCAGCCCCTACTAATTTTCCGTCTGATGGAATTAGCTGCTGGAGGCGAATCGAACAATTTGTTGGCCTTGGCTTCGTAGCATAAATTTGATGTGGGTAACGTAATCATGCTTGTAAGAATATAGGGTTAAAGATGCAGAATGTGAAGAATATATGTAAAGGTCGGCCATATTACAATCTCAACAAAGCCAGTGCTCTCTTTGAATGTCAGCTTCCCTGACAAGTGACGTCTCATGCATTGAAAAAAAATTGTTTTGGTGTGCTTCAAGATATTTGTGCAGCAAGCGACCAGAGCTGGCATGAAAGTAACAATTACCTACTTGCGTATATTACCATATTTGATGAAAACGTATTATACTTCTGAATCGAAATTTCTTACGAAAATTGACAGTATGTGAACTTTTTCGTATTCTTGGTTAGAAATGTGTATTCTAGAAATGTGTATTCTAGAACTTTCTCGTATTCTTGGTTAGAAATGTGTATATTGGTGCGGAGCTTCCGCACCAATATACACTGCATGTGGAGTTGCCGTGCAGCGTCAGTTTTGGGGAGCAAAATTGATATTTGATCGCTTTTAGTATTGGCAGAACGGGCAGCTCGATCAGCCTGTTTATGGCCAGTTATTGCACATTGACTTGAAAGCCATTGAAAGAATATTTCATGTCCTTTCTCAATGAATTGGTAAGTCTGTTTTTGTAATCTCGAATACCAGCAGTTCGTACGGGCCGTGGTGTAAAGGTAATAGAAGGTATTGCAAAGCCGTCTCTGAGTGACTGAAAATTGTCCATTTTTGTGGCTGTGGATCGCTGATAAGTTGCAATGTGGCACGAAGAGCTGTGAGCTTTGCTCCTGTTGATGTCGTTAGGTGGGAGGTCTTATATTTTTTTATTGTGTCTTTTATTGGTATAAGAAATGATTCCGTTGAAATCTTCTGTGAAACAGAGCCGTTGGTGTATACGTGTATACAGCCTTGATACGTCTCGTATAACCAGAGCAGAGCGAGCTGCCTAAGAACAGGTGACGACTTATTTGTTTTTTTCTGGATGCCAGGTAAAGTTAGCCTGATGTTAGCCTGAGTCAGGCACCAAGGAACAGTTGAAGGCCCGGTGGCGAGTGTGAAGCATGTTGGCAATGAATCGCGATACGTGGTTACCGTTCCGCAAAATGACGAACGTGGTCTGTCTGCTGGTAAAAAGGCTAGGTGGTGGAAGTGTGTCCGAGAAGTATGCCCTACATGTGTCCTGAGTGCCTTACCGTCGATATATGTCGTGATGAGGTGGTCACCGGTGATTTCTATAGTAGCCATTGTCGACGCACTACGAGGGAAGCCGAGGCAAATCCGGAGTGCCTGGGACTGAACACTCTGTAGCGTTTGAAGGCTTGTTTTGCTTGCATTGGTGAATTCCGGTAAGCTATACCACAGGAAACCGAGAAAAAGTACCCTGTAAAGCTGCAGCATTGCACTGGGAGAAATTCTCCAAGTCTTCCCTCCAAAGCACTTCAGTATATTACAGATTTCTATTAACCGTTTCTGTACGAAACGTGATCGCTTCATGATAGATTCCTGTCAATTATGACGCCCAAAAACTTGTGCGAAGAAACGTATTGTACAGTTTGACCAGTGATGCTTATGGTGTTTTTATCCATAGGATTTTGTGTAAAAGCTATAAGGGCGCATTTCTCGGAAGGAATTTCAAAGCCTCAATTTTGGAGGTAACGTGATACTTCAGTGGCCGCTTTTTGAATTCTCTCTCACAACTGCAGGCATGTTACAGCCGATGTCCAAACGCCGATATCATTTGTGTACATTGATAGCCTGACTGTGCTTAGCAGACGCTCAGTGAGAGCAATTTGCATAATATTGAACAGCACAAGGCTGGGTATGCCACCCTGGTGGACGCCGCGGTGGCTGTAATGTGGAGGGGTTTGACCGTTTTCAGTGCTCACAAAGAAAGATTGCATCAACAAATAACCACGTATGCAGCGATACATCTGACCACATACTCCTACATCTTCGAAGGGTGAGAACAGCTTCATGCGTAACGTTTTCATACGCCCCTTTGACGTCTAGGAACAAAGATGCACAGAGACGCTCATGGCCTTTCTCGTGTTGGACGTAATTGACCAGGTAGACTACGTTGTCAATCGATGATCGACCACGCCGAAATCCTGCCATGGCATCTGGGTAGATGTTGTTGCACTCCAAGTACCACTCCAGGCGTCCCAAGATGATCCTCTCCAAACTTTTGCCTACACAACCAGCCAATGCGATCGGGCGATAATATGAGAGCTCCAACGGTGACTCTCCTGGCTTCAGAAGCGGAACTAGGAGACTTGTCTTCCAGCTTGTCGGGAGCGTTCCATTTTGCCAGGATTTGTTGTACAACTCACGGAGCAAGATTCTTGTGCGTTCACCCAGATGACACAGGGCCTTATAAGAAATTCTATCAGGCCCTGGTGCCGACGTGCGTCCACACAAATCTAGTGCTGCTCTGAGTTCAACGATCGAAAAAGGCATACCCATGCGGGAATTGAGTGCTTGTGGACAGTTAGTCGAGGGCAACTGGCCATTGGGCCCTTCGAGTGGCCCAAATACTCTGGAACGAAAGTCACCGGTCACGTCAATGTCCCATCTCTGTTCAGAAAGTGTGAGAGCCCTGAATGGTGACCACTAAGTGGGTTTTGTGCGGAGACCTCGTACCGTCTTATACTATTAGGATAAAGGTTTTCGTGGATCAAGCGACTCACAAAAAGCTGTCCAACGTTGAGACTCAAGTTCATTTATCCGGCGCTGAGTCTTCTTTTGTATACGTAGAGCATTCCGTAAGTCTTCCATTGCCTCCGTGCGTTGGTATTTTCGTTCAGCACGCCGTCGGATTGGTCGAAGTCGCTCTAAGTCGATGACGAATTCCGTTACTTTGGGAGAGCATGTGAGGGTACACGTAGTGTCGTGTATTGCACTTTTAATTATCTCCTCTTTGTCGACGGATCTCTTCTTCACATCGCTCTTCCATGCGAGACTGAAATTTCAATGAATCTACTATCTGAACGATATCGCGCATCTTAGCATGGGAGAATCCTTCGATTTTGACGTAAGTTAGAATGTGGTCACTTCCATGCGTTTCTAAATCTGGAAACCACTCAGCATGCTTGACGAGGTCTCGTGAGACGAAGGTAGTTTAAGGCAGCTACAATACCTTGAAGCACGCAGGGACGTTCGACCACCGGCATTCAGCAAGAAAAGTTTATTGTTGGAGGCGAGGGACACCAACTTTCTCCCTTTAAAAATGGTCTTCGAACTTCCCCAGATTGATGGTGAGCATTGAAGTCGCTGATTATAATGCATGGGTGAGGAGTTGCTGACAGGACTCCTTGTAGTCTTGTATGGTCGAAACGGCTTGACGGAGAGAGGTAGGCACCCAAAACCGTGATGGTAAGTCTCTTGTTCACTGTTATATAAAAATTGTTGTCGTCGGGTGACACCAGATGATGAATGTAGGTGAGGTCGCGGTGAATAAACATCAAAACTTTGCTATTGTACGCAGTTGTAGACAACATGAATTACTCATAACCAGAAAATCTGATTTCGTTCTGCAAATTTGGCTCCCACATGACAATGATGGGGAACTCATTGGTGTACACGAACCGACAGAATTCGGCGATGCGTTATCTCAGTCCCCGGGCATTCCCTTGAAGAATCGCTGCCTTTAGGACCTCTTCTCTGAAAGAGAGTGGCTGGTGAGCCAATATTTACTCAAGCGCTGTGAGTACTGAACTCAAAGCGTCAAGTAATTGCAATGCACTCTTGCTGACGTTGTGTGCATGTGGCTTAACTACAAGCGAATGGCGTTAATTAGGGTCGCAGAAAAACTATCACTTGCTGTTGTGATCTGTGTTCCGCAAGTCCTTTATTGCAGCAGCTTGCTCTGAAGAAGACGGCGTCTGCGGCGGCTCTTCTGCACGTTGTGTACGCGTAAGTGGCCGCCACTCTTCTCTAGACACTGATCTGCACCTTTGCTCATTTCCAACGTCTGTGTTTACCGCGTTTGAAACTGCAGCTGGCAATCTTTCCTGATACGTCGACTTACTGCCTGAAATTGGAGCTGTCCGACGTGATGACTTTTGACGGTGACGTCGTCTACGCCGGATTTTTTCAGCAGCTATTTTGTGGGTTGAGCTATCTCGTACCATTTGCTTCAGAAAAGAAAGTTCTTTCTTTATAGGCGGACATTCTTTGAAAGAAGCCTTGTGAGTCCCCCGACAGTTCGCACACTTCAGTGTCAATGCGCTACAGTTGTCTTCAGCGTGTCGTTCGGCGCACCGGGGGCACGCTGCGGAGCTCTTCCAAGCACCTTTCACATGGCTGATCTTCTGACAGTTGAAGCATTGCACGGGTTTAAGAATAAGCGGTCGAACTTGTGGACGAAAATGGCCAACCTTCACGTATGCGGAAAGACAGTCACATTCGAACGTTACTCTCACACAGCGTGTGTTACTAAGTCGTCCAACGCTGACAATAACGTTGACTCGTTGGTTTTACAAGTATTGGAAGGTCTGCGTTTGGGATTTCAATGTTAATATTTTAATAGACTCCTGATGTGGTCGCACCATCGGCTGGTATGATGGAACTAACTGCAATGTTTCCCTGTTGTGTTACTTGTTGCAGCGTGCTCAGCGCACTCGGGTGCAGCACATCGACAGCCAGGATGTTTCTTCTTGTATTTAGCCGTACGTATTTGATCTCGTTTGGCACAGTGTTATCAAAATGAAGCGAAAGCGCCTGCTCAGAACACACAGACTTTCGGTAGCGTTCTTTGTCACGAACCGGATTTAATGGGGCCATCGCTGGGGCGCCGTTTTAACGGTGGCGGTACTTGACACTGACGATGGATTGACGATTCGCCGCTTGGCCTTGCGGTGCAGAACAGGTTGAAAGCCGTCATCTGAGGACTCGCCGCAAGATGCGGAGTACAGCTCAGTGTATTCGCGCTCGCTGGATGTGTTTCCTCGCTTTCTTGATGTAGTGGAAGTGCCGGAACCGGAGTCGGACGTTGTCACACCGGTCCCGTTTATTAGGGAGGGAATCGCCGGGCTAATTCTAAGAGCCGAAGTATCGGCCCCCCGAACCGCACCACGAAAGCGTGGACAATTTAAGAGTGGTCCTTATTGGTGCGCCAGCGGACGCCGGCTGTGGTCCAAAGAACCAGTCAGAGCCGAGAGTTGATAAACAAAACAAATATTATATTCTCAGAAATGGCAGATCGAAAACAACACACAAGAATGCACACTCCACAATAGTTACATACAATACGTCACCAATCAAACGACGTACTACACAATACAATCAGCCACACTCAAAACAACGGACACAGACAACGATACGCACTACAATGCAGTCGCATGCATTGAACAACCAAGACACTTAAAGACTAAAGAGATGTAAAACCTATTCAGTCCAAAGTCCTTGGAACAAAAGTCTGAATGATACTCTTCCGAGAATCACTCACTCAAAGTCCAGCGTTGTTGTCGTTCCGCGCCCTCGAAGTTTCTCTTCCAGGAAACCTCCCGTCTTCAACTGGCCACTCTTCAAACTTCAACTTCTTCGCCGGAACACGTCGGCTTCACACACGCAGCTGTTGCCCCGCGTCTCCGCTCGATAGCGGTAAACACACACTCTTGCCGGTAGCTCGAGTCGTCACCCCTCAGGTGGAAATCCTCTTCACCTCCGGCCTCGTCCCTTCGGACCAAAAACTTCGCCGACTACACGGCGGAATCCCTACGCGCTCTGGCGCTCACTTCCGTCTCGTCCTGCTTTCTCGTCTCGGCCGCTCGATTTAAATACCTTCCGCGCCACCTTCCAGAAATTTCTCGTCATTTCGTCCGCGCGATACGCAGCGAAAGCTGGGGAGAGGTGCGAGACGGTTCGACTGCCCTCCCCGGAGGATGATTCAACTCGGTTTGACCACGCCCCGTTCGTTCTAGAAACATCGCGGGCTTGCTGGGCCGCCGATGCGGGGTGAGGAGGTTCGTCTGCGACGCCACGCTTCCGCGGGAAGAGCGCGCGCCCGGGGAGTCTCGGACGTTTGCTTTCTCTTTTTTTTTCTCTTGACCTCGCGGCGTTTCCCCCGCCCGTTGTCGCAAGAATTTGGCGGCGCGCCCTTTTTTTTTTAGCGCTCGTCCTGTGACAGACGTCACCTCGTTAGGTTGTACATCAATTACCGCAACGTACAGGGCAATACACTCCTCAACTGCAGCGAAAATTCCGGTAAAGCACTGAGACGAGCGAGATGTGCACTACAAAGAATCACTTCGTTTATGGGCTGCCGGGCGATCATCCAATGACGCTGAAAAACCCATTGGTGCAAACCAAGCCGTCCATTGTTGTTTATTGTAACACTTACTGCGTGGTACATGCCGTTTTCTTAAGTTACATAACTTATAAGGAAGCTGCCATCGCCATTCACAAAGTGGCATTTCGTGCCAAAATGTATCTTTATATGATGAAGAAGTGGAGAGGCATAGCACAAAGAAATGGCGACCTTTACGTCTTACATTTATTCTGTTTCAGTAAAACTGCATTATGAAGACCTGAAAGACCGCAGTACACACTGGACCACCAAAAGAACACGCAGAAGTATTGATTAGGATATGAGAGAAACTAGATTTCTTTCGCCCGGCTGCTCAAAATAGAACATTTCAGAAACTTCCTTAAGCTTTTTAGTGTAAAATCGGCTCGTCATACCAGCACGGTATCTAGCATGCTGTGGTGTACATTTATCGGCTTCTTCTATACAAGATTACTTGCGGAATTAAATACTATGCTGCTCAGCTGCCATTACATTTCATCGAAAATTGAGAAAGATGAATGCAGCGTGCGCTAGAAGAAAAACTAAATGAGCTATCGTATCTGGCACGACAATCTTGGTTCTTTCACTAGAATAAAGACGCGGCAAGGTACGTTGCTCGAATTCTCTGGCGTATTGTTCTTAAACCCAGTTCATCGAAAAAGAAGTCTTCAAATTATACATTGGTGCCCAAGCCAAGGCCGATTTCGACGCCGGACCATAATATGCCTGCCGAACACGGGAGCAGGCATATCGATGGTGACACAATACTAAGATCATCAATGAAGTTGACGAGAGTCTAGTCTCCAAGAAGTTCGACTTTGTGGGGTTTCGCAGAATTTTTCAGCGCCTGGAGAAAAACGTCGACGAGCTCATCACGGCCAACAACCACTGCAAGACGAGAAGGCTGGTGATGATGGTGTGATAGTCAACATGAACTCAGTGCTAGAGTACGAAGACCAACCAGCGTGGAGAGTTGACCTCCTACAACATCCAGGAACAAGATCTCGGAGCTTCAGGGCCATTAAGGTTCAACAGTCAGTCTCCGACAAACTCTTTTGTGTCAATAGAAACAGGTGCCGCAGTATAGGCGACTGAAAAACAAAGTGCCTCGTTACAGTAAGCTCGAGGCTGTAACCTTCTGGCGTTGAAAAGTTACCAATATTATTACACATATCTTCGAGTTTACCCTGTCATTTACGCTGACGTCCGCCCAGTGTATAAAAACTTACTTTACATGCAAGGCCATTTCGAGATGTGTTTGCAATATGCTTGTGCTTGTATATATCCACGGGGGTCCGTAAGCGAAGCCTGCTTTTATAAGCCGATGAACCTAGCCAAAAGAATAGCTGCTGCATAGGTGAAGGAACTGATTTAAAAACAATTATATTGAAGGAGCAAAACAGGCTTGGGTCAACAGAACGTCACGTCAGAATAGGCTGTCGTGGCTGGCTGAACACATGAATACGTGCGGCATTATACGAGAAAATGCGGCTCAATCTGTTCGCCTTGTCACGTATCTGACACTGACGGCTTGACGGAAAATATCGAAGAAATTCAGAGGCCTGCTATGCAGAGGGACGCGATAGCGTGCAAGGGGACGTTCCAAACATGGGACGTACTAGCTTGAGGCGCATTAGCAATTCAAATAGGTGCCGAGCATTCCGGGATGTTATACTGCATGTGTATGATACGAGAGAAAGTGACTTAAAGATGGGCTAAAGAATTTCCGGCAGAAAGAGAAAATTATCAAATAGACTTATGGTGATGGCACTGCCAGTAAGTTGTTTACGTTCATGCAGAGTGGTTTCCAGTGTTTTTTGTTTGATTTTTTTGCTAACCAATATTCTTTTCCTGAACTTTTGGAGAACTGACGTTAGAGTTTGAGACTGAAAACTGAACAGCGATGGTTTGACAACATAATTAGAAAAATTAAATAAAGTGACGATGAGAAATATAATGAGTAAATTATATTTCAAACGTCCAGGTAACTGATACTATTCTCAGTGAATTAAAAGCAGGGTCATACTGATATAATAAGTAATGCTTGTAAATACAAGGTATCGCTTATGCTAGCTAAAACTCTATGTATTTCCTACTTCAATTTTTTATGTTATGTCTATAAATGCACTCATATTCTGGCGCTAACTGTTCCATCATTGCTTCTTGAAAAAAGCTGCCGTGGATCACTTATAATTATCAGCCTTGCTACCTTTCGATGTCAAAGGTAGAAAGTTTACACTCACGTAGTTTGAGAGAAGCCTTGGTGAGCTCGAACGCGATGATCATTTAAGGCTGGTGATGGGGGCCTGAGACCATCCTCGTTCATGAACGCTTCTTCTTGGCTGCTTCGTAAATAAAAGTGTTCGTTACCTCTCGTTTCCAGTATTTTGAAATGAAACGTCAGTTTCGTCCAAAGTTATATTAAAACAATATCCAGAATACCTCCCGGCCAACTTTCCTGGGATTATAATAGCTTTTTAAATGGATGCTGGCATAACTCCTTTCTGTAAAATTATGGCCTGTTGTTCGCATTGTTTTTCTTAAAAGAACGTGCCTCCACTGAAAGGCACTTGCAGGAATGAAAGCATCTTGCAGGAATCGTTCATAAGAAATCGTTCAAGTAAACAAAGTGATACAGTGCTGAAAACGTTGCAAATGTCAAGATACATCGTATGGAGAATGACGGACGTTCGCACTATGAGGAACCATTGCTTCTTTTGTTCTTCAGACAATATTCTTCTAGGATACTTGAACGCAGAAATTTTAGGCTGGCATTCTTTCTGCTTGTTTGCTTTTCCTTGTGTGGAATCAAGACGTAATGGTATAAAGCGTGGTCTCGTATTGTGAATGGGAGCTGAACAAAATTACAACTCAATAATTTTCGGAGTCATTTCTTCAGAAAAGTGTGCCTTAAGGTTATCAGCACACAAACACAACTCACGTCGTTTTTTCATCGTTGTGAATGAGTGCCATATTTTGCTCTTTGATAAAAAGTAGTGATAGCCTTCCACTAGAAAATAGGCCTAAGAGAGCGTCACATTTCGTGCCCTTTACTTGAGTAGCAAACAGAAGAATCACCTAATCGTGATCTTCTATTTGAGGCTGTGAACACGCTGTTAGTGCTTGGAAGTACTGTGGGCGAAGAAAACTGAACGTTATCGCGAATTCGAGCAAAGTTATGTGACCATATACATGGGTGTTATATATTCGGGGCTGCACCATTATTTAGAGAGCACTTTCAAAATATTAGGATCATAGCGTAGTGAAGGGAGTGTCACTCCCTAAGATATGTAATCTGCACCAAGCAGTAATGTTTGCAGGACGTTGGCTGCACCGCAAATATGGGTGTTCGCTCTATCAATTTATTGTGCTTCTAGCCAAGCTGATTTGATTGATTGGTGGGGTTTACCGTTCCAAAACCACTATTTGATTATGAGAGACGCCGTAGTGGAGGGCTCCGGAAATTTTGCCTCTAGCCAAGCTTCTGATTAGTTATGGTGCAATGCAAACTAAGCACTGGGTCAATTTTTCGGAAGTTACGTTTCCAGACAAACCGACAACGTAGATTTATCAACTATTTCGCGTTCCGCAGATATTTGTTCTTGGGTGTACCTCAGCAACTTTTCACAAGATGGATCTGAGATAAGCTCTTCTAACGCTTCAAGCGACGTCATACATTTTCGCTTATGCAGTATCAATAATGCAGTGTCTCTTCAATGTTGAAGGAAAAAATGAAGACCTCTTTATAAAGTACAAAATATTAATGGCCTATATAGACGGCGAACAAAACTGCACATGCACTGGCCGCTGTTCGTGCATGCATGCGGGTCTGTGTGTCTCTGCGTGTTTGCTTACGATAAGTGCACGATAGTGCATTTTTTATTGTTTTATTCGCTTACGAAATAGGTTCTTAAAGTTTACAGAATATTTCATAGTTTATGACAAAAAAACAACAGTTTGAATGTACAAGCACTGCCAGATCTTGTCTTCCTTGAAATATAAGCTCCCTCTCGTCAGTTTTAGAGTCTTGCGACAAAACACTCTAACATTTTTAAATATAAAAATTTTCCTCATCTACCTTTTTACAGCTGAATTTCTCCGTGATATTTTTCATGATTGATACAACGACTTGGATCTAATCTTCTCATGAATCCAGTACCTGAAAATCGATCATTGCGTATGCGTTTCTACCCGAAAGACTTTGTGAACGTGTCTGAGTTATTGTAAAAAATCACCAAATGCCTATAATTCAGTATTTTGAAAAGATTATTAACATTCATGATTGGTTATTCTTAGTATTACAACCTGGTGTTCTTATTCTGTTTCGTCTCACAACATAAGAAGCCTGTTTTAAAAAGACGCTTTACAAAAGTTTAAACCAAAGACTTCAAAACAAACATTATATGCATACCCACGGTTCCAAGGAGGCTTAAAACTACAAAGAAACAAAGAGAACACGTTTTCACCTCTGTGGTGGTTTTTTTTCATGATTGAATTTGAACTATATGAATCGGATCGCACCCTTCAGGTGATAAACTATCGTCATTATAAAAAATACTTTCCACAAGAAGGAGTATACTGTAAAGCAGTTTGCACGCTCAAGTGTGTTTTTCGTGTATATAACTAACACCCTACGATATGGTTGTTAGTTATAGATACGCAAAACACCATTAAAAGTACAACTGCATTTACAGAGTACTTTTTACATCAGCCTGCACATTCACCAAAATGCTGTGGTCGGTAAGATCAGATTCAGTGGAACGTTGGTGAACAATAGAGCTAAGCTATGGTCTACTCAAGTCCAATAAGAAAGTGAAATGTGTAGTATAAGCACAGGTAGTATACATAAGTTTTTAGGCTGCTTCTGAGTAATGATAAAACAAATGTAAAAAAAGGTCATTACCCACTTTTGGTTCCGACGTGAAAGAATTACCATTCCCCGTTCCTCCAAGAAACCAGAATATTATTACAATTATACTTTCACCATAATTCAGATATTTATATTTTGCAGGTGTTTTGTAGGGGTTTTTAATGGTTTAATTAATGTCAAGTCTTTCGAAGAAAATCAAAACAATTGCGGCAATCAAGCTTGAGAATGACACAGATAAAAGATGCCAAGAATGGCATCACTGGGATTATTTTGTTTATGTCGTATTAGGATGTTGGCTGCTGGTGGAAAGAAGAACGATTGTCCAGCACGTAAATCAAAAAGACACCTGAATCAATAAGGATCTTACTATAAAGGTGAGGAAGGTACAATAAAGTGGCGTAACAATGGTGGACCTAATAAGGAAGTGGCATTTTATATTGCTTATTGCAAAGACATTATGTTTGTATAGCTAAACAAACGTAGAAAAGAAGAATGGTTCAAAAGACTTAGAATAATTAGCAACAGCTTGTACACACAGATGTTTTTTTTCTGTCTTCTTGTCATTTACAATAGCAGTTTGTCGACAATAATACTTATTTGTGAATAGTTTTGAGAGTCATTACTGTTTGCCTGTCTGAATACATGTCATGACACAGGAGGCACTAATAGGACGCATATATATATCTATATATATATATATATATATATATATATATTCTCATCAATACAAGACTGCCTTTCTCATGACCATGTATATTTGTTTATGTTTCATATTCTCGGCACATACTGCTAATATCTATGACTGTTAACCAGTTAAATTAAAGTCGTAGTAACCAACGTCCTCTACGCAACAAGGGTCGCTATGTTGTTTTGAGAGATCCTAAGATGTTTCTGGTTTACTTCAGAAAAAGTATGAAAGATGCTGCCCACGCTTTTTCACGTGCCATGGCATCTTAATGATATATCTGCTCACTGTGAAAGTTAAGTCTAGGGAATGAGTAACACGTCTCTTCATGACAACTCATGTCAATAAGCTCCTAATTCACAAGCATGCGTGGCGGTAGACGCTTCTCTGTTTGATTAGGCGTGTCAAACACATTAACAGGCAGCCATGTTTCATGGCGTTGTCAACGTAGAACGCTGACATTACTGTTTACAGGAGCGGTGTCTGTAGCAATGAATTTAAGAGAAAGGCTTGGGCTTGTGTGGTGTCTTTGACAGTTTAACCTTGATTGACGTTTCAACGGACATTGAAAGACTAAATAATAAAGGGATTTGAGCAGAAAGAGGGTGCTGTAAGCTGAGCAAGCTGACACTTAGCTGCGAGCGAACTTTCTGGCTTTCTCTTCTTGTGCAGAAGAATTACATGCATCTGCTGAAGTTTCTGAGGAAATGAACATCAAGAAACGAAAGTTTTCAATAAGGTAAATAAGGGAGAATGAAACATATTAGCAATACGGCACCTAGCTAAACAGCTGTGTCATTATTTTTTTGTTGTGTATCTGTTTCTGACATCAAAAAAAGCTGGTCCCTTTATCTGTGGTTGAAAAGATTGTCCTGCTCAAGAGCAAAGGGGAAAGCGTAGCGCCTCGAATGGCTGCACTGAAAACACGGCTGAATAAATTTGAGGACCGTTCACGTCGGGAAAATTTAATATTTTACGGCATAGCTGACACCGCTTCTGAAATTTGGGCACAATCGGAAAAAAGTTGGCACATTATTAAATTCAGCATTAGGCCTGAGCTTAAACAACAGTGATGACCGGGTTTTTCGGGCCCACAAACTTGGCCGTTTTGTCACTAAAATCCGAGAGCTATTATTGTTAGGTTTCCATCTTGTAAGGTAAGAAAAGCGATTCTGTCTTCTCAAAGTAAGCTGAAAGCAATTGGTGTTTCCGTAAGCGAATATTTTTGTAAGGCTACCAGAACTGTCAGGACAAAGCTGTACAATTTTGGCAAGAAAAGCGGCGAATTTTTTTCTGTGCGGTACAAGTTATACATCAACAAAAAGTGTTACGTCTACTCCCCCGACACAGACAGTGCCTGTGAATTGCATTTTGACAATGCTTTAAGTAACACGCAACTATCGCCTGCTGCTGCTAACTGCCGTTCTGGTGGTTCTTTTACTTGACAAAGTTAGACATCAGTCACGAAGACAGTATTCCGAAGGCTTTTCCTTTTTGTTGTCAAATGTACGCAGTATCACCAATAAACGTCTTGCTCTAGCCCCTATTCTTGATTCATGTGCCACTGACGTAATTGCATTGACAGAGACCTGGTCGACCGATAAACTTTTGAGTGAGGAGTTGTTTCAGTGCGAGAAGAATTATGTTGTGTACTGTCAAGACCGTGATAAGAACTGGGTGGTGGCGAACTGATTGCCGTCGCCCATATTATAGTGTCTGCTAGGATTGCATTTACCACATCCTTAGAATTATTATGCGTACGTGCTGTCTTAAATCAACAAAGCCTATTGCTCGGTGCTTGTTATCGTCCGCCAAATGCACCAACTGCTTTTTGCGATGACCTTCATGATTGATGATTGATATGTGGAGTTTAACGTCCCAGAACCACCATACGATTATGAGAGACGCCGTAGTGGAGGGCTCCGGAAATTTCGACCACCTGGGATTCTTTAACGTGCACCCAAATCTGAGTACACGGGCCTACAACATTTCCGCCTCCATCGGAAATGCAGCCGCCGCAGCCGGGAATCGAACCCGCGACGTGCGGGTCTGCAGCCGAGTACCTTAGCCACTAGACAACCACGGTGGGGCAATGGTGAACTTCATGGGGTTATTATTTTCTTGTCTTGGAAATTCCCCACTCTCCTTTGCTTCTGCTGGGTGATTTTGATTTCCCTAAAATAAATTGTGCTTCACAATATCCCTATGTTGGTGGCTCTTCTACTGAAAGCGACAATTTTATTAATTTGTGCTCAAATTTCAATCTTACGCAACTTGTTTCGAGGCCTACTCGAACTAGCACTAATTCGTCGAATACTCTCGACCTCGTACTCGTCAACAACGCTAACTTAGTACACTTGATAACGTATTTACCCGGAATAAGCGATCACTGTCTTTTACATTTTGCCCCGCCGCGGTTGTCTAGTGGCTAAGGTACTCGGCTGCTGACCCGCAGGTCGCAGGATCAAGTCCCAGCTACAGCGGCAGCATTTCGGATGGAGGGAGAAATGTAGTGGGCCCGTGTGCTCAGATTTGGGTGCACGTTAAAGAACGCCAGGTGGTCGAAACTTTCGGAGCCCTCCACTACGGCGTCTTTCATAGTCATATGGTGGTTTGGGACGTTAAACCCCACATATCAATCAATCTTTCACATTTTTTTTGTAAAGGGCCACGTCACATGCCAGAAAAGCACTCCAAAATTAATCAGAAATTATGCGAGAGGTGATTACACAGCAATTAATAGTGAGCTTGCACTGTTCATTCAAGAGTGAATGCCAGATTTTTTCAGGCGCACCATAAAATAGAATTGGAATTTGTTTAAAACAAAAGCCACGCCACTTGTTGCTAAATATATTCCACTGCGCAAGCGTCTCGAAAAGAAATGTTCACCGTTGTTTTCGACGACACTAAAAAGATTATCAAACAATAAAAAACGGCTGTTTCGCCTTGCGGAACGCATTCAAACATCTATTCGTTGGATTGCTTATTTTCACGCACTGCATGCATATCACATCGCGTTAACAGAGGCAAAAGCCGTATTTTTTATACTTATTTACCATCAATTCTTTATACTAATCCATCGAAATTGTGGAGCACTATTCAAATCAAAAAGAAAACTAGCATATCTTTTACAGCTTCTGATGGCTGCGCTATGAGCAATGAACTTTATTTTTTAATACTTTATATCTTTGTGTAGGTGTTGGGGGGTTAGCTTTTGCTAATAAACATGCTATTGAAGTACGACCAAAACTGTTATAAATAAACCTAACAGCTCTTTTTTGAATTTTTTCCAATTCGCTGATATTTTTTTCGGGTGTAAGGGTGCCAAATTATGGATGCGTAATCTAAAGTAGGTTGAACAATTGCATTAAATGCAACAAGGCGATTGGCAGCAGTGGAGTGCATAAGAGCTCGTCTAAGATAACATAATTTGTAATTGCACGAGCTTATTAGAGCGTTAATATGTCTCGTCCAGTTAAGGTCGTTCGAAATCCAAAGACCAAGGTACTTGTAGTGCTGTACCTCCTGCAAAAAAACATAATTGGCTTAATATGCAAAATGAAGAGCTTTACGTATGTGAGAAATTTTCATGAAAACAGTCTTTTTAAAGTTAACTGACATCTGCCATTTATCGCACCAACGAATGAACTTTTGAAATGCATCGTTTAAATGAATTTGATCAGTATGGTTTTCTATTTCCGAGTACAGGTTGCAATCATACGCATATAACCTAACTTTTACAGGTATATTATGTGATATATCAATTATAAACAATAAAAAGAAGAGGGGTCCGAGCAAAGAGCCTTGGGGAACGACCGAGTCAACCGGTACTCTACGAGAACAATGGTCATTGAAAAAGACGTACTGTTTTCGATTCGAAAGATAACCGGAATTTCAATTTAGAAGCTGAGTATCCTGAAGGTATAAATCCAATTCGAAGAGTAATTTATTGTGAGAGACCGTATCGAAAGCTTTAGCAAAATCCATAAAAAATGCATCTACCTGTTTTCCGGAATTCATAGATAGTGCGAAATCATGAACTGTAGTTACCAGCTGAGTACAAGTAGAAAATCTTTTCCTGAATTCCTGTTGTGAACCAGACAAAATATTGTGCTTATCTAGGAATTCTGAAATATGCTTATGCATGATATGCTCAAGTAGTGTACAGGAAGTTGAAATTATTGAGATCGGCCGATAGTTAATACCAGAATGGGGATTTCCACTCCTATGTAGGGGCTTGACTTTAGCAGTTACCCAGTCATCCGGAACTTGACCGTCTTTTAGAGATTTAGAAAAAAGAATGATTAGGTACTTTGAAACCCATTGTGCATAGCGTTTCAAGAACTCATTCGGTATTCCATCAGGGCCTGAAATTTTTTTACCATCAAGCTTCAAAAGTAAATTAAAAAGTCCCTCTTCACTTATGACAATATCCGATAGGGGTGGGCCTGCCACATCAAATGTTTCCAGGACTCTATTATTCTTCTTGAAGTTGATTTCCGGGTATTTTAAAATAATTCATTGTTTGAAACTCTCGTCTTCCTGTGACGCGGAGGAAAATAATTCCAAGTTCTTGAAAAAAGCGGCTGTGCACTTTTCTGTATTTCTTATGTACCTTTTCACCCAGTTCATAGAGTGCTCGTTTGTGCCTGCAGATAGGAAAGTGGGAAAGCTGGTGCCTCTGTTTAAATCAGGTGACCCACATTCTCCTATCAATTAGAGACCCATCTCGCTCACTAGCATTCCTTGCGAAATCTTCGAGCACGTCATATTTACTAACCTCGTTTTATTTCTTGAATCCAACGCATTGTTCACTTCATTTCAGCATGGGTTTTGCAAGAACTATTCCTGTGAAACACAACTTGTATCGTTCATGCATAACATTTCATCCTTCCAAGATAAAGGACAGATTATTGACTGTATATTTTAGATTTTGCTAAAGCTTTTGACAAGGTGTCTCACTGTTTACTACTTCCTAAAGTCAGTACTTTTAATATTGACTCTAACTTCTTGAAGTGGTTAGAATGTTTTCTAACTAACCGTACTCAATTTGTAACTGCTATTGATGGCGTATCGTCCTACTGTGGCGTAAAGTCTGGCATCCTTCAAAGCTCTGTTTTGTGTCTCTTGCTTTTTCTAATATATACTAATGACTTACCTTAGGTTATTAATAGTTCCATTGAACTTTTCGCTGATGACTGTGTTGTATACCGTGAAATAACTAGTCTGCATGATAACCTCAATATTTAGTCCAATGTAGATAACTTATCAAAGTGATGCTACCAATGGCTACTGTTAATAAATCCGACGAAATGCAAGAATAGGACTGTTTCACGTTGCTCTGATGCATCCATTCCTCTCAGCTATGCTATCAATAGCATCAACCTTGAATACGTAACGTCGAATAAGTATTTCGGCATTCACATAACGAATAACCTTTCTTGGCATACACACATTCATTACATCACTAACACTGCCTATAAATCACTCAGTACCTACAAAAAAATTGCTACTTTTCAAAACACTCATAGCACCAAATTTCGAGTATGCGTTTTCTGTTTGCGACCCCAGTCTAAAAACATCAAAAATCATTATTGAGTCCATTCAAAGTCGATCAGCACGTTTCATTATGTCAAACTATTCCCTCTCAGCTAGCGTTTCATTAATGAAATCTGATCTCGGACTACTTGAATTGGAGCTTAGAAGAAAATTTCTCGTTTATGCCTTTTTCCAAAAATTCTTCGCTCAAACAATTCAATTAAACAGGAGCTCATATCACAAACGTCATACATATCGTCACGTCTAGATCATGAGCATGAAGTTTTCACTCCTCTCTGTCGCACTAGTGTTTTTTCCGACTCCTTTCTGCCAAAAACCAGTGCCGAGTGGAACCACCTTCCCTCCTTCATCACCTGCATTGAAGACGCATCATCATTCAAAACTGCATTGACATATTGCCACGGAGACTGTTTACAATATCCGACATTATTAAGAATCAGCGTCCACAGTCTTGTGCGCACTCTTGCTTAAGGCCGCACGACTCATTCCTCTTGTTCACAGGCACGAGCCAGTGTGGGTTGGAGATGCGAAGAAGAAGAAGGTGCGTTGGCAGATAAACAGTTTTTGTTTTGGAACACTCTAGCGGACTCTTCTATCTTTTCGCACATAATTTTCAGGGCACAAGTTCACCCATAACAAACTAGTTTTTGACTTTTATTTTCTTGCACCCGTTACATTCTTTTGGAGGTGCTGGGTATAATTAGAAGCCCCCTCGGTGCAAGAGAGCGAAGCCCCGATCCTCAAAGAATGGAACCTGGCAAACTGATACCGGTACACCAGCGTTCAAGCCGCCGCCTCTGAGGAGAGCCGCCTGAAATCGCACCCCTCCCCAGTGCTCCAGCAACACAAGCAGCGTCCACAGACAACGGAACGATGGCTTACCAGGTCACATCATCGGAACTTATTCTGTCCCCACCGTGCTTGCCTGAGCCCTTCCACGGCGACACGTTCGAGGATGTGGACAATCGGTTTGAACACTTCGAGCGGGTTGCGAAAACCAATGGCTGGGATGAAGCAAGGAAACTGCGTCGCGTGTACTTCGCATGGAGGATGCAGCGAGGACGTGGTATGAAAACCACGAAGCGCTCATACCGACATGGGAAGAATTCCGACGACGAATAGTAGCTACATATGTCAGCACCGATCGTCGGGAGAAGGCTGATAACGCTCTACAGTCCAGAAACCAGCGCACGAACGAAAGCGTTGGCATGTATATTGAGGACATGTCCCGCCTTTTCAATTGCACTGACCGGAACATGAACAAAGAGAAAAAGCTGCGTCCCTTGATGCGAGGTGTCAAACAGGAGTTATTTGCCGGTTTTGTACGCAACCAACCTCGTACAGGTGCTGAATTCCGCAACGAAGCCACCTCCATAGAGCAGTCATTGCAGCAGCGCTCCCGTCACTACAATCATGACACGAGTAGTGTTCCTGCGGGTGTCCTCTCAGCAAACCAGGAAGCATCAGCGAAGCATTGAGGGAAATGGTGCGATGCATTGTGAAGGAAGAGCTCCAGAAGCTGCTGCCCCGACAAGTCGCAACGCTAGTTTCGTCTATGACTAACATGATCAGAGATGAAGTTCGCCACGCCATTCTTCAAGCCGAACCCGAGGCGCAACCTGTTCGACTTGAACAGCAATGGCAGAAACGCCCCGTACCAACTTACGCCGATGCCGTACGCCAGCCCGCCGTGCATACTGCTTCGTTTGCAGCTTCCAGTGGATACCGACTGGCTTCGCGTGGCTCAAACTATCCAGCTAACTCTAGGCCACGAAAAAGCGACGTGTGGCGCACACCCGACGGGGCGCCTCTCTGTTTTCACTGCGGCGAAGCTGGACACCTGTACAGATTGTGCCCATATCGACGAGTTGGTCTCCGTGGGTTTTCGCCAAACGCGCCATGCCCCCGAAACGGCGAAAGACCCGTTGAAATTAAAGATTACTTGTCCGGCCATCTGTTTCCAACTGCCGGTTTCCAGCGTCAGCCTAGATCACCAGCGCCTCCTCGCTATCGATCGCCAAGTCCTCGACGATTTAGTTCACCTTCTCCACCTTTAACATCAACACACCGTCGTTCAAGCAGTCCCCATCAGGAAAACTGAAGCCAGTGACCTATGGAGGCAAGGCCGCTGATGTCCGACCAACTGAAGATCCTCCGTCAAGGTCCCAGTGCAGCAACAACGAGCGGAACACTACAACTAGGTTAGGTAAAGACAAAATTTCTTCAGACTTACGCGTTACCGTAGGCGGGTGTGAATATACCGTTCTAGTTGACACAGGTGCTGATTATTCGGTTGTCAGTTACGCTGCCGCAAAGCATTTAAAGAGAGTCCTGACGCCTTGGAGTGGACCCCAGATACGCACGGCTGGGGGTCATCTCATCACACCTGTGGGAAGATGTACCGCATGAATCAGAATTCAAGGTGCTACTTACGTTGCTGACTTTGTCGTACTTCTGGAATGCTCTAGAGATTTAATCCTCGGAATGGATTTTCTGCTAGCAAACGGAGCTATATTCGACCTGCAGAATTCTAGTGTCTCTTTTTCGACCAAACTATCCTTAGACACAAATGAGCCAGAATACACTGCATTCCGTGTTATGGATTGTGATGTTACCGTGCCGCGAGAATGCAGCGTAATAGTCGGTGTATGAAATGAGGCATTCGTTGACTCTGAAGGTATAGCGGATGCAAACATCAAACTACTGCTCAAGAAAGGCATTTGTGTAGCTCGAGGCATTATTCAATTACGTGGTGGATGTGCCGATGTATTGCTCACGAATTTCGGAAACGAAATTCAGCACGTTGCAAAGGACACTGCTATCGCCTTCCTGCACGGTTTTCAAACAGTGACGGACTTATATGGTCTGGTGTCAGGGCCACCTACTTTGGAACCTGCGCCCGATATTGTGGCAAGAGTGGCGATCAGCCAAAATCTATCCCCAGCCGAGAGGAAAATCATTCAAGACCTCCTAAGAGACTTCACCGGATGTTTCTCTACCTCGTCAAAAGTACGGCGGACCCAGGTTGTTAAACACCGAATAATAACAGATGAAGCTTCAAGGCCGGTACACAAAACCCGTACAGAGTATCACCGAAGGAACGTGAGATCATAAAAAGCCAAGTCAAAGAGATACTGGAGGATGATGTCATACAGCCATCCAATAGTCCGTGGGCATCGCTTGTAGTCCTTGTGAGGAAAAAGCACAACACGTTGAGATTCTGCGTTGATTACAGAAAGCTGAACAGTGTGATCAAGCGGGATGTCTACCCTTTGCCACGTATTGATGATACGTTGGATCGGCTACGGCACGCAAGGTATTTCTCTTCATTGGATTTAAAAAGCGGTTATTGGCAAATTGAAGTGGACGAAAGGGACCGTGAAAAGACAGCTTTCGCAACCCCGGATGGTCTATATGAGTTTAAAGCACTCCCATTCGGCCTCTGATGTGCGCCGGCAACATTCCAGCGCATGATGGACAGCGTCCTTTCAGGCCTCAAATTGCAGTCGTGCTTAGTCTACCTGGACGACGTTATGGTGTTTTCAGCAACGTTTGAACAGCATGTAGAGGGACTACGTTCGGTACTTCAGGCTATCCAGTCAGCCAGCTTGACGGTTAAACCAGAAAAATGCCAGTTTGAATTCGAGAAGCTTTGTTTCCTCGGTCATGTAATCAGCGTTCAAGGTGTTGGCCGGACCCGGAGAAGACTGTGGCCGTGGGGCTGTTTCCCAAGCCAAAAGACAAGAAAGAAGGATGTACGCCAATTTTTGGGTTTATGTGCTTATTAGAGGCGGTTTGTGAAAAATTTCGCGAAAATTGCCGAACCTCTAACAAGACTCACAAAAGAGGACGTGCAATTTATTTGATGCACCGAACAAGAGAGTGCATTCAACGAACTAAATAAACGTTTGCAAGCCCCACCTATCCTGGCCCACTTTGACGAAACCGCAGATACGGAAGTTCGTACAGATGCCAGCAATCTTGGCCTAGGTGCGGTCCTGGTGCAATGGCAAAATATGGAAGAGAAAGTGATAGCATATGCTAGCCACTCCCTCTCAAAAGCGGAAAGAAACTACTCTGCAACCGAAAAAAAGTGCTTGGCAGTCATATGGGCGATCAGCAAGTTCAGGCCATACCCCTACGGCAGGCCGTTCCGCGCTGTCAGCGACCACCACTCACTTTGTTCGCTGGCGAGCTTAAAAGATCCATCGGGACGGCTTGCGAGATGGAGTCTCAGGCTCCAAGAGTATGACGTTACGGTCGTATATAGGTCTGGAAGAAAGCATGATGATGCTGACTGCTTATCACGTTCACCAGTCCACTCGACTCTTTCAGAAGAAGAGGACTTCCCACTCATTTGTGTGATAAAAACCTCAGAAATTGCCGAACATCAGCGGGCTGACATGGAACTGCTCCCATTAATAAAGTATCTTGAAGGGCACGATGAACAAGTTCCTCGCGTATTTAAGAGATGGTTATCCTCATTATTCCTGCGAGATAATGCACTTTACAAGAGGAATTTTGAACACAACAAGGAGAAATTCTTACTCGTTGTACCATCAGCCATGCGACATGAAGTGTTAGAAGCCTGTCATGATGAACCGTCTGTGGGTCACTTGGGCGCGAGCCGAACTTTCGCCAAAATTCATCAGAAATACTTCTGGCCCAAGTTGCTAGCGTCCGTGAATCAATACGTCAAGACATGTCGCGAGTGTCAAAGGCGAAAAACACCACCCTTCAAGACGGCCGGCCTTCTCAAGCCTATTGAGCCACTTTCGACTTCATTACAACAGGTTGGAATGAACCTGCTCAGACCATTTCCAATGTCGGCATCAGAAAAAATGTGGATAATAGTTGCGACTGACTATTTCAGATGATACGCTGAAACCGGCTGCCTTGAGCGAAGAAAGGCAACGGAAGTCCCGAAGTTTTTCATTCAGAATATTGTTCTTCGCCATAGAGCCACACCCATCATGATTACCGATCGAGGAGCAGCGTTCACGGCTGATTTGGTGCTGTCCTTAATGACAATGACTAACACCAGACATAGGAAGACCACTGCATACCATCCCCAAACAAACGGGTTGACAGAACGCCTGAACCGCACCATCACTAAAATGCTGTCGATGTACGTTGACATTGAGCATAAATTGTGGGACGAAATCTTGCCATACGCAAGTTTCGCCTACAATACGGCAGTGCAGGAGACCATCCGCGTCACAGCATTTCAGCTGGTCTACGGTCGCACTGTCACTACGACACTCGATGCCATGTTGCCAGTGAACAACGACAATTACGAGCCATCTGAAATTTACGACTTTCTGCAAAAGGCTGAAGAAGCATGCCAGTCGGCACGACATCGACTACATCAACCGCAAAAGCAGGACGCAAGCCACTACAACCTGCGCAGCAGAAAAGTTCAGTACAACCCCGCAAAGCAAGTGTGGATATGGACACCACTCCGACGCCGCGGCCTATCAGAAAAACTTCTTTGTCGATACTGTGGCCCTTATAAGGGTCTCCGACGAATTAGTGACCTAAACTACGAAGTTATCGCCGATGGACACATCTGTTTCAAGTGGCAAAACAGAGCAGAAGTCATACACGTCATTCGTATGAAGCCCTATTATGAGAGGGAATGAAAGCGCTCCCTTTTTCTGTTTGCCTCCCTCCATCGCTCATCGGACGGTGCGTATTTTGAAGGGGGACTAATGCCACAGAGACTGTTTACAATATCCGACATTATGAAGAATCAGCGTCCACAGTCTTGTGCGCACTCTTGCTTGGGGCCGCACGACTCATGCCTCTTGTTCACAGGCACGAGCCAGTGTGGGTTGGAGCTGCGAAGAAGAAGAAGGTGCGTGGGCAGAGGAACAGTTTTTGTTTTTGGAATGCTCTAGCAGACTCTTCCATCTTTTCGCACATAATTTTCAGGGCACAAGTTCGCCCATAATAAACTAGTTTTTGACATTTCCTCTCTTGCACCCGTTACATTCTGGTGGACGGTGCTGGGTATGATTGGAAGCCCCCTTGGCGCAAGAGAGCGAAGCCCCGATCCTCAACGATTGGAACCTGGCGAACTGACTCCGGTACACCAGCGTTCAAGCCGCCGCCTCCGAGGAGAGCCGCCTGAATTCGCACCCCTCCACAGTGCTCCAGCAACACAAGCAGCGTCCACAGACAACGGAACGATGGCTTACCAGGTGACATCATCGTAACTTATTCTGTCCCTACTGTGCTTGCCTGAGCCCTTCCACGGCGACACGTTTGAGGATGTGGAGGATTGGTTAGAACACTTCGAGCGGGTTAGAACGCTTCGAGATTTTACCACCGGCGTCACCCTCACTCACCATATATGTGTACGTATATATATATATATATATATATATATATATATATATATATATATATATATATATATATAATATATATTGTGGGCATTTGTTACATCGTCCTCATCTCTGCATGATCACAATCCCTATCATCCACTTGTCTATTTGTCCTCATTGCCACTCTGGGTGATCATCATCGTCATCGTCTGTGTACTGGCTCTGCCCGTTCGTTTTGCGAGGTCTTTCCTCAAATAAACACTGACGCAGCCAATACTACCAAGACTTCATACGTGGTGGAGATGTATTCTCGGTCCTCTGACCTCCCGCAGCCCGCTCTACCCCCTGGAGCTTCGTTCAGGCGGCCGCTTGCGCCCACAGTCAGGCAGCATGTCCCAGACCGAGCCTGCTGGCGCTGATGTCATCAACCACGCACCGCCGCAAGCTGCCCCTCCTACATACACGGACATCAGTGGGAACCCCCGCTCTTCGCTGGTCTTCGGGGAGAAGACGTAGAAGGCTGGCTCGATGACTACGACCGCGTAAGTGCCGCTAATAGGTGGGACGAGGCCGCTAAACGGCGTTACGTGCCTTTTTGTCTGACAGGGGTCACAAAGACATGGTATTTTAACCACGTGGTTGACTTACCCGACTGGGCTACCTTCCAGCAGCATCTGCGACACGTCTTTGGGACACTGGACATTCGGTCCACCGTCGCGAAGAGGACACTCGATACTCGCCGACAACATCCCGGGGAATCGTACACTTCATACATCGAGGATGTCCTCGCACTGTGCCGGCTTGTCAATCAATCCATGCCGGAATCGGACAAAGTGCGCCATATATTGAAAGGCATTGGGCCTGTTGCCTTGAATGCCCTCGCTGTGCAAAACCCAGCTACCATCGCTGATGTCGTGACGACATGCCAGCGCCTTGATGCGCTGGACTTCGTTCGCCTCCAACCGGACATTGGCGACCCCCGCTTCACGTCACATGGCCATATGCGTCACCTCATCCGGGACATTATACGTGAAGAATTGCGGTCCATCGGCTTCACACCTCCTACACCGCGTCCAACTCAGCCTACGGGAGTGCCCTTACGTGACATCATCAGGGAGGTACTTATATCCTGGCCCGCTCTGCGCCCGTACAGCCACCTTTTTCTCGCCCTATATCCACGTACACTCATGTTGCTGCCATGCCTCCCAGCAACGCCCACGCGACTTTGCCGCGTCCATCCTACGCGTCAGGTGCTGCCACTCCCCCGGTTAACTACCATTCCATGCCCCCTGACACATCGGCCCACCTGACCGCACTATCTCAGGCGCCCCGAATGTCTTCTATTCCCTACCGTGGCGCTCGTTTCGCTCTGTCTGCTACTACTGCGGCTATCGCGGCCACATATCTCGTTTCTGCCGAAAGTGCCAGCAAGATGAGCGTCGGAACGACGTGCGCGAACGGGATTTGTACACTGGGGCGTCTTATCAAGGTCGGCGTTATTCGTCTCCCCCGCATCAGTCTCCATCTCCTCCGGCATCGACTGCACCGCGAAACAGCCGAAACACGAGACGCCGCTCGCTTTCGCCTTTCCGCCGTTCCACTTCTCCGCTTCGGCCCGTCTCATTCTCATCAGATATTCATTCAGAAAACTAAGTAATGCAGTTTGTGGAGGAAAAACTGCATTCGGAATTAGAACTGAAATTCCTCCATCAGGTCCGTGTAACATGGTTTCTGTGGAAGTGGAACGAGTGCGAGTCGATGCTTTGGTGGATACAGGTGCGACATTGTCTTTGATTGCTGATGATTTGTGTGAACATTTAAGGAAAGTAATGACGCCTTACGATGGCCCCCCGTTAGTTTCTGCCCAGGGGAACGTCATTCGCCATTCCGCGTTTTGTACTCTGCGTGTTTTCATCGACGGCATCCGCCATCATGTCCAGTTTGCTGTCCTGTCCCACTGCTCTCACCAACTAATTTTCTGGTGGGATTTTCTATCATCTGCTTCCGCGGCGATTTGTTGTGGACAACGCGTCGTTCACCTCGCTGACACCGACTACATGCTTGACGACGACAATCAGAAGCCATTCGTCTAGTCGCTGCGAAAGACACCGAACTGCCGCCACTACAACAGCAAATTGTCAGCATTACGTCCAATGACATCTGTCACGGTGATCTATTGGTCTCACCGTCACCACTTTGCGTTCGTAAAAGTATATTTCTTCCGTCCGGCGTCGTTCGTTCTTGTAATGGCTCTGCACTTGTCACCGCTGTCAACTCTACACCGTAGAAGATCCCACTGCCACAGGGCACTACTGTGGCCCGTGTTGCCGACTTCGAGGCTGTAATGGTAGCGCTACTTCAGGCCATCGCATCCAAAGACCCTTCCTTTGGTGAACATGTTTCTTCCTCCGCCTTTACCACCACTATCAGCAGCGAATTGACATATTCACAGAGGCAGCAGCTGCTCGCATTGTAACAGAAACATGCAACTTATTTTGATATTTGCTCGTCTAAGCTGGGCCGCACTAATACTACAGCACATCGAATTCGAACTGTTGGGACATCTATCGTACACCGCCGACCATACCGCGTGTCTCTAGCTGAAAGAAAAATTATAGAAAAAAAGTTGCTGGCATGCTTAAACGGGAAGTCATCCGTCTCTCATCAAGCCCTTTGTCGTCTTTTATTGTTTTGGTACGTAAAAAAGATGGCTCAGTACGTTTTTGCGTGGACTACCGGGCGCTCGATGTCCACCAATCATGTACCAACAATTGATTTCGAGAGTGCTTGCTTGCACGAGAGTGCTCAAGTTCTATCAATATATCTATGAAAAAAAGAGATTGTGCTCAGAGCTGAGGAAATAGTGTACTGTAAGAGCACCACTAAAGATGTACCAACAACAAAATTGTACAATGCATGACTAAAGCTTATTTTCATAGAATCGGGCCTTTTCGATCTGTAAGCACACACCAAATAAGTGTTTCTTTAGCATATATGTTCGCTGCATACTCAGCAGAGCGGTCATCAACCGCGACGAGAAATTCTAGCTGTAGTAACTGTGTAACTTAACTCTAACAATAAATGTAGCAAGCCTGAAATATTTTAGGCCCATCACGTAAATAAATATTACCTATAATATGGGGTCATGGCTGAGGATTAAAAGTAGTGCCTATCCTGTCGACAGGACACGAAAGTACTCAATGCATTGCAGAGCGAAAAAAAATCATAAGTGCACGCATACGCAATCGCTTATTTAACGAATTTAGCAAAACTACATTGCTCTCACTGCGGGAGCTCTCTTTCTGCAATGTGGAAGTATACTTCCCGATTCCATATCATGCATTCACTTCACTTCGAGGTCAGCACTTCAGGGCGAGTGCCGCATCTGACGGCAGAGTCGGATCCTTGTCCTGAAGCCACGCTATTGAAATCGAGCGCCGCAACCCAATGAGAGCGACGTTCATTAAGCGATCTTGATGTTCAGTTATATGCATATGCTTGTTAGCTTTCAAGAGTCTTTACGCATGGGTTGAAAGCTGTCGATATGTACAAGTGACTTGTATTGTTCGGACCTGACCGTATACATTGATTGTACCGGCTTGCACAATTGAAATAAACGATGCAAACCTTACTTGATTGACGTTGTTTTTTTTTCAGTCAAGGCCAGCTAGGTTACCTGGGGATAACTATAGACGCGAAGCGTGATTTAGCAACGAAAAAAACAGAAAACCAGAGGAAGCCAGCAGCGCGAACCAGTGGCGGGCCCCCCACCTGCAGCAAAAATTGCTTCTGTTTATTGATGATGATAGTACTACCAGCGCCATCTCGCCCTGCGGTATTGCAGTTTAGTACGCCGATGCTACATATTTGCATGTTATTTTGATACAACAGCCCAAAGATACACTTTCCGTTCTCTAAACTGGTAGGTGTTCTGTGGTATGGCCTTGGTTTCGGCGTAGCGGGTGATGTAGTCAGTAGCTACCCCGATCCATTTGTTTCCCAAATAGGACTTCGGAAACAAACCCAGTAGGTCCATCTCGATTTGTTTAAACGCTTGGCGAGTAGGTTCGATGTCTTAAACAACTGAAGCGGCAAGAAGGTGTTAACAAACTAAAGAAACAACGGACTAAGTTGGGTCGATTGTCTGAAAAAAGCCTGCTGGCCTTGTCAGCGTTGCCTTGCATCGCTGACAGTCTCAGCAGGCTTTGACTAAGTGGCTTAGGTCAGCAGTGAGGCGGAGCCAGTAGTGCTTTTCTTGTATTGTCGCCAGCGTGCGGGAAAACCCAAGGTGCTCAGTTGCCGCGTCATTATGGAGAGCATGAAAAATTACTGTACGTAATGGCAAATTACAATTATAAGGTGTAGTGTTCCTACTTAAAATAACGGAACAGCATTAAAGCTTCAGTATGGAACTGGCGTCCATCTTAATCTGCTTTATTTTTCACTTCATCCCCCTCTTCTTTTCTGCCCCGGCCCTCGCGCTTCTTCATCTTCTGTCCAAAGGCTCATACCGCTTCACCCTTCCCGCTTTCTTTTAATTACCCCTCCTGGGGTAATACTTGAAGACATTCCCAATTGAAGCACATTCAACAGATCCACGTTCACCAGTGTACCAGACAGTCTTCAAAATTCCGTTCTGGGTGGCTGTCTTGGTCACAAAGTAAGGCCCATAAAATTTGGCACTGGAATCTCTTATTCCTTTTCTCACTAGTACGAGGTCGGTGACTTGAATGTCTGGCATGTCTGCTCGATGCCTCTTGTCGAAATTCTTTTTCATTCGTTTTCGGTACCTCTCCTCCTGTGATTTTTGTTGCCTCTCCTCGACAATCTTGAGGTTTTCCAAGAGTCCCAACTCACGGTCTGCCTGCAGAATAGGGGTCTCTCCTGTAGAAGCGTACTGTGGACTGCACCCCAAGCCACTGGTGTAGGATCGGTTATGATGTTTTACGGCTGCTTCTAAAGAACATTTCCATCCCCCAGGAAAACTATCGTACATCTTGATGTATTGTTTCACGTCCCGTATGGCACGTTCTGCAAGCCCATTCGCCGCAGGATGGTATGGCGCACAGAACTTGATCGATACATTGTGATCTCGAGCCCATCTTACTAGCTTTTCACTCTTGAACGCGGGGCCGTTATCGCATACGATTGTCCGCGTAGTTCTAAACATGTCCCTTTCGAGAAGGGTTATGACGCTATTTGCATCTTCTTTTCCTGCTCGTGCCGCGACCATCCTGGTGCATTCATCTATGGCCAGCAGAAAAGCTTGCGTTTTTCTGACTCCTTCCCGTTTCTTGTTAAGTTCGGCGAAATCCAGGTGAACTACTTCAAAAGGCACGTTCGAGTGGCAAGGTAGTATCATGGTGTCCGTAGGCTGTTTATACTTGACTTTGTGTACTTGACACACATGGCATGAACGAACGTACTGACTAACGTCTTTCTTCATGTGAGGCCACGTAAACCTCTTGACCAACTTGTTGTAGGTACGCCAAAAGCCGTCGTGTCCTCCAGATTCTGGGCTATCATGGTACAAGTAAAGCACTTTGGAAACAAGAGTTGGTGGGACTTGATACCGACCTTCCGTAAAAACCAGTTGTTCTGAGCCTTCCCACAGCTTCACTTCATTGATTTCTTCAGATTTTTCTGTGTTGTTTTGTACCATCAATCTTGATAGAGCATCTGCATCGGTTAAAAGCGGTCCTGGTCGGTGCGAGATGGTAAAGTCAAATTGCTGCAAGTAATTCACCCATCTGGCGATACGCCCTTTAGTTTGGGTCATATTCAAGAGATGAGTGAGTGCCTGGTGATCGGTGAACAAAGTGAACTTCGTACCTTCCAGGTACGTGCGGAAGTAGTCAACGGCCTTCAGAACCGCCAGTGCTTCTTTTTCCGTAGTAGTGTAGTTTGTTTCAGACGGCTTGAAAGTGTAACTGTAGTAACCGACTACGTGTCGCTTTTCTCGGCCAGATGCTTCAATACATTTTTGATACAACACTGCACCAGTCCCATAATGTGAGGCGTCAGTGTTCAATTCAAAGGGTAAAGTAAAATCTGGTATACGCAGAACGGGGTCAGAAGAAATTCTGTGCACCAAGTCACGGTAGACTCTCTCACATTCGTCACTCCATTCAAAGGGAACTTCTTTCTGCGTTAAGCGCGTGAGGCATCTAGTTTTGACAGCAAAGTCCTTTATGAAAGATCGGAAATGTCCTGCCAATCCCAAAAACACACGCAGTGAATGGACGTCATATGGTTTCTTCAACTGGGAGATCTTCTCGACGGACTCTTGTTTTGTGCTTTTGGTGTTCCCATCGAAGACTCTTCCAAGAAACACCACTTTTTGTTGAAAGAATACACTCTTCTTAAAATTAACCTTGAGATGTGCCAAGCTCAAGGCGTTTAACACCTGAGACAGATGGTCCTGATGCTCAGCCTCTGTTTTGGAGAAGACTATAATGTCGTCTATGTACACATTACAAAAAACACCAAGGAATGGCTTTAGGACGTCGTTCATGATCTTCTGGAACCACGCTGGCGAGTTTTTCCAACCGAAAGGGAGCCGGTTGTATTCGTAGAGATCGAATGGCGTGATAAAAGCGGTGTACATTTTTGTTTCTTCGGTTAGTGGGATCTGCCAGAAACCTTTGCATAAATCGATGCGGGAAAAATGTCGGCAACCCCCGGTCTCATCTATAATTGTGTCGATCTTCGGCATAGGAAATGGTATGAGTTCTGTCTGACGATTGAGAACCCTGTAGTCGGTGCATAATCTGAAGGTTCCGTCTTCTTTCGGTGCGATCGTTATGGGAGAAGCGAAGGGTGATACCGAAGGTCGTATGATATCAGCATCTAGCATCTCCTGCAACTCTTTCTTGAGCCACATCTTTCGCTCCCTTGACATATTGTAAGGTGCTTTCCGGATGACGGTCTTGTCAGCGAGTTCGAAAGGAACCTTGTGGGACTTCATCGCCTGAGGATAGCTTCCTATGCATACAAGTTCAGGGTAGGTCGTTGCGATATCCGCCGCGCACTTGACAACTCGTAGATTATCTTGTCTACCTTGATTTGTCTCGTTCCTTGCTACTCCTTCTACTAGAACCACATCGTCCCAGTACACGTTGATCTTTAGTTTCTTTATATCTGGTCTTGATAGCAAAAAGTCGTACGTTACCCCCTCTATCACCAACACTTCGCTCTCTATTTGCTGACCCTGGAACTCGATGTTTACCAAGGCCCACTGATCATGCAACGTTACTTTTCCATCATAGCCTTGTACTCGTAGAATTCTTCCACTATGCAAGCGATTTGCATCCACCAGCTTGGCATTTATAATGGACACAGAAGCACCGCTGTCTACCAGAGCCATCATATGTTTGTTTCCTACTTTGACGGGAATGTGAAGTAGGCTAGAGCAACTTAAATAAACAGTCTCATTTGGAGTCATCGGGTGGGACTGATCACCCTCGTTTATTAGTTTTTTTCTGTCGAATACTCCTGTGCTTCAGTGTCGATATTATTCACTCGACCTCTTGGAACACGCCAGGGCAAGTTATCTGTGCGAGTTGCGAGGTGGCTCGGTTCTCGCTGAGCGCGGCTTGACCAGTCCGATTTACTCCGACTGAAACAGCTGCTTGACTCGGCGGTTATGCTTGTTTCCGAAGCTGATGGTATGTTCTGAAGACACGCGAGGAGGTCATCTAGAGTCTTTGGTGACAGTATTTGCACTTGCTTCAACACGTTAGTGTGCAATCCATGCATTATTAAGGCAACTACGGCCGTAGATGGAAGCAAAGGCTCCGCCAGCTTTAAAAGACGGCGTTTCTCAAAGAAGTACTCGACAAGGCAGCTTTGCTCAGACTTGAAATTAAGCGCCGTGTTCCATCTTTCTACTGGATTGCTTCGGAATACAGTCAAAAACTTTTTCCTCCACTGGCTCCAAGAGTCGTCACTGTCTTCCAGAATGCATGTTTCATACCACTTTCGCGCAACACCTCTCAAGTAAACGCGCATGTTGGTGATTTTAGCCTCATCAGAGAGCCACTTGTTTTTTCCAGCGGCATATTCGTAGAAATCAAGCCAACTTTCTGGATTTGAAGACACACCGTCGAAAGCATCAGGTTCTACGAAATTAGGTGTCGGTCTCTCAGCATTCAGAGAGCTTATAAGAGATGTCATTATTTGGTTTTGTTGAAGCATCTGTTCCTGTTGCAGCTGAAAAGCTTTCAAAACGAGGCTCACCTCTTCCGTCGAAGATCGTGATCCTGAGTGTTTTCGACGCGCTGGTTCAAGAACTAGGTCGTTGAAGGTCGCCACACGCAAGTTCACTTTCACAGCACCTTTCCGTCGTAGTTCAGTAGTGTCTACGGCTGCCTTTTCCACAACCAGGTTTACGAGTTCTTCCGAGCTGAGCTCACGAGGTAGGTCTACCGCTGCTTCGTCTTGAACTTGGTACTTCGAAAAGATGATCTCCTCGGAGGTCTCGTCTATGAAGAACGTCACCCACATGATGGCTTCGATGGCCGGCTGCGCCAAAATAATGTAGTGTTCCTACTTAAAATAACGGAACAGCATTAAAGCTTCAGTATGGAACTGGCGTCCATCTTAATCTGCTTTATTTTTCACTTCATCCCCCTCTTCTTTTCTGCCCCGGCCCTCGCGCTTCTTCATCTTCTGTCCAAAGGCTCATACCGCTTCATAAGGTAGTTTGCCGATGGGGCGAGAAGTTCTCTTGACGAGGATGCTGTCCTCCCCCGAAAAGAACAATGACAGTCCTGGCTTTAATACATGGCACTACGGCAGCTTTGCCCCTGAGGTATTCCACAACGCCCTTGGTTTCAGGGTCGGCTCTTTGTGGTTCAGCAAAGTCATCAACGCTAAGGTTTCCAAGAAGTAGTCAGTGTCTTCGTCATTCTGTGGTGGTGGTTCAACGGGGTCGGTCGGTCGGTTGGTCGGTCGGTCGGTCGGTTTTTCCAAAGACCCGAAGTGAAGTGTGCCTCGCAATCATAATGTGGTTCCAGCTCATAGAACCCCCGCAATAATTTTAATTACAAAAAATTACCAAAACGATTCCTTCTGAATGAGTGGGCTAGACTCTTTTGCTGTTTCGGAATTCCTTGCTAAGTTTCTGTAAACACCGCGGCAGCTGATGACATAAGATGTCACAACTAGACTTTTGGACGACTGCCCCATTTCAGCTGACAGCCGTGGTTACGAGAGCACCTGAGGGGAAATGCAGAAACATTGGTTTACTTTATATTAGGTAGATGTTAAAGAACCATGAATGGTCAAGCTCTTGCAATGCAGCACCAATATTTTAACACTGTGGTTGCTGCTGCAGGCGGTGCCGTCGCCTGCAAACTCTTTTTAAATACTGCCGGTGTGGCTGCCTTATTTTGGCGAACAAGCTGATAACACAGTTGCGGACAGTTTGCCCACGCAAGTTCACTCAGTGTCCTGACTTTATCTCTCTAAATCGAGGTTGGAGGTCGTCATTGAAAGAGCCGTCATGCTCGCTGTTCTCGTCAACACTGTAATTGCTGAAACTGTCAAAGCCTACGTCACCTTAAAAACAAAGGTTGTGCACCACTGCGCATGCAGCAACAATACTGGATGAACGTTCCGGTGAGTAGTAGGGGTACGGTGCCGCTGAATGCAGCGAGAACGGCTCTTCAGTTGTGAGGGCTGGGCGGGCTAGGCATGAAGGCTGAGAGGCGTTGTGAACGAGAAGAATGCGCTTTATTCGAACATGAAAACGTGCCGACCGCCCCGGAGGCGGGAGCGAGATTGATCAAAACGTGAGCCCGGCCCTCGCTTGGGCTTGGAGTTTATCTGAGTAAAGGCGCCGCAGGTGGCGCTGCCGATTAGATAGGCCGCTACGCTATAGTGCGCATGCGGGCGCTCACATCCGGCCCCTCCTTGTCTGACCAAGTCCCATTGGTCTAGGAAAGGAGCACTACTTGGTGGCTTCACTGCGAGAGAGAATAGTCCTTCAAGCGCTCGGGTGGGCGCTTTTGGCGGTGAGGTCGCGAGGAGGGTACCGCTGGGGGCAAAACTGCAGGGCCAAGGGAAACTGGTGGTTGAGATAACTCATTGCCAACACTGGGAGAGCCAGATAAGTCACACAAAGGCCACTCTTGGGTTTTCACAATGTAAGGCTCGACATAAGGTGGCACGTAGTGCTTGAGTTGAGAGACGTGCACTATCCTGTCTTGGAGTCGATCACGAGGACCTTGACCAGTTACGCGGCTAACGACAAACGTAACGGGTGTTTTCTGGTTGGTGATTTGGTATATTCCCTTGAATTTGGGTGCCAACTTTCCAGTTCCATCTGCTACAGGCTCTTGGCGGCGCACCCAGACGAACTGGCCGACTTGGAAGGAGTGGTCTCGATGGGACTGATCATATGCTGTCTTCCGTTTCCCTTGTGCTTCCTCGGTATTACTTGCTGCTACGGCCCGGTTCTGAGACAGCATTAGGAGACGGTCTTGTAGGGTCCTGGCTGTGGCGGGACGGTGGCGTTGATATGGGAGCTTGGGGACGTATCCATACAGTAGTTCAAATGGAGAGAAACAGCTGCTGGCGCTATAGCTTGTGTTGATGGCAAAAGCAGCTTCTTCGAGTTTGCTTGCCCAGGAGGTCTGGTCCGTTGGACACAGCTTACGAAGAACGGAGACTAAAGTCCCATTGCTTCTCTCTACAAGACCATTGCTGGCTGCGCGGTATGCCACTGAATAATGAATCTCAGCACCGTGCATGTGCATGAAGTGCTTAAACTGGTGAGATTCAAAGGCTGCTCCATGGTCAGACATGCAGTCATCAGGACAACCAAAGCGGAAGAACACCGACTGTAAATGTGCTATAACTTCCTTAGCTGATGTTGAAGTTACAGCCGCTGGGACAATGAAACGCGTGGCAAAGTCAATGACATTCAAAATGTACTTCTTTCCTGAAGCAGCCGGCATTGTGATGTGATCAATGGCAATTAAGGCAAAAGGAACATCCGACACTGGTATGAGACCCATTTTGCCAACACTTTTAGATATTGGGCGGTTGTTGCTTTGGCAGATCTGGCATGCTGTGACGTAGTGGGTCACTGAAGACGTAAGGTTAGGCCACCAGTAACGTTCTCTCACTTTGGTCAGTGTCCGGGTTACATCCATGTGGCCTCCACCGTCATGAACAACCTCCAGGACAGCCTGGCGCATCTTTGCTGGCACTACAATAGCTTGAGAACCTGAAGTCGCGTCACTATGGTACAGGATGTCATCAATTATGGCAAGGTCATGGTCCCACGATTCTGAAGATGACAGAGAGCGACGAAGGTCCTGGCACTCTTTGTCTTCTGCTTGCATAGCTGCGAGAGACTGTGTCTGATGGAGGACTGCTGCAGATAATCGTGACAGCATGTCAGCAACCACGTTTTGACGGCCTGGATGGTGCTGCACAGTGAAGTCGAACTCTGTAAGATCCATCAACATGGTCGTAAAACGACGTGAAGGCCTGATGTTGGCTGTTAAGCATGCAACGGTCCAGTTGTCAGTCAACAGGCAAAATTTCTTGCCGAGCAAGTAGTGTCGGAACTTGATCGTAACCGCCCAGTGGACACCAATACACTCCCAAACGTTGCTATGCAACTTCTTCTCTGCGGCCGTGAGTGCACGACTCGCATATTCGATCACAGTTTCTTTTCCACACTGTTTCTGAGAGAGCACAGCACCAATTGCGGTTCCTGAGGCATCTGTTGTGACTGTGGTTTGGGCGTCTGGATCAAAATGGCCCAGTACAGGTGCCTCTGTTAATGCTGTGCGAATTCGCTGAAAGGCTTCATTGCAGTCGCTGGTCCAGGCAAACTCCTCAGACCGTATGAGACTCTGCAACGGTGCTGCTATCCGAGAGAAATTCTTCACAAATCGGCGATATAAGTTTGCTGTCTGGAGCCATGACAAAACTGCTTTGCTGTTTGCAGGCTGTGGGATTTTCATGATGGCTTCGACTTTGGCAGGGTCAGGCTGCTTGCCGTCCCTGCTCAAAATGAATCCGAGAAACCTGATAGACTTCAAAGCAAACTTACACTTGTCAAGTGAAACTTTGAATCCACTGGCAAGGAGTGCACCAAGTACTTCGTCGAGTAACCTTGCAAACTCGTCAAAAGTTGGCGCAAAAACCAGAACATCATCCAAGTACACCCGCACACCGCACTTTGGGCAATGGGGCTGCAGGTTAGCAAAAATTGACTGCATGGCTCGCTGGAAAGTGGCAGGTGCGTTCTTCAGCCCAAATGGCATGCGGGTCCACATAAAGGTGCCATAGTGGGTCACAAAAGCAGTTTTTGCCTGGTCTTCCTTACGAACGCGAACTTGCCAGTAAGCAAACTTTAGGTCAAGGCAGGCGAAGTACTGTGACCCAGCAATGTCATCCATGATGTCATCCGCATGTGGAAGTGGTTGCACGACGTTCACAGTCATCTTGTTTAGGGGCACATAGTTAACACAAAGGCGCTTCTTGCTACCTCGGCTGACAACCACTGCGGGGAATGCCCAAGGTCCTAAGGCTGGTAGAATGATGCCTTGCCGAAGGAGTGTGCTTATTTGAGCCTCAAGAAAACGACGGTCTGCAGCAGAGTAACGGTAAGGGGATCGACTGTATGGCACAGCATCGGGAAGAAGGTCGATTGAGTGTTCAACACCCTCGTACAGACCTAAGTCATCCTCTTCACGAGCGAATACTTCAGCGTGCTTCGAAAGAATGCTCGTGATTTCCCGTTGTTGATGTGCTGGCAAATGGCTACCAACCTGAGCGGCAGGCAAGGATGGGTCAATGCAAACCTCTATTGTTGAAGAAGCACCTCGCCTGCATTCAGAAGACGGGCCGTTGGTGTTTGATACCTCATATTGACAAGATAGTGCTAACCACGGGGGTTCATCTGGGCCTGGGAGTGGCATTCGCTGGAGGCCTGCTGAGCTGTGGTGTCCAGATACATGGTAATTGAAAGATGACCCCTGGATCATAACAGCGTTCGACATCCTGGGCAACAGTCGCTCATAGCACCGCACACTTGTTCCTGTGGTGGGATGACGAATTTCAGTTGGCATGGGTGGCTGGAACACCAACTGTGCGTGACTGGCAGCAAACCAGTCTTCCCCCAATATAAGTGGCATGGCATTGTTATCGAGGACGGCGGCTTCCACCAAACCGGTGATGGGTCCCACAGAGATCTTCAAGCAGATAGCACCAGCAGGAGCCACTGTCGTTCCTCCAACGACAACTAGAGGGGGTCTGGTCCAGGGCAGGAGGGGCAAAGATCTGACAAGGTGACGAGAAACAAGTGTCACCTTGGAACCACTGTCTGGAAATGCGTCCACTTGGCCGCTTCCAGCAATTGTGGCGTTTACAAGGGCGCATTGGACCAGCGATCCATCAAGGGTCTCGGAAAGTGTGCTGTGAAGAGCTGGCGAAGGATGCGTTGTAGACTGTGTGGCAGTAGCTCTGGATGGGCACTTTGAAGCTAGATGTCCTTTTTGGCGGCATTGAAAACACACGGCTTCGGCCAAGTTCTGGCCAGAACGGTAGGCAGGAGCGCCGTGCCTCGTAGAGATGGTCAGGTACCGAGCCTCTTGTTGGTCTGGTGGTAGGGCTGCGATTCGCTGCGGCTGTCTTGTTTTGTCTGGTACCGCCTGAACATTCGTGCCCTCTTCACTGTGGTGGGGCACCTGTGGGCTTGGCATTACTAGTTTGGTGCTTGAATACCCTGGGCGTGGGAGTCGACGAGACAAGTGGCTCAATGTTTGGTCAAGCTGCGTTACGATGTCCATATAGGCGGCGACGGTTTCTGGCCGTTGTGCTGCTATAGTAGTGGCCAGGTTCTCGTCGGAAATGCCCTGAAGGGCGTACTCTATGCGCTGAGTGTCGGTAAGAGTGACTGGGCATCCCGAAATGAGCTTCAACTTCGCCAAAGAATAGTGGACCAGGTTCTCTCCGTGCGCTTGCACGCGACAAGTAACAGCTTGTTGCCACTGTAGTAAGGTTTGCTTGGCGCTGAATTGATCCAAGAAAGCTTGCCTGAAGGCGTCCCAGGTGGGACACTGACGGCCAATGACTGCTTTCCAATCCGCGGCTGCTCCACGGAGCTTTCCCAGAGCGACGGCGAGTACGGTTGAAGGCTCCCACGAAGCTAGGTTTCGAGTTCGTTCCAACTCTTCAATCCAGTGGGACGCTGAAATGCTGCCGTCTCCATTAAATGTAGGAAGCGATGCGGACAGGTCTGGAAGGGTCGTGACCTGAACTGGCGCTGCAGCGCGTTGTGACACTTGAAGGAGCTGTTGAAGTAAACCCGTCAGCAACTCGGTACTTTGGGCTGCATCGAAGCTCGAAGGAAGCGGCGTAGTGTTCGGGCGCTGGCTGGACGCTGAGGAATCTGGGGAAGGCGACAAAGGCGTCATTGAGCGGTTTTGGGCTATATCGGCGAGGAGACGATTGATCACTTCTTCCTTCGGCCCCGTAGCGTCCAGGTTTCGGCGAACCAACTCTTCACGGAGGAAGTCTGCTGTAAAGCCGGCGAGGTCCTCAGGCGTAGCCTCGTTCCAGTTCACAAGCGGCATGGCGTTCACAAGAAATTAGCAGAAGGAGCACAAGACTCACGAGAGACGAAAAAGGCGGGCAGGTCAAGTTGGTTCGGCTCTGCAGGCGAGCTACTTCATCGGGCGGGTGGGCGTCAGCACGACGGTCGGCGAAACAAAAGGCAAAGGCACGAAATGACTCGGACGAAGCGGCCGAAAGGCGTATCGGGCGGCGGACGGTAAACACAGGACGGAGCGCCGCGCGGCTAGTCCGGCGGATCACTTCACGAGGCGGGCAAAAGGCGACGTTCCAGGCATGGTTCGGAGTCGACTGCGCCAGTTGTGAGGGCTGGGCGGGCTAGGCATGAAGGCTGAGAGGCGTTGTGAACGAGAAGAATGCGCTTTATTCGAACATGAAAACGTGCCGACCGCCCCGGAGGCGGGAGCGAGATTGATCAAAACGTGAGCCCGGCCCTCGCTTGGGCTTGGAGTTTATCTGAGTAAAGGCGCCGCAGGTGGCGCTGCCGATTAGATAGGCCGCTACGCTATAGTGCGCATGCGGGCGCTCACACAGTAGCCCAATACAATTCTCCACTATGGAACGCAACGACGCATTTGCAGAGTTGTGTTGACCTCTGCACTATCCGTGTGAGGACGACCATTCATCAGGTCCATAAGCCAAGGCTCGAGCGGGTAGCTAACGTCACCTCCAAAAAATGAATTGTGCTCTAAATACTGCTAAATTGACCGTGATCTCTTGAGGCTAGTTGGCCCTAGGATACAAACAACTGAATCCGTGGTACCTGTCTAGCCTGACATGCAAAACATAGCTGCTACGATGAGGTTCTCGTGACATAGCGCATCACTTAAAGGGCCACTCACCAGGTTTGACAATTTTGGGCTGACAAGCGCAATGCGTAGACGAGGTGTTCATTATCACGTCTGCTAAACTTTGCAACGCTACACGGCTTGGAAATGGGTCAAATTTCAAGATGAAAACTGCTCCCTCTTCCCTCTGCCGGCGCACGCGTAGAGAATGAGGGCATGACGTAGGCGCAGGAATAGCCTTACGTAGACGGCAACGCAGTGACGTTGGTCCTCTACGTAGACGAGTCTGCTCTGACGTTGTCAACATTATACGACGTGGCATGGCAAAAATTATTTAACACAACATGCGTAGTTTATGTATTTGTTGCTTTAAGAGATGAATAAAACTGGAAATAAATAATGAGGTGCAATAAAATATTGTGCTTGTTTTTCTTTCATTTTTTCCCGTGAAATGCTGCGAGATGCGGGGCTAATGTGCCAGCGTTGCGCAAGCGTTCGTGTCCCCGCGGTCAGCGCAGACGACAGCCGTGGAAGCGAATGGAACGCTCCTACGCGTTCGCGCACTCATTTTGCTCATCTACTCTACCGCGTCTAAGCCAGCGTTTCCATACAGTTTTGCAGAAACAGGCAGAAGACCAGAAAAATAACGCTGGTCAACAAAGCAACGCCGTTCGCGTGCACGGGGGCTGGGCTTGTTCGGGCACGTCATGCGCACGTCACCTCATGGTCGAATGCCAGACAGGGTGGGGAAGATATTTGGCTTGCGAAGGCTACCAACGCCGACTGAATTTAGACGGCATTGAGGCTACGCGCAGGAGCGGCAAGGGTTTCGAGCTCGCCTCCTCTCACCCTTGTTTCGCGCCGCTTCAAAAAACCTGTTTTCTCCGCTCGTAATGAAACGATTCGAAAAACTTTGGTGGCACAACGTTCCTCATCGGACACCCAACAACTTCCACTGTCTAACTAAAATTCGATATGGGGCCTGGTGAGTGGCCCTTTAACAATACTGCAGCATTAAGCCACAGCTGAGAGATTGTGCACCGGTGGCATGCGACATAATGCCACTTGTCAGTGCGCTAAAGTTTTATCAATACCGCGAGAATATATTCTGATGTACAAGAAACTTGCATCAAACGTAAAAAGAAGAGGATATATCTACTTCTCACTGAAAAAGGTACTCGCCAAACAGATTCACGAACCCATGCAGATGTGACTTTCGTCGTTCAATACTGGTCGCAGTTCGTCCACGGTGAGGATCGGCATGATCGGCATACAGTAGTTAAGGAGTCTGTTTCGGACCTTGGAGTTGGAAATGAAAAAGGAAAAAAAGAAAGTGTACGGTGCCTTCAAAGATTTGCTTTAAAGGTTGTCCATCTCGCGAAGAAGAATATTTTCAGCGCATCGTCTCATAGTCTTTTATAGTTAGTGCGTTTTTGTGCGCCACAAGTTTTGAGGACGTTTTACCACCAAGAATTTTCACATCCCTTCAAGAAAACTTTCTGGACTGTCAGAACGGCGCATGCTCGATCTCAGCCATGATGGTGCTAGTTAAACAGCTAACCTTTCATATGCGTCCGTAAACTCTCCATGGTCACCCGAGCACTTTCAAAAACGGGTATGTGCTCCCGACACTTTTTTTTTTCAAGTCAAGTCAAGTTTATTTCTAACAACTTCAAGTCGGTGGTCCTTAGGCGAAAAGATGTCCGAGACATCTTGAGAGAGCCCAAGAACCCTTCAAGAGCAGCAGGCATTTTACAAAAATATCGCGTAATTCACTGTACATGCATAAGCAAAATAAAAGATTAGTTGTTTTTCCTTTTAGCGAACAAACTAAACACACAATATCACATATGTCAAAAATCTTGTACGCACATGCGCAAAAACAACAATTTTTATACAAAGAAGAACACGTGAAAAAATATGATAACATAAGAGCGCTAGTGCTATTTGAGCAGTTTCCATATCTGTAGCAACATCACGCAGGTTTCTTGAATTTACGTTCAGGCAGTTCGAAGTCAATACCAGTTAAAAACTTGTTCAATACTGTTGGTATCTGATGGTGTAGAAGGCATTCTCCGTAACGTGCGCGAGAAAAGAGAACTGGTCTTAGTTGATTTCGGAGAGTGTATCGGCATGAGCTGTCAACTAAATGCCGATGAAGTTTGTTTTTCTGAGTATAAAGTATTAGTTTATATGCGTAAAGGTCACGTGCTCTAATGAGATCATGATTTATAAAGACTGATGAGTACGCAGTTCACCTGGAAGCCCATAAAAATTTTCGAATATTCTAAGAACTTTTTTCTGTAACATCTCTAGTTTGTTGAGGTTCTGAGCAGACGTTTTTGCCCATACTAGGGCGCAGTAAGATAACCGAGAATAGAAATGGGCGTAGTATATAGCCTTTTTAAGCCATAATGGTACAAGGCCTGATAGCTTACACATGCAACCTACAGTTTTGCCTAATTCAGAGACCAGTTTTTACACATGCGTATTGCACGACATGTTTTCCTCAAACCATACTCCTAGAAATTTTTGCGTTCTAACACATTCCACCGTGGTGCTCTGAAAGGAGAACTTCAGAATAATGCATGGCTTATTAGGAGGCCTAAATATAACATATTTGTTTTACTTGCGTTTAAGTCAAGCTTGTTTTCATGGAGCCAATGTTCCAGGTGTCTTAAATAATTAGATTGGCCATCGTATCGGCACTGTAAAAGGCATTCGTGTCATCTGCGTACACGACTAGTTTTTCTGTGTAAGGAATATTACCTATATCATCTATATAAAGTATAAATCACAAGGGTCCTAAGATAGAACCTTTTGAACGCCTTGCTTAAGTTCTGTTGCTGCTGACGCTAAGCTACCGAGTTTAACATATTGGTTTCTATCAGATAACTAATTCATAATTAGTTCAGAAGCAGCGCCCCGCAGTCCGTAGTTAAATAATTTTCCTTCTAGAATGTCGTGTTTTATGCTATCGAAATCCTTTCTCAGGTCAAGGAACAGTCCAACTGTATATAGTCTTTTTTCAAAATTGTTTAGTATCACCTCTTTTACGTTCAATAGGGCTAATTCAGCGGACTTCACTTTCTGGAAACCATACTGAGCAGTGTTTATTATTCGATACTTTGAAAGAAAGTTCCTTTGTATACAATTTATGGCACTCTCAAATACCTTCGATAGCACTGGTAAAACAGAAATGGGCCTATTATCTGAAATGTCCTTCAAAGCACCACCTTTGTGCACAGGACATACGCGCGCAAGCTTGCATTTAGAGGGGAAAATACCAGAAACTAAGATGCAATTAATAATATGAGCCCAGGGCTCCAATATAAGGTCCGCAACGTGCTTCAAGGCGCTGCGCTTAATTCATCAGCGCCTGTTGCTGCATTGTTTCATAGTCTAATTATCAAGCTGTGAACTTCAGAAGGTGTTACTGGACTTAGACTGATTGTGTTAGGCTCTCTCGTTCTGCGGGTAATCCTTTCTTGCGTACAATGTCCTGAAGGAGGCACATAATCACCAGAATGGGCAAAATATTCGTTCATAGCCGTAATAGCTGCATAGTCGTTCATATCTTGGGAGAGGGTTTTTACAATATTACGCATTTTACTTTCGGTAAATTGGCCCAGATTATTTACTTCGTTCCACAGTTTACGAGGTTCATTATAAATTTTCGCGAAAAGGCATTCATAATAAATCTTCTTAGCTTTGCATGTCGGCATTTAGCTTATTTCGATACGTTTTGAATTTTTTCAGCACCTCTAGGTCAAATGTTTGAACAAACTTATGATACATTTTGTTTTTCGTTGTCATTCTTTTGTGAAGATTAGTGTTGATCCATGGTTTACAAATTTTCTTTTTCTTTACTGTGTGCGTCACCATGGGAAAACTGTTATCATAACATCCTTTGAGATAGCGCGAGAAAGCGCTATATGCGCGATCTGAATCTTGCTCTGCGTTCACAAAAGACCAGTCCGTAAGGGCTATTTCTGAGTAAAATTTTTCAAGGGTGAGCTGGTTTATGACGCGGTACGTTGTTTTTTCATTGTACCTAGGCTTATTCGTTGCAGTAGAAAAAAGAGCAAAAACGGGTAAGTGGTCACTAAGGTCAAGTGAAAGTAAGCCTGTAAAAATCTTATTCGTCGGCACGTTTGTGATACAGATGTCCAGAAGAGTGGCGCTATGGTCCGTGATTCGGCTTGGTAGACCGATAGTGTTCACACAACAATAGGTGGACAGAATAGTTTCGAATTGCATCCTGGCAACGTCATCGCTTAGCATGTTGATATTTACGTCACCCATCAGAAAAAATGGCAAGTGGAACAAGTGAAGCTTAGATGTAATGGTTTCAAAAGTAGCAAGAAAATCAGACTTGCTGCTTGCGGGTGGCCGATACACTACAGTAACTAGAACATTTGGTAACCGGATTGTAATACATTCAATGGTAGTGGTCACAAAGATTAGCTCATCAATAATATCATGAGCAATACAGTCCTTCACGTACAAAGCAACACCTCCGCCACGACTATTAGTCCTGGTAACACAATTGTATTTGTAAGACTGTAGTTGTGGAGGACTGTCTTTAGGAGCGAGCCATCTTTCGGAAAGCAAAAGCATACCGAATTTTATAGCTAAGGAATCAAGGAACATGCTGAGATCAGAAACCTTATTTTGAATACTGCGCACTTTCAAATGTAAAGCACTGAAGTGTCTTCCAATATGCGTGACCGATCTGATCAGGCAGGTGTACAATATAATCGCGGTTTACATAACTTGCACTTCAAAGTAACTTTCTTGAGACTTTAGTATATTTGAAGACTTAAAAAAATGGTGCGGCAGTTTGTTCCAGTCTGTTATTGTGCGAGGGAAAAAAGAGTACTTGAAGTGTTCAGTGCGCGCAAAGGCAGGTGTGAATTTGTAAGAATGGCATCCTTTAGTAGGACGTGAAAATAAGGGAGTGAGGACGTGAGAAAGGTCTATGATAGTGTTTTTTTTAGATAGGTGAAAAAGAAATTTAGGTCCAGCTAGTTTCCTTCGGGATTTGAACATTCAAATATTGTTAATAATTATTAGTTCTGTTGGGGAGTCAGACTGGCGGAAGCGATTGTAAAAAAACCGAACAGCTAATCTTTGGACTTTCTCAAGATTTTTATATCTTTTTAGTGTGTGGATCCCAGATTTCAGACGCATACTATAAGCAAGGCCGGACTATTGTGTTTAAGCTAGAAGTTTAGTTTTAAGAGGAGAGCTCTTGGGGGTGTGCCTTAATAACCCTAATTTTCTACGGGCAGATGAGCAAATCTATTCAGTGTTGCAGGACCAAGTTAAGTTCTTGGTGATTGTGACGCCAAGATATTTATAACTTTGTGTAAGTAAAATTGGAGTTTCTTTAATACTGTGCAAGTAAATTAGGGGTTGTTTTTGTTAGTAATGCGCATACATACAGTTTTCTCTGGGTTTATGTGCATGTCGCAGCAGCACTCACACCAGGTATTAACTGCATCAACACATTGGTTCAATAACACTTGGTCATTTGTGTATTTCACTGAACTAAACAGAAGACAATCATCGGCAAACAGCCGCATTTCAACAACATATTTAGCACAGATTGTAATATCATGGATATAGATTTAAAATAGTGACGTCTCAGGACGCTACCCTGGGGAACTCTGGAGTTAACGGGAAGAGGATTGGAGTAGGTACCGTTGAAATCAACAAACTGTGTGTGAGAAGACAGATGCGATGTTACCAATTTACCAATGGTCAAGGCAGAACCAAGGAAGTTAAGTTTGTGAATTAACTTGGAGTGGGGTATTTTATGAAATGCTTTCGTGAAGTCAAGAAAGATGACGTTAGTTTGACCAGATTTATCTTGGACTGAGGAGAAAGAATGTATACAGGAAACTACTTGGGTTGTCGTGGATAGACCTTTACGGTAACTGTGTTGGAATGGTGATAGTATGTTGTGCTCGTTCAGGAAATTAATCATATAGTTGGAAATTTTGTGGTCTAGAAGTTTACGACAAGTGCTAGTTTGTGATATTGGTCTGTGTTTAGAAAAAAAGTGTTTTTTTTTAAGTACCGGAATTATTCGAGAGATGCGCCAGTCTAAGGGAGCAGTGGCTTGCGATAATGATAAACGAAAGATTACTGCTAGAAAGCGGAAAAGTGATTCAGCGTAATGACGTGAAAAAGTATTTGGCAGGTTCTCCGGACCACAAGAATGTATTGTTTTAAGGTTCAAAAGCATGGAGAAGACTCCTTCAAACGTTATGAAGTCAGGAACAATTTCTACTGAATTACTGCAACTGGCACTTTTAAATGAGCATGGATTGAAAAAAAACAGAGTGAAAGTAACGGTTAAATTCTGTGGCCACTTGTTTCTCGTCTTGGATAATTTAATCATCAAGCACAATGCAATGTGTAGTTTTGTGTTGATTAACCTTAATTTGGCGCCAAAACTTGGCCGCACCACTCTTAAGTAACTGGGATAATTTAACAGAATAAAATACATGTTTGCGTTCTTTTTAATTTCTGAGCGTTCTATTTAATTTCTGAAACGGCAATCCTTTTGAGTTACGCTTTCTCATACGCTTTACTTTTCGTGCAATTTGAATTATTTCTCTAGTTATCCATGGATTGTTGGGATGTTGCTTTTTAGTTTTGTTTAGAATAAAATTGCCGAGGCAATAGCTACAAAGTGATCGGAAGGTATTCCACAGATAGTTTACATCATCACCAGAAAAGCGATCAAAGTCTACATCGAGGTAATCTAGAACTGTCTCGTCAAGGGCTCTACAAAATTTTTGAACACTTTTTGTTTCCCGTGCATTTTGTCACATTTGTGCATATTGTCAATTTGTGATCAGACAGACCATCAGTACCAGACACATGTACGTCAGAAAGGAATTAGCTGTGAAACACAATATCTAATATTGATGATGTATCAACCTGCACCCTTGTCGGCACATTCACAGCTTGTTCCATATCGCATGCCAGCATTAAATCAAAAACAACCTGGCCGTTGAGGATAAAGAGCATAGTTTAGACCAACTATTATTGGGTAAACTAAAATTCCTTGTTAGTATAAGGTGGCTTCCAAATTATTCAACACAGAAATCATAAATTTTAGACAAGAATTCATCATCTGAGGTCGGAGAGCGGTGGGCCGCTACTAAAATAATGGAATTGTCGAACACGTTTAGTTTCAAATATAAGCTTTCATGGCCATCTATTTGTTTCAAAGGTGTAAGTATCACATGAGAGCTCAAAATACCGGTGACACCTCCGCCATGCGATGGTCTGTGCCTTACATACAATTTAAAGTTGTGAGGAACAATTTCAGCATCACTGACACCTTCGTGCAGCCAAGTTTCAGTCAAGACCGTGATGTGGGGAGAGTATGCTAACAATGTGCTCTCTAGTTCAGCGACTTTGTTGATAATGCTTCGTGCGTTGACATTAAGAAGACGCAAGGTTTGATTACGCGAAGGTGCGGTTTGTCAGGCATTTTCCGGGGCTTTAATTGCCGGTGATAGACTGGGACGGGTAGTAGTTGGAACTTTTACTCGGCAATTGCTGCTGTCATCCCACATGAACGTGTCGTCATCGATACAGAGCTTATCGTGCAAGAGATAGGGTTGCTTGCCGTTAGGCTTATCAATTTTAGCGCTGTTCCACAGCAGTTTACGCCTGCGGAGCGTGGAGCGGGAGTAATCATTTTGGATAAAAATGGCCGTGCCTTTAAGCTTCTTGGCGTTCATTATTATTTCACTTTTTTCGTTGTAATCCTGTAGCTACAGATTTATGGGAAATTTTCCAGTTTTCCTTCCAAGTCTGTGTATATGTCCAATTGTTTTGCACTGAACGCCAAGCTTTAGCCAATTAGTTTCTTAACGACTTCATTTTTTAGGTGAACTTCCGTTTCATCCACTTTTTCTACAAGACCATATATGACTAAGTTTGAACGGCGGCTGCGGTCTTCTATATCAATAATCTTTTCTGATGTTCCTACTACAGAAGCCTCTATTTCTTTTGAGCTTCACTCAACCAGAATGATCTTGCTTGTTCAGTCTTTTGTTTCGGTGACCATTTTTTCTACCAAAGAAATTTTTGCAGCCATAACCGCAAGAGAAGATTTTTGGATAGCCTGTTCGCTTTTCAAATCGATTAGGCTTTTCAAAATTTCACCTTGTTGCGCCAGAACTTCAGTGAGCATCTGTTCTATTTGAGAACCGGGATTCAGCTCTACATCTCCACAAAGCATAGGTTTTCAAGCATGAAAACAATCATACACAATACAGATGCACGTTTGTGGGCGTGGCACAACAATCATAAACCCATTACAAGAACGTACGCAGCTGTGTTTGCTTTTAGCCTTGATAGCAAAGGGAACAAACATGGTCAGCATTCCTATTTTAATCACTTCGTCATGCCCACTAAAGCGAAAGCGTTGCAGGCCAGGCTTTATAGTCCGCGCTCAGGTTGACCTCATAGGCAGGAGCCCCTTAGAACAGTCGACGTGCAGGAGACTATACAACATGTGCCTTGGTTCAGGCATGCGCAGTGGTGCGGTAGGCGATGACGAGCAGGCGAGGGCAGGAATATGGGCTTCTGATGACAGACGGACTCGAAGAAAGCGCTGCCAAGCAGGATTGACTGGATAGCACAGGGAACAGACATGGTCAGCATTGCTATTTCGCTCACTTCGCCATGTCCACTGAAGAGAAAGCATTGCAGGCCAGGCTTTATAATCCACGCATGCATCGTGCGCTTTAACGCTCGCCCACGCACGATCGTTCCTTAAATGAAAAAAAGTGTCGCTTACTTGTAAATACAAGGCAAAAGTGGAGGCTTCTCCGGTTTATACTTTGTTGTTTGTTACTTGTAAGAACAAAAGCGAATAAATATATCGTGGTAGCAGTATGTTAGGCTTTGTTTATTCAACTTATGACAAGAATGTCACGATTCATCTTTGTTCTTTGCAGCTTGCCATATCCTTCAGCGACGAAAATACTCAACAGTAACCACAATTACTTTCTTCTCGCAAACATATATGCTACATAATTCAGAACGCGGCTCGCAGAGACGAGCAGCTGTTTTTTTTTTTACACACAGCGGCAATTATTTGACTTGAATTGAATGCGAAAACGACTAACATGTTGCTTCAACTCTTAAAACAGAAAAGCTTATCAATTACTTTTAGCAATACAACTCATTCATGTCAGCGCTAGAAGCCTCTAAAACAAATTTCGTATAATTTACTTTGGATGTTTTTTGTTACATGCTCGCGAATAAAATAAATACAATATATGACCCATTTACGGCTCTCAGCCAGAAAGTCACTAAGGTCCTTATTTTTCCTCTTGAATATACCCAGAATATACTAGATTTTTCACTCCCGTGAAAAATAAATTGAATATACTGCCCTTTTACAACTTTTGCCAGAAAGTTGCTGAAGTCCTTAAACTTTTCTCCTCAGTATACCCAGAAAATATTAGGAAATAGATGGAAAAACACTTATTACATAGAAAAAATAAATAATGGTTAGAAACAGGTGGGCGGGGCCCCTAGTCCAGTGCTCCACTGGCCTCAGGCGCCCGCCGCGCCTGGTCCAGAAGCACTACTTGGGCCTCCTTTTCTTCATTGGCGAGCAAGGTCTCCCAGAGCTCCATGGTAAATTTCTTCGCCAAAATCTGAGGCGTAATAATTTTAGCTGGCCTTAATTTACACTACCATGCAATGTGAGCAAATGTTGGCTGTCCTCCACGCCACGGGCAAGAACCCGCGTATGCAGCTGGGTGCAGCGAATGTTTTAAACGCAGGTGCGAATATGTATTTGTCTGCAGGCAGCCCCACTCATGCTACTCTTTTACAGTCAGCCGAGAACGAGGTGGTGAGTATCGCAGTCATTGTCGACGCTGGTGTTCTAAGATATCTCGTGGGGTGTGGGAAGCCTGGAGTAGCAAACGGGTACTATACGAGGGACGGCTGTTCGGTGAATAATAGCTCGAGCTGTACTGTCTGCTCTATCGTTACCCGTTTCCACTACATGTCCGGTGCACCATATGATCCAGTGTTCTTGGTCTAGTGTTGCACCTAGGTGGCGGGCGACGCACGCAGGTACACGGCCGTTAGTGAAATATCGACATGCTATTTGAGGGTCCGTGAGGATATAAGATTGCTGTTCCATAACGTGTTTGGTTTTGTTGGCTTGTGCTACTGCGAGGGCTTCTGCCGTGTCCGCTGAGTTTGTATTAGCTGAAGCACATGTGAATAAACCCGGGATGCGCACCAAACCAACAGCGGCCAATGAAAAGCCATGGATACCTCAGCGTGCTGCGTCTGTATAGAAGATACTAGGGATTTTCCGTAAACTAGGCCAACTGCCGTGCTTGTCTTGTTTACACACTATGGGCGGTAACGAGCGCTTTTTATTGGCCAAATTCGAAAAATGCAGTAGCTTCTGGCGTGGGCAGCACCTCAAGTATGACGTAACAAGGAAAACGGAATGCAGAATAGAAGTACGTTATAAACCCACTGGTAGCTCCTCCGGGGTGGTCTAAAAGCTAAGGTACTCGGCTGCTGACCCGAAGATAGCGGGTTCAAATCCCGGCGGCGGCGGCTGCATTTCCGATGCAGGCGGAAATATTGTAGGCCCGTGTGCTCAGATTTGGGTGCACGTTGAAGAACCCCAGGTTGTCTAAATTTCCGGAGGCCTCCACTACGGCGTCTCTCATAATCATGTGGTGGTTTTGGGACGTTATATCCCACAAATCGAACCCACTGGTATGAACAATAAGGAGTTTCGCATCATTTCAAAATGATACATGCTTCGAAATGTGGTAAGGCTACAGGGACTGCGTTGCGCACGGCTGGCGTCACTGGTTGGACGGTGCTAACACGAATGCTGCTGTGAGGGCTCCAAGATACGTTTGAAGCGATGGCTGTTGGCTTTGTGGCTGAAGCTACGTTGGAGGAACTCTCGTCGGAAGCGGGCGTGGTTCCCGGTGTTGCTGGCGGCTTTGCGGATGGCTCTGCACAATGTTGTCAATCCCAATCGCGATCGGCTGTGCTTACCTTCACACGGCGCTAGTGACGGCCGGGTTAGGCAAAATTGCTTCAGTGCACGTTTCAACGGGCGAAGGAGCTTCGCAAGCCGGCGTCCTCGCTATGTCAAATAAACGATCTGTACCAGTGTTCATTTGATGTGCGCTTGAACGTTGCGAGTGGTGAGCCGAGTAAAGTCGAGTCGAAGAAGCTTTATTGCAACGAAATATAGGACTTCCCTGGCCTCCTGGGTTCCCGCGTGACCACACCACACTTAAACGTTCATGTTTATTAGGTTCATGACGCTGGCAGCCCGGTTGGCGGCGATCTTCTGCCTTGCTGGGTCCCAGGAGCGTTGCGAGGTCTCCCAGTCCTCTAAGGCTCGAAGTGGCACCGGCACGGCGGGAGAAGACTGACAGGCAAGGAGAACGTGAGTTATGTTTGCCCTCGGTGTCACTGCACAGAGGGCAAGAAGATGGGATGGGTTGGTAGTGGGAGAGGAGGGAGGGGGTCGAGAAGGTCTGCATTTGAAGACGTCGCCATATGTGCTGTTTCCTGGTGAAAAGGGAAGGGAGAGGGGGTATATCAGCCTTTCAGCACGAGCGTTCACAGTGAGCTCAGCAAAGGTGCACGCACGCTTCTTCTAGACAAACCCCCTAAAGGTCTGCATGTGCCAGGTTTCTCAACCCTCGGGCTAAAAAATTGGCGGCCTCATTGCGAGGGTTTCTTGAATGCGCGGGTATCCATATGAGCGGGCACCCAGGTCAAACGTCGAGCAGTAGATTAGTGATACCAAAGAGGACGTCATAAGTACCACCAAGAAGATTAGTACTGGCCTTTCGGTTGAAAAATTGGACAGCCACCTTGCCCACCTGCTCGAGGCCAAGCAGCCGCTTCTCGCCCATTGGAAAGGCCAGCGCCTCAATCGCAGGTTGCTCAGGAAGATCTCCGAGTTTAACAAGACCATTGAGGGGCACTGTCGCGTCCTCTCTAAGCAGCAGAGAAACGAGGTGTGCCAAGTGGTAGACGTCCAGATGCGTAATGGCAAAACTTGGAACCTGTTCATGCACCAACTCAACGACACTAACACCAAATTTAACCAGCGGAGCGTACTACCAAACGCCGCGCACAAAGTCATGCAGTCCTATTCAGAAGAGGACATTTTGAAGCAGCTGGTGCGAAAGTACCTCCCTGTCGACTCGAACCTCGCAACAACGTACCTCGAATACTCGGAAACGGCCAACACTGAACCGGCTAACACTGGCTGCTATCATGATATATTTACTTCGCTTTTGTTCTTACAAGTAACAAACAACAAAGTATAAACCGAAGAAGCCTCCACTTTTGCCTTGTGTACAAGTAAGCGACACTTTTTTTCATTTAAGGAACGATCGTGCGTGGGCGACCGTCGTTACAGCGCACGATGCATGCGTGGCATATAAAGCCTGGCCTGCAATGCTTTCACTTAAGTGGGCATGGCGAAGTGAGCGAAATAGCAATGCTGACCATGTCTGTTCCCTTTGCTATCCAGACAATCCTGCTTGGCAGCGCTTTCTTCGAGTCCGTCTGTCATCAGAAGCCCATATTCCTGCCCTCGCCTGCTCGTCATCGCCTACCGCACCACTGCGCATGCCTGAACCAAGGCACATGTTGTATAGTCTCCGCCACGTCGACTGTTCTATGGCGCTCCTGCCTGTGACGTCAGCCACAGCGCGGACTATAAAACCTGGCCTGCAACGCTTTCACTCCAGTGGGTGTGGCGTAGTGACCGAAACAGCAATGCTGACCATGTCTGTTCTCTTTGCTATTAGGGTTAGTAGCAAACACAGCTACGTACGTTCTTGCAATAGGTTTTTGATTGTTGTACCATGCCCACAAACGTGCATCTGTATTGTGTATGATTGTTTTCATGCATGCAAACTTATGGTTTGTGGAGATGTAGAGCTCAATGCCGGTTCTCAAATAGAAAAGATGCTCACTGAGGTCCTGGCGCAACGAGGTGAAATTCTAAAAAACGTAATCAATTTGAAAAGCGAACAGGCTGTCCAAAAATCTTCTCTTGCGTTTATGGCTGAAAAAATTTCTTTGGTAGAAAAAATGGTCACCGAAACAAAAGACTGAACAAGCAAGATCAATCTTTTTGAGTGAAAGCTAAAAGAAATGGAGGCTTTCGTAGTAGGAACATCAGAAAAGATTGTTGATATAGAAGACCGCAGTCGCCGTTCAAACTTGGTCATATACGGTCTTGTAGAAAAAGTGGATGAAACGGAAGTTCACCTAAAAAATGAAGTCGTTAAGGAACTATTTGGCTAAAGATTCCCGTTCAGTGCAAAACCATTGGACATATACACAGACTTGGAAGGAAAACTGGAAATCGTCCTATAAATCTGTAGCTATTGGATTACAACGAATGAAGAAAAATATTATTGAACGCCAAGAAGCTTAAAGGCACGGAAATTTTTATCCAAAATAGTTACTCCCACTGCACGTGCCACAGGCGTAAACTGCTGTGGGACAGTGCTAAAATTGATAAGTCTAACGGCAAGAAACCCGATCTCTTGCACGATAAGCTATGTATCGATGACGACACATTCATGTGGGATGACAGCAGCAATTGCCGAGTAAAAGTTCCAACTACTACCCGTCCAAGTCTATCACCGGCACTTAAGGATTCAGAAAATGCCTGACAAACCCACCTTCGCGTAATCAAACCTTGCGTCTTCTTAATATCAACGCACGAAGCAATATCAACAAAGTCGCTGAACTGCAGAGCACATTGTCAGCATACTCTCCTCACATCACGGTCTTGACTGAAACTTGGGTGCACGAAGGTGTCAGTGATGCTGAAATTCTTCCTCACAACTTTAAAGTGTATAGAAGGGACCGGCCATCGCATGGTGGAGGTGTCGCCGTTATTTTGAGCTCTGATGTGATAGTTACACCTTTGAAACAAATAGATGGCCATGAAAGCTTATATTTGAAACTAAACGTGTTCGGAAATTCTATTATTTTAGTAGCGGCCTACCGCTGTCCGACCTTAGATGAAGAATTCTTGACTAAAATTTATGATTTATGTGTTGAATAATTTGGAAGCCACCTAATACTAACAGGGAATTTTACTTTCCCCAATAATAGTGTGTCTAAACTATGCTCTTCATCCTCAACGACCAGGTAGTTTTTCATTTAAGGCTGGCATGCGATCTGGAACAAGCTGTGAATGTGCCCACAAGGGTGCAGGATGATACATTATCAATATTAGATCTTGTGTTTCATAGCAAATTCCTTCCTGACGTACATGTGTCTGTTAATGATGGTCTGTCTGATCACAAATTGACAATATTCACAAATCTGACAATATGCACGGGAAACAGAAAGTGTTCAAAAAATTTTTCAGAGCCCTTGACGAGCCAGTTCTAAATTACCTCGATGTAGCCTTTCATCGCTTTTCTGGTGATGATGTAAACTATCTGTGGAATACCTTCCGATCACTTTGTAGCTATTGCCTCGGCAATTTTAGTCTAAACAAAACTAAAAAGCAACATCCCAACAATCCATGGATAAATAGAGAAATAAGTCAAATTGCACGAAAAGTGAAGCGTATGAGAAAGCGTAACTCAAAAGGATTGCCGTTTCAGAAATTAAATAGAACGCTCAGAAATTAAAAAGAACGCAAACATGTATTTTATTCTGTTAAATTATCCCAGTTCCTTAAGAGTAATGCGGCCAAGTTTTGGCGCCACATCAAAGTTAATCAACACAAAACTACAGATTGCATTGTGCTTGGGGATTGAATTATCCAAGACGAGAAACAAGTGGCCACAGAATTTAACCGTTACTTTCACTCTCTTTTTTTTTCAAGCCATGCTCATTTAGTAGTACCAGTTGCAGTAATTCAGTAGAAATATTTCCTTACTTCATAACGTTTGAAGCTGTCTTTTGCATGCTTTTGAACCTTGAAACAATATGTTCTTGTGGTCCGCAGAACCTGCCAAATACTTTTTCACGTCATTACGCTGAATCACTGTTCCGGTTTCTTGCAGTAATCTTTCGTTTATCATTATCTCAAGGCACTGTTCCCTTAGACTGGCGCATCGCTAGAATAATGCCGGTACTTAAAAAAATAACACTTTTTTTCTAACTACAGACCAATATCACTCACTAGCACTTGTCGTAAACTTCAAGAACACAAAATTTCCAACTATATGATTAATTTTCTAAACGAGCACAACGTACTATAACCATTCCAACACGGTTTCCGTAAGGGTCTATCCACGACAACCCAATTAGGTTCCGTTATACATTCTTTCTCCTCAGTCCAAGATAAATCTGGTCAAACTAACGTCCTCTTCCTTGACTTCAGCAAAGCATTTGATAAAATACCCCATTCCAAATTAATTCACAAACTTATCTTCCTTGGTCCTCCCTCGACCATTGGTAAATGGGCAACATCGCATCTGTCTTCTCGCACACAGTTTGTTGATATTGCTACATGCATGTATATTGATATTCTAGGGGGCGACGCACGTGTTAGCCTGACGAGGAGGACGAAGAGTTGTCTCTGCTCGATTTCTGGTGACCCGGGCACGCCATTACCGCTGGTTTTGAATATATCTAATCCCCAGCCTCGTAGTTACGGCGTATCTTCTTTTCCGTAACATATTTGGAGGAGGTGGAACGTTCTCCGTCTTCACCACGAAGCTTCGCAGTGGCCGCACCATTCAGTTTCCGGCCATGTCTACCAATGACAACAGCCTGTTAGCGTCTCCATCTTTAGCTCCAGCCACTACATACCTGACGATGCCCACCCCCCGTGATCCAGGTACATTCTCCGCACAACCTGGGCTCGACGTCGACTACTGGCTCCGTATGTACGAGCGTGTTAGCCACACACACCGATGGGACCCTACCATGATATGATGCTCGCCAACGTAGTATTTTACTTGGACGGCACCCCACGGGTCTGGTTTGACACCAATGAGACCGAGCTCACCAGCTGAGATAATTTCAAGGAGCGACTACGCGACATCATTGGGGACCCGTCCGGTCGCCTAATGGAAGCGCGAAAAGAACTCGCCACTCGTGTGCAGTCGTCAACAGAGTCGTATGTCTCGTACATAAAGGATGTGCTCGCGTTGGGCCGAAAAGTCGACGAGCAAATGACAGAGAGTACAAGGTGGGCCACATACTTAAGGTAATCGCGGACAACGCCTTCAATTTGCTCGTCTACAATAACGTCACGACCGTAGATATGACTATCAAGAAATGCCTTCGCTTCGAAATGGCCAAAAGCCGCCTTGTTCTGCCTCAGTTTACGCGGCTATCAAACACGGCTGTTACATACACATGCACCGATCTCGGTGCCGCACCACCCATGCAGGACAGCGTGACACAAATAGTTCGACGGGAGCTTGAGGCGTCAAGTCCGGCACCATTACCTCTACATCCGCTCGACCATGGCGCCACACAAACACCTCCGCCGGTCTCCATTATTCAAGCCGTCGTCAGGCAGGAAATTGCAAATCTTGGTTTTCCCGTGGCCTGCTCTGTCTCTCGGCCCGTCTCCAGACCAATGACAACAAATGCACCACGCCATGACTTTTACTTTATTCCGCGATCCCGCAATCTAACGGAATGGAGAACTGCAGACGACAAGCCGATCTGCTTCCGCTGCCACCGAGTTGGCCACATCTCCCGCTACTGCCGCAGCACTTGGACGCCCTCAAACTGGAGCCAATTTTCCTCTAATCGACCATACGAGGACTCCCGTCAGTATTCGCCCAGTCGTGTGTACCCTTCTTCCGACATCCCCAACAGCCGCTCCACTGCGTGTTCGCCGCCACCTCAGCGCCGCCATTCCCCATCGCCCCAACGACGCCGCTATCCGTCGCCGGTCAACTGTGGATCCTCTCGGACGGAAAACTAGATCATGCAGCTCCGGGAAATAGTGCTGCATCGCTTGCGAATGATACAAATCCTCCATTGACACTCCCCACTGATACGAACTTGATTGAGGTGTCTGTGGACGGTATTACTTTGACGGCGTTTGTCGATACCGGAGCTCAAGTGTCCATGATGAGTGCTCATCTGTGTCGCCAGCTCAAAAAAGTCCTCACGCCTGCAGCAACTAAAGCCCTCCGTGTCGCTGATATTGGAACTGTGGCCATCACTGGAATGTGTAACGTTCGTGTTAGTATTGCCGGCCGCCATGTTTCCGTTTTATTTACGGTGCTTGAAAATTGCCCCCACGACCTAATCTTCGGCATGGACTTCCTATCGACGCATTCTGCCCTCATTGTTTGTGCCGCCGGTACACTCTGCCTAGAACTTCCTCTTCTTCCGGATTCTCACCCTGAACTCCCGAACAGCTTGTGCACCACTGACTTCTTCCGGATACCGCCTAAAACTCACATTCATCGAATTGGCAACACCCTCTCCCATGCTCGACGGTGATTATATCGTGATTCCGATTACTGATGTTCTCCTGGCGCGCGACATTACTGTCCCACACTCTGTCATAAGCATGGCCTCCAACCGAACATATTTACCTGTTATCAATTTCGGTTTCATAAAACAAGTGCTACCCCAAGGAATTTCGGTCGCCACTCTAAGGCCCTTTGTTACAAGCTGCCACTCTCGCGTCGCCAGCACAAGTCGGCGACGGGAATGACAGCAGGTTGGTTCGTTCCGTACGAAAGCAGAGACAGTGAAGAGATCAGAGACGTGAGGAAACAAAACAAACTTTACTCTAGTGATATCGCAGCACACGAGATCTAGTAGAACACTTCAATACAACTAACAAAATACATCAACACTTGATACAACTAAAACATATAAAAACAATAACTCAGCTTACGCGAGAGAACTATAACAAACTACACAAACTAACAACAATGGACTACGGAGGAGAAAGTTCGAAGATATAAACAGGTGAAGGCATACGTGTGATGACGGGCAGCGTTGCGTCCCCGACGATCGGATGCGAGAAGTCGAAGAGAGTTGTGGCACGACTGCGATGTCGGCGGTGTTGCAACGCTGGTGGCTCCAGGAGGCTAGTGCTTGCAGGTGACTTCGGGCAGGTTGAGCTAACTCGAGGCGAAGTCCCGAGGGCTACGTTGCAGACGTTAATACCGCGTCACAACTAGACGAACAGCTAAGTTTAGGTGGCCAGCCGATACTGAGACACAACTAAAAACTTCTAGAAGAGATGCTTGCTGATCTGTTTCTACACCACGTTGGCCAGCGACTAGTCTGCCTGCGCAAAACCCTGCGCTTAAATCCCCATCGTGTCTCCTCGCTATCTTCCTTGGGGACAAAAGACCTCTACATGGGTCCAATCATGCGCGTTTAATTGATGAAAACTCCACCCCAAAATTTTTTGACCCCACTCCTTTTTAATTGGGAGTGGGCCCTCAACTCGCTAGAGTGACAACCTGTTGGGTTGTTATCATACGGCTTGGACACCAGAGGGTTTCCCACGCTTTTTGCTTTGGGAAACGGTCAGACTGTTTGGCTCTCAGCCGGTGCGTCCCGTAGCCTAATCCTTGTTCGGGGTACATCGCGGCCTTCCACGACCTTGCAGACGCCGCCACAGTTACAAAAAGATCAATCGTCGACGGCGACGTTCCAAGAAGAGCACCCCATTCTGCACTTCTCGGCTCCCTTTCATGCGCCCGCCGTTCCCACGGTCAGTGGGGAAGTACGGCACCCGTTAATTGCCGTGACGCGGGACCGCCAAAAATGGCCGTCCGTGACGTTACCCCCACTTTCAGAATGTTGTTCATAACATTGGCTCACATGGAGGGGAATTTTTCGGCAACAAGGAACAAAACACCACCAACAAGGGAGACATGAGGACTGTCCCTCTCATACACAACATAAATAGGAAGAGTGCATCAAAGTAACAACAAAAAGAAAAAAAAACAATTGTTAGAGTACCAGCTTCAGTTACACGCAACAATATCAATGCGCCATGCAAACAAGAAAAAGAAATAGCCGTGTACGGCAGCCATCAATACAGAATACAATGCACGAATGTATACTATGAACAAAACGGAACAGGTGCGCTCCTCTACTGTAGTGAAATCCTTCAATGTGCATTACAACATGTAAAAACAACCAATGCACCAAGGAAAAAGAAAATAACTCAAAATACACTTTTTGTGCAATGAAATATGCACATAAAAACAGAAAACAAACTACGAAAGGAAAAAAAATAACATGCTCATAGACCTCAAGAACTATATCCGGCCCAAATAATCGGCTCCAACATTTTCGCTACCCATATTATGCGTAATGGTGAACTGTTACTCTTGAAGTAGTAAACTCCATCGAAGTACTCGAGCGTTCAGCTGTTTGCCTGTTGAATATAACTAGAGGCTGGTGGTCTGCCTGGACACAAAAATGTACTCCATATCAGTACATGGAGGATTTCTGAATTCCCCATACCAACGCGAGACATTTGTGTTCGATGGTACTATAGGAAGCCTCCCGTGGAAGCAGCTTTCGGCTGGCATAAGCTGTGGGTGGAGCTTGCCTTCGTGGGCCTGCATGAGCACGGCTCCAAGGCTGGTGTCCGATGCGTCCGTTCGAAGTACGAATGGTTGGTGCGAATTTGGTAGCCGTAGTATCGGCTCCGTAGAAACATGTTGTTTGAGACTTCTAAAAGCCTCTTCGTGGGCTGCTGTCCATTTCACCGAGTTATCTTCGCCCTTCCGGGTTAAATCTGCAAGGGGAGCGCTGACTTCTACGTAATTCAGGATAAATTCCTGATAGTGTCCGGTCAAACCGAGGAAGGCGCGCACTTGTCGCTTGGTTGAAGAACGTGGTGCAGCTTCGATCTTGTCGAGTGTTTTCCCCAGCGGTCGAAATCTGCCCCTGCCAACTCGGTGCCCCAAGAAGTCGATTTCTTCCACACCAAGTTCACATTTACTGGGGCGCACTGTAAGCCCGGCCCTCTGTATGCGCTCAAAAAGCAGTCCCAGAGACCTCAGGTGCTCTTCCCATGTCTCGGTGGCTACCAGTACATAATCGTTGTAGTGGTGCACACCGGGTATACCTTCTGCAATTTTCCGCATCAACTTAGCAAATACAGCAGGCGCTGTTTTGATGCCGAATGGCATGAAGCGGAACTGATATAGTCCCGATGTCGTCGAAAAGGCCGTCTTCGCTTTGAGCCCTTCGGTCAGCGGGATCTGCCAATAGCCCTTCACGAAGTCGAGCTTCGAGAAATGCTTCTTCTTTCCCACTGTAGCAAACACCGCGTCAGTTCTTGTCATAGGTTCGGAGTCGGCCATCAGAACGTTCTTCAGGTGTCGAAAATCGACACACAGTCGATTTGTACAGTCCGGTTTCTTTACGAAAATGACGAAAATGACGAAGGTGACTCTGATTTCTCAATGATGCCGAGCTTCTCCATCTCCCGCACCTCTTTCGCTACACCTTCCCGCGTTGCAAAGGGGAGAGGGTATTGTTTCACGCGGACGGGGTTACTCGTGGTGAGTTCGAGGTTGCAGTGGACCCAGTCAGTTTTGCCCGGGACATCCGAGAAAATACGAGCGTGTTCGCTGACAATTCTTTGGAGCTGTCCGATCTGCTGAGCGTCCAGTTTGTCGGAGAGCTTCACGTCTTCTTCCCCTTCTACTTTCACCTAGTCAGGGGTTGAAATATTCTCGCCTTCGCTCGATTCCACAACACCAAATGTCACGTTGCACACCTTGGTGGAGGGGCTCTCCCTCTCCTCGTATCTTTTCAGTAAGTTGGCGTGGAAGATCTTTCTGCCGCTAGCCGTGTCTACGACGTAGTCAGCTTCACCTTTCTTTTCCCGGACTTCAAAAGGGCCCTTCCATTGCAGCAGCAGCTTGTTCGTGTCAGTGGGAAGCGAAATCAATACCTTGTCTCCGGGGTTGAAACTCTGCTCCTTGGCGTTTCGATTGTACAGCTTCGTGTTCCGTGCTCCGGCTTTTTCCAACTCCTCGTGTGCCAGGCGGCACGTTTCCTCCAAACGGTTCCGAAGGTCGAAAACATGGTGGTACGTCGTCTTGGCTTCTTCAGTCAAGTCGGCGTTCATCCAAACCTCCTTCAGTATCGCCAAGCGTCCCCTCACATGGCGGCTGTAGAGAATCTAGAAGGGTGAAAACCCCATACTGGCCTGCGGAACCTCCTTATAGGCAAAGAGGAGAGGTGCCAGGTAGCGGTCCCAATCTCTGGGTTTTTCGGCGCACATGCGCTTCAACATTAATATTAAGGTGCCGTTGAATTTTCCCACCAAGCCATTCGCCGTGGGGTGATATGGGGTGGTGTGGAGCTGGCGCACGGAAAGGAGCCGCGCTACTTCCTTCATCAGGTCCGATGTGAAGTTCGTGCCACGGTCGCTCAGTACTTCGCGGGGGACGCCAAATAGGGCGAACATCTCGACCAAGGCTTCGGCCACTCGCTCAGTTTCGATACTCGGGAGCGCCACTGCGTCTGGATACCGGGTCGCATAATCCATCAAAGTCAAAATGTATCGGTTCCAATGCTTTGTGGGCGGGTGAATCGGTCCCACTATATCGATCGCCACTCGCTTGAACGGGGTGTCGATTATGGGTGCCCTGCCCAGTGGAACATGTGGTACACGGCCCTTTGGTACGGTGCGCTGACAAATGTCACATGAGGCGACGAACCTTTTTACGTCAGCTGTAATGCCTGGCCAAAAGAACTCCTCCGAGATCCGGTCCTTGGTTTTCTGCGTGCCCAAGTGTCCTGCCGTTATACCATCGTGTGCTGTTTTAAGCACAGCTTCTCGGTGGCAGTGCGGAACGACTAAAGGGCGTAGAAGCCGTTCTTTGGCCTCTGTGTACTGTCGGTACAGCAGTCCCTGTTTTTGTTTGTACTCGACGCTTCCCTTCTCATTTTGGCATGTTTTGCTTCCTGCCGATCTTCTCAAACCCCTGTATAAGTGTCGCATCTCCCCTCTGCTCGCAGCCATAGTTGTCTCCCGGCAATCCCGCCATGGTCCCAGGCGTACGAAGCTTGGCAAATTTTTCCGGCTATGTATGTGCTTAGGAATGGGTGATAGCTGCTGCTACAGGCTCTTCCCTTAACTCCTGTGTCAAGACAGCTTTTTAGTCTCCTTTCTGGGGACATTAGGAGGTCTTACGCCATCGATATTGCCCAGAATGAGGTCATACAGTGGATCTTGCAGGCATAGTGCTGTCAGATTGCCAGTAAAATAGGGTATGTCAACCTCAATTCGTGCTTCGGGCAGCATCCTCGCTGTTCCGTCAATCAAGTAGACGAGTCTGCTTGTACCTGTCAGCTCGTCTTCCTTCACCAACTTCCTCCGCACGATTACTGTGTTGCCCCCCGTATCCCGCAACACTGATATGTCTGTGCCTCGGAGGGTCCCTGTGGCCACTGGTAGGTTCTCGGCCAGAATTTTCGGCGGTGTCACCCTTACGGCGTTGACGACGGGGACTTTTTCGCCATTCCTAAGCTCGACATACCCGTCGCATATGGGATCCTCACGCGTTTCCCTTGGTTCTTAGAGGCAGGACGCCTGGAGTGAGTTATTTGCTCCTGACCGGCAGTCGTTGGTCCTATGTCCTTTTCTCCCACACTTGAAGCAGACGATGGCTACATTAGCGGCAGGTCTGTAGCGACACAAGTGCGGTGGGTGATTCCCACGATTGCAAATGTAGCACCGTGGTAGTGGTGCGAGGCTGTTGCCTCTTTTCTCGTATTTCCTTTTCTCGTCTGTTATGGGACTATCTTTTTTGTTCTCGCTAGGCTTGCTCCACCCTGAGCTTCCAAAAACTGGTCTGCCAGTTCAAGCACGTCCCCCAGGGATTCCGCCCTCCTTTCTTTCAAATATAATGCCAGGTTCAAACCACATTAACGCAAAAACCTCTCTCTAATCAGCAATGCGCGGAGGGACTCGAAATCTGTCTCAGTTTTGGACAGCTCAACCCATCTATCGAAGTAATGTTTTAAGCGAGCCACGTACTGTGTTGCTGTTTCACCCTCTACTGGCCTCTCCTTATTAAACTTGTCTCGGAACCCATCCGCCGTGAAGCGAAAGCGCTTCAGGAGGGCAGTTTTAACCTTGGTGTAGTCCGCTGCATCTGTAGATGGTAGCCTGCCATAAACACTTAGCGCATCTCTTGTAAGACATATCGAAAGCGCCGTCGCCCATTGGCTTTCAGGCCACTTTTGCCCTCTCGCGATGCTCTCAAACCGGCGTATAAACGCATCTAAGTCGTCCCTTCCTTCATCAAAGATGACGAGCAGTCTACCTGCGTGTATTCTCAAACTCGGCTCCTCTCCGGCATCGCCGTGCTCACTGCTGAATCGGCTCACCCTGCTACTAACACTGAGGCGAATCTTTAATTGCAGTAACTGCACTTACCGTTCTCCGGCTTCCTAGCCGCTTCCTTTTCTTTTTTCTTTTCCTCCCGGGCCACCCAGTAAACAAAATTTACTCTAGTGATATTGCAGCACACGGGATCTAGTACAACACTTCAATACAACTAACAAAATACATCAACACTTGATACAACTAAAAACGTATAAAAACAATAACTCAGCTTACGCGAGAAAACTATTACAAACTACACAAACTAACAACAATAAACTACAGAGGAGAAAGTTCGAAGATATAAACAGGTGAAGGCATACGTGTGATGGCCAGCAGCGTTGCGTCCCCGACAATCGGATGCGAGAAGTCGAAGAGAGTTCTGGCACGACTGCGATGTCGGTGGTGTTGTAACACTGGTGGCTCAGGGAGGCTAGTGCTTGCAGGTGACTTCGGGCAGGTTGAGCTAACTCGAGGCGAAGTCCCGATGTCTACGTTGATTGATTGATATGTGGGGTTCAACGTCCCAAAACCACCATATGATTATGAGAGACGCCGTAGTGGAGGGCTCCGGAAATTTCGACCACCTGGGGTTCTTTAACGTGCGCCCAAATCTGAGCACACGGGCCTACAACATTTCCGCCTCCATCGGAAATGCAGCCGCCGCAGCCGGGATTTGAACCCGCGACCTGCGGGTCAGTAGCCGAGTACCTTAGCCACTAGACGACCGCGGCGGGGCCCCGATGTCTACGTTGCAGACGTTAATACCGCGTCACAACTAGACGAACGGCTAATTTTAGGTGGCCAGCTGATACAGAGCCACACTAAAAACTTCTAGAAGAGATGCTTGCTGATCTGTTTCTACACCATGTTGGCCAGCGACTAGTCTGCCTAGCAGGGCAAAATCCTGCGCTTAAATCCCCCTCGTGTCTCCTCGCTCTCTTATTTGAGGACAAGAGACCTCTACATGGGTCCAATCATGCGCATTTAATTGATGGAAACTCCGCCCCAAAAATATTTTGACCCCACCCCTTTTTAATTTGGAGAGGGCCCTCAACTATCGAGAGTGACAACCTGTTGGGTTGTTGTCATACGGCTTGTCCACCAGAGGGTTTCCCACGCTTTTCTCCGTGGGAAATGGTCAGACTGTTTGGCTCTCAGCCGGTGCGTCTCGTAGCCTAACCCTTGTTCGGGGTACATCGCGGCCTTCCACGACCTTGCAGACGCCACCGCAGTTACAAAAGAATCAATCGTCGACGGTGACGTTCCAAGAAGAGCACTCCATTCTGCACTTCTCGGCTCTCTTTCATGCGCCCGCCGTTCCCACGGTCAGTGGGGAAGTACGGTGCCCGTTAATTGCCGTGACGCGGGGCCGCCAAAAATGGCCGTTCGTGACACCCTTAATTGACGACCACGTCACCTGTTTTACGGCAGACGTATGTCCCGAGCACCCACATCACTCGCAGGATGCCACGTGCCTCGATGCAACCTTACGCTCCATGATGGCCCCGGACCTCAAACCTGAGAAGTCAACCGCGCTATGCCGCCTTCTGGCTTCATACCGCGACATATTCGACATCGACCACCGTCCACTCGGCCAGACTTCACTCGTCAAGCACCGCATTAACACAGGTGATTCTCATCCCATTCATCGGCGACCATACCGGGTGTCTGCCACCGAGCGTAAAATAATTCAACAAGAAGTCACCAAGATGTTAGCCAAAGGAATTATTGAACCCTCTTCGAGCCCTTGAGCGTCCCCCGTTGTGCTCGTTAAAAAGAAAGATGGGACGTGGCGCTTCTGCGTGGATTACCGTCATCTGAATAGGATCACGAAAAAGGACGTTTACCCTTCACCCTGTATAAATGACGCTCTCGATTGTCTCCACGGCGCCCTATCCTTTTCCACAATAGACCTACGTTCCGGCTACTGGCAGATTGCTGTCGACGAAAAAGACCAAGAGAAGACTGCATTTGTAACTCCAGACGGCCTATATCAGTTCAAGGTTATGCCATTTGGGCTATGCAACGCCCCAGCCACGTTCGAGCGCATGATGGACTCTCTGCTACAAGGGATCAAATGGTCAACATGTCTTTGTTATCGTGATGATGTCGTCGTATATTCCTCAACATTTGAGACCCACCTTCAGCGTTTGTCAGCCATTCTCGACATATTCCGCACTGCAGGCCTCCAATTGAACTCGTCGAAGTGCCGCTTCGGACGCCAGCGAATGACAGTGTTGGGCCACCTTGTCGACGCCTCTGTGAGCAGCCGGACCCCGAGAAAATTCGCGCAGTCACCAGTTTTCCTGTACCCCAGACAGCCAAAGACGTCAGGAGTTTTGTAGGACTTTGCTCCTATTTTAGAAGGTTTGTGAAAGATTTCGCAACCATCTCTCGACCCCTCACAGAGCTTCTAAAGAAAGACGTCACATTTACGTGGGATACCGACCAAGCTGCTGCTTTTTCTCACCTAATCACGCTACTGACAACTCTACCCATATTGGCTCACTTTGACTCATTCGCTCCGACGGAAGTTCGAACCGATGCTAGTGGTCACGCAATCGGAGTCGTGTTAGCCCAGCGCCAATGGGGACACGACCGAGTTGTCGCCTACGCTAGCCGCCTCCTCACAGGTGCTGAGCGCAACTATTCCATTACGGAGCGGGAATGTCTTGCTCTTGTTTGGGCAATCTCAAAGTTTCTTTCATATTTTTTGGCACTAATTTCTCTGTGATAACTGACCATCATGCGCTATGTTGGCTTACGTCACTGAAGGATCCTACTGGCCGGCTCGGGCGCTGGGCTCTGCGACTCCAAGAGTATACCTTTACGGTGACGTACAAGTCCGGACGCCTACATCAGGACGCAGACTGCCTGTCACGCTACCCGGTCACTGAGTCGAGCACTCTGCATGACACCGACACCGAGCCTTGCGTCTTTTCGCTTTCGCAAATGACATGCATCGGTGACGAGCAGCGCTATGATGCGTCTTTGCGTGCTATCATTGAGCGCCTCAAATCACCATCTTCCAGTCAGTCCGATCGCTCATTCGTGCTCCACGATGGTGTATTATACCGCCAAAGTTTTGAGCCGGATGGACCGACTCTGCTGCTTGTCTTTCCGAAACACCTTCGCTCGGAAGTTCGACATGAACTTCATGACCTTCCGACTGCTGGTCACATTGGTGTGTCACGTACTTACGACCGAATACGCCGACGCTTCTACTGGCCAGGGCTTGCACGCTCAGTCATAAGATACGTTGCGGCTTGTGAGAAATGTCAGCGCTGCAAAACGCCATCGACACTTCCCGCCGGACGTTTTAAACCACTTGATATTCCGTCAGAACTGTTCTTCCGCGTTGGCTTGGACCTTCTTGGCCCTTTTCCCTTGTCTTCCTCGGGTAACAATTGGATAGCCGTGGCCACCGACTACACCACGCGTTATGGCATCACACGAGCTCTCCCAACAAGCTGCGCCACAGATGTCACCGACTTCCTCCTCAAGGACGTGATTTTGCAACACGGAGCCCCACGGCAACTGCTTACAGACCGTGGCCGCACCTTTTCGTCTAAGGTCATAGCCGCCATCTTGCAGTCCTGTAAAACGAGACACAAGCTGACTACGTCATACCACCCGCAAACCAATGAACTCACGGAGCGCCTAAATCGAACTCTTACAGACATGCTCACTAAGTATGTTTCTACCAACCACACCGACTGGGATATCGCGTTGCCGTACGTCACATTTGCCTACAATTTTTCGCGCCATGACACTTCCGGTTACTCTCCATTTTTCTGCTGTTTGGCCGAGAACCAACATTGCCTCTAGACACCGTCATACCGTCCCCTGGAGTACCGACCAGTGAATATGCCATGGACGCTATCACTCGGGCCACTCACGCACGCGAAATCACCCGTACTCGCCTTCTGACCTCACAAGAGAAGCAACGGCGCTTGTATGACCAATGACACCGCGACGTACACTTTCTGCCCGGTTCTTTGGTACTGCTCTGGTGTCCCACCCATCAAGTTGGCTTGTCAGAAAAACTGCTTACTCGCTACACAGGCCCATACCGAGTCCTTCTTGTGGTTACGCCAGTAACATATGAAATTGGTCCTGCCACCTCGTTGCCTTCATTTGCCCAACAGGCTACCAATATTTTACATGTTGCGCGCTTGAAGCCCTACAGCCCTCCAAGTGACGTTGACATCTAAATGCGCCGAGATGGCATTTGCGCCGCTGGGGGTTATGCTACATGCATGTATATTGATATTCTAGGGGGCCACACGCGTGTGGGCCTGACGAGGAAGAAGAAGAGTTGTCTCCGCTCGATCGCTGGTGAGCCGGGCACGCCATTACCGCTGGTTTTCAATATATCTAATCCCCAGCCTCGTCGTTACGGCGTCTCTTCTTTTCCGTAACAATATCAATGGTACCCACTCCAATCCTCTTCCCGTTAACTCCAGAGTTCCCCAGGGTAGCGTCCTGAGACGTCACTATTTTAAATCTATATCCATGATATTACAATCTGTGCTAAATATGGTGTTGAAATGCGGCTGTTTGCCGATCATTGTCTTCTGTTTAGTTCAGTGAAATACACAAATGACCGAGTGTTATTGAAGCAATGTGTTGATGCAGTTAATACCTGGTGTGAGTGCTGCGGCGACATGCACATAAACCCAGAGAAAACTGTATGTATGCGCATTACTAACAAAAAACAACCCCTAATTTACTTGCACAGTATTAAAGAAACTCCAATTTTACTTACACAAAGTTATAAATATCTTGGCGTCACAATCACCAAGAACTTAACTTGGTCCTGCAACATTGAATAGATTTGCTAATCTGCCCGTAGAAAATCAGGGTTACTAAGGCACACCCCCAAGAGCTCTCCTCTTAAAACTAAACTTCTAGCTTAAACACAATAGTCCGGCCTTGTTTATAGTACGCGTCTGAAGTCTGGGATCCACACACTAAAAAGATATAAAAATCTTGAGAAAGTCCAAAGATTAGCTGTTCGGTTTATTTACAATCGCTTCCGCCAGTCTGACTCCCCAACAGAACTAATAATTATTAACAATATTTGAATGTTCAAATCCTGAAGGAAACTAGCTAGACCTAAATTTCTTTTTCCCCTATCTAAGAAAAACACTATCATAGACCTTTCTCACGTCCTCACTTCATTATCTTCACGTCCTCCTTAAGGATACCGTTCTTACAAATTAACACCTGCCTTTGCGCGCACTAAACACTTAAAGCACTCTTTTTCCCCTCGTACAATAACAGACTGGAACAAACTGCCGCACCATATTTTTAAGTCTTCAAATATATTAAAATCTCTAGAAAATTACTTTGAAGTGGAAGTTATGTAAGCCGCGAATATATTGTACACCTGCCTGATTAATTTTTTTCTGTCGTTGTTGTTGTTTTCTTAGTTTTTTCTTTTTTCTCTACACCTGTACACCTAATAGTTGGTCATATCATTATCATTGTACCACCTTCCACTCCTGCTTGGGCCATTTTTACGGCCTGCAGTACTTTATAAATAATTATTAAATAAATAACACGGAAGTGCGCATTCATGTATTTACCCACTACATCTTACGTAGATTTTTGCTTAATTGAACTCTCGCAGAAGAAATTTGTTGCGTAAAACATTTGTGTTTATTTTCAGGCCATGGTGTTCCATTTGCGAGTATTTACGATCATATTTAATTACCATCATTGTTTTAACTGGCAAACGATTTGTATGATATATGCTTCCTATTGGTATTTTATGGCGTTGCGGCGAGAACTGGGAAGAAAAAAGTGGAAAACATTTGCGAAGCCGGTATGGTTTCCCAGCAGCGGCCAGCCTTTTCTTTTTTGCTGAATGAGCAGAAAGGCTACAAATCTGTTGGCAAGTTACGAGTGCTGTTGACAGAGCAGCTCTGCGTACACGTGCCATCATGTTCGGTGAACTGTTTTTGAAGTGGATATTACTTAGCTAAATGGTCTATTCTGGGTGCACTTTGACTGTCCAAGAGATTGATCCAAGAGACAAGTATGATGTGCCTACTTAGCCTACCATAGAAATCACTTGATTATTTTTTTCGCTTGCATTATTGTCATCAAAAGATCATTCTTAGGCAGACAGCAAACTAATGCACGGTAAAGACAGATATCAAAGAATGACCACCGTTACCATACAGAGTAGAACATTGTCAAAGCCCCAGCTTCTTACATATAATTGAAGTGTAACGAAAGGGAAAATATTTCTGGCATAAAAATGATCTTGATCACTGAACCAAAAAAAACAGATTTGTAGTGGTGATCGCAATGCATGCCGCACATTGCACCCTGCATGTCGTACACTGTTACTATTGAGTTGGGTTTCTGAATTAGCCAGGAACAAAACTTTTTCATGGTTACTGGATAACCATTAGGAATTTATGGATTCTCTTGATGACTTTTTTGTAATTTCTCTTTCTTTTTGCAACATTTCTTTTTAACATCTTTCATTCCCCTCACCCCTTTCCCCAGCACAGGGTAGCCAGCCGGTCTAAGAACTGGCTAACCTCCCTGTCTTTCCGCATAAACTTTCTTCCTCCTCCTCCTTGATGACTGCTGAGTGAAAAAATACAGTAAGTGAAATAATGCCCATCATTGACAGGTGAAGCATATTTTTCAATAGGACAAACAAAAAAACATCATTGTTGTGCTGAAATTGGTGCAACATCCGAACGACACAGGTTACGTACTCCCTACAACATTGCTGCGTTTACTGCTGCTGCTGATAAATTGATTAATACATACTTATGGATTCATGCTGTACATCTAAGAAGCTCTGCAATCCTTTTACTTTTTATATTAGGCTAAAGTGCAAAGTCATACTTAACAATGCTACATTGAAGAGCTTGTGTCAAGGTTTGGAAGAAGCCAAGTGAAGCCAACCTGTTTGACTTCTTGTGGTTGGGCTGTGTTATAAAAGGGGAAAAAAGATTGGCTTGCTCTATCTCGATAATTGACGTTGTTTTCCAAATCAATCACAAATGCTACGTTTTGCTGCCCGTCCGACTCGAACAGGTAGAGCATCACTTATGTTTGCTGTATATTTTTGCAATATTTTTGCATTACAGGGTTCGTAATACATCACGAGATTTGTCTACATTATCTGGAGCTTGTCGATGAAGTAAGGGGCTTGCGTTCGGCTACCCTCGCTGTTGTTGTGCCTGGAACTCCTCAGACTTGGCTGTCACCACCACAGTAGCGACCATGGGCATCATCATGTTTTCACTTTTAACTTTTCTTTCTTTAGTGTTTTTACTTGAAAGTAAGCTTCTCAATACAAGTGTGGTGCATAACATGTTCCATCATTCACCTTTAACAGTCATTTAAGGGAATATTCACACATTACTGTTACGTGTGCTCGTCAGCCTTCTGAAATGATGCGCGCAACAGATATAATGTGGCTTGATTTCATAAGACAAACCTCACATCAAGCATATATATATATATATATATATATATATATATATATATATATATATATATATATATATATATATATATATATATATATATATATATATATATATATATATATAAATAGATATACATTCTTAGCAATACTTATCTAATTGACGCAGCGTTTCATTCAGCTGGATGTTTCTTGTAATGTGTGCGAAGTTATAAATCTCTGCTTTGCAAACATGACACCGTGGTTTCAAAGCGTGCATTTACTATGATTACAAAAACTGTATGCCATCATAGCATTGACATGAGCATGAATAAAATAATTTTTTTACAAAGTTTCAACTTGAAAAAAAGACGCGTAATTGTTCAGCACATTACTTTAGCATTTACAAATGAGCAAATTGTACTTGAGAAGTTAACTATCTGTTTCACCATGGGTTGTTCCATTCCAAAGGAACAGTGTGGCGGATGTGCCACAGAAGGTCCCTGAGTGCAGTTGGTGTGCGTTGCTTAGGCAGGAAGCGAGAAGACAGTGCGCAGGCATGATGCAGATGACGGCAACTCTTGTCGGCAACTGCAGGATGGCAGCAGCGACAAAAAGTATACTGGCGCACTGTGGCTACAGTGCTTGACTGTGGACCTGGATCACACGGGCATGATCAAAGTTTCTGAGGTGTACTTCGATAAAGGTGGAACTCAAGAGGCCTGAGTAGCATTTACATGCACATTAAAAACCCGAAAGTGTCGGTTTTTCGGTCGGTTTTTCCAAAAACCTTCGGTCGGTTTTTCCAAAGACCTGAAGTGAAGTGTGCCTCGCAATCTTATTGTGGTTCCAGCTCATAAAACCCACGCAATACGTTTAATGACAAAAAAAATATTACCAAAACGATTCCTTCTCAATAAGTGGGCTAGACTCTTTTGCTGTTTCACAATTCCTTGCTAAATTTCTGGAAACACCGTGGCAGCTGATCACATAAGAAGTCACGATTAGACTTCTGGACGTCTGCCCCATTTCAGCTGACAGCAGTGCTTACGAGAGCACCTGAGGGGGAAATGCAGAAACATTGGTTTACTTCATATTAGGTGGATGTTAAAGAACCATGAATGGTCAAGCTCTTGCAATGTAGCACCAATATTCAAACACTGCGGTTGCTGCTGCAGGCGGTGCAGTCGCCCGCAAACTCTTTTTAAATACTGCCGGTGTTTACTTGCCTTATTGTGGCGAACAAGCTGATAACACAGTTGCGGACAGTTTGCCCACGCAAGTTCACTCAGTGTCCTGACTTTATCTCTCTAAATCGAGGTTGGAGGTCGTCATTGAAAGAGCCGTCATGCTCGCTGTTCTCATCAACACTGTAATTGCTGAAACTGTCAAAGCCTACGTCACCTTAAAAACAAAGGTTGTGCACCACTGCGCATGCAGCAAAAATACTGGATGAACGTTCCGGTGAGTAGCGGGGGTACGGTGCCGCTGAATGCAGCGAGAACGGCTCTTCAGTAGCCCAATACAATGCTCCACTACGGAACGCAACGACGCATTTGCAGAGTTGTGTTGACCTCTGCATTATCCGTGTGAGGACGACCATTCATCAGGGCCATAAGCCAAGGCTCGAGCGGGTAGCTATCGTCACCTCCAAAAAATGAATTGTGCTCTAAATACTGCTAAATTGACCTTAATCTCATGAGGCTCGTTGGCCCTGAGATACAAACAACTGAATCCGTGGTACCTGTCTAGCCTAACATTGACCCCGCAACATGCAAAAGATAGCTGCTACGATGAGGTTGTCGTGACATAGCGCATCACCTAAAGGGCCACTCACCAGGTTTGACAATTTTGGGCTGACTAGCGCAATGCGTAGACGAGGCGTCCACTATCACGTCTGCCAAACTTTGCAACGCTACGCGCCGCGGAAATGGGTCAAATTTGAAAATAAAAGCTGCTCCCTCTTCCCTCTGCCGGCGCACGCGTAGAGAATGAGGGCATGACGTAGGCGAAGGATAGCCCTACGTAGAAGGCAACGCAGTGACGTTGGTCCTGTACGTAGACGAGTCTGCTCTCACGTTGCCAACAGTATACCACATGACATGGAAAAATTATTTAACACAACATGCGTAGTTTATGTATTTGTTGCTTTAGGAGATGAATAAAACTTTAAATAAATAATGAGGTGCAGTAAAAAATTGTGCTTGTTTTTCTTTCATTTTTGTCCCGTGAAATGCTGTGGGATGCGGGGCTAATGTGCCAGCGTTGCGCAAGCGTACGTGTCCCCGCGGTGAGCGCATCGAGCAGACGACAGCCGTGGAAGCGAATGGAACGCTCCTACGCGTTCGCGCACTCATTTTGCTCATCTACTCTACCGCGTCTAAGCCAGCGTTTCCATACAGTTTTGCAGAAACAGGCAGAAGACCAGAAAAATAACGCTGGTCAACAAATGAACGCTGTTCGTGTGCACGGGGGCTGGGCTTGTTCGGGCACGTCATGCGCACGTCACCTCATGGTCGAATGCCAGACAGGGTGGGGAAGATATTTGGCTTGCGAAGGCTACCAACGCCGACTGAATTTAGACGGCATTGAGGCTACGCGCAGGAGCGGCAAGGGTTTTGAGCTCGCCTCCTCTCACCCTTGTTTCGCGCCGCTTCAAAAAACCTGTTTTCTCCGCTCGTAATGAAACGATTCGAAAAACTTTTGTGGCACAACGTTCCTCATCAGACAACAAACAACTTCCACTGTCTAACTAAAATTCATCATCATCATCATCATCATCATCATCATCATCATCAATTTGACCCTTAAGGGCCCCTTAGTGGCATTACATAAAGGTGTGGGGCATTTTTCTAAATACAAAAACAAAAAAAATATAGAAAGTTGTACAAACACACGATCAATACTTTTGCAGGATCCGAGAACAGACGCACAGAAAATGTATTTATATAAGTATAAAAACATGCGCGCAGAAAGTTTACACATACAAGAGCGCAAAATACAGTGACAGTGGTAGAGTTTTAATGGGCTTCCAAGTTTAAGTGAGCTGTTAGTAGTTGTTTGAATGCGCTCGCATCACGCTCTGAGACGATGGCTTCCGGTAAGTTATTCCATTCCTCGATGGCGACAGGAAGAAATGACTTATTGAATGCAACGGTCATACCGAAAAGACGTTGGAGGCTTCTGGAATTAAATAGCCGGCGAGAATAGCGGGCGGGAGAAAGCAAGAGAGAACCACGCAAGTGAGGAAAATAATAGTATAATTTGTGAAATAAACAAAATCGAGAAAGTATACGTCTGTCAGCTAGATTCTGCAAGTCTAAAGACTCCTTTATAAAAGTGATGCTTGATGAGTGATCGTAATTGGACATAATGAACCAGGCAGCCCTATTCTGAACGGATTCCAACAGATTAATCAGAAAGGTTTGGTGAGGGCTCCAAATGGACGACGCGTATTCGAGCTTTGTACGAACGAAGGTTACGTACGCAATTTTACGGACTGTAGGAGGTGATAGGCATGACGTTCTTCGGATGTAACCAAGCTTCTTTGATGCGTCAGCAACTAAATGTGATGGGATCCGACCACGTGAGAGTGTTAGAAATAAGCACGCCAAGGTATTGGTAACTATCAACATACGCCAAGGTCGTTGAGTTTAAATTGTAGACGTGTTCCGAGTTAGACTGTTTGCGAGATACGCGCATGACATTGCATTTGGAAACATTGGTCTGCATCATCCAGAGTGAACACCAGTTTTCAATTAAGGATAGGTCATTATGTAGAATTTCGTGGTCTTCAGGGGTGGTTATTTGGCGATAAAGGACGCAATCGTCCGCAAATAATCGAATAGATGATGAAATTCCTGATGGTAGATCGTTCACACATATAAGGAAGAGTAAGGGGCCGAGTACTGACCCCTGAGGGACACCAGATTCAACGGGAGCAGCAGTGGAGTGAATACCAGCAATGTCAGTGAACTGAGATCGGTGTGATAGGAAGCATCGGATCCATGACAGGGCTAAAGGGTCCAAGTTCAGACAGCATAGTTTGTTTATTGACACAATCGAAGGCTTTAGAGGAGTCTATGTATACGACGTCAGTTTGAAATAGAGAATCTAAATTTAGGTGAAGGTCGGCAGTGAATTCAAAGAGCTGAGTTCCGCAGAACAAACCAGGTAGGAAGCCGTGCTGATTTTTGAAGAAAAACCCGTTATTATCGAGGTAAATAATGTGCTCGAGGCATTTGCCAATTCAATATGGGGCCTGGTGAGTGGCCCTTTAACAATACTGCAGCAGTTAAGCCAATCTGAGAGATTGCGCACCGGTAGCATGCGGCATAATTCCACTTGTCAGTGCGCTAAAGTTTTATCAATACCGCGAGAAAATCTCGTGGTCGTCAGGGGTGGTTATTCGGCGATAAAGGACGCAATCGTCCGCCACTAATCAAAGAGATGATGAAATTCCTGATGGTAGATCGTTCACACATATGAGGAAGAGCAAGGGGCCGAGTACTGACACCTGAGGGACACCGGATTCAACGGGAGCAGCAGTGGAGTGAAGACCGGCAATGTCAGTGAACTGAGATCGGTGTGATAGGAAGCATCGGATCCATGACAGGGCTAAAGGGTCCAAGTTCAGACAGCAGAGTTTGTTTATTAGTCGTTGGTGAGCGACACGATCGAAGGCTTTAGAGGAGTCTATGTATATGACATCAGTTTGAAATATAGAATCTAAATTTAGGTGAAGGTCGGCAGTGAATTCAAAGAGCTTAGTTCCGCAGGACAAACCAGGTAGGAAGCCGTGCTGATTTTTGAAGAAAAACCCGTTATTATCGAGGTAAATAATGTGCTCGAGGCATTTGCCAATTCAATATGGGGCCTGGTGAGTGGCCCTTTAACAATACTGCAGCAGTTAAGCCAATCTGAGAGATTGCGCACCGGTAGCATGCGGCATAATTCCACTTGTCAGTGCGCTAAAGTTTTATCAATACCGCGAGAAAATCTCGTGGTCGTCAGGGGTGGTTATTCGGCGATAAAGGACGCAATCGTCCGCCACTAATCAAAGAGATGATGAAATTTCTGATGGTAGATCGTTCACACATATGAGGAAGAGCAAGGGGCCGAGTACTGACACCTGAGGGACACCGGATTCAACGGGAGCAGCAGTGGAGTGAAGACCGGCAATGTCAGTGAACTGAGATCGGTGTGATAGGAAGCATCGGATCCATGACAGGGCTAAAGGGTCCAAGTTCAGACAGCAGAGTTTGTTTATTAGTCGTTGGTGAGCGACACGATCGAAGGCTTTAGAGGAGTCTATGTATATGACATCAGTTTGAAATATAGAATCTAAATTTAGGTGAAGGTCGGCAGTGAATTCAAAGAGCTTAGTTTCGCAGGACAAACCAGGTCGGAAGCCGTGCTGATTTTCGAAGAAAGACCTGTTATTATCGAGGATGTGGGCAACGTGCGAATAAATAATGTGCTCGAGGCATTTGCAAATTCGATATGGAGCCTGGCGAGTGGCCCTTTAACAATACTGCAGCAGTTAAGCCCATCTGAGAGATTGTGCACCAGTAGCATGCGACATAATGCCACTTGTCAGTGCGCTAAAGTTTTATCAATACCGTGAGAAAATCTTTTGGTGTACAAGAAACTGGCATCAAACGTAAAAAGAAGAGGATATATCCACTTCTCAATGAGAAGGTACTCGCAAACAGATTCACGAACCCACGCAGATGTGACTTTCGTCGTCCAATACTGGTCGCAGTTCGTCCACGGTGAGGATCGGCATGTCCGCGACGCAAATCCGGGAATACCAAGAGAAATATGAGCCACGTTTCACGGCAATAAACAAAAAATTGTGCACGTGAAAATGGGAACACTACTTACGGACATGACGTTGAGGGAAAACAACCTTCGCGGCGCCAGAAGGGCGCCTTCTGCTCACTCCTCGATGCTACGAAACTGCCGTCAATGCATCCGAACCACGGCGGGTAGGGTCCAAACCAAATTAATTCCTCCTTAATGGCTGCCTTCTCCTCCGCCGTTCTCGGGAAGTGGACCCACTTGTTGCAGGTCCCTGTGTTGACGATTGCTCGAGCGACACGTCGCACACAGATGCTGACCGTGGGCAGCATCACCGCTATGGTCTCCTCGCCTCTCACCGACAACTCCAATGGTCCGGTGGCGAAGTAACGCGGGTCGCACACCTTTGCCGCTCCACCGAGAGCGCAGCCCGCGAGTCCATCGGTGACTTCGTCGCGCAATCACAACACCGTTGTTTTACTCGGGCCAAAGTGACGCCCAAACTGTTCACCTAGCATGTCAAACGCAACCTCAACATCCATCCGGCAATTTTTGTAGGCTGCGTTCATCTAGCCAACTGTTACAGCGAAGGTCGCTAGCTCAGCCGGCGCCGCCACTTTTCTTATTTCGTTTGCGACGGGCCCACTCCCTGGCTGCTCCACCGTAGCGCGGAACCGATTCCGTTTATTTTTCCGTAATAAGCGCATACTTGTCCGTTTGACCTAAGCACAATTTGGGCTTCCAAAATCTCACTTGATTGAGAGGTTGAAAGACCAATCAGGGAGCGTTTATTTTTGCATAATGAACGCGCGTTTGCTATTTTGACTTCACCACATTTTGGGCTTCTGGCTCCTCACCTGACTGACAGGTTTAACGACCAATCAGGGAGCGCCAATGAGGGCCAAAACAGAATAAGAAACACGGAATAGCAGTTCGTTATACGGCCACAGATAATGATTCGGAATCCTAGATTTATTAGGGTGGTTGCGAAGCCTGAAGAGCACATTGGTCTACTTCTATGTAATATTTGTTTATCAATTTCTCTACGTACCTCCTTCTTTTTAATTTGTCTCTTTCTAATTCAGTTTTTTCTCGCTTTTGATATGCATATTTTCTCAATTCCTTTTCTTTGCCTCTCTTCATTCATAATTATCTTTCACATTCTGTCTTGTTCTCTGCTGTTTTCTATTTCTCTTTTGCGTCTGGTTCTTTCTGTCTCGTACTAATTGTTTCTTTTTATACCTCAATATGTGTATATTCCTAATAATTTCGTCTTCTATTTCGATATACTGCTTTCGCTGTCACTTTCTTTCTAGTTATCCGCGTTTCTATCTGTTTATTTCGTTTATTCCACTCTGCTTTCTTTTTCTTTCAACTACTTTCTTTTGCTTTCTCTGTCTATGTTTTTTGTTGTTGAACCTTGTCACTTCACAGTCAATTGTTTTACTAATGGTTGCCTTCTTTACTATTTGTGAACGAGTGGTAAGGGGTGGAACTTGTCAAGTGTCGGGAGCATATACCCCTTTTAAAGTGCCCGGGTGACCATGAACAGTTTATGGACGCATAAGAAAGGTTAGCTGTTTAACTAGCACCATCATGGCTGAGATCGAGGTTGCGCCGTTCTGACAGTCCAGAAAGCTTTCTTGAAAGGATGTGAAAATTCTTGGTGGTAAAACGTCCTCAAAACTTGTGGGGCACAAAAACGCACTAACTAAAAAAGACTATGAGACGATGCGCTGAAAATTTTCTGCTTCGCGATATGGACAAACTTTAAAGCAAATCTTTGAAGGCACCGCAAAGTTTTTTTTTCCTTTTTTATTTCCAACTCCAAGCTCCAAAAGAGACTCCTTTACTACTGTATATGATCTCTTGGTGGTAAGCCAGGGCGAGAAAATGAGAAAGTTTGTGGAGAAAAGTCAACAAAAAAAAAACATTTCGTAGCGTCGGATGCTGCTTCCTGCTTCTTTGGGAACTTGATGAAGTGCACTTCCTGAACGCCACTCTTTGTCGGTCCAGCCAAGAAAGAGACTCTGACGTGGCTTTGGACCAGGAAGAGTATGAATGCGCTTACGAATACACTTTATTCGTAAACTCTCAACACGGAGATGCATTCCTGTTCTGAAAAGCCTGACAGGACAAATGATAGCCTAATATAATGTGTATTTCTGACGCGTTTTCTTGGGAAAAGATGTTTTTATTGCTACCATCGCGATACTGTACAATATTAGGAAAAGAAACGAAATTTGCTTGCTTATGATTACATCCTGTTCTCTTCAATTTCGTTACCTCTAAAAACGTTTTCGCAATCTAACGCCTGTGTTTATTAGTCTCTCAAATGACAGAGCACTTGCTCAAAAATATAAAACAATAGGGACCATTTTTATGTTCATTTCAACATGAAAAGAGTCCTTATACTTGTATAAACGTCAGTTTCTCTTCTTTACACCAGCTAGATGTCAGTTTTGCGGAATAGTATTTGCTCAGTACTTACTGTGAATGGTGAGAGACCTGAGACAATAGTTTTTCGCTAATAATTTCACACCTTACAACAAGGTTATTTTATAAATGAAAAGAACTAACAATAATAATAATATTAACATTAATATTATTATCAAGCGATATGGTGAGGTACTAATATCCACCCAAGCACACCTTTACGTTTAAAGAATTCACCTAGATCTTTACTATTTCTTCTACGATTCCGCATATACATCAAACAAAAACACAGTTTGTCCCTTATCTTGATAACGATGTACACACCTCTACATCATTGCATGCAACAATAAGCTACATTTTGGTGTAATGGTACTCGACTAAAGATTAACTGCAAGAGAAGCCACCAATCGTTGATTTTGGGAAAAGCAGAGCAGCAGAAAAAGAGACAGAGAGGACAAATGTGGCACTAAAATCTGAGGTGTATTACGCAAGAAGTTTCCACCGAATTCCGTACATAACATGCGCAGATAACGAAGTTTTTTTTTGAAATAAACGTCGATTGTTAGTCCTGTGTCTGAGTTATCTGTCCCTGTTTTTTCCGCTGTATTGTAGAGAGAAAGCTGTTATGAGATTACAACTTAGGTCTCACGCAGTGCTGTTGTTGGCCGCCACCACTACCGGTTTCCATTACCACATCGCACGAAATTAGCTAAAAAACCTAGTACCAATGACACCGTGGTGTCATTGGTACGAGGTTGCTACATGAACATTAATAAAACATTCCCTTGTACCTTACGCACGTTTCCTTTATGTGAAAAACAAAAGAGAGAGTTCACTTACGCTTGAAAAAAAAAGCTGAAAACGTGCTTTCAGTTTTCACGTTAGAACCTGGTAAATGAGTGGACCGAAAGGCTTAATGTTTAGGGGGGGGGGGGGGGTTTCGACGTCTGTGACTTTGAAACCGTCTATAATGAAGCGGATACCACGCTTCTCAGAAGAATGACGAAAGTTAGCATAGCAAGTGCCGGCCTAGTGCCCTAAAATTTTTATTATTGAAGACGTAGTGGGCGTCAAGTAAGTGGGGTTGCAGCAGTTATTCAATGAGTGTTTAGAAAAGGCTCTGAGAGGCCGCTCTTCTAGCTTTCGCTGTGACTGTGCCGCGTCTTCCGCGCAGGTCTGGCGTTTATTTTTTTTTTCAATTTCAGCGTTTTGTGCTTCCTTTTGAAGTTAACTAAGTACACATCAGCTTGCCCAACAAGCAACTCTGCTGATCAACTAAAGAATTAAGGTGTCGTGATTTAATAAAGCCACTGAAGAAGAAATGTCAGCCTGCTCCACACCGTGAAAAGCAATGATGCGCCCCGCCGATTAACTGATTACTGGACGGCCAACGTCTGTTCGCCTGAAGCGTCCAGGAGCTCCATTACAAGGGACTTGCTGTTGCTGAATCGTGTGAATAAAGGTAAGCAAGCTTTGAGTTTTACATTTATCAATATGCCTACAACTCTTGCGTGAATCTCTACTGGCGCTGTATTTTGCGTTCATTCATAGCCTTATTACTTACGGTGTAGTCTCATGGGGCAACACTTATGCTTGTCATTTATCATCAATACAGCACATTCAAAATCAGTCAATCCGCATTGTAACTTCTACTTCTTCGCAATCGAATGCCTACACATTACTACGCTCTTACAATATCTTGCAGTAAATCTTTTGTCCCGGTTGAATCTTGTGATCTTATTCCACAAATTGCTGTATAACCAACTGGCATTCCCATTTACTGCATCTGATCTTTTGCAGAATAATGATTTGACCAGGTTTGCGGCTGATAAAAGTTTCCTGTTACCCCCCTGCTCATACAAACTATGGGCAAAAACGTCAGCTTTCAGTGCGATATCCTTTTGGAATGCGTTACCTTCTAGCATTAAGCGTTGCACTTCATTTTCTTCGTTCAAAAAGTCCGTCGAAGATCATTTCCTCGAATAACCATACTTGTTATCCTTTACCTGTTTGACTCGTTTGTTCTTCGGTTCTTTTTATACCGTGTTGCGTGTTTTGACTTGATTTGTGATGTTAAAGTGTATTTTGATGCCCGTATATTGTAAAAAATTCCTGTTGCTCTGTATAAAATTTACCGTCGTGTTTTATCGACAAACCGAGGGTCCCACTAAAGTTTCTGGCTCTGGGACTCTCGTCTGTATATTTTAGATTCTGTAACTTGTTTTGGAAATAATAAAACTTGAAACTTGAAACTGTTGCTTCCATCAGTGTAAAGAGGGACTCGTTTTCTTTTCTTCAACAGAGTTCGGCTAACAGTAAAGTGGTCAGTGGACGAAGACTTTGCTTATTTTAGAGCTGAGAAGGAAAATCTTGCTAGATTTTGGAAGTTCACAGAAATCTTTCATACAAAATTGAAATGAGGACCCCGTAGCTGCAAGGTGAGATTTGGTTTCTTGGACCAGATGTGGTTCCTTTGTTGCATTACAACAAACTTTCATTGAATATAGTTCACAGAAATGTTTTTCTGTATGTCTATCTTACACGATTAGCCTCCCCCCCCCTTCAGTTTAAGCACTTGCTCAAGGCCCAGCCACCCTTAACCGGTAATTGCGTTCATACTTGCGGACAATGTCGATCAAAAGGTATCTAGAACGCATATTTTAGGCGCAACATTGGTACGTCAAGATTTCCTGGTGTGTTCCCTCTCTAGAAAATATTTATACGTAGTTTGAAAGACACTAGTGTTTCTTACGCTGCAGTAAAAGTTCGACGCCATTTGCAATACAGTGCTCTGCCAACGCATTGATGCTGCCACTCCGCAGTCGCCCTGAGTTCTGCTCGGGCTCGCGTTTCGTGATGGCACTGTCACATCACGTCCACATTTAATGCAGCGCCTTCTCTATTTTATCTGCGTTAACAAGTTGCGGCCAATTTACTGTCGTGGAGGCACTGTCTAAGTCATGCTAGACAAAACATCAATGAACGCTGACCGGCAAAAGCTTGTCGCCTCTCGACGACATTTGCAGCCAATCACTGAGATACACAGAAATTTTTTCCCATTTTCATTGGTTACTGTTGCGGCTAAAAATGTGTCTACAAAGGCGTAAACCTTATACGGTGGTCCTTTGGAAAGATCGGACATGAGCTTTGGACTATTATGGCAGAAATACTGCCTACACCACAGCAACAGTCTTTGTTGCTACCCTCTCGTATGTACTATTCTGTGCTTTCCGGATGAACTTTGTCGTCTTCAGCAGGATGAATATTAAGATTACATTACTAAGTCACTGGCTCACTCTCTATTAAACTTGGTCAGGAAGTCGCAAAATGAGCAAGAGCAGCAATAATCTCGGAATGAAAATCAGAAGTTTCGTAGGACCACGGCGATACCGCACTTTCACGACGTCTCCCACCGTCTAAATAAGATTTTCGTCCATGTCGGAGTCAAAGTGATGTTTACGGAACCACGTAAGTGGTCGTCTTTATGCAAGGTAGGAAAGAAATATGTGTAAGTGCGTGCACATCTAACCACAGAAACAAATTTGTGGATTGCGTTCAAAAACTAGTGTATGTGATTCCAATCAAATGTGAAAGAAATACAAAATTACCAGACGGGCAGGTGCCTAAATCGAAGTCTGCAATAGCACTAGAATACTGTGCATAAATTGTTGCAAGGCCACCTAGGCTACGATGTCGATATTGGGGCTGCCAGCCGGACTTCCGTATAAGTAAGATGGTCGCTAGGCACAAAAATCTGATGATGTGTCACATAGTTAAGGCGTCCGCGAGATTATCCGTCAGTATGGCTTCTTTGGCACTGACGCATAAAGACAAGTGTAACTTAACCCGTATTGCAAGATGTGAGATAGGCGCATGTTACCTTGCCATGACTAATCTTTTGGATTATACTGCTCAAAAAGTTTTGAAATTCCATTCTGTGAACTTTTTTTGTAGCCATGAAAAGCGGTTGCATAAAAGCATCATGTGTCCGTGCAATAAACTCAGTTGAAACGTACCACTTGTGTACGTCTTGATCTTTTTCTCAAGTGTTCATCTTTCAAGCAGTGTGAAAAATTGTTAGAATGAGTAGCTCCCAACTCGTCCAAGCAAGTACCTTTATAAACTCCTGCTTTAGTCTTTAGAGGAAAAACAAATGCTTCCCCACTGCACAATCAAGCGTAAGAACCGGAATTCTTTGCTCTCCGAGGATCATAACTCACAACATACGTGAGATGGCTTCTAGGAACGCCTTGCTCACTAATAACTGGGAAGACAAGTGTGCCGCGAACTTTATCTTGGCAGATTTGTTGTTGCAGTCGTTTGATCAACTCTTCCTGACGCAAGTCCGAGTCCGATGAGGCCATTTGTCAGGACTCTCCTAATAACGGCAGCCTGATACGTAGATGGTTTTTGGAGCCTTGTTCTCGAACTGGGATTTTTTTACTAAGCAGATAGAGTATGTTGCTGAAAAGTGTGCCAATAATGTTTGCACTGTCAAGCGCAAAAATGGTTGCCCTAAATAGTGTGTGCTAAAAGAGCCTTTAGCTGGATTGGGACCACCTTCTAAAGGTGCGAACGAGGTTCTATGTGGTTTTTCGCCATGCGTGTACAGGTATACAAATGAAGTTATGTGAAACAAAGGTGGTTCATATGAATCATGATTATTAGAGATTCATTAGGCGACATTATCCAGATTGTCAGTCGAGAATTTGCGGGCTTGCCCGGCTCACTGCTTCAGAGCTCTCTATTGTAATCAATAACCACTGTGAAGAAGGACAATGGCTGCAATTGCAAACGCAGTTATCACGAACTAAGGGTAAGCGTCCTGGCACGCGTACCTTTCGCGTTAATATATGACTCAGAAGGGCAGACAGGCGATCCGACGAGCGTAGCGAAGGAAAGAGCCAAACTAACGAAAACCGTGTTCGTTCATCGAACACGTGTAACTTCCAAAGCGTTCGCTCTAGACTCGCGTACAAGTGCAACGCTACAACTTGAGCCGGACAACTGGATGTTTCAGGGGCCCTTTAATCTTTCGTGGTATCCCAAGGCACCACGGCAAGATTACGCTTTTTTAAGGCAGATCACGTGCGGTTGTTTCACCTGCCTCACTTGCGTTGTGGCAGCTCAAGGTCCGGTGGCATAAAGGGCCAGTCAACAGGCTCCAAAACACGCAGGAAAAGCTCGTCCGTTTTTCCTGCGCGTGACCAACCTTCTTCCACGCGCAGTGGCGACAACTCGACGATCGGGGATGCGACGCAGCACGCAGCTCGTCTACTGGTCTAAACCAGGTTTTAACGAAGAGTAATCAAGCCAACAAAAGTATATCGACATCTCATACACTACGGGGTTAATATTGCACAATCAAACAGTATCGCTTAACGACATGAGTAAATGACAATGTTTACTACTTTCTGCGCAAGTTTTAGCGAGTAAACCTAAGCTGTTGTTCTTCGGCGTCCTTATTTAAAGCTATTATCAATACAGACATTCTGGTATACTGCTGCACTGTAAAAAAACCCCAGATGGTCAAAATTTCCGAAGCCCTCCACTACAGCATCTCTCATAATCGTATGGTGGTTTTGGACGTTAAGCCCCACGTATACATAATGAAGTTCTCTTATATTGCTGTATTATCAGTATGAAAACGTTTTGGTGAACACAGAACAAAGAATAACTACTAAAATCGAGAACGCAGGTTCACTGGCTCTAACAGAAAGATTTATTTGGCGCTCTGGAACAAACGTGCACTTCTATTTCTGCTCCAATTAAAAAGCTGCTCTACTATGGCTGTAACAAAAAAGCAGACAAACACCAAAAAAACAATTTACGTATGCACCATGGATCATGCACATGTGTCCACTGACAAGTATAAAAACAGAGATAGTCCCACTAGCACTGACGCCAAGTCAGGAAACGCGAAAAGAAGGTGAGCCAGAGCGAACGGAATGCTACCCATGCAGCGTAATCTAATTTTTGCCACAATTAGTGCGAGCTACTCTGGACGAGGGCATTTCATTATGATCTTGGCAGCTTTCTAGGTTCTCTAACTGCATTAATTCTCCACGTGTGGGTTCTTCTGCGGATAATAAGTTAAGTTGTCTCTCTCCAGGTACGTAACCGCAGTGACAGCTGGCACTGTGCTTGTGGGTTCCCAAAGAACCGTGGTTGAGGATTGTTGTGAATATCTTCCCACGAAAGCACGGCATATTACATACCGCAGAGTAGCAAAAAAGACTATCGCATTTGTATAGGCAGTTTTTATGCCAGAACGGTCCTAAGCGCATGTCCGATCTCTCTGAAGAACCACCACATGAATTACACGCCTTTCTATACGCCTTTAGTAGTAGTATGTTGAGTTTAACGTTACAAAACCGCCTTATGATTATGGCAGATGTCGTAGTGGAGGACACCGGGAACTTCCACCCCCTGGGTTTCTTTAACGGTCACCCACATCTGAGCACAGGAGCCTACAGCAATTTCTCCTCTGTTGAAAGTGCAGCCGCGGCAGCCGAGATTCAATCCCGTGACCTGCGGCTCAGCAGCCGAGTACCTTAGCCACTAGACCACCGCAGTGGGGAAAGTAGAAACCTCATTGAATTTGGTCTTTGCCCCTATTGCCCCTTCGAAATACGCATTGTCCTGATGCGCCATTGCGGGAGATAATCATGGGGGAACTCTACCTAAAGATCGGTCGTTACAGGGCTCCATGAGGGCTACATGCATAATTTGGTTCTTGAGTGCTCTTGTCCGTCCGGGATTAGTTCATAAGTTATGTCACTTAGTTGGCGGAGAGCTTTATACGGGCTATAATAGTGTCAAGAGTTTTAAACGCGAAGCATTTCTTAGCGAACTTCGGCGACTTTGGGCGTATCTATCTATCTATCTATCTATCTATCTATCTATCTATCTATCTATCTATCTCTCTATCTATCTATCTATCTATCTATCTATCCGCCAACGACTTTAAGCTCTCCTGGCCGTTTCGATAATCGCATCGATACCGCAATCTGTATTGCATGGCTGTATTACGAGCATTAGTAACTAGTCATAACATAAAAACTATAATATGTATGACATGAATGTCATGATTTACATTTCATGGTCTTGCAGCTTTCGTGGTGGTTTCGTTCACATCAAATGTTGCAAAGCTGGTATTGTATAACATGATTACATGGCGATTACAAGCGACAGACTCTAACATGAAAATTATGACATGCGTGTCATGTAACAACATGAATACATGTACGCTCGTAGTGCGCTTCCAGCCGTTTCGCTACCTTCACTTATACCAAATTTGGTATTACAAGACGTCTATGGATGACGAAGGCATGAAACTTGTGCGAACATGATGAACATGAGATACGTGTTATGTAACAACAAGAATACGTGCTACAATCATGATGCGCTTGCGGCCGTTTCGCTAGCTTCACCAACAACAAACTTGGCATTACGGACGTGAATGGACGAGAAAGGCGTGTGACTGGTGCAAACATGATAATCATCAGGTGAGTGTCATGTAACATGACTACAGGGCACTCTCATGGTTTGATCGCGGCCGTTTCGCTTGCTTCACGCGTACGAAATTCGGTATTACGTGATGCGGGCGAACGACATAGGTAAATGACACATCCAAAATGATAATCATAGGAGGCGTGGCATGTAACAACATGAATACATGCCTTATTCATGATGCGCTGGTGGCCGTTTCCCAAGCTTCACATATGCCAAATTTGGTATTACGTCACATGAATGGATGACGAAGGTAAGGGGTGATGCATAAATGATAATGATGAGGTGCGTGTCGTGTACGAACATGACTACGGGCCATATTCATGGCAGCAATATGCATCGACGTGAGCCGGCGTTCGTTTCTTTGCTTCACGCCGGCAATGCCACGCCAGGCGCCGATTTGTCTGCGTTATTCTCGCAAGCGCGCACCGCTTGCATCGCTTTAACGCATGCACGTTTGAGCGCTTCCGACGTTCCACCGTGCGTCCCTCCATCACGAAGAGAGGCAGACGCGTGCTGTGTGGGTACCGTCGTCGGCGCGAAATGCTCCACACCACATGTCACGCCGGATGCGGCCGCGCCACACTGACGGACGCTGGTGGCTTTGGTTGCGCCTGACGTAAAACTATAGAATGCTCGCATTTTGCTAGCGTAGCATCGCTGCACCCGATATCCGCACGCGTCAACGTTACGTCGTAGTTTATTAGGTCCTTCATAATGCGCTAGCCGTTGCTTCGCTAGCTTCACATAAACCAAATTTGGTATTACGGAACGTAAATGGACAACGATGGTATATGACTAGTGCAAACAAGATAATCATGAGAGGCGTGTCATGTAATAACTTGACTACATGCATGGGTAATGATGCGCTCGCGGCCGTTTCGCAAGCTCCACATATACCCAATTTGGTATTGCATAATGCGAGTGAACGAGGAAGGTAAAATGACACCCCTAAAGATGATAACCGTGACATGCGTGTATAGTAAAGTATGGCGTCGAGCACGAGCTGCCGCGGTTCTCCGCGCCCACCGCTACGATTCGTACATGCCCACCAACGAACTGACATGTACGTCGACGATCGGGAAGACTTAGAGGCGCACTCGTTTCACGCTCCCCCAGACACAGCCCGCGCAGCAGCCAATCGGAAAGTAGCGGCCCTTGATCACCTGGATGGTAGCAGCACAGGTTGCTATAGCTCGCATCCCTACAATGTTGTTGAAGTAGTTGGTGTTAGTTAGATCAAGGTTCGTCATTGGAACGAAGCAACCGCCCATCCGTCCATGTATTCATCCGTCTGTCCGACCATGCGTGCATCCGTACGTGCGTGCGTCCGTCCATATGTACGTGCGTTCACCTTTCTATCTCTTCGTGTGCCCATCTGTCTGTCTGTATGTCAGTCTGTCTGTTTGTCAGTATGTCTCTTTGTCTGTCTTTTGTCCATCTGCCTGTCAGTCTGAGTCTGTCTGATTGACTGATATGTGGGTTTTAACGTCCCAAAACCCCCCATATGAATATGAGAGAGGTCGTAGTGAATGGCTCTGAAAATTTCGACCACCTGGGGTTTTTTAACGTGTTTGTTTGCTTTCCTGTTTGTCTCTTTGCTTGTGTGTCTGTTTTTCTGTTTTTCTGTCTGGCCTCGAGCACAAGCCGCAGCGGTTCGCTGCGCCCACCGCTACACTTCGTACATGCTCCACCAACGAACTGACAGTAACGTCGATGATCCAGAAGACTTCGAGAGGCACTCGTTTTGGGCGCACCCAGGCACAGCCCGAGAAGCAGCCAATAGGCAAGTAGTAGTCCAGCGCCATCCACAATATTCTCTGTCAACTGCAGCTGGGCTGTACTACTCAGAGACACCGCAATCCATTATACTGTTCGAGAGATACAGACGATGAACCTTTACCCGGGATAAAGTTTGACTAAAGAGTGCTTCGCTCCTAATAAGCAGGTAAGTAGGGCGGTTAAGCAAACGCGCATCTGGGGCCAGCTTCACAAATCTCACTAACTAAAAGTTGTTTGCGCCAGAGAAACTTTTTTGCGTAAATAAATTCTCGAAACGAAAAAAAGAAACATAAGAGGCTATCGTTGTCACTTCGGCTGCTGCCATAAAGCATGCTGTGACTGCCCGGTAACATGTAAGCGATAGTGATGCAGTTGATATATTCGCTCCCGTCACCAAAACGTGCTCGTAAGTGGATCCAGAAAGCAATATTTTGCCTAAAAAGCGTGGCAAAGAGAAATCCTTAGAGTGATCCAGACCACTATTAGGAACAACGTGGCTGCTTGCAACCTGTTGCAGCCGTGGTGTACTTTGGTGCCCTGGCTGATTTTGAGTTAATTCGCACTCAGGTTTGGCTGCCTGATGACTGCTGGTGCGTCTTTATTTATTTCGGCGCTTTGAGTTTCGTGGGAAAGCGCTAGGGGACGCCGATTTATGCGGTCGACTAAACATCGGCTCCGGTTTGCTCACCTTTTTTTTGTCAGAATTTAGCTATGTATTTGATTACTTTTGCTCCAGTCGACACCTGGTGTCTTGAGGACCTCGTTGAAACAATGTTGTCACGGTGGGTGAGTATTTTACTGACTTTTGAAAGACTTTCCTGCTCGACCACGTCGTGGATTGCTACGCCTAAGGTTAGGCTTCACTAAGCCTAACGCTAAGCTTAGCGCGTTTGAGCTACCAAGATGGCTATGCAAGTCACTGTGCAAGGGTAGGACATTTCTCCTGAAGAATTCCAGTGTTCTGGATGGAAAACGGCGCTTTCTAAGCGTAAGTGAATCAAAGCACCCATGGCGGGCGCTGAAGTTCGAGGCACACCATACGGCAAGAACGCTGGCACCCGATCTCCGGCCAACGAGAAGAAATGCCTCACCGATGCGCCAAGGCTGCCTCATCTACCAAGGGAGCATTTTAGAATCATTGTTAGGCCTCGAGGAGACCTGAACGTTAAGAATGCTAGTAACGTCTAGATTTCTCAAGTGCTCACGACAGCAGCACGTCTCTCCGCTGCAGATATCACAGACGACATCATTTGTTCTACTGCTAGGCAGAACATTGTTGTGATTAGTTCGCCATCGCAAGCCAATGCCAAGGACTACGCAAGTCTAGAAGCCATCACCGTTATTAACGCAGGGTACGAGGCTAGCTCATACATTGCTGCACCCGACAACACATGCAAGGGCATCATGAGAAACATCGATATAAAAATTGACGACGAAGAGCTCAGAAGACTTTTTAATCAGCCGAGGAACCCCACTGTTCTCGAAGTTTGACGATTCAAGGATTCTACTACAGTCGTTATCCTCGTCAAAAGACTTCGAGTCCCAAATTACGTTATGTGCCGTCCCAGAATAGTCAAGTGCACCCTCTACCGGCGGCAGACGGATGTCTGCTATACCAGTAGTAGACTCAGTCACTGATCAGACGTGTGCTGAACTCCAGGGAATGTTATCTGTCGAGGTTGCGGATTGACCTCTACTGACGACCAGCACGTTTGCTCACCGAAGTGCGCCTTTTGTGGAGGGCCTCATCTAACGGCCGACAGAACCTGTACACAAAGATTCGGGATATCTTACATCATCAGACAACGCAGAACAGGCAGACGCGACTTCAACAAGGGCTTTCCACGGATACATGAGCTGTCCGAACAGGTTAACAAGTTCAAATCCCAGTCCAGGAGCTCTAGGGGGTGCTCCCAATACAGGAGCGGTCCCCGATTCACAAGTCTTTTCCGGTTCTGAAGCTGTTCCCGATCATTGGGCCCGGCCGTCAGCACTTAGGTGTCTGCTGCCACAGCGACCGAGTGGGCTGACTGCGTCCAAGGATTTGAAAACAGGTAACGGGGGGCATGCTGCCAGAGCAGAACAATGGTAGACTTATTCAGCTGGGAAGAGAAAACGCTGCACCAAAGAAGGCAATTGCGCAACTTAGAGTCAAGTTAGTCACTTTTAAGAAGGCTAATAACGTTAAGAGTGAGGCTCTACAACCCCCTCAGTACACTAGACTTGAAACGCCCGTTGAAACGCCAATGGAAACGGCCGCGGCAACACCTATGAAAACGGCCATGGAAACGCCCGTGAAAAAACCCGGGGATATGCCCGTCGAAACACCCAGGAAAGTGCAGTGCACTGTTCGTCCATACCAAAAGAGGGCTTTGACGAGGTCCGGACTTGTTGAGGAACTGCAGAGTTTTAACGCGGAGATCAAAGACATGTTCAAGTCGCTTAGCCAAACAGTCGCATTGATTCATGTTAAGGTCGATATCTTGGCGGACAAGCTCAGCGCACTGGATGCTAAGGTGAATACGTTTGACGCTAACTTCTGTGCGTTTGCCGCTAAGGTCAACGTGCTCGAACGCAGGCACATATCTTTCGAGCCTAACCATGGCGCATCCGCCTAAAGAGTTCATGGTTTGGCAGTGGAACTGCTGGGGGTTTTCCCGCAAGAAGTCAGTTCTTCAGCAGTTCATTCGTTCTCTGTCGAAAAAGCCGCACGTTATTTTGCTTCAGGAGACGATTTCGGATTCTGTCATTTTGCCGAGTTACACATCTTACGCTCTTTATGGAGACGGACGAAGGGGCATTTGCACGCTCGTATCTAAGAGATACACCTATATCTCGCATGGTCTTTCTATGAACAGTAGTGAGGTGGAACACTCATTCGTCGATATTATTCCGGGGAGCCATTTCAAGAGTAGTGTTTTCATCCTGCCTATTTATAGGCTTCCAAATGACTCAAGACAAAAGTTTGCGGCGTTCTTGAGTGGGGCTGCCACTAGGGCCTGTATCTTTCCGCTTGTGGTTGCGGATGATTTCAAAGTTCCTTATCAGGCTAGGGGTTATCTGCGGTCCTCCCGTAAAGGCGAGGATTTCTGGCAAACAGCAGCGAACCTGAACCTCACCCAGGCCATGGACCCAGCATTTCCGACCGGGATGGGTAACTCCTGCTAGAGGGACACCACGCCAGATCTTACCTTTGTTAGAAATGTTGAATGTGCTACTTGGCACCACTTGCATGTGGATCTGAGTAGTGACCATAATGTCCTAGCTACCGATATTAGTGAAAAGGGCAAGCCCGTAAGAAAGTTTAGTTTTACAGATTGAGACTACTTCCGGCATATCAGAAAAGAACGCACACAAGCTGAGGACTCAACCCGCAGCCTGGACCAATGGGCCAAAGAGATGAAGGAAGACGTTAGTGAGGCGACAAAAAAAGATACACACGGATTTGGAAACGGATAGGATTGACAGCTGCCTTGCGCACCTCCTAGAGGCCAAGAAACCATTACTCAATAGGTGGAAGGGGTGGAAGCTCAATCGTCGGCTTCGCAAGAAAATTGCAGAACTTAACCGAACCATCGAGAATCACTGCCAGACCCTTTCTAGGCAGCAGAGGGATTAGATGTACAATTCTGTTGATGGCCAAATAAGAATAGGAGGGAAATGAAATTTGCTATAGCACTTTCTGAACGAGTCGAATTCCAAGAGTAATCAAAGGCAACCCATTGCTAAACACACAGATACCGCCAGACAGACTGATTCTGAAGGCGCTATACTGAATGCTTTGGCTCACAGATCTACCCTTTGGCTGCTCGAGCTGTTCAGACTATTCGTCTTACCCTAGACCCCCTTGAACTGTGCTCGGTAAGCCCATTACAACCAGCAACGTTTAGGAAGTTCTTCAACACCTTAATGAACGATCGGCTCCAGGTCCGGATGGCATCTCAAACAAGGCCTTCAGGAATCTGGAAGACGAATCCATCAATTTTCTTACTGATGAGATCAATCGCATATGAAAAAAAGGTTCTGTCCAAGAGTCTTGGAAAATGGAGACGTCTTCATTTTCAAGCCGGGGTGACCTCCAGGTTTAGGCAATCTAAGGCCTATATCGCTAACTTCCTGTGTCGGCAAGGGTGCGGAGCAAGTCATTTACAACCGTGTCTCTAAGTAAATTGAGATGAAAGGTCTTTTTTACAACAATTATTTATTTATTTTATTTATTTATTTTTTACTCATACTGCAGCGCTAAGTGCGCTATGGCAGGAGTGGGTGTACAAAATACACGGAATTTAGACAGACAGGAATGAAACTTATGTAAACAGGTAGCATAACACAGATGTGTGGTTCTACAAGGTCAAAAGTGCACAAACGTGGGATTAACAGGAATGAAAATAGAATAAAGAAGCAATGCAACTCAAGAGCTAACACCAATGGCAAATAGATGAGGGTATGTTACAGACGCATGTCATGGATGTCGGCTTGAAAATTGGACGATGGGCGTGAACGAAGTGTACCAGGTAACGAATTCCAGTCTCCAATAGAACGGGGGAAAAAACTGAACTTGAACATGTTAGTTTAAGCATAGTAAGGCGTTAAGTTTAAGTTGTGATAGCTTCTTGTCGTTGACTGTGGTGCAAAGTTTATGTAGTCCTTGTCATTTGAAAGATTAACCGAAGACGTCACAATGCTACGCAAGAATTTTAATGACTCTATTCGTCGACGCGAAGAGAGCGAAGTTAAGTTCAGTGAAGAAAGAGTAGAAGAGGGCGAAAAGTCGCGGTCATAGCGATGACATATGAATCTTACAGCCTTTTTCTTAATTGCTTCTAACCTATTAATCTCCCACTGCTTGTACGGGTTCCAAACGACAGATGCGTAGTCTACTATTGGGCGAATGAGTGATTTAAATAAGAGAAGCTTAGTTTCCTTTGGAGATTGAGATAGAGTGCGACGTAGATAGCCTAGTTTTTTTAATGCTTTGTTACATACGTAGTCAATGTGCTTAGACCATGTCATATTATTAGTAAAAATGACCCCTAAATACTAGGGTTTCGTCCCAATGGTTGGGTTTTGTCCGTCTTTGTCCGCACAGGACACAATGAAGCTGCTCAAACATTGAATCATAGACGTGAACACAAGGTAAGTAAGAGGCATCCTGGATCTTGACTTGGAAAAAGCGTTTAACAACGTCTCTCACGCGCACATATTGAACTTCATTTCGGAGCTTGGACTAGGCGAAGCCTTCCACGTATACGTGAGCTTCTTACTCTAATCCAGGAAGGCAACGCTCAATATCGGAGAACTCAAGCCCTTTCCCATAGCACTGGGTCCTAAAGCCACGCCGCAAGGAGTGGTGCTATCCCCGCTTTTTTTTACCATCGCTATATGCAAGTTGTCCACACTGCTATTTAACTTGAAGGACACCAGCCATGCGCTTTACGCTGATGATATTACCATTTCGTGTCCCGGAGGTAGCGATTGCGAGGTAGAGACTGCACTCCAGGAAGCCATCAATCAGGCGGAGCTCTTTTTTGCTGGCACATGGTTGAAGTGCTCCTCTAGTTAGTCGGAGCTGATTTCATACGGGCCCAGTAGAAAAGGAGCCAGGCCATAAAACTAGAAGTCTTTATCAGAGGTAGACATTGTACTTTACAGCGGAAGTGGCTCCCCCATTCCGAGAGTGGACGCTATTACAGTGCTGGGGATGATTATAAAGTCGCACGGGTACAACGAACAAACCATCGCTAAGATTTCAACCAAGACCGAGAATATGGTCCGGTTATTTATAGGGTTTCGAACAGAAGTGGGAACTCAGAGAGAACAATCTACTGAGGCTCTCTCATGCATTCCTCATGAGTAATAAAACCTACGTTGCTGCCATGCACTCTTGGTATGGATTTGAAAAGAAGCTGGAAACTCTGATCGGAAAAAGCGTAAAGAGGGTGTTGGGCATCCCCGTGCGAAGAAGCACTGAACGGCTTATGCAGCTAGGAGTTCATAACAATCTATATGAGATCATTGAAGCCCAAGAGACTGCACAGCTAATGCGCCTGTCATCTACGCCGGCTGGTAGGAAGATTTTGTCTGTCCTAGGCCTCAGTCCGGCGCTCGTGGAGGATCCCCGTCTTCAACTGCCAGTAGAACAACGTGCTGCCATCCAGGTTTCTCCATTTTCACGAAACTTCTATCCTCAGCACAACGTAGAAAGGTGCCGGGCTAGGGCCATCACACTTCTGAAGAGCATCAGGAACGATCCTCATTCAGTGTGTTTTGTTAATGCCGCTCAGTACGGTCGCTCTGCTAGTTTTCTGTTATTTCCGTCAATCATATGGGTTATATTATCAATGCTGCTTCAGTTAGGGACTCTACTTCATCTAGAGCCGAGCAGTTGGCTGTAGCCCTTGTGCTCTTGGATGTCAGTAGTTCGCAAATCTTCACCGACTCAAGGTCAGCGGTTAAGGCTTTTGCCTCTGGTTCCATCTGTACTGAAGTATTTAAACTACTTGAAATAGGATACTTTCTCCACATACCATTACCTGGTTTTAGTTTTTTGCACATCTCGAACCCCTACTGAATACTCCAATAAACCGGAATGACACTGCTCACTCCCGGGCGCGCGCACTAGCCCTCCGCGCTGGGGAGGACGTAGGTCCGCAGGTTGGAAGTGAGATGTTCAGGGACGCTTCACTTACATTCGATGAAGTGGCTAAACCCTACCAGTTTAGTCGGCCGTCATTTGCTCCTCCACATAACAAGTTTTCTAGACCTCAGGCCATCACGTATAAAATGCTCCAGACCAGGTCCTATCCAAACCTATTTTTCCTCAGCATAGTCTACTCGGAGCCTTTTCACTCTCCTTGTCCTGTTGTGGTGAGGTTAGTGACTTGGCACCTATGCTCTGGTAGTGCCCCTCGTTACGGGACCTAAGTGGGCTCACAGAAAAAGATTGCGACTCTGGCTTACAAAGTTCAGAGTTGCTACCACCACTATGGGCTGTCCAGAGAGCCCAAAATGCGGCGCTGAGGCTGGACCTCCCCTTTCTTTCGTGGAAGCGGCCCGCGACGTTGCTCTAAAGGAGTATCGCTTCTCAGGACCCAATAAAGTTCTCTGTCTGTCTGTCTGTCTGTCTGTCTGTCTGTCTGTTTGAGTTTCGTGCGTTATTTTCCTTGTACGCAGCGGATGGTATTGACAACCACCGCCGTCCAATAAGTTCAGAGCCACAGTAATCGAAAAATCCTATTAAGCGTCAATAGCGTAAAATTATGCATGTAAAGATTTGTGGTTAGATCAAAACCAATGTGCGACGTGAATGGCCGGTGAATTCGAACGAGGCATGGCCAATGACCAACCTTCTTTGTTGGTTCTTGTGTTGCGCCCCACCTCATTCATTTGAAAGCACAACTCGAGATCCTTGCCTCCTTGGTAGAAATAGCCACTAAAGATGTTAATACGAGAACATTCCTTGCACGCCATTACAAATAAAAATGAGCGAAACTTTTCAGTTAGCGGCTCATGAAGCCAATTCTGTGGTTGTGCTTTAGTGTTCAATGAGCTCTAACTGTCCAATGGGCATGATCTTTGAAATACAGCTGTCGATACACTTTGGAATGATCTGGAACGGGTGCATACTTTGCAAACTGAAGCGTATTAGGGATATGTGCGTGATTACGCAAGGAACTACTAAGAAATCAAGCGTTTCCACATTCGCTGTTCAGGCACCGATATGGGCTGTGATAATATGTCAAGTAGTCGGTATAAATTTACCCTAGTAATATTAAATGACACCGGAAATATGCAAACCCTCATGATTCTGGAGCAAATCTTGGCTGAATTCGTCCGTGCGACCATTACCAGCCGTTTAACATGGCGCACGAATATGAATCAAAGGTAGAGCGAGCCACTGAAATGTTTTATGTGCGACGCAGCGACCACCTGACCTGGGAATAATTGCGTTGCGAAGGTGACACGCCCGTCGCACGCTCTGATCGAAGCAGACAACAAACGCAAGCACACGATGGCTTGGCCCACAGGCGCAGATTGTGATTGGTTGTGAAGGAATAATCTCAACATCAGCTCACTCCGTGACGTTGCTAAAATACTTCGTTCATCTGGCACGCCTGTCGTGTTCGTCATATCACCACCATCGCGCTTAAGAGCAAATTTTGTCACATCTTGAAAATTGCTCAAGTACATTCTAAGAGCTCTCTTACGTGCTGCGCAGTTGTCCAAAACAACATGGCGTCGTAAACACAGTATCGGTCACGGCGAATTCTCAAAAATGCATCTCGCTTAAGTTTTTTCAGCGTTCGGCTGGATGTGTTGCGAATAGCGCTGATTTTTCGGTGCTATTAAGCAGTGTGAAAACTAGCGGCATTGTATCGGTGTACGGTGATGCGTAGTGAAAACTGAGCTTCGGTGTGTTAACAAGCGAGATCGGCGCCTGTGCATACTACAACTAGCACTTGAGAAGGTTGCAATGTGTGTTTGTGCGCTGGTAACAGTTTATTTGCTTCACTTTCCAGTCTCTCACTTGGGTGCTGTGCGACACTTCAGATTGACAGCGTTTTGGTACGTTACTTGAGAGACCCTAAGTATGCACGGAAACGTTCGAAATACGCGCTGTGTTCGGTTCTTGCTTCGCCACTGGTTAGCCCATACGCTTCTATTTCTTTCTGAGCAGTCTAGTGTTCGAGAGTGAAATGATGTTCATTGTGAACAGTTGTGCGGTGTTGACGTTTCCAAGACTTGTTAAGAGGCTGTCCTCGTGTGACAGAAAATTGAGAAACAGCGTTGATAACTGTTTTGCCCTGCGAAATTGCGGTCGTGGGGCTTGGCATTTTTGTTTGTGAACTCTTGGCTTCTCCTTTGTGTGATAACCATGGTCCGAACGCTGTGATGTTGCGAGTCAAAGATGCGAGATGCTACATTCTGTTGTTCATCGTGTTGCTTTGGCAGCGCGCCTAGATTGTTCTTCGGTAAGAACTTGAGAGTTCTCTGTGCCAACCGGAGCCCGTGAACTTCAAGCTTTCCTTCTGCCCTCAGAAAGAGGAATGATATTACGGGTGCTTTGCTTTGGATAAAGTTGTAGGCCAGTGCCGGCCAACTACAGGTTTTTTTAGTTCGTCTGGCCATCGTTTTGCACGGCACTAGAGCCTTAACAACAGCGGGCCATGGCCAGTTCTTACACTATATCGACGAACGTGCATGCCTGGCCAGCCTCTCATTGCTATGTCATCGGAAGCTTCCATTCTGCAGATGTTCTTTGTCTGTTGGCCATAGAGCACACTTGGTAATCATGAGATGCGTGTCATGTGAGAACATGACTACATGCCACAGTCAAGGCGCTAATACATTTCGACGTGGCGTGGTGCGCTCGACCACCGGCGTTCATTTCGTCACGTCACGCTGGCGTTGCCATGCCCGACACCGGTCCTTCCATAGTACCCGCAGGTGCAGGCCGCGCTGCGTTGCTTTGACACACGCACGTTGCTTTTGGCACGTTGCTTGTTGCTAGTCAAGCATTCGTACTATAATTTGGCCGGGGTTTTTCCTTCCGTGTGCACAAGCCGGCTGTAATCACTCGTCTCAACGTCATGCCATAGTCACTGACATGATCCAGCAAGGAGCGCATTCTCTGTGTTAAAGCACGAACAACATGACTACATGCCACACTCATGATGCGCTCGTGGCCGTTTTGCTCTCTTCAGATATGCCAAATTTGGTACTACTTGTCACTAATGAATGGCGAAGGTATGTGACTGGTGCAAAAATGATAATCATGAAATGTGTGTCATGTAAGAACATGGGTACATGCAACAGTCAAGGCGGCAATACATTTCGGCATGACGTGGTCCGCGTGCTCAACGGCGTTCATTTCGTCGCGTCACGCTGGCGTTAATACGCCAGGCGCCGGTCCTACCGTATACTCACAGTCACACGCTGCGCTGCGTTGCTTTGACGCATGTGCGTCTCAGCACGTCCGGCATCCCTCCGTCATGAAAAGAGGCAGACGCAGTGTTGTCTGCGCAACGAATAGGCGCAATATGCAGCATGTCGCACCTCACGCCAGTTGCCGTCAGGCCGAGCCGACGGACGCTGGCCGCGCCTGGCGTCAGACTATAGAGTGCTCGCGTTTTGCTAACGCAGAGTCGCTGTGCCCAGCGTGCGCGGGCGTCAACGCTACATTGGAGTATATTGGGCCCTTCACGATGCGCTCGTAGCCATTTTGATGGCTCCACATTTACCAACTTTGGTGTTACGTGACGTCAAAGGATGAAAAAGCCTATTACTGATGCAAACATGATAATCCTCACATGCGTGTTATGTAAGAACATGACAACATATATACCACGAATGTAGCGAGCTCACGGCCGTTTTGCTAGGTACGCATATACTAAGTATAACGTGACACGAATAAATGATGAAGGTCAACGACACATCCAAACATGATAATCACGAAACGGAAGTTATGTACGGCATCCTTTACCTCCACCTCGTAACGTTGTGCTGATTTTATAGTCACACATGAACGATTCTCATTCGCGCTTCGCACATCATCGATTACAATTATACGAGGCAACTGCCATCTTTTTCTGAACTGCGATCTCTATTGAGTTATGCAGTGCATGTGTGAAGGTCAGTCATTTTGCATAGACGTTAGTGCATTACAGCAATATAACTATTTCATTGTGTATTTTTACTGGTTAAGAATTGTCAGATAAACACAGTCTGAATTGATGCCATTAACTCTCACTTGAGTGAACTTCGAGGAATCGAAGGAAATAGACCACTGAAGTGAAGCATTGTTACTTCTTCGTGAGGGGTTTATTCAGAGGTGATGTAACGGTCAGATCCACAAAGATACACGTACTCAAATTAGGCATGTGGTAGTAGTATCACTAAAACAAATATCCACGAGAATTCACACAATAAATCAGTAAAAATCTTGCTAAATAAAAGAAGTCAAACGGGAGAATTGCAATTTTTACCAGAATTTGTAATAATCATTTGCACTAGAACTCTTTAACACCGATGATGATGATGATGATCCAAACATTCTTTATCCAAAAAGAGATTCATGAGCTGGGGTTTAGACAAGAAGGCGAGGTGAGGCAGGTAGGTGTGATGCTTTGGATTGACTACGTCTGCGTAGAGATAGGGCCCGCGTCAATAGTTCGGAAGGCGAGTTGGGAATTACTTGCGATTACCTCTGTTGTAGGGTGGGTCATTTCCAAAGCAATTTAAGCCTCTTCGACAAGTGCTCTATTGGTGGAGTGAATCACCCTACATGCCGTGCTCCACGCCAGGGTGACAGCTACCATTGTTGTTCGATGTGGGTGTTGCGAGGCGTCTGTGTACGCGACATTGAAGTAATTCCAGAAGAAACAAAAAAAAACGTGGGGATTAATAGGCGTGGAGGTCAACCACTTCAGGAAGCCCTATTTGCTACCCTACGCTAAGGGACGGGAAAGGCGAGATTAAATTATGGAGAGGAAAGAGTGTGAAGAGATAATACCACAAAACACAGCACACACAAACATGCCGTCAGTTGGGAGATGATTTAGACTCCAACCAAAAGTCGTCAAGAAACCCGACATTTCAAAACCGACTTGGTTACTTCCTCAGGGGTGACTGCGGAGGCTACGTAGCAGCGGCGTCTTTAAAGCACTCGCGGGGTGAATAGTGACTCCTATCTCTCTCTCTCTCGGTTCGCCGTGGATCGCAGCCCGTGTGTATACACTGGGGAAAGGGTATTTAGAGAGCGGTTGATGTTATGAGCTGTCCTCTGTATGTGCCACGACTCGAGTAACAACCTTCTCCTCCAGTTCGGATTGCTTTCAAGGGTGGCCATCGCTTCGAACTTTATCTGGTAATCTAATGTCTCAGCATGTTCGGTGACTGCGCTGCGCTCTTTGTAGAACTTCCGCACGTTATTGGGGTGTTGCTTCTGTCGCTGAGGTAGCTTTTGTCTCGCCGATATACGACGAGGGGCCCTCAGTGCAGGGAATTTCGTAAAGGACACTGGGGGCCATGTTCATTGTTGGCTGGTCCTTTAGTTGGAGTTAAAAACATTTCCCAGTTTCATACCCAAACAAACAGACTTCTGTCAATTGTTTACATTCATGCCGTCGGTTACATGTTCATTACGTTCGCGTAATGGACAAACGGCTGTGATTGCTGTTACAAGCGCCTGTCCAATTTAGTTTTTCCTTGAAACTGCAGAAGTTCCTCGGTCGCCTTCAGCTGTGATGTCCACTATAGAGGAAAGACTTCCTTCAACAGACATTCGTCTATTGTTACTATGTGCTAGAACGAATGCCACTGACTGTCACTGAACATCACATGCGAAGGACCAAAGCTGCCCAGAGAGTTAATGCATGGTATCTGGCACTGCTAGCTGCCGCCTGAGAAGTTTCGAGTATATAGTAATGCCTCGGCGAAAAATGTGAAATTTGAGCCAACTAGCCACTGCGACAGTTTTGTCGCACTCTCCTTATTTCGGTTTCTTAAGAACACTGTAAACAATTTTCAAATCTGATAGCTGTGCGTACGTGGTTTTCATACTTCACGCAGCCGCATTGCCTCGTCCGAGTTGTGCACCCCTTATGCACCCTTTATGTATGCACCCCTTATGTATGGGTATTTCAGGGGCTGCACGCAATGGCTGCGCCAGTGCTGCTGGGTGCGAAACTTCATAAAATTGAGCTCCGAAGTGAGCCCGGGTCAAGTTCCTTCATATAAAATATTCACCCTTGAGATTTTTTTCAATTGGAAAGACTGCCATTCGGCATAAGGGGCAGACATAAGAACATCAGAAACTCATCCGACATAAGCAAACAACTTTATCAACGATCGGTGGAACGGTTCCTTTATTGTGTCTCCGGAAGGTGACTGGCACGGTAACTGGTTGCTTGGCGATGACGAAGACACGCTTGGTCAAGGCCCGGGCACGACTAGAGGAAGTGTGTCACATTCACTGCAGTTATAGGAGCGTCAAAAAAGGGGCTCGTGCATCTATATCTGCGAGGTAGTGGTGCGGCCAGTGGGCGGTCACAACCGGCCTAAAAAAAACCCTAACTCGTAGTCTCGTAAGGGCCACCTCTTCTAAGCGGGTAGACCTCTTTAACTAAAATTTTTTACATAGAACGCATAGCAAAAAAACCAGAGATTTTTAAATGTTTCCTATTTTGAAATATTCGTAAGACCAACGTCCGTACAAGTAACAACTTACTGTAATCGCAAACGCCTTTTTTATAAGTAATACTTTGTCACTAGCTGGCTTCCTTGAGCTTATAGTAGTATTGAAAATGGCTGAAAATTGTTTCCGCAAACAACCCTACCCCACCTATGTGATCAAAACCCCAGGCCCTACTTGCAGCAGATAAATAAAGAAAGCCCGCAGGTATTCTTACGCTATCAAAAAGCCGGTCCGTAATATGTAGGTTATCCGATTCAGTGTATCTTGTTTCTTAACACAAAGATAGGCCTAGGGAACAGTGCTTTTTAGAGAGTTGTTGATTAAACTTGGCCACTAGGCAGCCAATTCCCACTGCAGTAGCGCCACGGCGACAGCTTCCATCCACATCGAGAGGTTTCCGCCATGGCGTGCTGTGCAGTAAGGCAGTGTAATTAGCCCAGGGTACCTCAGCGAACTGCACAAACGAGGTTAGCGCAGAGGAAAACGGCGTGGCCTGTAGCGAGGGGACCATGTCAACACCGAACCCCTGCTAATTTGACCTCCAATTGAAGTATTTGCTGGAGGCGAATCCAACAGTTTGTTGGCCATGGCTTCGTAGCATCGGTTTGACGTGGGTAACGTAACCATGTTTGTAAGAATATGGGGGAAAGATACAAAATGTGAAGAATATATATGCGAAGGTCGGGCATATTACAATTTCTGTGAAGCAAGCGCTCTTTTTGAATGTTAGCTTTGCTGTCGATTGACGCCTCATGCATTGAAAAAGTTTGTTTCGGTGTGCTTTAGTGTACTTGTGCAGCAAGAAATCAGAGCCAGTATGAAAATTACAATTACCTACTTGCGCATACTACTATATTTTACTGAAACGTATTACACCTCGCAACTGAAATTTCTTACAAATATTGACAGTATGTGAAGTTTTTCGTGTTTTGGTTAGAGGTGTGTATTTCCCTTTACTTCTTTGTCACTCACCACTCTGACTGTATTGATTGCTAGGGTTTCATCTGCCATAATTTTCACTTATTAGCCCCACCACGGTGGACGAATGGCTGAGGCAATCAGCTGCTCACTCGCAGGTCGAGCGATTGACTCCCGACTGCAGGGACTGCAATTTTCGATGGAGGCTAAAGTTCTGTAAGCCCATGTGCTCAGATATGGGTGCACGTTAAAGAACTCCAGGTGGTCGAAATTTCCGAAGCCTTCCACTACGGCGCCTCTCATAACTATATGGTGGTTTCGGGATGTTAAACCCCACATATCAATTTTCAAAAAAATAGTCTCATCATCATCATTATGATCATCATCATCAACAACAACAACATCAGCCTGACTACGTCCACTTCCGGACAAAGGCCTCTCCCATGTTCCGCCAGTCAATTTGCTCTTGTGCTTGCTGCTGCCAATTTATACCCGCAAATTTCTTAATCTCATCTGCCCACCTAACCTTCTGTCTCCCCCTAACCCGCTTGTCTTCTCTGGGAATCCAGTTAGTTACCCTTAAAGACCGTAGGTTATCCTGTCTACGCGCTACATGCCCGGCCTTTGTCCATTTCCTCTTCTCGATTTCAACTATGATATTCTTAGCCCCCGTTTGTTCTCTAATCCACTCTGCTCTCTTCTTGTCTTTCAAGGTTACACCTACCATTTTTTTTCCTGTCCTCGCTGCGTCATCTTCAATTTAAGCTGAACCCTTTTTGTAGGTCTCCAGGTTTCTTCTCCATAGCTAGGTACCGGCAAGATGCTGCTGCTATATACCTTCCTCTTGACGGATAGTGGCAATCTACCTGTCATGATTTGAGAGTGCTTGCCAAATATGCTCCACCCCATTCTTATTCTTCTAGTTACTTCAATTTCGTGGTTTGGCTCTGCGGTTACTGCCTGCCCTAAGTAGACATAGTCTTTTAGAACTTGAAGTACACTATTACCTATCTCGAAGCGCTGCTCCTTTCCAAGGTTGTTATACATTACTTTCGTTTTCTGCAGAATAATTTTAAGACCCACCTTTCTGCTTATTGGATGACGGTGGTTGTCAATACCATCCATTGCGTACGAAGGAAACCACACACGAAACTCAAAGTGCCGAAAGAAATAAAAACGTACCACCAGTCATCAAGCAGCCCTTAATGGGCTCGCATTAACTCACAACCAGCCACGACACTAAAGTATATCGCCGCGGCGGCAGGTTCTAAGTAACCACATTGTTCCTAAGAATGGTCCGGACCACTCTTATGATTTTCTCTTAGCCACGCTGTTTTTACGCTAAATTTTGTTTCGTGAATCCACTTACGAGCACATTTCGGTGACGTAAGCAATTATAGCAACTGCATCACCATTGCTGACATGTTCCCGGGCAGTCGCCGCGCGCTTTATTGCAGCGGCCGATGTGACAATGATGGCCTCTTACGAAGTTTTTTTTTTCGTTTTGTGAATTGACTTGCGCAACAAAACTTCTCTTGTGCAAAAACATTTTCCTAAGTGAATTTCGTGAATCCAGCCCCTGAATAATTGTAAATCTTGTAGAAGCAGTAACCGCTTCCTTATTGCTGTATTGTGACCCAGTGACTTTAAATGGCGTAGTATATTGAACTCATGTGTTGACGCGATTGCTTTTGGTCTGTGCTCTCAATTAATACTGCTGCTCTCTGGCGACGTGGAATTGAATCCTGGCCCAACAAGGAGCAGTGAAATAGCCGCCGTCTTAGATTCTATCAAACGCATCGAGGACTTTTTAGAAACTATTCGATCAGAGATATACGGCCTTAAAACTGCCCAAACTGCCCAGGAACAAAACATTTCTTCAATTGCCAACCAAATTGAAAACCTAGACAAACCAGAGCCCCAAACTAGTAACCCTAGCGATAACGATTCATCCCAGATAAGCCGTGAAATTTCTCTGCTCAAAGTCGCAACTATTGACGCCAGCAACCGCTTACGACGCAACAATCTCCTCTTTCTTGTTATGAAATACAACATTAAGAAAACATCGGCAGAGTCGGAACAAAAATTATCCACGTTTTGCGCTGACAAGCTTAAAACTACTCTTGAACCAGTTACGAAAGAGCGCGCACACCGAATCGGGAACCTTTTCGAAAAATAAAACTCGACCTATCATTGTTAAACTAGCCCACTACAAAACGAAGGAACGCCTTTTGAGCTGTGGTCGCATGCTTAAAGACAAGGACTTCGCCATTAGGCAGGACTTCGCAGCTGCCGCCCGCATTGCGAGGTCAAAGCTGTTGCACTTCATCCACCCCCACAAGTGCGCATTTAAGCAGAGTCTCGACAGACTTCACGTGGACAAAAAGTGCTACATGTAAAAACAGAATAATGACAAAATTGTAGAAATATACAAAAACAGTTTGTGCTTTCCATAGCTGATGAATCTCAAGGTGTGAGCAATAAAACCACTCAATGACGCTCCTCTGTCCTCTGTACCTCTAACTCTCGACCAAGCCGATCATCAGTGCTAAATATAGGTGTTGCCTTCACTAATATACGAAGCGTGCTGCCTAAACTCGACAAACTACACAGCTTTGTTGAAGATGTAGAAGCCGACATTGTCCTTCTAACAGAGACGTAGTAACACGAAGGTGTTCTCGACCACGAAATCTTGCCGTCTAAAATGGGCTTCGATTTATATCTACATGATCGCACTAATCGTAGGGGCGGAGGCGTGCTCATGGCTTTTAGAAAGAATCTATCATCTTCTCTTGTCACTCATGACGACACATTAGAATTAACTTGGGTGCGAGTCTCAAACGTTGCCGCAAAGGCAATTTTTGGCATCTGTTACCTACCGCCTAACACTGAACCAGGTTTTTCCATCCTCCTTTCAAAGTCACTCACCCGGATTAAAAATATGTTTTCGGAAGCCCCCTTTTTTTTGCGGTGATTTAAATTTCCCTCAAGTGAACTGGCATTTACTTTCAACCCCTGGAGCAACTCTGTCAAACGAATCCAAGCAATTCCTCAATCTGACGCTTTATTTCAACCTACACCAAGCTATAACATGCCCCCCAAGAGGCGATAACACTTTAGATCTTCGTCTAACGTCAAGCCCGGATGACATAAAACGCACAGCAGTACCCTCTGGATTCACTGACCATAACCTTATCCACAAGCGCATATCACTGGCTCTGATTACAAGGTCGCCAACTGAAGAATTCATAACTTATTACAAACGAGAAAAATTTTGACACTAACAATGACAAACTTGGTTCCTTTCTTGACAGTTTTCGCGGATCATATCAAACCCGTTCAGTAAACGCAAACTGGCAGATATTCAAAAACGCAATACTAAACTTAGAAAAAGAGGACATTCCAACCACCCGCGTAAAATTGGATTCCAATAATCATTGGTTCAACAAACAACTCGAAAGCCTGTTAAATAAAAAAAAACGTCTCTACAGGACCGCCACTCAATCCAATAACCCTTTAGCGTGGGAAAATACCACCAATGCGCCAAAAATATGTTTAGGAACTACAGCAAGCCAAAGACAAATATTTCTCTTGTAGTCTACTATCTATCCTCCGCTCAAATCCTACTAAATTCTGGCGCATGCTCTCACAAAAATCTAAATGCTAACATAAATCTTCTTGACCCAAACGGCGAACAATTAGACACAAAAAACCTTGCCACCACCTTAAATGACTACTTTTCGTCTGTATTTTCTACCCCTAACACTGCCCAGCCCACACGACTACTTACCCGTTCCCCCGGTGCTGTGTTCCCAGAAATAGCATTTAACCCTAAAGAATCGCTAAAGTAATCACTGGTCTTAAGATATCTTCAGCCCCAGGAGATGACCAAATAACCCCCAAACATTTAGCTAACACCGTCACAGTGGTTAGTCAGTTAACAACTTCACAGTGGTTAGCTTCATCTTCATGCAGTCTATTGAAACAAGCGAAATTCCAGACGATTGGAAGTTAGGCCGAATAGTCGCAATCGTCACATCTGGAGAACAATCTAATCCAGCAAACTACCGCCCAATTTCCCTGAATAGCATTCCCTCTAAATTACTAGACCAAGTTATAACTTCTCACATAGCGACTCACCTTGAATCAATAAATTTCTTCTATAACCACCAGCACGGTTTCTGAAAGCACTTCTCATGCGAGACCGAATTGGCCGAGTTTACCCACGACCTACTAAAAAGCATGGATGGTAACCTTCAGATAGATGCCATATTCCTTGATTTTTCGAAAGCTTTTAATCGCGTGCCACATAATCTATTACTTAGCAAAGTTCATTCGCTTGGCATTGCCCCGAACATTGTCTCCTGGGTCGAACACTTCCTCTCTAACCGTAAACAATTCACCTCTGCTAATAATCATAACTTCTCTTTAACTATCGTATCATCAGGCGTACCTCTGGGCAAGGGCTTATCACCCCTTTTATTTTTATTTTTCATAAACGACCTAACCACAAACATTCAAAGAAATCTACGACAGTTTGTGGACGACTGTGTCATGTACTTCCTCATTCACAACATTGAAACCAACACTAAATTACAACAAGACCTCAACACAGTTGCGCTATGGTGCCAAGACTCAGCAATGCCGTTAAACCTAACCAAATGCAAATCGATGCCATTTTCCCGTCAGCGCGCCACTGTTCTCTCGGTGTGCACATGTACCCAACTCTTTCATTTGCGCCGCACTTGCGGTCTATTTGCTCAGACTCTCTGCGGACGCTTGGATTTCTGCGCTGTAATCTAAAATCAGCCTCTCCACACGTTAAAAAACTAGCATACTTAACATACGTACGCCCAAAGCTTAAAATGCATTGTCCATCTGAAATCCATCCCAGGCATATTTCGCTAACTAACTAGAATCAGTCCGAAACCACGCTGCCCGCTTTATAACCTCGAAGTTCTCCGCAGAAATCAGCGTCACCACCCTAAAACAATCAATCCAACCACCATCTCTCGCGTAACGCCGCCTGGTCTCACGCCTATGCCTCCTGCACAGTTTCTTTTTCCGCCCAAAATCAAAACACAAACGTTTACAGCCTCATAACATAACTTCTTCTCGCATTAACCATTCTAACGCCATTGCACCAACCAACGGCCGTACATCTGCAACGAACGACTCCTTTTTCCTCCATGCAATTACCCTTTGGAATCGCCTCCCCGACTCCATAGTTACCACACCTGACCACACATCATTCCACGCAAAATTAGAATCCCACTTTGATTCCGCCCAGTAACCCATGGCTGTAGATATATCCCACCAGCGTAATGTATGCAAAAATTTTTTGCCATACTGTTTGTACTCATTTTCCCAGTAAAAGTTTCTTTTGTTTATTGTTTGATTAGTTGTAATTCTGGACCAAACTACCATATGCGTATTTAGGACTGTATTGTTCATGATAAGCTGTTCACATTGAATCGTACACCCTCACAGCGTATTTGTTGCCCACCCCCCTTATGTAATGCCCTCGGGCCCTTAAGGATGCAATAAATGAAATTAGTCCTTATGCAGTGAGAAATGTCCGGATGTAGCAAAACTGAAATTCTAATTTCAGTTCATTGGTTAAATATTTATGTCACTACTATGTTTTTGAGTCAATGCAGCACTGTGCATTGGATTTATAAGGTAGTCACGAAATATAATGCGCATTTACATAAGTTGATGTATGTTTATTCCCCTCTTTCCTCAAGGAATTAGGCCCAGAAAAACAATAAATAAAAAGTGGGCCTGGTGGTTTTGCAACAGCTCTAATTTAATTTTTATTAGGGTTCAGTAGTCCGTGATAAACTACTTAGTCACTGCAATGTGCGGTGATTATCAAACGAGCTGTGCCTAAAGAAATTATCCTTCGCTTGCCAAGTGTGCCATACCGTCTGTTTTGTCTAAGAGACATCATTGTATCGGAAAACAGGCAAGCTGTTATCACCTTACAGCAATCTCCGTTCATTTTACAGACTTTTTGTGTGCATTTACATGATGACTTTGATGAACTACAGCAATAACAACCTTGCCAAGGCGTAAACTATAATATAAGCAACAACCTGACTTGCGAAGACGGAATTCATATTTTAAACTTGTATCTGACTTTGCATATTCAGCTTAGCTAGTTTTTTTTCTAGTAAGTACTTTTGCGGAAGGTCACCAATAGATTTCGACCTAGATCAGTGCCAATTTTTTGTCATTGTAATGAATGGACATTCATTCATTGAGTTCAGTGAAGTATCCTGAGACTCGGCGATTATTGCGGTACCTGAATGATCACCTCTCCATCACCCCCTTATTTATGTGTGGTCCCTGATATCTGCATCGGCGGCGCGACGAGACAGAAAGATGACTGAAAGAATTAACATTGCCACCCGGACTCTGACCTACGAGTGCCATTAAAACGCCTCCTACAGTTTCATGCCAGTGCAAATGCGCGCTCATCAGCAGGAGCCGTCGGTCCGCCTCAATTCAGGGAGTGGTCGTGATGCGGCGCTATGTGAGAGGTTGCACTGATCGTGACGCATGTGCTTGCGAGTGCTTTTCCCTGAAAATGCGACGGACTTGTTTTTTACACCAATATCATACGTCTGTCATATTCTATGCTTTCTACAGCTTCCTTCTGGCTCGAAACAACACCGCCGCCGCGTCACAGAGCAGCACATGCAGAAACATTGCAGTGACGCTTTCCCATTGGTTGCCCGCATAGCGCCACCAACGGCGATGCGCTATCTCAAAACACCGTATATTTCACAGAGGCAGCGTGACTGCCAGTCTTGCGAACACGCGGAAAGCAAGACGCCGCCCCACAGGTCTGTACACAAGTGAACAAAAAATTACTTCATAAGATTTACGCCATGAGACACTGCATGAGGTGTTGCTCTCCGCCATGGTGCCCGCAAAGCACACCTAAAGGCTAGGCGATTGGAGAGAGCGGGAAAGGGCTAGAGGAGGAGGTGGTGAGTACCTGGATTGGGCGCATCTGGCTGGCATTGATAAAATAGAGGAGACGTTGGCCATTACCCGCCAAGAATAATGGTCACCTCTGAATAGTTTTATGGACATATTTTACTTTATTTTATCTCACATATTCACTACAATGCAAGCAAAGACTACAAATACCACTCTCAATGCATATGTAAGTAATTGGAACTTCTCAGGCTTGTAGAGCGCGATACATTTCTGCTAAAATATTACTTTTAGAACTTCTTTGTATAAAAGCGCAAAGATAGAGCTGTGAGTGTTTATTGAAACTCTACGTATCTCACCTCTGTGAAGCCATAATGATACAGGTAATTAGTTTTGCCATCAACTCTTCAAGAAAATTGCGTCATTCATACCATCACAATTCATACCGTCATAATTGTGTAATTCATGCTATCATGTGGGCTACTGATATCTCAATTGCTCACTCAATAGCGTAATGTTTTACTAGTAATTCTTCAGCTCTCATTACTGATGATTTAATTATTTATTAAGAATAATTCATTTATTGTACCCTCAGGGCCCAAATGCAGTACAGAGGAAAGTGGGAATACGTAAGAATACTGAAAAAAACATAAAAGCACCTAGAAAAAAAAACTGCCGAGTCGATGGTAAAAACTCGCATCAAAGCAAAAAAAGCAGCTGCGGCGGGGGTACAAAGAAACCACTTTGGTAAAGAAAAAGATTATACAAACAGTAACACACATAAATATATTGCCAAAAGCATTCGTTTTATGGAGCCAATAATATCAGTTATGTCAGCGACGTTGAGGGAAGGCCATTCCAGCTGACACAAGTTCTGGGCATGAATGAATCTTGAAAACATTTAGGATGACTTGATGGAATTCCAACTTTATTGTGGTAATCAATGCGAGCTGATATATATGAGTGTTTTAGGAGAAACTTGTTTTTCAAGTAGTCATTGTAGTAAATAGTATGAAAAAGACATATTGAGGTAACAGAGCTGCGTTGAGAGAGAGAATGGAGGAATAAACTTCATTTCATAGCGGTAACACTACTTGTTCAGTGATTGTTAAAGAGCATAAAACCACAGGCACGGTTTCGCACAGCTTTCAGATCAAAAATGAGTGAATCAAGCCAGGGCTTCCGACAGGTGCAGAATATTCTCATTTCGAGCGAACCAGTGTTTTATAAAGCAGTATCTTTACTGAACTGCATGAATTGAAAAATCTTCTGCTACGATACTCAAGCTTGCGGTTGACGTTATTTATGACATGATCGATATGAGTTTTCTTAGACAGGTTAGAAAAAATTTTAACGCTAAGGTACTTATAAAAGAACAAAGTTTCAGGAGCAACACTGTTAGTGTGATAAAAAGGAGGTTCGTTACAATTACGAGAAATGCAGATCTCCTTGCACTAATTAGCGTATAGTGTCATACTCCAAATGTTACACCATTAATGTTCGATTGAAGGCAAGAGGCGTCGTTATTATCGTTAATCTCACGGTAAATAATACAATCATCAGTAAAGAGATTTATTGAAGAACAGATATTAGTTGACAAGTCATTTCTATAGCAGAGAAAAAAGAGGAGCCGAGAGCGGACCCGTGAGGCATGCCAGAAAGGGCGGGTAAGGATGCGAATCCAAATTCTTAGCTGTTACGAACTGGGAACGGTTTAAAAGAAAGTGAATAAACCATGCATGCACATTAGGTCAGTGTAAAATGACGTAATTCAAGAAATGGAAGGCTATGCAAAACTTTGTCAAACGCTTCCGAAAAATGTAAATATGTGCAGTGTGTCTGAGATCCACAATCGAGGATGCAGTGAAGGTCTTCTGTGAAACATATGAGCTAGGTTTCTCATGGAAATGAGTTACGGGGTTAATGCTGGGTGTGCTGAAAAACGAATTGGATTCTAAAACGGAGACGAGATGAGAGTATATAATGTGCTCCATGATTTTACTTGGTGTACTGGTGAGGGAAATGGGACGAAAATTGTCAGGGCAATGTTTATTGCCATACATGTGCAGAGGAATCACTCTTCCAACTTTCCAATCAATTCAAATACATCCTACTTCAGGAGATTATTCAAACAATTTAGTAAGAAACATGGAACAATACGACTTGGTATTAATATAATTTTGGAGTTAATGATACTAAGGTGTACCACGAAGAGAACGAAAAACGTAACGACGTTAAATTTCTCTTATCCTTAGGCACCCTGTTATGGCGCGCCACCATCTTTTGTATTCGGAACAGCCTTGAAGCTGAATTAGTGCCGTCCTATCGCCTGTCAGCAATTGAAGCCAATATACTTATCAGCGCCTCGCACATATTCTACGCCCAGCTTTTCTTTATGTTGCTCTGTTTCGCTCAGTTCTCCTCTCTTGAGCACGTTTTGGGAATCGCTCGTTAAAGTTGCCTAGTATGAGGTCTACGAATGAATAAACCGCAACACAAAGCAGAGAGACCAGCGCAGATTGGGAGTGCCGTGGAGCGGTAGGACACCACGGTACCCCGCCGCGGTGGTCTAGTGGCTAAGGTACTCGGCTGCTGACCCGCAGGTCGCGGGTTCGATTCCCGGCTGCGGCGGCTGCATTTCCGATGGAGGCGGAATTGTTGTAGGCCCGTGTACTCAGATTTGGGTGCACGTTAAAGAACCCCAGGTGGTCAAAATTTCCGGAGTCCTCCACTACGGCGTCTCTCATAATCATATAGTGGTTTTGGGACGTTAAACCCCACAAATCAATCAATTAGGACACCACGGTGCCGCAAGACAATTGCTTCATTTGGCTTACTAAGGCCCATGGCAGTTTTGTCAAGTATTCAGTCTCTATCGAGCAACTGTACCTAGCGGCAGTTGCAACTTCTTGGCCTAATTCTTCGCAAGCAACCGTAAGACTCCTTTCCGGCCATTTGAGCAGCATGCGTCGCCTCCGGTGAGTTATCCGCCAGAATATGTTATCTCGACAACGTATATTAGTGCTCGTGTGTAACATGGCATCCTATGATGTTTGCTTTCTTTGACATTTTTTTCTCGTTGCTTTTTTTACGAGTCAAACATGCAACATTTCACTCGTCAGTGTTTCCCTTGTGCATTACAAATTTTGCTTTTCGCATACCCAGTGTTGTAAACGTTGTATAATCATTTTGTAATACTTTGGTAGCCATTTAGCAACGTGTGCATTGTTTCATGATTGACCGCACGCTGTTTTCGTTTGTTTTTTGTTGCTTTTCTCTCTTTGTGGCTTGCTTATTTTATGTAAACCTTAAACTGATGTAGTTTGGATGCATTTTCTTTTCATTTCCTAATTTCTTGAAGTTTTGAAAATCGACGTCAAATTGTTTTGTCATGTTTTGTGCTCTGCGGATTTTTGTAATGCCAAGTGAAAAGGGGTAGGAGCCTCGTCAAGCTGCTAACATAGCAGCTTTTTGCTCTTATCCTTGCGTTTTCTTTTTCGCAACTCCGTGAAGAAAATGCTCAATAAAACTGAAACTGAAACTGAAACTAAACTAAAAGCTGTGTCCGGGCTACTAAGCACGTGAATATCGGTTTCAATGACAGTTATGGTGGTCTCATTTTAGCAGTAAAAGAGTGTTAAAACCTTGCATTAAAAATTCTGAATAGAAGTACCAATCGAACAGTGTTATACCTAAAAGGCGAGCCATTTTACGAATAAAATAGCGCTTAACGACACAAGAATAAAAAACTAAATAAAAATTTTAAAAAATAAAAAATTTTGACCGAATATATCACCTAAGTTCCAACGTGGCCTCTTTCCGTTACTTTTATTCATATGACAAAAAAAAAGACTGGGGACACCAGCATATATTGCAAGTGCAGAATGCCCAGTAGGGTGAAGGTGCAGTCTTTTATTTAGCTACCTCTTGAAACACATATTTACTGCACAGTTTTGGGACTGTAGGACACCTAGTTAGCACCATGATTCAGCGTTGTTGCGTACGTAAATGCGGATATCAATAGGCTGGTAATAGACGTCTTGAACTCTCTCTCATTTTGGTATGCCGTGGCTTGTTTGCGAATACTTCCACTTTTACTTGAGTCGTGCCGTGGTATACAGAGATGACTGGTTTGCACGTTTTCATAACTACGCTATAAAGTTTTCTCAAAATGATACTGATAAAGTAAAAAAAAAACAGCAAGCTATTCGATCCCTTAAGCAACATAGCATTTTTTCACAGGTATTGGGGTGCTGTAAGCGATAACAGTGCGTTTTAGAAGCAAAACACAGCACTTGCTTTGAAAAATGTTTTATCTTCACGAAATAAGCGTGTTTTTTTTAAAAGGACAGATGAAGCTTGGTGAAAGAAAAGCTTACACCTGATAGTTGTTGTCTACCACAACAAAATAAAAAAAGTAGCACGTGGTAAACAGGAGCGGTAGAGAACCAGAAATATCTGAAAGAAAAAAGCAAGACAACAGAGTAGGGCAGCCCGAATCGGATTCCGATAACGAATCAGTTACGTGCCTGTACATCCCGGTATCGACGAAGAAAGAAAGAACGCTTTCAATCCACAGCGGAAAAGAGCATGTCCAATGGTGGTTCTACTGAGATAAGAGATATATGGCATGCATGCTATGCAGAGGGCTTGGTTCTCTTGCTGCAACGTACGAAACACGACTAACGCTTTCAGTGCTAAGTAAAGGCCGGCAATCATAAGGGCTCCTATTTTGCAATATCTTAGAGCACAGTGCCGGTACCATGGAGCTCGCGTGCTTCTTGCAAAGCAACACTGGCGAGGAACCCTTGCTTCTCTGCTACTTGCAGAGAGTTCTATATTAAAAACTTACTTCAGAGTAATCGGAGTAGAAGCGAACTTAAAATGGCTAATGGCAGAGCAGACTTTTAATTATGATGCTATAACCACAATCTCCACCATACCATACCCTGCCCTTCTATTGGTATAGTATGGCGCGTAGGTCAGCAGTATGGCGCGCAACTGCTGACCTAATATGGTTGTGGAAACGAATCGAGGCCACGCAACTGAATTTCGTATACAGGTGAAAACAATAGAGACACGTGCGTTTAGACTTAGGTGCGCGTTAAACAAGCACAGGAGGTCGATATGTCCAACTCCTTTCACTATTGTGTCACGCCCACTCAAATTGTAGTTTCATGGTGTGATACCCCGCACGAAATGTTATACCGTAGACTGGTCAATATTAACGTCATTGTTTCCGGTTGCTCTAAGAAATTATCATTTGGCTTTGCGTATGTGGTGACTATGCTACGCAGTCTTTAGCAAGGGCAGGATTAAGGATGACGCACATAATGGACTTTGTGGTGCCGCACGCAGCGTCACGTCTTCTCTCGAAAAAGCGGCCGCACCCGCGTGATAATCACATTATCGCTGGCTGCCAAGAAGTGTCACTTTGTTGTGGTCCTAGTGCATGGACCCCTGTCAGCGCACGAATGTTGCCGTTGGAGTGCTGGCATAATGGCGCTGATTTTAGCACAATGTCACTCATAACTTGAAATTATTGGAGTGAATATTGCTTACTTTTGTAGCGTGAGCTGTTGTGTGCTCGCGAACTCATCGTATTTTGGTGGCGTAGTTGCCCCCTCCCCCAAATGTCGCGGCCGCCCATGTGCATCGCAGCTATTGCGCTGATTTAGCAGAAATACGAGGGTTCGAGGTGCACTGAGCCCAAGCTTTGTGCGTAGCGAGCAGATGCTTCACTATAGAACCATGGCAGCGCCTTCTTTAATAATGAAATATATATATATATATATATATATATATATATATATATATATATATATATATATATATATATATATATATATATATATATATATATACATATATATATATATATTATATGCAAGCTTCTTACATGAAGAATCTTGCACAGCAGAATCAAAGAACCCTAGTAGGCGTGACATTGTGTGAAATGCGTGATGTGTAAGGTTAAATGCTTCGGCAGGTATTGTGGCCTTTCAGGTGACAGTTGTCAATCGGTTCTTTTCTAACTTTTAAGCCTTTTTTTCTTGCATAGGCAATAAATATAAATATACTATTCATACGACAACTACTAATAATAATAATATTAATAATATTATTATTAAAATAAAAATAATCATAATACTAATAATATTAAATGCGAAATCCACCGCCATTATTCACTTCTCTCAATAGCATCCACCAAAGAAACAATAATGTGTTTAGCTACAAATCTGCCTGTCTTGTCTAAAGTTGCTCATTTGGTGCTCAGGTGTTCCTACAACTGGGACGATGTTCTCCAGTGATCATGACGGCGAAGAAGCTAACAATAATACATGTTTCAACGTCCGAAAAGTAGGGTATGATTACGAGAGACGACTTAGTGTATGGCTCTAAAAACGTTTGTCATCTGGAGAACTTTGCCCGGACATAAATCTAAGTACACTTTCCTCAAGTCTTTTCGCCTCCATCGAAAGCGCAGCCATTGTAGACGTTGTTCAAACAGGCGCCCAGCGTGTAAGAAGTCAAGCATCATAAATCCTACATTACCAGCGGCGCATCAACAAAGGAATCAGTCGGCATCACACACGAATCTCTTTAGCGGACATAGTTGTGCCTGAGTACTGAAAACTAAAATTATATGATAAATATATGTCAATCTTGTGAATATAAAGACAATGCGTTCATAGAACATTATATCTTCGGGCGAAGACACAGATGGTACTTGGATAACGGTTACTGCGAGCATGCAGCCACTCGCTCTCCGAAGCCTGTCAGATTCCTTCATTATCAGCCGTGAGATGGGCTTTCAGATGCGAAGCAGCTTATGGCGATATGCAAGGTGGTGTGTGCTCACCCTTAATGCGCGTGCGCAACAGCTGGCTCAAGCACTGCCAGAACGCACTCACGCGCTAGCGCTTTCGAGCATGCACAAATAGTTGCGATGAACCAACGCGTTGTATCCTAGGGAAAATGTGCTGGGTCCTGCTTAGGTGACCATGGTTTGCCGCTGTTTTTAAACGTGGTATGCCCCCCCCCCCCTTGTGTTGCTTCGCATCGCCTCACGGTCCCATTTATTGGGAGGTGGTGTAATTTTATTACTTGGTGTGACCAGCTCTGCGCAAGTTTTTCTCACGAAACAAGCGCAGGCAACAGCCAGTGCTCAAGTACTCACGACCACCTCACCAAGAGTGAACCTGCGCCTGCTGAAGCTCCGTTCCAATAGGAAGCTATGAAATTGTGCTCTCATCGCCATCTTTTTTAAAGGCAGTGACACACACTATGAGAGTACATCAAGAGAGCGATCATCTGAAACATTGTGAGGCCTTGAATGACATAAAAGCATCGCTATGGCTCACCGGCCCACAAGGCACTGTTTCGCTTCTTCAGAATGTTGATACGGCACAAGGATGGTGGTGCCATCAAGTCGGGCATGGTGGACCCGGCACTGCCATGACGCTAAGCGGGACACTGTTTTTCATTCTGCGGGGTTTGCTGGGAATCGCCACCGGTTTACCAACGACTAGTCAGGTGTGCCACGAGGTGCGCCAAGCCAGCGATGCATACCAGCTTTTCAATTCGGTCTCGTCATCAAATCATCTTGCACCATCGCATGATAGCGCGGAATTTCTGGCGACACCTATCGACCAACAAAGCGTGACGTCATCAACAGCCGAGGATATAAAACAGATGCCTCATGACTACCGCTACATTGGGCACGGCGGACTCGGCAATGCGATGACGCTAAGCAGTAAACTGTTTTTTGCACTGCAGGTTAGTTTTCATACTGTATGTTTCAGAGTGACTGTCATGGCCTACTGGTCCTGCCGTGCCCCAAACGGTGGTATAGCATTGTTTATAAATGTTTATGCTGAAGTTGCTGTTGTGCGGTGACGTGAAAGTGAACCCTGGACCTACACAAAAAGAAATTTTTGAAGAGCTGCTGCAGGACCAGAAGGCCTTGCAATGTGGCCAAATGAATTAAAGACAGAAATAGCGGACATGAAAAAGACGATTGAAAGGCTTACCAATAAAGTGTTCGAACGTAGCACTGAACCCTTCCTTCCTTCAGGACAAACTGATAAAGTACAGGAAGTGCTACAGTCAGTGGAGCATATCATGAACTTTCAAGCCAAAAAATTTACAGATCTGGAGGACCGACGCAGACGAACTAATTTAATAGTTCATGGAATACTCGAATCATCCGATGAAACAGAAACGTCGCCTAATGATAAGGTTGTGACAGGCGTGTTCGAACTTGAACTTGGCGTGAAATGTACATCCATTCGTCGCATTCATCGACTTGGACATCACAAAGGAAAGCGCGCACTGATCATATTGTCACGGGGTCGTGACGCGGCAAAAACAGAAACTTCGTGTTGGGATTTAACTGTTTATTTAGGCGAACCTGTGCCCGGTAAAGGGAAAGTCTAATTACAGCAGCAGTCTTGCACAGATAGCAGTCTCGGACTGATAGCGGCGAACGCAGCGTCCGCCTTCGATCAACAACTGACAAGCTGCGAAGCGCGTCGGCATTTATACTCTTGCCGTCGAATGTTCTAGCGTTATCGCTGGCGGTGGCGTAGGTTCCAGAACAATCTGTACCGTTTGCACAGTGGGCGTGATCTTATCGAAATGATCTACTACAGTCCGGAACCTTCTCGAAAACTGCAGGCGCGGTTTGCGCTGAGAATCATGTGGTGTTTTGGGACGACAACAAAAACTTGGGAAATGGAACGTGGCATTGCCCCCCTCAGAAAAAAGGCATCGTCCCGATACTTTAACTAAAGATGAAGTTACAATAATCATGCAAGAAAGTACAATGAATAAATTATGATACAATAATACAAAAAAACACTGTTTCAGTTTGTTAACGCGCATAAAACGGCTTGAAGCGCGCGACAAGGACGACTTCAGGTCGCGATCGGCGTCGTTGAGAGTTCGTGATGCCGTCGGGGACAACCTCGTAATCAAGTGGGCTGAGGCGTCGAACCACCCTGTATGGTCCGAAGTACCGTCGCTGAAGCTTTTAACTTAGTCCACGTCGACGTATCAGCGTCCACACCCAAACACGTTCACCGGGCTGGTATTCCACGAAGCGTCGTCGAAGGTTGTAACGGTGGCTGTCGGTTGTCTGTTGATTCTTGATATGGAGACAAGCAAGTTGTCGGGCTTCTTCGGCGCGTTGAAGGTACTCGCTCACATCGAGGTTTTCTTCGTCGTTGACGTTGGGTAACATGGCATCGAGCGTCGTTGCCGGGCTCCTTCCATAGACCAATTTGTATGGGGATATCTGCGTCGTCTCCTGCACCGCCGTGTTGTATGCGAAGGTCACATACGGAAGAATGGCGTCCCACGTCTTGTGTTCGACATCGACGTACATTCACAGCATGTCGGCGATTGTCTTGTTAAGCCGCTCGGTGAGGCCGTTGGTCTGTGCGTGGTACGCTGTTGTCCGGCGGTGGTTTGTTTGGCTGCACGCCAGGATTGCTTGAGTTAAGTCGGCAGTGAATGCCGTTCCTCTGTCGGTGATAAGTACCTCTGGGGCGCGGTGACGTAGGACGATATTTTCGACGAAGTACTTACCTACCTCGGATGCACTGCCTTTTGGCAGGGCTTTTGTCTCGGCGTAGCGGGTGAGGTAGTCGGTAGCTACCACGATCCACTTGTTTCCGCAGGCCGGCGTCGGGAACGGTCCCACTAAGTCCATACCAATCTGCTGGAAATGTCGGCAAGGTGGATCAATTGGCTGCAGAAGTTCCGCTGGCCTTGTCGGCGGTGTCTTTCGTCGCTGACAGTCCCGGCATGTCCTCACATAACGAGTGACGTCGGTGGTAAGACGTGGCCAGTAGTACTTTTCTTGTATCCTCGCGAGCGCGCGAGAAACACCGAGGTGCCCTGCCGTCGGATCGTCGTGCAGGAGTTCTGGTCGCAGAGCTGAAGGCATCCCAAGAAGGTACTTAGCTCGAAGCGGTGAAAAGTTTTTCTTTTGTAGAAGACCGTTTCGTAGAAAGAACGACGCAAGTGCGCGCTTGAATACCTTCGGGACATCGGCGGTCCTGCCTTCGAGGAATAATTTGCTTCTGCTTTAGATAGCGATCGGCTGGTGTAACTAATAACCCTTTCAAGTCCGTCAGCTTCTCTGCACAAGAACGGCGCAAAGACCTACGCTGCTTCCGTCAGTATGTATTTCTGTCTCGGCGAATTCGTCGAAATGGGCAAGTAACGGAGGCGTCTGGAGGCGATGTTTGAGCTCTTGGAAAGCGTGTTCCTGTGGCGTTTCCCACTTGAACTGCACGTCGACCTTGGTAAGGTTAGTGAGAGGATCGGCGATGCGGGCGAAGTTTTTCACGAACCACCTATAATAGGCGCACAGACCCAGAAATCGGCGCACGGATTTCTTGTCAGTGGGCGGCGGAAAGTCGGCGATGGCGGCTGTTTTCCTTGGATCGGGATGAACGCCAGACTTGCTGACAACGTGCCCCAGAAACAAGAGCTCCTCATACGCAAATCTTCACTTTTCTGGCATCAGTGTGAGTCCGAAAGTCTTGATGGCTTGAAGTACAGCTTCAAGGCGCCGAAGATGCTTGTCGAAACTCGAGGAAAACACAACGACGTCATCCAAGTACAGAAGGCAAGTCTGCCACTTCAATCCTGCCAGTACTGTATCCATAACGCGTTGAAAAGTTGCAGGCGCTGAGCAAAGGTCGAAGGGCATCACCTTAAACTCGAAGAGGCCATCCGGTGTTATAAACGCCGTTTTCTCTCGGTCTCTTTCGTCGACTTCGATTGGCCAATAGCCAGTATTGAGGTCCATTGACGAAAAGTACTTGGCGTTATGGAGCCGATCAAGTGCGTCGTCTATTCGTGGGAGAGGATACACGTCCTTTCTTGTGATCTTGTTCAGGCGGCGATAATCCACGCAGAAACGTAAGGTCCCATCCTTTTTCTTCACTAACGCCACGGGGGATGCCCATGGACTCTTGGATGGCTGGATAATGTCATCCCGCAGCATTTCATCAACTTGCCTCTTTATGGCCTCTTGTTCTCGCGTCGAAACCCTGTACGGACTCTGACGGAGTGGTCTGGCGTTTTATTCGGTTATGATGCGATGTTTCGTGATTGGGGTATGCCGAATTTTCGATGATGACGAAAAGCAATCTTCGTATTGCAGGAGCAGGGCCTTGAGCTGTTCTTGCTTATCGTTCGGAAGTCTGGGATCGACGTCAAAAGCAATGGGAGGGGCTTGGTTCCTCTGAGCAGGTTCTACAGAATCGGCGATGGCGAAAACACTGGTGGCTCCGACAATTTCTTCGATGTATGCGACCGTTGTTCCTTTGTTCACATGTTTGTACTCATTGCTGAAATTCATAAGCATAACCGTTGCTTTGCCTCCCCGCAGCTCTGCAATTCCTCTTGAGACGCAAATATTTTGGGTGACCAACAGATGCTGACTGCCTTCAATGACGCCTTCCTAGTCAGGTGATTTAGGAGCGCCGACTGAAATAATGACGCTTGAGCGAGGCGGAATGGTGACTTGTTCTTCCAGCACATTCAAGGCATGGTGTCCTGACGGTGTGCGCGGCGGTAGTGCTTCTTCTGTGGATAACGTTATCGACTTTGTTTTTAGGTTGATGACAGCACCATGGAGGCATAAGAAGTCCATGCAAAGGATGACATCTCTCGAGCAACGCTGTAGGACTACGAAGTCTGTAGGATGAATACGGCCGTTAATGGTGACTCTCGCTGTCCAGATTCCTGCAGGCGTTACGAGATGACCTCCGGCTGTGCGTATTTCAGGGCCTTTCCAAGCTGTTTTGACTTTCTTTAACTTCGCGTCGAACGACCCACTGATGACGGAATAGTCGGCTCCAGTATCGACGAGAGCGGTCACACTGTGGCCGTCGAGAAGAACGTCAAGGTTGCTAGTTCGACATCTCGCATTACATTTAGGGCGTGGCGTCGGGTCACGGCTGCGTCGGCTTGTTCAACTGCTTCCATGTTGTGTCGTCAGGCCACCTTCAGTAAGTGAGCTTTCCCCGCCAGGGGTTTGCGTGGTTGCCGTTGTGTTCGGAAATCTCCGTCGCGGCGTCGTCGTCATCTGAGGATCTTCGGTAGTTCATCGCACAGCAACCGCACCTCCATCGGTTGCTGCCCTTAGTTTCCCGGATACGGGCTAGGAGACCGGCCTCGCGTTGGGCCAGAGTACTGCCGGTGGTGCGGTGACGTTCGGCGGCTGTGCGACGGCGAGCGCGAAGGGCTTCATGTTGTCCACCGATTTTTTGTCAGGTAGTCGGTGATGTCACGTGGTCGTTCTCCTGGCTGTGGACGCAGTGCATTGACGGCGAAGCCACGCAGTCGCATCTGTCGGTACTGGCAATGGCGGTATGTGTGTCCGGTCTCGCCGCAGTGGTAACAGAGCGGGTAATGGTCAGGGGTGCGTCAGACGTCAGTCTTCCTCGGTGCACTACGCTGGGCCGCTGATGAACGGTATGACGTCGGTGGTGGTGGTGGCGGCGGTGGCGTCTGTCGACGGAAGTGCGATAGGGCGGCATTTTGGCGTGGACGGGAGGAGCGTGGTGGCGCAGTGCAGCGCTGTAGCTCATAGCTTCCGGCTCGGACAGCGGTGCGTGGGGAATTTGAAGCGATTGCCGAACTTATTCTCGCACAATGTCGGCGATTGAATCCACTTGAGGCTGCGCCAAAGGCAACAGCTTGCGCAGCTCTTCCCGCACGATCGCTCGGATCGTTTAACGCAGGTCTCCGGAGTTACTGGCTCGAGCAACAGAGCAGTCTGCAGACAGGCGACGATTATATTGTCTGGCGCTCATGTCCAGGGTCTTTTTGATATTTATTTTTATTTATCACATACTGCGGACCAAGTATGGTTCATGCTGGAGAGGGCAATACAGTTCAAAATTCTTCTACATACATACACTTCGGGTCGCTTCGGCTACAAATTCTTGGACGGTTTTCGGTGGGTTTCTCATCAGTCTCACGAAGAGCTCCTGTTTGACCCGTCGCATGAGGAAACGAACTTTTTCCCCCTCAAGAATGTCTGGTTCAGCGTGACGGAATAGTCGGGTCATTTCTTCTGTGAAAATGGCCACATTTTCATTTGGTAGCTGAACCCGGGTCTCTACTGAAGCAGCGGCCCTCTTTTTGCGAGCGACGCTCGCGAACGTTTGCAGGAATGCGCCGCAGAAAACATCGCACGTTCAGAGCGTGGACTTCCGATTTTCGAGCCAGGTCCTTGCGGTGTCTTCCAAAGAGAAGAACACACGACGCAGCTTTTCGTCATGGTCCCAGTGGTTGAGGGCGGCCATGCGGTCGTGTGTTTCTAGCCAGGACTTCGGGTCTTCGATTGATGACCCATGTAAAATTGGTGGTTCCCTGGGTTGATGCATGACCATCGTGGGCAGGGACGCTGCGGTTGTCATTGTCACTTCAGTCGTGGTCATGGCCTTTGTCTTCCGCGCCTTGTCTTGTAGAAGCCCGTACTCCGGTGGTAACCCTTGCCCTCGGCGGCTTGTTCGCTGCTCCTGGTTGGCGTCGGTGTCTTCTCCGCGACGTGGGCTTTGTTCACGGCTTGACGAATGCGTCTGGTACATGAACGAAGCAGCACCTCCACCAGAAGTCACGGGGTCGTGACGTGGCCGAAGACAGGAGACTTTGTGTTAGGATTTAGTTGTTTATTTGGGCGAACCTGTGCCCGGTAAACGGAAAGTCCAATTACAGCAGCAGTCTCGCACAGATAGCAGTCTCGGACTGATAGTGGCGAACGGCGCGTCAGCTTTCCATCAACAACTGACAAGCAGCGAAGCGCGTCGGCATTTATACTCTTGCCGTCGAATGTTCTAGCGTTATCGCTGACGGTGGCGTAGGTTCCAGAACAATCTGTACCGTTCGCACAGTGGGCGTGATGTTATCTAAATGATCTACTACAGTCCGGAACCTTCTCGAAAACTGCAGGCGCGGTTTGCGCTGAGAATCGTGTGGTGTTTTTGGACGATAACAAATACTTGGGCAATGGAACGTGGCAATATACCTCGAAGATTTCAGCGAAAAAACGGAAATCTTTGCTAATGTAAAAAAAGCTAAAATACAGCTCAATATTCGTCTAGAATGACTACTCCGCATTTTGCATTAGTCGTATGCTAACCGAATTCATGTTTACACGGACGGTTCAGTCTCGGGAAGTTCGACAGGTGCCTTTGTCATACCATCTCGATCAATCACCGTAAAATTCAAGACATCACACGTCACGACTTCTACGGGATCCGAGCTCGCTGGTCTTCGAGCCGCTGTGGAGTTTGTTATGCAAGAATTCCCTTGTAGATGGGCCATATTCTGCAACTCCAAGGCAGCCCTTCAATGCGTGCGAATTCTACAACGTGGAAACTACCACCAGATGGTGTATCGTATTAATGAAATTTGTAATCGCGCCGCTGATCAAAGACACGACATTATTTTACTATGGCTGCCGAGCCACTGTGGCATCAGTGGTAACCACCTCGCCGACGATGCTGCCCGATGTGCCCACGATGGAGTGCCCACACTGTTAATACCCTTGTCAAGAGTAGACACAGCTAGAGATCTTCGTCACATCGCGCATAATGCCATGCTTGCGCACTGGTATTCTCCACTTAACTCCAATAATCGCCCAAAGAACCCTAAGTCATTACTCGAGAAACAACTACCATCCAAGATTTCTCGACGTGACGCTACAATGCTGTGCCGGCTGTGGACTGGGGTAGCGTTTACTAAGTCATTCAGCCATCTCATTGGCATGGCAGATTCATCCATGTGTGAAAGCTGCAACTGTATAGAGACTATTGAACATCTCTTCTGCCACTGTGCCCAATTTGATGAAGATCGCCGGACTCTCCAGTGTGGCTTGAATAGACTCGATGGCCGGCCATTTAATGAAGCAAAGATTTTAGGAGACTGGTCACGCAGCACATCAGCACAGAAAGGCACACGAGCCCTCCTGAGACACTTAACAGCAACTTTATTGAGGGACCGCCTGTGAAACTCGCCATTGTGTGTGTGATGTGACATGTGTCTTTCCTTCTCTCTCTCTCTCTCTCTCTCTCTCTCTCTTTCTTTCTCCCTTTTACTGCTCCCTCACCATGTGTAGGCTAGCAAACTTGACGCATAGTTAAGTAAACCTCCCTACCTTTTCTACATTTCTTCTCTCTCTTTACTCCGCATTAACATTAAGAAAACGAAAACCATCTGGAAAAGTGCAAAAAGTGAAAAACAACTCGTACAGAAGGTCTCACTTATTTACGACAAACTAAGAATAGATAAAGAATACTTTTATTGGGATGAAACGCTGAACAACTGTATTAAATAAAAAAAAACCACACAGACCACGCACGTAAAAGGTTAACGCGATAATACATCGACATTATCTTGCGACCTACATGATGCCTTTAAAAGCCCTAAACAAGTCCGAATATTGAATGTAAACGCCCGCAGGGTGAAAAACAAAACTGAATTCTTAGCAATTTTGTTGCTACAGTGTGATCCTCATGTAGCTGTCTTAACAGTAACCTGGCTGAATGAGGAGATATGTGACAATGACACATTCCCCATTTTTACACAGTATTTCGTAAGGATCGGCAGGCTAGGGGCGGTGGCGTGGCTATCTTAGGTAAATATAGTGTACAGGTTGTTTTATTAGACGACGTAGTAGGTATCGAAAGCCTGCGTGTAAAATCTCTAGCTGGGGCCAGAGTTTTATGGTGTATGCACTTTATAGACCTCCAGATGCCACAACAGATGTGTTACAGACACTGAATAATGAAATGTCAATGCACCAAAGTAAGAAAATTGTTCGTCTCGGTGATTTTAACCTGCCGGGAGTAGATTGGCAAGACATTGCTGCCAGTAGCTCACATAAAAACACGTCAGCATTCTGTTCAATATTATGTTAAGGTATAATTTAATGGAAGTAGTCCCTGAACAAACTCATGTACAGAATTCATCTAGCTCTGTGTTAGACTTGGCGTTGATCAGTCGTGATTTTTCTGATTGCACTGTAGAAGTGGAGCCAGGGCTCTCTGATCATCATCTCGTAAGCATATCATTACCGCTTCGACTAGTTAAAAAGTATAAGCACGTCTCTGCACGTTCCTCAAAAAACTTTGCCCATGCCAATGACCCAAGCATTATCAATAACATGCAAAACTGTTTGATTGATTTCGAGGACAACAACGCTCAATTACTTTGGAACAAGTTAAAAGATATGTGCCACTATCGCCTGGATGATTTCGTCCCTAATAAGCTAAATAAAGTGAACAAGGTGTGATGACGTTTATTGAACCGGAGAAGTCGCAACGATGTCGCAACGAAAAATGGCCGTACGACAAGTCTGGCAAAAGGCGGCCCAGGTTCTCGTGCAATCAGAGCACGGGGTTTTTTCTTCTCTTTGGAAGGCGCATACACGTTAGTGCGTATGCTCCACTACAATACCCCCCTGGTTGAAGAGTAGCCATCCTGGCGACTCAGGGAGTAGGCACAATGAGAGGGTCGTAGTAGGGCTTGAGACGGTCGACGTGTACGGTCTCGCGTCCTCGACGGCGCAAATCTGGCGATTGTGTTAGGGGCTCGACGATGTAATTCACTGGTGAGGTTGCGTCAATGACACGGTATGGACCATGGTATCGGGCCAGAAGTTTAGAAGACAGGCCAGGAACGTGCGGGGGCACCTAAAGCCACACGAGGGAGCCAGTACGAAACGTAGGCGCTATGTGATGAGCGTCATCATGCCGGGTTTTTTGTAGACCTTGAGCCTCACTTGTCATAGACCGAGCCAACTGACGGCAGTCTTCAGCGTATCTGGTGACTTCCGAAAGCGGGGAGCACTCCGATACATCAGGGCGGTACGGGAGTATGGTGTCGAGTGGGTGGGATGGTTCGCGGCCGTACAACAGAAAGAACGGGGAAAAACCGGTAGTCGCTTGCGTCGCGGTGTTGTAAGCGAAGGTAACAAAAGGCAAGACAGCGTCCCAGTTAGTGTGGTCGGAGGAGGTGTACATCCTCAGCATGTCGCCAAGTGTGCGGTTGAACCGTTCAGTGAGACCATTCGTCTGTGGATGGTATGCGGTAGATTTCCGGTGGATGATGTTGCATTCAGCGAGAATAGCTTGGATGACCTCCGACAGGAACACTCGACCCCTATCACTGAGTAATTCCCGTGGAGCCCCATGGCGGAGAATGAAGCTGCGGAGAATGAAGATTGCAACTTCGTGGGCGGTCGCTGCTGGTAGAGCTGCAGTCTCAGCGTAGCGTGTCAGATGATCGACGCCGACAATAATCCACCGGTTTCCAGAGCAACTATATGGGAGGGGGCCATAGAGATCGATACCCACGCGGTCGAATGGGCGAGCCGGGCATGGGAGCGGCTGTAACATGCCAGTAAGGTGCCGCGGAGGTGTCTTGTTCTGTTGGCAAGTGGTGCAAGACTGAACGTATTTCTGCACAAAGCGATACATTCCTCGCCAGTAATATCGTTGGCGCAGCCTTTCGTAGGTTTTCAGGACACCTGCGTGAGCACTTTGAGGGTCTGCATGGAAATTCATGCAGATGTCAGAGCGCATATGAGTTGGGACAGCAAGGAGCCACTTTCGACCACCAGGCATGTAGTTGCGGCGGTACAGAATGCTGTCTCGCACGGAAAAGTGGGCTGCTTGTCGGCGTAGCGCTCTCGTGGAAGGGACAGCAGACGGATCGGTAAGGTACTCGAGTAACAATGCAAGGTATGGATCTTTACGCTGCTCCGAAAGCATGTCAGTGGTGTCTATTGGTGACAAGGTGGTAAAAAGTGGTGACAGAGAAGCCACATTTGGGGTCAAAGGCGATCGCGAAAGTGCATCGGCATCTGCATGCTTGCGACCGGAACGATATACTACACGGATGTCGTATTCTTGCGATCGAAGTGCCCAACGTCCCAGGCGTCCGGACGGGTCTTTCAATGTGGACAGCCAACATAGAGCGTGGTGGTCTGTGACCACGTCGAAAGGGCGGCCGTAAAGGTACGGGCGAAACTTCGTCAAGGCCCAGATTATGGCCAAACACTCCTTCTCTGTCACGGAGTAATTCAATTCAGCCTTCTTGAGAGCGCGACTTGCATAGGCGACTACGTATTCGGCTTGGGTGCCTTTCCGTTGTGCCAAAACTGCACCAAGACCGATGCCACTTGCATCGGTGTGAATTTCTGTGGCAGCAGCGGGGTCGTAGTGACGAAGAATGGGTGGTGAGGTCAGCAGGCGGCGCAGCTGGCGAAATGCGTCGTCACATGCAGGTGACCATGCAGATATACCTTTGCTGTTGGAGAGCAGACTTGTTAGAGGTGCGATGATGGACGCGAAGTTGGGCACAAAGCGACGAAAGTACGAGCAGAGACCGACGAAACTTCTTAGAGCTTTCAGTGATGTGGGCAACGGGAAGTCAGCGACAGCCCGAAGCTTATCGGGATCCGGAAGAACACCGTCTCTTGTGATGACATGTCCCAAGATGGTTAGTTTTCGTGCTGCGAAGTGGCACTTTTTGGAGTTAAGTTGTAGGCCCGCAGAAGTTAGACACGTCAGAATCTCGTGGAGGCGAACAAGATGTGTCGGGAAATCAGACGAAAAGACTACGATGTCGTCCAGGTAACACAAGCAAGTTTTCCACTTATGGGCACGCAAGATGGTATCGATCATGCGCTCAAATGTGGCAGGTGCGTTGCAGAGCCCAAATGGCATCAGTTTGAACTCATATAGACCATCTGGCGTTACAAAGGCTGTTTTAGGGCGATCACATTCAGCCATTGGCACCTGCCAATACCCAGAACGCAGATCCAAGGATGTAAAGTACTCGGCGCCTTGTAAACAGTCAAGAGCATCGTCTATTCGTGGTAGCGGGTAGACATCATTCTTCGTAATCTTGTTTAAGCGGCGATAGTCCACGCAAAATCGAACGGTGCCATCTTTTTTCTTGACCAGAACGACAGGTGATGACCAAGCGCTTTGAGAAGGCTGTATCACTCCACGTTTAAGCATGTCGTCTACTTGCTCCGTAATGACGCGGCGCTCTTCGGCGGAAACGCGGTAAGGACGCTGTCGCAGAGGCAAATGTGAGCCGGTGTCAATAGTATGAGTGATAGTCGTGGTGCGGCCCAAAGCAGGTTCTTGAAAGTCGAAAGAAGAGCGAAACTTGTTAAGGAGAGCAACAAGTTGGCGGCGATGCGAGAGGGGAAGGTCTGCGTCAATAGCATTGTCGAAGGCTGACAAACTTGATGGTTCAGACGCATGAGTTATTGCGGCAATGTGACATGGCGTTTCGTCGGGAAGAATAATATCATCGATATGGTCGACAGGTTGCACATATCCCAACGTTTCACCACGAAGTAAGCTGATGGGGTAGTTGCAGTGGTTGGTAACCAGCATTACGGTTAAACCAGATGCAATTGTAAGAACGGCAAATGGGAGAACGATGCCCTTGCGTTCAGTAAAAACAGGAGATGGCGTAAACACCACCGTGGCGTCAGGTTGCGCCACACATGAAAGGCTTACAGGGACCGAAGCTTCCGGGGGCAAGGTGATGTCGTCGTCAGCGATGAGTTTGCAGAGCCGAGGAGACCGGTCGGGTGGTGGAAATTCATATGTTGGCACAAGGGACACTTCGGCACGGGAACAATCGATAATAGCTTCATGACCTGATAAGAAATCCCAACCGAGGATAAGGTCATGAGAGCAAGATGGCAGAACAAAAAACTGTACGACGTACAAAACATCTTGGATGACGACGCGCGCCGTACACAGAGCCGAGGGATGAATGCGTTGCGCGCTAGCCGTGGACAGCACCACGCCACAGAGAGATGTGGTCACTTTCTTCAGTTTCCGACAAAATTTGACGTCCATCACAGAAACGGCGGCCCCGGTATCAATTAACGCTAATGTGGCGACTCCCTTATCATCGACATCAACAACAATTTTCGGCGAAAACGGAGGCCTTGGGAATTGCGCACAAGTTGCAGTTCTTGCCTCCGGAACTGCACTGATTAGTTTCCCTCCTCAGGAGGTGGTCGACGACGCATAGGTGATGGCGACCGGACGCGAGGGGATGGGAAACGAGCAGTCGATGGGCGGCGATCCGAGTCTGAGTGCCTCTGTTCATATGCAGATGCGGTGGCCTGCTGCGGCGCGTAGGTAGGAGTTCCGAAGTATGCGTTTGCAGGTGTGGGGCGACGGCGGCAGAAGCGTGCAATGTGGCCAGCGATGCCACAGGCGAAGCAGATAGGACGATTGTCTTGAGTGCGCCACTCATTAGATCGATGGAAAAAGCGAGGTGAGGGCCTGTAAACTGGAGGCGAGGCCGGAGGAGGTGGAGCTGATAAGGCGACTGGATGTGGTGGGGGCCGCGCGACCACAGCTGCGTAGCTGAGAGGTGAAGGTGGTGCAGGTGGTGCGTAGCCGACAGCTGAGAGATTAGGCGCTACTGAAGTGCACGGGTAAGGGGCCTGCACTGTAGGGAGGACATCACAAATTTCCGTGCGTATGGCCTGCTGCAGTGTCGTAGGCAGGCTTGCGGTGGGCGCGTCGCTATGCGGCAGCAGGGAGAGCTGTCGGGCGACTTCCTCCCTGATGAAGTCTTTGATCTGGTTGGACAGGCTTTCTTTGCAAACGTTGGCATTTGTGAGTGTGACGGCCGAGATCGAATCCGGCGGTAGGACACTCTGTCGGGCGATGGAACGCTGACGGCGCAATTCATCAAAGCTCTGGTAGAGGCTTACGAGGATTGCCACCGTGTTCGGGCTTTTCGCTAGCAACATCTGGAATGCGCCATCCTCGATGCCCTTGAGAATCTGCCGAATTTTTTCTTCTTCGGGCATAGATGGATTCACACGCTTGCAGAGGTCGAGCACGTCCTCTATGTAACTAGTAAACGTCTCGCCAGGCTGCTGGGCTCGGTGGCGCAGGCGCTGGTCAGCGCGGAGCTTGCGGACCTCTGGTCGGCCGAACGCTTCAGTGACGAGTGTCTTAAAGGAAGACCAGTTGGCGATGGTGGTTTCGCGGTTCGTAAACCAAAGTTTAGCTACGTCTGCCAAGTAAAATATAACGTAGGCGAGCTTAGAGTCGTTGTCCCACTTGTTAATGGCGCTTACGCGTTCGTACAAGGATAGCCAGTCCTCGACGTCTTGCTCGCCACTGCCGCTGAAGATTGGTGGGTCCCGTTGGCGAGTAGCGCCGGGGCAGGTAGACGGGACAGCCGGTGGTGCTGGCTGGGCTGGGATGGGCTGGTTGGCGACTGCGTCAGTCATGTTTTGCAGTGGTCTCTCGGGCAACTTGCGAGAGCGGAGCTCCAGGTCTGCTTGGGGATCTCAGCAGCCTCCACCAAATGTGATGACGTTTATTGAACCGGAGAAGTCGCAATGATGTCGTAACGAAGAATGGCCGTACGACAAGTCTGGGAAAAGGCGGCCCAGGTTCTCGTGCAATCAGAGCACGGGGTTTTTTCTTCTGTTTGGAAGGCGCATACACGTTAGTGCGTATGCTCCACTACAAAGGAAACACCTTGGATGAATCGGAAAATCATTCAACTAAAACGCAGGATAAAGAGATATAAAAAGAAACATGTGCAGAATGACAACATAAGGCAAATGCAAGATGACCTCGCTTGTGCACTTCGCGCAGCAAAAGATTATTATTTCAAAATATCTCTTCCTAACTTTATAAGCATGAGCCTGATAAGTGTTGGAACAACATAAAAGATAGCAGGAAACCGGTTACTCAACTGTCAGTTGACGCGAAGCCGGTGACAGATAAGTGTGAGACTGCTGAACACTTCAACAACTATTTTCACAGTGTATTCTCTAGCGCAACTGTACGCGCGTGTGACGGCACATTCTCCAAACTATTAGGTACGAGTTTCGTATTGTATGCTTGGGTATTTAATATGCTTCTTAACTTGAAAACTAAGAGTTCTTGTGGTCCCGATGAAATCCCTAACATATTTCTCAAAGGATACGCCGAGCTTCTTGCAAACTTTCGTGTAATTTTGTTTCGTATCTTCTTCATTACTGCACAACTGCCTATTGACTGGAAGGCAACCAGCGTTATTCCTACGTTCAAGGAAGGTGACAGGATACTTATACAAAACTGTCGTCCTATTTAACTGACATTCCTATGCTGCAAACTTTTGGAACATAATATAGCCAACTGTGTTCGTAAATTTCTAGAAAATAATGTTGCACTAAGAGATCATGAGCATGGCTTTCAAAAAGGGTATTAAACGATAACCCAACTAATAACAGTAGTTCACTCGTTCGCTTCATCTCTTGATTCTAATGGCCAAGTAAACGTAATATTTCTTGAATTAAACAACGCTTTCGACAAAGTTTCGCGCTTCATCTGAACACTTCATCAGATGGATTTCTGCTCACCTGACTAACAGGAAGCAATATATTGACATCGGAGGTCAACGTTCTGAAAGTTTGGCAGTCACTTCAGGGGTGCCACAAGGCAGTGTCCGAGGCCCGCTGCTTTTCTTGGTTTATAATAATGATATTGTTAGCGTAGTGAGCCCTGGTGTTCAAATTCAATTATTTGCAGACGACTGCGTATTATTCAAAGAAATGTTTGTTATTAATGATCAGGTTGAGTTAAATAGCAATTTAAATAACGTATTGCAGTGATGCGAAAAATGGGGAATGGTTTTGAACGCCGATAAAACGCCGAGCACCCCTGTCTTTTAATTACCGGCTTGGTTCTTCACCACTTGGGCAAGTCAATAGCTATAAATACTTAGGTGTTACAATAACAACTACCTCATCGTAGAATAAACATTTTGTAATGAGCGATACAGACACAACACCCGTCCGTCGGGCAAGCTGTTTGTTTGTTTGTTTGTTTGTTTGCTGTTCTATTTTGCCTCTTCTTCCTCGCTATCCAGCCCATGGCCCACAGCTGCTGCACCACTTTTCGTTACATTCGGCCACACTGCGGAGCTGACAAAGAAAAAAAAAGAAATGACAGTTCATTGCACCTGCAGCGGTACGACTGCTTTTTTCAAACGTGACACACGCACGGCAAAGTTAATTCTTTTGCGTTTATCGAGAGTGAAGTTCGCATCTGAGGTGTTCACACGACAAATATTTTCTCCTACACGCTGAGTAATTATGAATGGCCTGTCAAACTTGGGGAGTAGCTTCTTGCCGGGCACGCTGGTGCCCCTTTGCAACCAGACCTCGTCACCGATGGTGTAAGTAGGAGCGGGCCTACGGCGTCTGTCATAGTGGCGCTTTTGATTTTCTTGTGCATGGGTGGCTTTCTTGATCGCCTTAGTTCGGATCTTCTGACAGGCCGCTTTGCGATCGTTGGCACGTGGAACTATAATGGGAGCACACATACTGAGGACCGCTTTCAGCTGTGGTAGTTTTCCATAAACAATTTCGTAGGGCGTTTCCGCGATAGACGTCTGCAGTGCCGTGTTAATCGCAAAAGCGGCTGACTGAAGGTGCACGTCTCAGCCGGCCTCTCCTCTTTTCCCTGACTTTGTATACGGATCAACGTCAGTACCATCACCAAAAGACAGGCGTAATTCCTCACCTGTAGCCGCCAGCGAACTCTGCACGGTTCTGCAGGCCATCGCTACTTCGAGCCAGCGTCTTTCAGACGCCACCGTCTCCTTGTCAGCAGCCTGTGCATGCACCACGTTGCCTCCTCCGCCTATGGCTGAAATTCCTGAATTTACTAGCATTGATCAAGACCCAACCGTCTGGCTCGATGAAATCCATTCGTTGGCCCTTCATTTCAGGGGTGCCCTGAAACAATATAAATATTATTTCCTCCTCTGCATTCAGAAAGCTTTGCTTTCTGAAAAATAAGCTTCATAATGTCCCAAGCAATGTTGAACTACTGGCGTATTATTCTTTAATATGACCTAAATTAGAACACGCAAGTGCAGTATGGGACCCATACACTTAAACTAACATCAAGTGCCTGGAAAGAATAGAATGGAAAGCCGTCCGGTTCGTTTTTGACAAGTTCTCACGAGTCGACTTTCCTTCTGAAATAATGAAGACCAATGACATTTCCCTTCTTAGGACACGTCGAAAACAGATAAGAATTGACCGTCTTTCTCTTCTGAACCACAACTTTGCAATTGACCCGTCGCCGTACCTGAGATTGTTATCAACCAGACCCACAAGGCATCGTCACGCCTAATTTCTAACAGCCTATTTGTGCCGGACAGACGCTTAAAAGTACTCATATTTTCCACGCACGGTCTCAGGTTGGAACAGAACAACTCGGGCATCCTCATAGAACCTATCTCTTGTTCGCTCTAAAAAGCATCGTCTTGAAAATTCAGGTTTCCGACCTTTTATTACAGCGTTTTTCTTTTCTTTTCGTTTTCTTTTTCCTCTTGTATGTGGTGTACTTATTGTATACTTCCGTAATTATTACTTTCTTGACTTGAACGGTGAAAGTTATTGTGTTTCTCATTTTGCATTTAATATGTATTTATTTTTAGTTTAATAACACAACATATGGATATGAATTTGAGGTGTTTTTTTCTTTTTATTACGGTACATGCGTTATTATGAAATAGTTTGCTATGTCGCTCCTTGTGTTCACTATGTGTGTAGGAAACACTCACCACAAACAATCCTTATGCCACTTATTGTTTCAACTATGTCCCCTTGTAACTGCCCACCGCTTAGACCTAAGGGTCTGCAGTATGTAATAGAAAAGTAAACAAACCTGCAAACACTCCTTTCCACCCACACCAAATTTGGCAAAAGGTCATTGTATCTTCCCAAATAGTAGCTTATATAAACATCACACAATTTTGGTTTGTTTATAATACGTGAACGGACTTCTTTTTTATTTCTACTGTGAAAGTCTTGACTGTTTTAAACTGATATATTTGGTGCTTGTTTCAATTATTGTAATGTTAACAATTACAATGTTCCAAGATGTCAGAGCTTAGGTGGTTATAGCTTTTGAGGGCCAGCTTATCCTCTAGAGTTTGTATATTAACACTATTCTCTGCATTTGCTCTAAAAGCATCAGAAAGTTAAAGTGCTTTTTTCATCACAGATTTAGCCTTGCTTACCCAACAGCAAAAATATGGCAAGATATTGAAAATAAGCTCCTCACCATGAGCTTAATTATTGATTTGCAAATGAATTCGACGTTAATAATCACGAGCAACTGCTATCAAAACTAGAGGACTATGGTGTTCAAGGCACTCCCAACAAGTTAATAAAAAGATATCTCGTAAATATGCAGCAGTTTGTGTGCATCGATGGACAAAATTCTCATGAAAAATTAGCCCCGTATCTGCATGTTACACTGCAAGTGTCGTCAAAAGAAGATAGTCTTGCGTCTGAAGATAGTGAACAAAACGTTTATTTGATATTCTGCGGAAGAAAACTGGTGAATGGTATTCTGGTGGCGCTACGTTAGAATGCCTACAGCGTGAAGGGGAGGCGGAGAGGGAGAGAGAGAAATTGACTTCATTTAAACATAACCTGAGGATGCTGAGAAAGGGTCATTCCGTCCTTAATGATAGCGACGCTATCAGGATTGTACTGATCATTGTCCTCCAGTACATTTGTCGTTTAAAAAGGTGGAAGTCAGTACCAACTTTGTATGTTGCGTGCTTACCTTTTTCTTTCTTTTTCGTGTTTTTTTTCAGTGTGTGCACATGTGACTGAGACATGTGCCTTGTTAATATGTAGGTCCATAATTGTTATCATTTTATACAATGATTTTTTATATCCTTACATTTGTATAAGTATGTGAATATAAAATGTTTGTTGACACTTTCCAACCCACTCCTGTGAAAATCCCTGATGGGATAGACAGAATTGTTAAATAAGAAAAAAAATAACAAATTCAACCTGGAGGCTTCGCCCAGGATAGCGCTGGCAGCCTAAGGCTTGTAGCAATGTTCCGAGCCCCCTGAACCATCTGTAGTTGCTGCTTGTATTCGTCGCTTTCGAGGGCTTCCTGCCAAGGATCTTGGGTATTTAGTTGTGTGGCGCTGTGGATAGGGCAATACGGATGGTTGCAAAAGGAGCATGTGGGTGGTGTGTCAGGGTCGACTCTGTGTAAGGTGGATGTGTACGTGTTTGCAATCTTCTTAAAGGTAGAGCTTCTTAAAGGAAGGGTGCGGGGCTGGGAAGACACGTCTTTGTCCCCGGTATTGTGAAGTGATCTCGTGGTATGTGAGTGTGTTGTCCTGGCTGCAGAGATTCTCGTACCACTCACTCGTCGAGGTATCGTTGCTCGTGGCGCGGCGTGTGAGCTCACGCCCTAGGCGGTTGACCTCTGCATTGGGATTGCAGTGGTCGAGTCTCGGTAAATTTCCCATGTGTGCGGGGAACCAGGATACGTAGTTTGAACTTTCTCTTCTTTTTCGAAGATTTCGTAGCTCTCGTACTCTCCTATTGCGTTGACGGTGAGCTTTCTAGTACTTCTAGCTACTAGGCCAGCCGCGAACGTTTGTGCCGCCGTCTTAGCGTCTGTGTATATTGTGGAGTAGGCTTGGCAGCTCTGCAAGGCTTGTGCGATCGCCATTTCTTCTGCTTCGTGGACTTGGCTGGTTTAGACGGTTGCCGGGTTTATGACGTTTCCGTCTATATCAACGACCGCTATGGCAAACGCCTCCCTGCCGTAGTAGCGGCCGGAATCTACGGATAGCACATGCGTGTTGTGTTTTTTTGCCTTGTTTATGAGCGCCCTCGCTCTGTTTTTCCTTCGGCTTTTGTTGAAGGTTGCGTGAACGTTGCGGGAGATATGCTCAACCCTAATATGTTTTCTCACGTCATTACCAAGGGTCCTTTTCTCTGGTTGAAAAATTGGGCAAATGCCTGTGCCTCGTAGGATGAGATGGCCTGCCTGCGTCAATTACAGGCGTGCGATCTGTGCCACTCTTTGAGCGTCAAAAGCTTCATCGGATGTGTTGTGCTGACCGAGTTGCTCGAGTTTCTCGTTGCTCGTGCTATTGGGCAAGCCGAGTGCCGTTTTCATCCCTTGAGGATCATGGAGTCGACCTTTTTGATCTCAGCCTTTGTAAGTTTCAGAAACGGGGATGCGTATGCTACGTGACTTACGAGAAAGGCGTGATACGCCTTCATGATGTTGTTTTCTAGGAGGCCTGCTCTCTTGCTGGAGATTCTAGCAATGCCTCTTGCGAAATTGTTCGTACTTTTTTCAAGGCACTTGAGTGCTTCCTTGCTGTGGCCCTCCTTGGCGCTTAACGTTAGCCCTAGTATCTTGACCGTAGATACTTGCGGTATTGTTTGGTTGTTCTCATCTTTGAGCAATACTTGCTGCCCCTCTTCGTCCAAATTTCATGGAGGCTGAAAGAGCGGTAAAGTAGATTTAGTGGGTGAGAGTGTGAGTTCAGTTGCCTCAAGAGATTCGTTTGTTGTAGTTAATGCTTGTTGAAGGATTCCTTCCAAGGCACCATTTGAGTGGCCACATGGTACCCATAAGGTAATATCATCCGCGTATATGGCATGGTGTGCGAATGGGATTTGAACGAGCTTCTCCGACAACCTGTGCATCGCCACATTAAAGATCAATGGCAAGAACACTGACCCTTGTGGGGTGCCAATATTTCCGAGTCGTTCGGGTTCGCCGCATTGCTCTCCCACGCGTAAAGTGGCGGTTCTGTTAGCCAAAAAGGCTTTAACGCATTTTTAGAATTTCTCGCCTAAGTTCATATGCGATATTTCACCCAGTATGTGTTCATGTTTTACGGTGTCAAAGGCCTTGGCCAGGTACAGGGCTAATATGGCTTTGGGCGTGTGGAGGAGCCCGTAACATACGTGTTTTCTTAACATCAACACGGCGTTCTGTGTGGATGGTAACCTGCGGAAGCTAATAATGTTGTGTCAAAATAACTCTTTGCTCCCATAGTGGTCCATGATACGGTTGAGTATTACATGCTCAGCTACTTTTCCAACGCAAGATGTGAGTGATATGGGCCTTAAGTTATCGTTCTTCAGTGGTTTCCCATGTTTCGGGATGAGCGAAACCTTGGCACTATGTCCTTCTTGTGGCACGGTACCCGTTTCCCATGTCTCATTTATCTTCTTATATAGTAATGATTACAATTGCTTTATCGTCTAAATTCTGTAGCAGTTTATTGTCGATGCCACCTGGCCCTGGCGCCGATCTGCCATTGAGTTGCTGTAGAGCGTACCGTATTTCAGCTTCCCTGAATAGTTTGTCTAGCTTTTCTTGCGATCGACATTCATTAAAAGAAATTTCGTTTTCCAAGGGAACTGCTTCGCTTTCCGGTGAGAGATATTTTTGGTCTAGCAATTTGAAGACAGCTTGGAATCCACCACTATCCTGGGCGTGCTTGTGCACCAATCGTTTAATTTTCAGCTGGGTGCCACCGCTGGGGGGTTTGTCACTGTCCACCATAAGGTGTTTGAGCAGCCACTATTTGCTTCCCCTCCGCATTCTGCCATCTGCTTCATGACATGGGTTGTTCCACTGCTGGGCGCAGAGCGTTTTGGCGTGAGATTCGATTTCGCGGCCAAGGTCAGCGATTTTGTGAATAAGTGTCTGTTGAACTTGTTTTTACGCCACGCTTCTTTAGGGTCATGCTTTTTCTGCAGCAAACTGGCCAGATGAAACTCCATGGCCTGGATGGATTCATCAGTCTTGACTTCTCTTGTGGCCTCATTCACTGCCATTTTTAATTTACTTAAGAGCGCTTCATAAGATAGTTCTGTACTGCCCTTCTGCTCCCTTATTTTACGAAGTTTGTCCCAGTCATTCATTTTTAATTTTCTTACCACTTTCACCTCGTTCTGAACGGTAATTTCCAGGATGCAGTAGTCGCTACCTAGGTTCTCGGCGAGGTTATTCCAGGTAGCTCTGACGTTCTTCGTGAAGGTTAAGTCAGGCATTGTGTCCTGCTTTACCGAAGTACTTCTTCTTTAAGGTAGGGCAAGGTTGTTTATAAGCTGCAGGTGCAGCGCATTCGCACTTTCTGCTAACTAGATACATTTGCCTTCGCTTTTCAAGTGTCCCCACTCGGTGCTTCTGGCGTTAAAATCGCCCGCTACTTTGAGTGTATTGTCACCCGCCATTTTTACCGCTGAGGTATGCAGTCCGTCGAAATCTCTTGTCTTATCTAAACATTGAGCACAAAGATGCTTCTTTTAACAGCCCTGTGTGGGAAGATTTTCACAAGGACCATTTTCAGGCCTTTTTTGTATATGGGGGCATCCCTTTCTCCGAACAATATGTTCTTCCGGATGAAGGTAACCGCTCCTCGCGTCTTTTTCTGCTCGGGGTGCGGGGTTGGCCTGGATACCCTGTACCCCTGTATGCCAATGCTTTTAGCAGTTTTGCTTTCTCCACGTTCCTGTAGCAATAATATATATGGCTTCTTTTTTACAAGCTCGCAATAGTTCTGTTAGTGGTATTTTGCGTTTCTGAAGTGAGTTACAGTTCCACTGCCAAATCTTAATCTCGTTACGGTCAGCGGCCATTTTGGCTTGGTGGTAGGTGGTAAAAAACATTTATTTCAGAAAAAGTCTACTAGAGAGTGCCGACGTGGCCTATCGGCGTGCTAGAGTGGCCAGACCCTATTCCGGGACGCCAGTAGAGCTGGAAGCTGCCCGTGCGCGCTCCACCAAAGAGCGTTGCGCAGCCAAGGTAGAGCAGCCGAGCAGGTGCTCCTTCCAAGCCTCTCTAGTTGGGATAGGAAAAGGGGATGAGAAAGGGACGGGATTAACTGGGCACGATGCTACGACGTGATATGTGTGGGCGAGGACATGACAGGTCAAGCAGGTGCCATTGATTTCCGGCGAAAAATGCCTGGCGACCGACGGACTGATAAAGGTGTTAGTCTGCAGGCGGCGTAGCAGTCGTTCGTCCGCTTTCTCCAAACCGCGTGCGGGGTCCGGGTAGAGGCGGCGCGAAGCCCGGTAATAAGCCAAAATTTCGCGAAAGCGCGTCAGGTTGGTATTTCCAGATTCCGTCTCGGGACATGGAGGGGCAACGGCCCGGACAGGAGAAGCGCGGGCAGCGGCATTTGCCGCCTCGTTGCCGGGCAGGCCCAAGTGGCCTGGGGTCCAAACTATACGAATGGGATGAGGGTTAAAGCGCCAAGAGGCTGCCTGTAGTAGGCTAGCCGCCAGCGGGGCAATGGAACCCTGAAGGTACTGACAACAGGCCGAGCGCGAGTCCGTCAGGATGGTGCGTGAGGCAGGGTGAGAGGCGGCCAAAGCTATGGCAACCTCTTCAGCGTGCGTTACTGTGTCTGCTCGAAAGGAGAGGCCATCGACGTGTTTGCCCTCTGTAATCACGGCAGCCGTGAAGTGAGCCGAGGGGGAGGGACCCGAGACGTTCACGTAGAAAACACCAGGACGATCGGAGTGTCGCGTATGAAGGGCCGCGGCGCGTGCTAGTCTACGGCCAGGATGGAGGTCGGAGTTCATATTACGGGGTAGAGGTTCCACCCATAGCTTTTGACGCCAGAGCTCTGGTACCGGCTGCAGAGGGTCTTGGTCAGATATCGGGTTAAGGCAAAGTCTGTGTAGAAGACGGCGCCCTGAAGGCGTCTGCGACAGTCGATTGATTTGGTTAACGCGATGAGCTTCCCGCATCTCTGCAAAGGTGTTGTGTACCCCCAGAGCCGCGAATCGGCCGTTGGAAGTTGCAATAGGTATGTCCAGAGCGCGTTTGTATACTGAACGAAGAAGGACGTCCAGCTGGTGCTCGTGTCGACGACGCAGGCGAAGGTAAGGCAAGGCGTAGAGGACGCGACTGGTCACAAATGCGTGGGCCACTCGGAGGGACTGAGACCCGCGGAGGCCACCGCGCTTGGTAGACACTCGCCGTATCATGCGGCTCACCTGCTCGCTGGTGCGTCTGAGGCCTTCTATTGTGCCCTTTGGATCCAAGGACGATGTGAGGTGAAGGCCAAGAACCCAATATTTTGCACTGACGGGACGGGCCCGGACGGAAGAAAAATTTCAGGCGGCGGTAGCAGAGAGACTGAAAGAAGAGCCGATTTAGCTGGAGAGCACTCCAGGCCGCATGAACCAGTGTAGGTATCCACCAGAAGGGCAGCCTTTTGCAGGTGTTCTTCGATTTGCGCTAAGGAGCCGATGTTGGTCCAGATTGTGATATCGTCCGCATATAGTGCGTGTTGTATTTCCTCGACCTCGCTTAGAAGAGAGGGGAGGTTCATCATCGCCAGGTTAAAAAGCAGAGGAGACAGGACTGCCCCTTGAGGTGTACCCCGCGTGCCTAATAAGTACGGGCCGTGTTCGGTAGAATTAAGGCAAATGAAGGCGGTGCGATGTGATAGAAAGGCGCGAATGTAGTTGAAAGTCTTCTGCCCGCAGTTTGTGGTAGACAGATTAGTGAGTATAGTGCTGTGTTTGACGTTGTCGAATGCCCCGCGGAGATCGAAAGCGAGCACGGCTTTATCGTTATGACGCATAGTAGTCGGCTCTATGATATCATGTGGAAGCTGGAGCAGGACGTCCTGCGCCGACAGATGCGGGCGAAAGCCAAACATCGTGTCGGCAAAGGTCCTCCTGGCCTCCAAGTAGGCGGAAAGGCGTTCGCGAACCATGGTTTCCATGAGTTTGCCTGCGCAGGACGTAAGTGAGATGGGTCTCAGTGCCTCGATACTAACGGACTTTGCCGATTTGGGTATGAATGTCACGACCGATGTGGTCCATTTCGTTGGCAGCGGAGAGCTGCCCCATATCGAATTTATAAGGTGGAGTAGCGAGAGGTTTGCTTGGTCGGGAAGATTTGCCAGGAGCGACACTGTGATTCCGTCGCGTCCAGGGGCCGTGCCCCGTCGCATTTTCGTGAGTGCAAATCGTAAATCGGAAAGCGTGTATGGGGCGTCGAGGTCGTTGTTAGGGGCGCCGGAATACGTATATGCTGGGCCCGCGGGATCAATTGTGCGGCAGATGTAGCGGTCACAATGTTCTCGCGCGAGTTGAACCGTAGTGCCCTGAAAGGCATGCAGAGCACGGTGGAGCTGGCGTTGCGTTTCTCCCCTGGTGATGGACGGATCGAGAAGGCTTCTAAAGAGTCGCCGCGCACTCTAAGAGCTCATCTAGTTTGCAGCCTTCGAACAGGTGTCTGTCCAGTTAGCATCGGAAAGTTGTGCAGAGTATGCGGCCGCCTCTGCAGTGAGCGCCTCAATGTGAGCGCGAAGTTTCCGATTAAGTTTGTTGCGTTTCCAGAGCCCTACGAGCCCGCGGCGAGCGTGCCAAAGATGTAGGAGGTGTGGATCGATTGCAGGAGTCAGATTAGAGGTTGCAAGGGTGCGAGTGTTCGCTTGTTACAAATGGAGGGCGTATGATGCCCACGCTGCATATTCGGTCGAGGAGAGGACGGCGGGAAATGGTTGCATTCTGAACTGAGCCCAATTGATGAGACGGGCTTGGCCCCAGTGTTGGCGCATTTTCTGCCGCAGTGTGAACGAAATGCGGAGTAAAAAGTGATCGCTGCCTAGGGTTTTGCCTAAATTTTTCCATGTAGCATCGCGGATTTGACGGGTGAGGGAGAGGTCGAGGCATGTGTCTCGCGTGACCGAGTTGCCGGAACGTGTGGGTTGTGCCGGATCGGTAAGAAGCGTGAGGCTCAGCGAGGAAATGAGCTCCTTTAGCTCTCTGCCCCGGGCCTTCTCGTAGTGGTAACCCCAGTGAGGGCTGGGGGCATTAAAGTCCCCGACAATTACCAGTGGTTGTCAGGCCACTATACGCAGTGCCCGATGGAAGAGATGCGCAAACGAAGCCCTCGCAAGGCGAGGGGGACAGTACATGTTTAAGATATGTATTGATGGTTGGCCCCTCCGCTGAGACAGCACTGATATCATGCAGTAGTCGTAAGGAAGATCCAGATCGAGGTCAATCTGTATCGCCGTGTACGCTTTATGCACGAGGAGACATGTGGTGGTGCCGCCTACATAGAAGCAGTATCCAGAAAGGGATGGAGCAGGGCCAGATTCTTGGAGCGCCAAGACGGCCGGCTGAGAGCCAAGTGAGCTGAGGAAAAGGGAAAGATGTGAACGCTTTCGCCTGTTCCCGAAGCCTCCAGGGTTCCACTGTATGATCTCAAATTTAGACGCAATATTTGAACGGGACGTAGGATTGGTAGCCATAGTGATTGTCTTAGGTTTTATATTTGGCCCTCATGTCCCGCTCGGAATCCTCAGAGGCAGGGAGGGGCACAGAGGCCGGATTGTCCGACGGCGAGGTGGTGGTAGCCACCTTACGACGACGCCATGGAGCTGAACTTTCACTGCTCACCGAGCAGGAGCGGGAACGCGATGCCTCGGGTTGAAACTGGGTGATTGCCCAGGCTTGAATAGCCTGGGTATCCTCTACTACTATGCATTGGACAGAGAAGCTGGTGAGGAGGTGATTAATTGAAGCTTCGACGCGCGTAAAGCGTTCCTCTATGCGCGGGGCGCGCTCCTGGCTAGGAAGAGTTCGGTTAGCGGGCAAGAGAACCTGAGGTGCCCCAGGAGCCTCAAGAGCTTCTGGAGTAGATGCGGCACCGGTTCCGAGTGCTGGAGTACACATGGCTGCTTGAACCGGCGGTTTATTGGAAGTGGACTTAGCGCAAGGACTAAGCTTGGACGTAGCTGGTGTAGCCGCCTGGACAGCTGAGGCAATACTGGATGGCCTTGCAGTACACTGTTGTTGGGGTTGAAGTCGCTTATTTCTGAGTTCGAGTTGTTTAGTTAAAAGAGAATTTTGCTTTTGAAGTGGCGCAACTTGCTGGCGAAGGGCCGCAAGTTCGGGAGAAGGAGGATCAACAGAAGGGGGTGAGAGAGGCTTAGAAACAGCATTCCTTGCCCAACTGCTCACCTGAGGTACCGCCGCTGGTGCTTCGAGCGGTGGCAATGCCTTAGTGTCGGCGTGGAGTGGTGGAGCCGACTGATGCAGGTTGGTGCCGCTGTCTGGCTGTGACGAATATGAGGTGGTTCCTCGAGGAGATGTTGAGGGCTTCTTGCGTTTCCTATATTTTGCCGTGCAGCCACTGGTCCCAGTCTCATGGGCGCCGTGGCAGAGGAGGCACTTGGGGTGGCAGTCATGGGTATTGAGACCTGCAGGTGCGGGGGTTCCACATTTGGCACACTGCGTTGGAGCGGGGTGAGGACACTGAGGTGCTCGATGGCCGATGGTACCGCACTTGGTGCAAACAGGGACCGTTTTCTTGTAGGCGTGGATATACGTCGCCACGCAGTGGTAGAAGAGGAAGTGGGGTAACTTCGTGCCCTCGAAAGTCACCACCGCCCCCGCGGAATCTCCGAGTTAGCGGACCACAAGGATAGTACCTCGAGGCCAATACAGTTCAGACTTTATCTTCTCCGGGCTTTAAGCAGGGTTTACGTTGATGACGCCCTTGCATGTATCCCCTGGTGCCTTGGCATGGCCTCGAACGGGCAGCTGCTGATCCCCCACTTGCAGCTGGAAGTCCCCGAGGAGTCGCTGTGCCATAGGCAAAATGGTGGTGCTACAGACCAAGATGTTCTGTTCCCATATCAGCCACACTTGAATTTGCGTGGTAGTCCGGTCGCCGAGGTAGCTGCGGATGGCGTCGCCCGCGCGATCGGCCGGGACAAATGTGCGTAGCTCACAGGGAACGCGAGGTTTCACTACTACGATGTAGTCGTCGCGAGAGAGGCGAGGAGTCTGACGCGGACGCCACTTGCGTTGCTTCGCTGGCTGCGAAGACGGAGCAGAGGTAGGCACACCACCGGAGGGATGGCGCGCCGGCGTTCCTTGCAAGGCTGGGGAATGGCAGCCAGCTGTGGCGTCTCGTTGTTGTTGAGACGCAGACTTTGATTTGGCTTGCTTGCGTTGCCACAGTCTCACCATGTCGTCGAGGTATTCGTCTTCTGATGGCATAGTGTTTACGGAGGATGAAATCTCCATGGACAGTACTTGACTTGAGGTAGGATCATAGCCCGTAACCACGTTGACGGCCGCCATCACCGGGCTGAGAGCCCTTAGCGAGGCGGCGTTGTAGCCGGGAGTGAAGGATGTCCCTCAAGTTGTCAAAACTGGACCCACCTGGACGAAAGTGTTGTCTAGATGAAGCGGAGAACTTGGCGGTGACGATAAACCTAAGTTTCAGGGGTACCAGGGTGGATGTCCGCAGAAATAGCAGAAAATCTACGGAGGTGATGTGGAGTGCGTCCGTCACCATTGAGCGCTCGCAGCGCCCCCCCCCCCTTTTGGCTTCGTAGCTTGTGTACGTCGCGGCTCATTATCTCCGCGAGATTGCGTGCTTTGACTGGTCAGACTTTAAGTCCAGAAGTCATGCTCGGCACGCTTGCCGTAACCGCTGGTTTGCCCGTGCTGAGGTTCTGAGGGGCAGCCGCCACAGGTGGGTGGGCTACCATCTTCTCTAAGCGCACGAACCTCTGGTCACCTTTTTCAGTGTAAGTCCTAAAGATTTCCGTAAACTTGGCAAGCGTGTTCGCCAACGTATCAATTTTGTCGTTCAGTTTAGTTATTCCGGACTCGGCGTTTGTCAGTGGGGCGTCTTAATCGCTCGAGACCATCTCGATCTCCTCCGTCGTGTCACTGTCGCTGTCTTCAGCTTTACGTTCACGTATATTGGGCATCGTTTGTTGTAAGCGTGCTGTCGGTGGTGCCGGTGAGCTCGACAGGATAATTCTGTAGTCGCTCTCTTTTCTAGCTTTGTGTCCCGGAGCTCTTCAAGCACCTTCTTGATGGCCCTGTGTTCTTCTTCAAGCGCTAGAATGCGAAAATCAGGAGGATGCTCTGGCTGTGCCTTACCCTTGGGCTGGCTACTTGCGCTTCGTAGAGGCACTTTCAACACTGCTGGCCCGGAGCCATCGTTCGGCAGCTGCTGCTGATGCGTGGCTGCTGGTCTACATCTCCGTCGAGATCTGGAGCATTCCCGAGATGACAGGTGGTTGTCAGATCCCGAAAGCGTCGAGGGGCATCCTCCGGAACGGGAACGCCCTCTGCATCGAAGATGCCCTCTGGATCGGGATCTCCTTAGGATGCAGAACGGTGATGGACGCTTGAGGCGTTCTCCCGTCCCGACACCTGGTTGTTGCCAGGCTTCCTTGAACATGACACATGTTGGTGCGTCTTGAAGTTGTTGTGCTTGCCGCTCTTGCATTCTGCGTCTTCTTCTCCTTCTCACTATGTATGGAATGCGGAAGCGTCTTTTGCATTCGCGATCTCCGGTGGGGTGATTGCCATGGCGAAGCTTGATTTTTGGCTCGCAGTGATGCACGCCGTCTTATTGTAGCGTTTCACTGCAGTTGTGACATTTCTTACTCGTTGCGTTTGTGTGCCGGCAAACATCGGTGTGATGGCCGACTCCTCTGCACGTCCTGAAAACATCGACTTGTCGCTTGCAGGGCGAACAGGGAACCATGGAGGTTCCGCACATCACTGTGCTTGGAACGGGCTACCCGTCAAAGAGGATTGAGACTACTTTGGTCTTGTATGGGTGAAGCTTTTTAAAGCGACCCCGTTTGTCCCTCGTAGCCGCAGTAGTAGTGTGTAACAAGTATAACATTTTGCCCTTCAAGCTGGTGCCGGTGATAGATTTCTTCTGTGCTTTGTTGAACAATAAAAGATAGTGCTCAATGTACATGCCAATGGCTGCTAAGAAGGAATGAGAGACAGAAGAAGTTTGCTTTGAGTTAACGCGCACGCTGCGAATTTTTTATTGTCTAACAACGCACAGAAGACAAGAAAGGTTGCTACGTTATACCCGCTGGGCGTAACCTCCAAGGATTTAGAAAGGTTTAGCGAGCGTTGGGCCGCAGTGACATGAATACAGTGGACTAGTATATACCATGAACTTGAGGTGGTTAAAGGTGGTAAGTAGACACGAAGCGCAAGCCGTAAGAAAGCGTGTGTGTGCCTCCTCTCGTTCAGTCCTGGGTATGCCCGCTAGATGGTGGTGCTTCTTGTTGAGGAATATATGATTAAAAGATGTGAGATCGTGGTACTTGGAGTGTTGAATTGGTGGACGAACGGACATACAGACAGATGCATGAACGGACGCACGGATGGCTGCACGAACGCATGGACGCATGGACGGACTCAGGAGCGGATGCATGGATGGACGCAGGGATGGACGCTCAGATGAACGTGTGGACGCACGAGCAGACGCATGCACGGACGGGCGGATGGACCCACTAGTGGCCACACAGACACACGCCGCATGGATGGAAGCAAGAACCAATGGACGGACGGATGCTTCGCCCCACTATCCATCATTCACTCCGTGGATATGCTGCCATTTTTAATTCGTCTTGTTTCGATGGCAGTAGGATTTCGGTCGTGCACAATCAAGCGTTTGAGCGTTGCGTCATCAAGGGTGAGGTCAACGTTCTTGATGATGCCCTTGCATGTATTATTGGGCATGGCCACGTATGCGGCAACTTCGAACGAGCCTTAGTTTGTGTGCAGTTTATGCACGTTCGCGTATTAAGTAGCATTGCTTTGGTGCGACGTAGAAATAACAATGATGTTTTGCATGTTGTTAAGGGCAGATTGTGTCCTCCTGTGGTTGTTCGTCGGTGATCTGGGCAGCCATGATGACTGCTCTCGCCAGGAGAACAAGGTCCTACGTCCAGTCCTCGTTTTGGTCTCATGATTAACCTTATCTGGTCCTTCGATAGGCGCGGGAGCCTGGAAGCGGATACCGCAAGGTGTAGTGCCGATTGGCTCTTTTTGAAGTCCCTGGGGTGCTTCGGTTGGTGTTTGTGCTCGACCTTCCCAGCTCCTCGTTCGGTGGAGTCGTCTGTCTTCGGCGTTAAATGGTGGTGGCCTATCCTGGTCCATCGAAGATCGGCGCGTTTACTTCCATTCCCTCCACGGTTATGGTCGAAGGCATTTTCAGTGCCTTGTCGGCTGCGACGTACGGGGGATGATCCAACAGCGCTTGCATCTGGCCGAGTCCTTGGCTACGTCTAACAGCTGTACTACTCCCCAACCCTAGGCGTTGTTAGAGTTTGCGGGGACGCTCGCCGCGTCGCAACATTAACGTTCAAAAAGATGTCTAAAAGTTCACGCACCACCAAAAATCGTGGCTCCACTGAAACCACAGAGCATGCTTGTTCGAATAAGCACAAAGCCAAGGGATCTCGGAGCAAAAAAAATGGCAGCATATTCACGGAGTGCATGATGGAGAGTGGGGTGAAGCATCCGTCCATCCATTCCTTCTTGCTTCCGTCCGACCATGCGTCCGTCTGTGTGACTGGCCATGCGTCCATCCATCGTCCGTGTGTGCGTCTATTTATGCCTCTGCACGTCCATCTGTGCGTGCGTCCATACGTTCGTCCATGCATCCGCCCCTGCGTCCGTCTTTGCGTCGTTCCATCCACGTAGCCATGCGTGCGTCCATCCGTGCATCTGTCTGTGTGTCCGTTCGTCAATCTCTTCAACACTCCAAGTATCATCATCTCGCATCTTTTCTTTATATATTCCTCAAATAAAAGCATCGCCATCTAGCGGACATACCCAGGACTGAACAAGAAGAGACACTCGCACGCTGTTTTACGGCTTGCGCTTCGTGTCTACTTCCCACCTTTAACCACCTCAAGTTCGTGGTATATACTAGTCCACTGTATTCAAGGCACTGCGGCCCAACGCTCGCTAAACCTTTCTAGAACCTAGGAGGTTACGCCCAGCGAGTATGACGTAGCAACCCTTTATAATCAGATAGTGCTCAATATACATGCCAATGGCTGCTAATTGGGAATGAGAGACAGGATAATTCGGCCTCTGGTCAACGCGCACGCTGCGAATTTTTTATTGCTCAACAACGCACAGGAAAATTCTGCCACCGGCACCATCTTGCAGGTCAATACGTAAGACTGGTTCCACACTACGACTACGACTACGACTGCTATGAGGGATGAACGGCTGCCGCTTTAAGGAGCTTCACCCCTAAAATAACAACTCAGTGGACTGAGCAGCAGGCAGTGCTTATCGGCGATTGCTGCCACGTTTAGTATTCGTTTCTCGCTTCTTCCAAAGGTTGTTACCTCTTCAGGATTTATTGCGCTTCTATGCTCATTTGATAGATACGCCCACACAATTGATTGTGATGTTTCTCGCGCAACGTTCAACGCAGTCGTGCCAGCGCACCGCTGTTGCTCCGTCGTTAGGAACAACTACATAATAGCTTAGCCAGAACGAATTCAGTGCGCCAGAAACGTTTCGCTATCATACTGGTTCAGTAAGCATACGAATTATCGAGTCTGAGTTCTCGCCTAAGAGCCAGTCAAATGCCGGTGAGTGTGACCTGTGGCTGTCGGTGAGGGGTGGCGTACACTTGGTGGATCTGCTGCAAGCGAGTTCTATCGATGTTTGTCGCTTCTTGCTCGGACACCGTACACAATGAAAAGGGGTTCATTTAGGTTAAATAATGCCACAGTTGTGCTGTATTGTCATTTTAGGGGTGAAACAGGGATGTTTATTGCAAACTGGTAACCACATTTCAGGTGAGTACAACTGTCTGGTGTAACAAAATCACTTCAGTGGCGTATACAAACAAGAGAACATAGACAGGATGTAACACACAGCACTTCCAATATTCTCACAGATCACGAATCACTCAAGAAAGCAAAGAGAAATGAAACGCGAAAAAGCTGTAAATTGGAACAGATTCACATATCACGTGCGACGAGAAGCAATTTTTTCCTCGAGTTGAAACGGCAGTAAAATAAGTTCATTATTCCCGTTCCGAACTCCAAAGAATTGTGTATGCCACCTTCTGATAAATGCTTCTTCACCCTGAGTTTCAATCTGTTCGGTAAGGTACCAAACCATGATCATTCTAATCTTCTGTAACGCTGGGTATGCAGCTCGTTGGGGTAGTGGCTGTGCTTTGGCCATACAGCGGCGACGCCACAAGACGAACATTATGACGTACAGTACGAGTTATTCAAATGAGCCTCTTCTGCGCTGTTGGTTTGAAGGAATTGACACTCTGAATTGATGACGCACAATGTGCCACACGCCTTTGACCGCTACGCATTCAAACATCGTGTGGTGGATCGTTTGTCTTTTCCCGCGGTTGGGGCAGTCGTCATTTGGAACGACGCCTTACTTTGACAGTCTCTGACGAGTGGGCAACGCGTCCCATCGCCACAGCCAATCAAATTCTCTAACTATTTCCGGTACGTGGTTGTTCCACCATTTATTCCACTTGCTGGGCCTCCATCTCTGTTTTACCTCGTCTGATTTACATTTCGCGACTGATTTACATTTCGCTATTGCGTGTGGGTGTGAGCTTTGCAAAGTATTCTTCGGCGGCATAGCCGTAAACCGAACGCTTAAGGCCCTATGCTGCTTTATAAAAGACATATGGGTGTTCTGCTTGAGGTCTCCGGTACCTTTCCGACGTGAATGCGGCTGCAAGAGTTCCGGTCCCATATAGTATTAAGCTACTGCCAGGATAGTCATTGTCCTGAAACAATTTTTGAACTGTTTTAGCTGCAAGTGCCTTTGTGAATGTCGCAACATCTGGTAGACTGAGTCGTTCACAACCTTTTCGGAGCTTCAGGAACTTTTGTTGAACTTTCGATGTCTTCTCGTCCCATAGGAAGGCTCCAAACAATGACGCAAGGCGGCTCGCAAAACGTTTGGGTATGAGTGCAATGTGGCCGATATAAAAAGAATATGCGCATGCTTTGGTTTTCACCCCCGTCACTTTGGCATCAAGTGACAAATTGAAGTCAGTGGCATACGCGAAGATCTGCGTGGCTCTATGTACGGCGTCCTCCCAATTCCTTTTGACCACCACCCCACCCCGTCTTGAAAATATAACCCGAGGCTTCTACGTATTGAACACCACCCGGCAAAGAGCCGTGGGAGCCACCGAAACGCAGGGCTTTGCTTTTCTTCGCATTCAGAAGAGCACCCGATAAACTGGCATACTCTTCGAACAGCTCGAAGAAAGCGCGCTAACTGGCTTGGTTTCGCACGAACACAGAGATGTCATCCACATAAGCGCTGATGCTAACTGGCTCCAGACCTGTCATTGGAAAGCCCTGAAAATTAGGGCACTTTGCCACTTTCCTAAGGAGAAAATATAAGGAAAGAACAAAGAGCACCGGTGCGATTGGGCATCCATGGCAAACACCTCTTGTTACTGGAAAGCTTGCGTGCGGTCTTCACGCCGTTGATGAGAAGTTGGCTGGTCATGTTGGTGTATAGAAGCTTTTTACTGCTAACGTGCTGCCCAGGCAAACCAAACATTCTAAGTACGCAGTAAAGTAGTCATGTTCGACCCTGTCGAAGGCCTTAGCTTGATCCAACAACACGAAAGCACCGGCAACGTTTTTGGCGTTGGCATGGTGGAATAAATCTCTTATCAGAGTAATTGTTTGAAACATTGACCTAACCGGCACTGCACACGTTTGCGTGGGTGACACTATGTCGGGTAGAAAAGGTTTTAGCCTCAAGCCAAGGATCGTAGCTACAAGTTTGTAGTCCGTGTTAAGGAGGGTAATTGGCCTCCATGACCCTGGGTCGTCAGGATCCATGCCCTCCTCTGGCAGCAAGACTACACGGCCCTCAGTGAAAGACCTCGGCTTTTCATATCAACAATGAACCCGTTAACCATGTCAGTAATCGCGTCGCCTAGGACGTCGAAGAAAGTTATATAAAACTTCGTCAGTATTCCGTCTCGACCTGGAGCCATGGTAGCGTTCACTTTCCCCAAGGCTTGCCAAACTTCATCTTTCGTCGCCTCAGCGCAGAGCATATCAGACGCCTCAGGACACAGCGTGGGCAAGTCCTCACAGAAGTCTGCCATTCTTTGATTGTGGTTGCTCTCTTTGGAGCAATGATCTGCAGAGCACAACCTTTCAAAGTGCGCCCTAAAGAGCTCCTCGTTTGATTTGATATCTGTGATGATGCTCCCACACTCTGTCCGTGCTGCACCAATTATACTGGGCTGGTGTTTTCTTATCCCTAATCGCTGTGCGTATGCCAAGTTACCTAGCTCATCCGTTGGCAAGTGCAGTTCCTCTGTGCGTTTAAAAGCCCCGGATCTTGCCCTTAACAAGAGGTCATAATGTCACGGGGTCGTGACAATATGTCCTCTTGAACGTGGCAATATTTAGCTTTTTTGGCCCCAATGTAGTCTTGAATTGCACCGGTTACATTACCTGCGCGCTCAACGATTTCAATACGCCCCAATCTTTCTTTCATTTTTGATGTTAGACGTGCATGGCGCATTTTTTCGGCCTCTTGCGCGATCACACGCCATCTGGTCTTCAAGAGATCTCATGCTATCGGCGTAATTTGCGGCGTGTCTTTCAAAGACGCTTAGATATTTTTGCGCATTTCAGATACCGAAACTTCTTCATTTAAAATTGATGAATTCATTCGGCTCAACTTGGAGCAACGCCTTCCCAGCTGGGCCTTCAAGGTGAACAGCACTGGCATGTGCTCGCTGAGCTTGCGTTGCCCAGGCGTTAAAGAAATGACATCGCATGTCTCTAAACTTGCAACGAGCTCGTTAGGGATATAGACTGTCAATCCTGCTCTGAGACGTACCCTGAACGCACGTGGCTCCAAATGTGTTCCCGTGAAACGTTGTCTATGCGTTGACCAGCTTCAACTCTCCACATATCTTCTGCAACTTTTTCGAATGGAATGTGCTTTGTCCTTGACTAAGGCCTCAGACATCTTGAATTGAATCAAAAAACACAGTTGAAATCGCCTAAAACCACGCATGGTGCTGAATTCACAGGAATGACTTGGCACCTATAAAAAGTCATTGGCAAGAGACCTATTCATAGGCGCGTAAAAATGGTGAATCGTATTCTCTGGTCGTTTATCCAGATGTCCACCGCAATAACACGGTCTTCTGCATCGAAAAGGCAATGCGTCCCCTGCCCAAACCTAGGATTGAGAAACATGACGCCAGTGCCACGCGACGTCGTCTGCGTTAAGGGGAAGACGGCTTCAACCAAAAATCTAGTACGGAAGGTCACGACGTCGTGCCGCGTTCGAAAGTTCGTCTCTTGCAGAAAAAGCACGTCGACCCCGAGCGAGCGCGCAAGGCTCATTATCTCGTGTTGTTTTACAAGATCTTTGAAGCCACGAACATGAAAGTCATGAAAGATAGCCTCTCCATTACACAAACTAGGGGGAACTGAAACAATCGTTTTTTTAAAGAGCGATGAGTCAGGGGACGCCACGGCCTTTCCTGTGTCAAGCGGCAGTAGATGAAGTTAACGTGATGATACTCGAAGTAATGGCGCAATATTCACGCGCACAGATAGAACGGACCCAGTAAGGAACACCCATAATAACAGAAATAGTACATGCAGCATACAACGTAACTCACATGATGCAATTACTATAAGAGGGCGTAGCCGCCACAGCATAGTACTCACAAATAAGTACATGAAGGTTCCATCATGAATGACAGTAACATATGGAATAATAAACAGTTTGCATGCATCAGAGACAACAAATGCATAGTGGTTGTACGGCTGGGAAGCAAGCATTGCAACGGTACAGGCAACAGGAAGCGAAAAGAATGGCTGTGGGCAGCAGAAAAAAAATTCAGTCTTCACCCACATAAGGTGATGGATCTCGGTTTGGCGTATCCACTCGGGGCTTTTTGGATGTTCCAGAGGTGGTGACATCACTTCCACTGCTTGAGCTACCAGGCTTGGTGAGACGCTGAGAGTTTGTGGATCTAGACAACTTGTCGGGAAAACACGTACTTTCAGGAAACAAAGATACCGATCGTGAGGCTTGCGAAAATTTCTCAGTCCTTAATTTTCGTAATGGTGAACGGCTCCTACGATATCTGGATGTCTTGTCGGACGCTTCTTCTTGGGCCTGTACAGCGTGTGTGCGAGACGTTTTAGGTTTTCTTGAAGACGTGGTCTTTACTTCTTTCATGAACGTCGTCTTCACGGTACCTTCCAGGCCCACACGTGGCCGTTCATGGAGCTCGTCACCTCACTTGTTGGATCGGAAGGTCGAAGCAATTTTCCCGGTTGGCCAGTGCCCCGAGATGCTTGGGACGCTTCCTCCAGTGGTGATGCGTTCGAAGATTGTTCATTATCTGTGGCCTTGAGTTCCTCCGATGAAGACGTAGCAGACGCCCTCGGCGTCTCAACAGCGTTGCTTGGCTCCTCTGACGACGTTGTGGGAGATGACAACGCCGCGGTGTCCCCAGTCAGCGCAAAAACGTCGTTGTCACTCGTTGTGCACGGCGACGAAGCGTCAACGCCGCTGGCGTATTCTCTCTTGGCGTCATAAAATTTTGTGTCGGTTGCGCTGTCTTCATCTGAATAATCTGGAATATTGTGTGGCCGTGGCTTGGTTTTGCGTTGCAAATATTCCATGTGCCTGGAGGTTCATATTTGGGTTGTTCTCTTCGAAGCAGGCTCTTCAAGTTCTGGGAATTTTTTCAGTGACTGTGAGGTGCTCTGTGCTGCGTCTGCGTATGACTTGGGACAGAAGCAATCTTTGTCTCGTGGTCCCCATTACAACGCTTACACTTGGACAGACAATCCTCAGATGTTTGGCCGAAGGTGCCACATCACTTACAAAAGGGTGTTGTACAAGTAGCCGCAACATGACCATCTCTGCTGCAGCCTGCGCATACTCTCCGCATACCACGATACTCGAGCATCACGTGGTGACCTTGAATTGATAGGAAGTTAGGGGCGGGCTTGGCCATTTCGATTCGGACGATGCGGGCACCAGTGTACGTTGATTGATGCCTTTGCAAGGTAACAAACGTGATACCCTTCACTTTAAGTATGGCTGAAGAGCTGAAATAACTGCGTCGTCTGACACGTACGGCGGGGGGCGGAAAACACTGACTTGTACGCTTGGCGCCCCGACTGCTTCAACTTGTACCTTGTGACCTTGTAACTTGAATCCTTGGATTACCATCAACTTGGTTGCTTGTGCAGCTGACCGAGCCGCAACTAGGAACTTCGAAGCTCTGAGGTGTTGCAGGAAAAGTACCCCTTCACTCCCCATGACATCTTCGAGGCCATCGATGATCCCGTCGACGGACGCCGTCCCCTCTGGGACGGTGAAGTTGAAGCAGTGCTCCTTAAAGGGGAGCGCCACAGGCCTTGACGCCATCCTCACTGGTCCCGGCAGGGGCCGACGACGATAGAATCAGGCCTGAAAATAAACTGGCTGGCAAAGTCACGAGTGGACACCCGGCAGCAACACTGCTGAAACGGTGACCGCTTTGAATACTGGAACGCCGAGCTCTTTATAGCGGCACCCGCTCGTCCCTCGTGGCCATAGTAGTAGTGTGTAACACGTATTACATTTTGACCTCCAAGGTGGTGCCGGTGAGAGATTTCTTCTGTGCGCTGTTGAACAATAAATGTTAGTGCTCATTGTACATGCTAAAGGCTGCGAAGAGGGAACGAGAAACAGGAGAATTCGGCTTTTAGTTAACGCGCACGCAGAGAATTTTTTATTATTCAACAACGCACAGAATAAAAGAAAAGGTTGCTGCGTTATACTCGCTGGGCATAACCTCCTAGGTTTTAGAAAGGTTTAGCGAGCGTTAGGTCGCCGTGTCAAGAATACAGTGAACTAGTATATACCATAAACTCGAGTTGGTTAAAGGTGAAAATTAGACACGAAGCGCAAGCCATAAAAAAGTGTGCGTGTGCTTCCTCTCGTTCAGTCCTTGGAATGTCCGCTGGATGGCGGTGCTTCTTTATGAGGAATATATGATGAAAAGATGCGAGATGGTGGTACTTGGAGTGTTGAATAGGTGGACGAACGGACACACAGACAGATGCATGGACGGACGCACGGATGGCTGCACGGACAGATGGACGCATGGACGTCTTCTAAACATAATAACAAAGAAACAAATCGCGGATGTCAAACTGGTGTGAGTACGTGCGCGAAATGTAAACATAATCACGGCCACATAATCTACGCTCCACAAACATTGAAGCGTTTTTGACACCACAGGAGTATAAAAAATAAACGTGCTAGAAAACGTAATGAGCAGTGTTGGTTTCTTTTGACTGTAAACATAAATCTCTGGGCACACAAAATCGAAACACTACAAATAAGTGATTTCACATAATGTCCTGTGCTTTTTCAGCATACCACCATCATCTACCAAGCTTCCCCCTATTGCAAAAACAGCGTAATGCCAGGACGGTTTTTGGCACCGGTACACGCTGGAGACACTCGTACACGCTTTTAACACTTACGCTTCGCTGGGCGCTCTGGGAAAAAGCTGTGTCGCACTGGTAGGGGCGCTGGCTCAACCGCTGTGATGCTGGTGCGCACTGCGAAGCGCTGGAAGCACTAGAATTTTCACTGACAAGTGCTGGTTAATGCTCGAGCACGCACTGTTATTACCAGTGCAGCGCGCACGTTATTGTAGGATGTGTCGTGGTTAGTTTCGGTATCGTTGAATGTAAAACGCTTGATTTGACGGCACGGAGATATGCTACGCTAACAGATACCGAGCATACGTAACTTTTGTGGCACACATACGTATTGCAGCATTTATAATGCACAATTTTCGCATATGCCCCCACGTATAGTGGCCATATTCGCATCATCCGTGTATTGCGCTAACGATTGCAAGTTGCAGCGTTTGTAAGCCTAGAGCTGCACGCCACTCCTAACAGAAACAGGAAATTGCTTTCGCCGCAATGCTGACGAAACGTAAATGAGCTCTCTCAATCGCTTCGCAAGGTTTGCCAGTGGAGGCGCGAAAAAAAAGCTGTCATTTGATCCCGCCACACCGCATAAATGTATGTCTGGTCATGCTTATTCTTTAGCTTCAGGTAAGAGTTAGAAATTTCGAAGCTCAAATTCAGAATCTTGAACCATCCCAACTCAGCGCGTCGAGAGTGATTTTACCCAGTGCCCGGCCCAGCGAGCACTAAACTTGCCGGACCGGCCGTGTAGGTATATTTGTTACTGGCGCTTCTTGCTTCGTGTACACACAACTTTAAAGTGTGAGAATAAATTTAATGTATACTTTAGACATCCGTGAACCTAAATTAATCATTTTGTCTTGTGTCCATGTTTGCGCAAGGAGCACTGACGATCGAACATCGCACTTTCAGCTACACAGGCTGTCACCGAAAGCTGCCGGGCGTACTTAGCCGCTACTTCTCTGACTAATGTGTAACAACACTCAATTTACAGTTGGTAATTTGGTACGCCTAATTTCAACTGACTCCCTGGCATATGTTTTCAGCGGATTTCATTGGTATTTATATCGCTGATTTGTTTTAATTGTTGGTATTGATATAACTGCATAAATCTGTACATTGGCACGGCTGCTGTATACTGCCAGCGGAGGCCAGAAAAATGACTGTCGCTCGGCATCGCCACTCCCTAAATGCATTTCTGGCATTGATTGACCTTCCACTTACTTCAGATACAGTATAGGTAAGAGTTAGAAATGTTGCAAAGTTCAAATGCTGAAACATCAAGCATCGCAACTCAGCTGCTTCGAGAGCATCCTTACCCAGTGCCCCGTCCCAGCAAGGCCTATCATGCCGGCCGCGTGAGTGTACATTCTGCCGGCGCATTTTAATTTTTGTAAACACAATTCTAAAGTGTAATAATGACTGTAAAGTACAATTTAGATATCTCTGAGCCTAAATCGACTATTTATCTGCCTGTGCGGTGCCCGCACAAGGAGCGGCAACGATCGATGTGTCGTGCTTTCAGCAACGTAGGCTGTCACCTAAAGCTTCCTTCTGAGCGCAGGAGCTGGTACTTCTCTTACTCGTACGTAAGAACACGCAATTTTGAGTTGGTAATTTGATACGCGTTAGTGAACTAACATACTGGCATAGTTTATCAGCGAATTGCATTAGTCATTTTTTCAGCGGTTTCTTAGTTGCAGGAATCGATATAACTGCAAATGTGTAATCTGGCACGCCGGATGTGTGCTGCTACATCGTCGCTTGCCCGAAAAAAAACTCAATATTCACTCGTTTGCGCGGATATCTACCGAACAAGACATTTAAATCATCTGTACATGTTGACCAGTAGCAAGCGTTAGAACCGACTATCAAAGGAAAAGAACAATCGGCAGCAACAGCTGACAATCTTTGGCTGCTCCTCTTGTCAATTCGAGATTTTTCAGAGTTAAGATGTGGATGCTGAAAAAAACTTTGCGGTCTTGGTAATATCCACACGTCATTCGGTGCCCGGAAGCCGTTCCTCACTGTCGAATGTTATTTGGAAAGGAATATCATGTCAGTCTTGAGTGTGCGAGTTGTTTTATGAAGTTGAACGGCACGTTCTTCGGATAAATAGTCCTTTTACAGCCCCACATGCGTGTTTTGGCGTGGCGTAGTGGGTAGCGTACCCGATTCAAAGTCGAAAAGTGGTGAGTCGAAATCCCGTCAGAAAAGTTTTTTTTTTAATTGAGATGTTTTTTTAATGTAAATGAGTGCTTTTCTATTAATCCATTTATTTATTTATGGCGACTGGGCATCACAGTTGTGACCCTGTGAAGCCATTTTGCAAAGAGTACTGGGACGCTGCCGCTCCAGCGTCCTAGTAACTGCATTGGGAGGTGCTGGTACCAGCGCCATAGGCACCCCAGAGGGGACAAGAGGGCGCGACGAAGCTCGTTGGGCCGCCTGAGCATTGTTGGTACCGACCACCAGGGATACTAAGAAAATAGAACGCTCGGTAAACACAGTGACGTGCTGAAGTGTCAGTGCCCTTTTTAGTACGTTTTCACAGAACGCTTCCTCGGCGCTTACATAATCAGCCGTGACTCCCTTGCTCACCTATAAAAAAGAAATTGATATGCACGTGCAGGTTCGAATTGCTGCGTCTACTTGCTAGGCTACGTATTGGAAGACTCGTTTTTGCTGCGCTGTTACGAAGCGCGCCTCCGACGACGTTACGAAGGGCACCTCGAAATCTCACCGCTGCAACCACTGTTTCGAAAGATGGCGACACCAACACGGGCCCGAAGGCGCCACTGCTTCGAACTCCGCCGGGAGGGTCACCAGCCGTTTGGTAGCGTAGGTTTCTCAGCTCGCGACTGCTTCTGCACAGAGCTGATAGACGAGCGGACGAGACCATGGTGAGTTAAACAAGGTTTATGTACAGCATATATACAAAGGCGTTACAAATTCGACACTGGGGCCGACAGAGACGCGAAGAGCCGAGCTCTTTTCTCTAACACATAGCTCTACTCTCAAATGGGTCTGCTAACACATAGCTCAACTCTCTATCACATAGCTCTCTTCTCTGACACACAGCTCAACTCCCTATTACATAGCTCTCTTCTCTGACACACAGCTCAACTCTCTATCACATATCTTTCTTCTCTGACACACAGCTGCTCTCCAACAGGTCTGCTGCTCGCGACGCGCCGCAGGGCTTCTTTTATATGCACCGGGTGGATTCTTTGAATAACAAAATGTCCAACCACAAGCGCCGCTGGTCATGAGGTCAGACTCCTCCAATGGGGTCGCCTTTGGGCCGTGTCGTTCTTTCTGATCGAATCTGGAGAGGCTGCGCCGCAGGTGGCTGCACCCAAGGACGAGTGACGTCACCAGGCATTGCGTCAGACCCGCCAGACAGGAAGGTGCCGGTTGTTTACTCGACGGGCTCGCGGGCTGAGGTGACACTGCACGTGCGCGCCAGAAAGGCGCCTTCGCGTGATGACGTCGTTGAGTTGTTGATCGCGTCAGGCGGGCTCGCGTGCTGGCCTTGACACAAATTTTCTTTTTCCGAGGCATGGACGTTCGCTGCGAACTCGCAGGCATAACAGCAGCCCCGCCGCCAGACAATGCGCCGGAAAGACTAGCTGCTTCCCCGTGGCTCAGATGTCAGGCGCGCTCGTTCGCCAGGTCCCTCCAGGTTCGCCTTCAGGACCACGGGGAGAATGCAGCTCCAGGCTCCGTTCCAGGAACACATCCCACTCTTGAGGACGGATCACAGCTCCACTGGCTTGTCGCCCCAAATTGTCGACCAGCTTCGCTCGTCTCTTCTGACGATCCTTGATTTCAGCACTTGTCGATGGTTCTGCAACTTGTCAAGAACGGTCCGACAACAGACAAAACATGACACAAGCAAGTGCCCTCGGTCACCCGACAGAACACCAGACAAAGTATAGTACAACATATACCTAGCTACATGTCTATAGGCATTTCGTTCCCTCTACATCAAGAGGAACATGTGGGACACAAGACTCTTAAATTGAGCACTCTATTTTTTTACACGTACAACAACGTAACGAATTAGAATACAACATAAAGTTGGCTCCTTGAGCTCACTCTGGACGAGAGCGCTCAGCTAAGGTCGTGATGAGGTCAAAATTTTGCCCCGAATCGCCAGCGAAAAACCGAAAGGTGTAGAAGGTACTAACTAAATGCACGGCTCAGTGCATCTGCATTAGCGTTTAGCTTTCCTTTTTTTAACGAACGTCACAGTTGCGCTGTTGGAGCATCATGCTCCATCTCAGTAACCGGCCAGTTTAGGCGACGATACCTATGCGGTACTAAGGGCTGCTCATACTTGTGACGTTGCAGAGAGGAACAACGGTACGGCTTGCTAGAGATTGGCTCCTCAAAAGTTAGCTCGATATCGTGTTCGATCACCGTCGTGTTTCCGGGACGGTCCGAAAACACGTGTCGAAACTCGGAAACAATCCTTTTCAGGTCCTCCTTCTGGAATTCACTTAACTTAGGCTCTAGGTTCAACTGCTCCAAAATTACCTCCGATTTCCTTTCGATTACCTCACTAGAACTAAAAATTTCTTCTCCCTCTTACTTTGAAGCATTCAACAGCATATTTACGACCGCTTGACGTTGAACGTATGGTTTCATCAAGTTACTGTGGTAAATTTTGTTCGGCCGCGTTCCTAGTTTCACTTCATAATTGGTATTAGAAAGCTTCGATATCACTTTGGCGGGCCCTTCCCAATGAATCTCAAGCTTCTTCCTTTTGGACGGCTGCAGCAGCATTACCTGACTTCCTACTTCAAAAGCGCGCTTCTTTACCGATTTGTCGTTGTACTTCTTCGACAACACTTGTGCAGCTTTCATGTGGCTTTCCACTAGCGCTTCAATCGAGAGGTCCTCACGCTGCTCTCGAATGAGCGTCTCTCGATCAACTCTCGACAGCTCGCTCCAACTTTCCGCTACAGGCGAGAGCGTTGCACTCCCCTCACTCTGACTCAATGGTGCCAGGTCGTCTCCCCCTGCTACGGAAGCCGCGCCGGTCGCTTCGGCGACGGGCCGCTCGCGTGACTGCTCACATGACTCACGCGGAAAATTTCCTCTCTGAGGTTCCGTCGACCCACCGACAAGGTCACTTGAGAGTTCGCCGCATTGAACAAAATCAAGCTCCTGCGAAAGCTTCCGCGCTCGCGATCGCGTGAGGGCCATGTACGCTAAGTTGGGGAAGAACGATTTACCCTGCTCTTTGATAAGCTGCTCTGAGTTGTGAGAGAAAAGATAAAGAAAACTATCGGGAAGCGCGGAAGACACAGCCGCTTCGGTGCGAAGATTACCGAACGGGCCTTCAATGACAACCGTAGCAATCGGTAAGCGAGCACTCTGCTCCTCGGCGACTTGCCTGATCCACGCGCATTCTCCTGTAAAGTCATCCGGAGACACCAATGAAGGATGGACAACGTCCATGGTTGCCGCTGAGTCGCGAAGTGCTTGACACGTTTCCTCATTCACACTAATGTTTTGGATATACGGCTCTAACAACCGCATGAGCTTTTCCGATTCTCGCATTGTTGCGAAAGTAAACTTTTGCTTACAGTTTATCGCGATGTGCCCTTCCTTTTTGCAGTTGTAGCAGATTAGCGGCTTCCGTTTGTTTTCCGATTCTAGGATAGTTGCAAACTTTTGCTGACAGTTTATCGCGATGTGCCCTTCCTTTTTACTTTCATTCTTTTCTACGCGCACTGCCCTGCTATGCAACTTTCGGCGGGTATAATACTCCTCAGCTAACTCTGCTGCCTTGTTTAGCTGTACTTCACCAAGTTTGTCCTGCAGCCAAAGTGTGACATCCTCCTCGATGCAGCGGTAGAATTGCTCCAATGCAACGCATTCCACCCCTTTATCGCGGTCGTCATAAACACCTTCTACCTTGAGCCATTCAATTAAATCGGCTTTGAGACGAAACACGAAGTCAACGTGTGACTCATTCCCCTTTTTAGCATACCGGAACCTTTGCCTGAAAGCCTCGGGTGACAACTTATATCGTCTCAAGAGCAATTCCTTCACCTCGTCATAGCTCTCAAAAGCTTTCCTCGACAAGCAAGTTATCGCGTCGGACACTTCGCCGGGAAGAAGAGCTAACAGGTTCTGAACCCAAAGAGACCGCTCCAAAGCATTTCGCTCACAGACGTGTTCAAACTTGACGAGATACTTCACCATGTCCTCGCCTACTACGAACGGTGGCAATTGGTCCCGAATTCTATATCCGCTGACCTGAATCGTCGGAGAAGCTACGCTAGGCGCCTGCGAACACTGTAGGATTGCCAATTCTATTCGTTTCAACTCGAGGCGTACCTGTCTCTCGGCCTCCTCGCGCTCATGACGTTCGCGCCTTTCAGCTTCTTCACGTTCGCGAACTTCTCGCCTTTCAGCCTCCTCGCGGCGTGCTATGATATCCACCCAGGCCTCATCGACTTCCTCAGCCGACACTCCCTCATCCGTCATGATCTCAAGGATCGCTTGCTTTTGTTTCGCACCGCCCAAAGTAATGCCGAGTTCCTCACAAATTTCGATGAGTTCCTTCACTTTAAGGTTCTTCATCGTTCACACTAACTCTTGCTGTTTGCCCCTGTTAACAATTTACTTGCCGTACCCACTATAAGCCAAAAAGCAAGACGCGCAAGCAATTTTTCACACTCCCGTGTTTACCCCCTCCGCATTAACTTGGGTTTCAAAGCACTTCGTCTTTGCTTGAAACGATCAAAGCTCACTTCAATGTTTCACACAGCCCTTCTCTAAACTACTACAACCTGAGCTAGAGTAGTCTGGTGAACTGAGGGGAAAGCATCAGGCACTCACGGCATCGATGTCGCTGACGCCGGCCGATCCCTCAGCTGCCAACCACTGTTACGAAGCGCGCCTCCAACGACGTTACGAAGGGCGCCTCGAAATCTCACCGCTGCAACCACTGTTTCGAAAGACGGCGACGCCAACACGGTCCCGAAGGCGCCACTGCTTTGAACTCCGCCGGGAAGATCACCAGCTGCTTGGTAGCGTAGGTTTCTCAGCTCGCGACTGCTTCTGCGCAGAGCTGATAGACGAGCGGACGAGACGACGGTGAGTTAAACAAGGTTTATGTACAGCATATATACAGAGGCGTTACAAATTCGGCACTGGGGCCGACAGAGACGCGAAGAGCCGAGCTCTTCTCTCTAACACATAGCTCTACTCTCAAATGGGTCTGCTAACACATAGCTCAACTCTCTATCACATAGCTCTCTTCTCTGACACAGAGCTCAACTCTCTATCACATAGCTCTCTTCTCTTACACACAGCTGCTCTCCAACAGCTCTGCTGCTCGCGACGCGTCGTAGGGCTTCTTTTATATGCACCGGGTGGATTCTTTGAATAACAAAATGTGCAACCAGAAGCGCCGCTGGTCATGAGGTCAGACTCCTCCAATGGGGTCGTCGCTGGGCCGCGTCGTTCTTTCTCATCAAATCTAGAGAGGCTGCGCTGCAGGTGGCTGCACCCAAGGGCAAGTGACGTCGCCAGGCATTGCCTCAGACCCGCCAGACAGGAAGGCGCCGGTTGTTTACTCGACGGGCTCACGGGCTGAGGTGACTCACTGCACGTGCGTGCCAGAAAGGCGCCGTCGCATGATGACGCCGTTGAGTTGTTGATCGCGTCAGGCGGCTTTGTTGATCGCGTGCTGGCCTTGACACAGATTTCCTTCTTCCGAGGCATGGACGTTTGCTGCGGACTCGCAGGCATAACAGCGCCTACTCGCTAGGCTGTGTGTTCTGGCGCTACCATCAGATCTCGTGAACTGCATTGCCGGATGCCTATACTGGGCCCATAATCAGGCATGGCGCTGGACCCTGGTACCCAGTGGCGCTGGTTTTTGCAATAGTTCCATCCCACCACCGTCATCCACCTTACTCACCAAGCCTTCCATTTAACACGTTTTGCCTCGCCACCATCAGCCGTCATTTTTCACTGTCACCATCTGCCACCATTTTTTCCACTCTAGCCTCATCAGCTGGCTTTTCCACATCACCACTGTTGACTTGCCACCACCACCACCATCTGCCATCATTTTTTTCACTTTCGCTGTCATCAGGCATTATGCCCACTACAGTTTCTACCAAAGCCACTAATATTTCCACCACTTTCATTATTCTTTCTACCAAGCATTCAAGCATCCACCAACCCGAGATGTTCAATCGGGATATCATCAATGCCCACTGTATGTGCGATCTGCCAATTCGTTATTTTAATCTCTCTGTTGTGACTTTGCGTTTTTGAACGCGTGAAAAAGTACCGCCTTTTTACGTGCACCTCAAACGCTAAGTGGCGCCTGTGTCTACATGAAACGCTGATGGTGCGCCCTCGTCACTTTCCACAGCGTTAAGAGACACGTGCCAAAACAAACTACTTCACGTAGTGAGTGCTACATGTACAGAAGTTCCGCCTCCATAGCCTTCGCTTCTGTGCCAAGAAAAGTTGCCGAGTATAGGACGTGCGTGCCCCAGGCTGTTGCTATGGGAGAAGGCAGTGGACGGATCCGACGGACGCCTGACATAGCCCAAATGAAATTTGAAATTGTATAGAAAAAAAGTTTCAAAATACATTCACGCTCATGACAATTTTCACGATAAAGACATATTCTTCATAGTAGAAGGCGAAAACAACGTGCACATTGTGGAAGTTCATGGCGCTCTGTGTCTCTCAATTTACAACAATAGGATAATGCTCGGGCAACATATGATTACTCACCCCTACTTGAGATTTTTAGCGGGACGACTCAGTGCTCTCCCAAAGTTGAGTACGTTGTACTCGAATTTGTTAAAATTTTTTTCTAACCCCCCCCCCATCAATACCCAGAGCTTCACGAAATGGTCACGATTCATGCGCAGATTTTTTCTGCTGTTATCTTATGCGCACTATACAGCAGTGCCTTCGTTCACGTCTCTTTGAAGCGATAATTTTGTTTTATGTGTAAACCAAGTATTTTGTGCATTGAATGTTACTTTTGAACTGTTTTATTTATTGCTCTTCAACAGAAAAGTGGTGCACTTTATTCTTTGATTTATTGGAAGCGCACAAGCCTAACCCGGCATTGAGCCATAACAAGTCTTCATGTCTTTTCTGAAGGGGTTGTAAACCATAGCACTATCTTTACAACTCGTTAAAATTATTGTTGTGCATTTCCGATTGTGGCGGAAATGTCGTACTCCCTTGTGCTCAGAATTGAGTGCACGTTAAAGAACCACAGGGGGTCGAAATTTTCAGTGATCTCCACTATGGCATCTGTTATAATCATATGGTGGCTTTGGGACGTTAAACTACACATATCAATCAATCAATCAATGGATCAATCAATCAGTTTATTGAATGCGAAGCATTTCTTAGTGAACTTCGGCGACATTGAGCATATCTATCTATCTATCTATCTATCTATTTAGCCGCCTACGACTTTAAACTCTCTTGGTCGTCTGCTAATGTTAACGATAGCAAACTTGATATGGTATAACATGACTGTATGAAGAACATATTTAACTAGTCATAACATGAAACTCATGCCATGTATGTCATAAGTGTCATGATTTACATTTCATGGTCCTGCAGCTCTTGTGGTGCTTTAGTTCACATGGCATGTTGCAAAACTGATAGAGTGTGGCATGATTGCATGGCGACACAAGCGACAGGCCCTAACATAAAAATCATGACAAACAACAGGACTACATGCGACGCTCATTATGCACTGGTGGCCGTTTAGCTAGCTTCACTTATACCAAATTTGGTATAACAAAACGTGATTGGAATAAGAAGGTATGATACTAGTGCAAACATGCTGAACATGAGATGCTTGTCATATATTAACAAGACTACGAGTTACGTTTATAATGCGCTCGCGTTCGTTTCGCTAGCTTCACATGTATCAAACTCGATATTACGCAATTTTAACTGGTGACGTAGGTAAATTACACATCCAAAGATTATAATCACAACATGCGTGTCATGTAGCAACATGATTACATGCCACACATTAGATGCGCTTGCTGCCGTTTCCCTAGCTTCACATATGCAAAATTTGGTATTCCGTGACGCCGGTATGTGTCTGGTGCAAACATGATAATCATGAGGTGCGTGTCATGTCAGAATGTGACTACATTCCACAGTGAAGGCGCCAATACATTTCGACGTGAAGCGTTGCGCGTGCTCACCGGCGTTCATTTCATCGCGTGACGCCGGCCTTGCCACGCCAGGCGCCGGTCCTGCCATATACTCGCACGCGCGCAGCGATGCGTTGCTTTGACGCATGCGCGCAGCGATGCGTTGCTTTGACGCATGCGCGTTTCAGCGCGTCAGGCGTGCCTCCACGAGAAAAAGAGGGAGACGTGGTGTCGTCTGGGTACTGCATTGGCGCGAAATGCAGCATGTCGCATTTCGCGCCGATGGCCGTCGGGCCACGCCGACGGACTCTGGTTGCACCTGGCGTCAGACTATAGAGTGCTCAAGTTTTGCAAACAATCGTCGCTGTGTCCACCGTGCGAGCGCGTCAACGCTACAGTGGAGTATCTAGGTTTCTTCATGATGCGCTCAGGGCCGTTTTGCTAGCTCCACATATACCAAACTTGGTGTTACGTGAAGTAAGTGGATGACGAAATATATGACTGGTGCAAACATGGTGATCCTGAGACGCGTGTCATGTAACAACATGACGACATACCACGCTCATAGCGTGCTCGTGGCGGTTTCGCTAGCTCCACATATACTAAACTTGGTATCGCGTGACGTGAATAGATGACGAAGGTAAACGACACATTCAAACATGATAATCATGACACGAAAGTCATGTACGGCATCATTTACCTTCACCTTGTAACATTGTACTGATTTTAAAATGACATATCAACGTTTGTTATTCGTGCTTCGGATATCATCTGCCAATTCTTGCTATCAAATTTTTTTAAAGTCATGTGATAGAAAAATAAAGAGAACGTTAAAGCGTTTCTTTACAACGCTGTTATGACTATGAGTATTTCGTTCAGAAAATATCAAATGTGTTTAGATATATCATTTCCTTGTATTTTGCGCATGAATTGCAGATTGATAACTGAGACGTATAAATATTCATTTTGGTAACCTTAAAAGCGACCACCTCATCGAAACTGGGAAGGCCAAGCTTGCCCTGTTGGACCTGGAAGACCAGCGACAACTTGTTGCAGGGCCAAGATAGCGGTCGAGACAACAGGCTTCCTAGCCAGAGGGAACAGGGAACCCTTCCACTTTAGGGTGATACCGGGCATCGCTCGGAACATTGTTTTTGAAATAAACATTCATTTCTCTCTCTTTCTCTGCCTAGACTTTTATATCCATGCGTGGGTTAACCTCCGTGTCTTCTCTCCTGTTCTTCTTGTCTTATATCCAAGTGTGCTAATGCTTCACACTATTTGTACTATTCACCAAAGGCTCAGATATCTGCCGTCACTTAAAGCATCCTAGGAGATTATCTGTTGAAAAGCTTAACAAGATGACCTTTCAGGTGCCCTAAGTCACCATGTTGCGCCCACTGATGTCTTCGAATCACTGCAAACTTTATAGCTTCTTTTCTCTCACTGTGAATTCTATTCCAAACAATCTTGCTCTTTGAGTGGTGGACAGAATCATTAAAGTGAGCTCGGGCACCAGTAGTTGAATGGAAAAAGCTTACGAGAGCAGCCAATGCCAGCAGCATTGTAAAGGAGCAAAGTGGCGCAGAAGTGGCTGCTCTTTTGTACAGGGGCGGCTTGGATATTACTAGTATAGGGTTGGGTGAAGGAAGCACAGGCCAAAACGGGGCATTTTGAATTTGTTCACAGCTGTAGCAAATACAAGAAAAAAAAACGGCAGGCCTGCGCGGAAGGCGCAGCACAGTCACAGCTAAAGCTTGAAGAGCACATTTTCGAAGGCACCGAGAAAGAAGAAGAAAATACCCAGGCCCGCATCGAGAACTTTCCTGAGCGGAGTCGGTGTTGCTTCGTCACCTACAGGTGAAGTGCGTGTTAACCCCGGCGATGGCACGCCGCATATGTCCCGAGATGTTCGAAAGCCCAGCGTGCAATATATGCGAAGAAGAACTGGGGACACTAGGACACATAGTGAGGTGTCACAGTGCAGCGATACCAGGTGGCGGTTCGTGCGACGGTGCCGGTGGTGAGGTTTGTGGCAGGGCTGGCTGGGGAATCTCATGGCGGAGTAACTGGTGCCGACGACAGCACCGCCGGCCAAGGACTGCCAGCGCAGATGAAGCGGTAGATCCGCTTGGTAGACTGCCAATCTCAGATATGGGCGATCCTGCTGCTCAAGGGGGCCCTAGCCAGGCAGAGGAAAACGGGAACTCCTGACCCGCAAGCGCGGGTCGCGGGAACCCAAGAATCCTCTGTCGGGTCAGGTTCAACGCTCGAGTTCTTGACCCAGTGTTTCTAAGACTGCATAGACTAGAACATTAGAAGGGTAGACAACGCCCTGCGAGGCCGGCACCTACCCCACGCAGAATCCTGTGAATAAAGTCTTTTTTCACTCTCCCTCTCTTTGGAGCATTTTCTATTCACTCATTGCGTTACACTTGCCTGATACTCACCATGATATTCGTAATAAAAATTTTTGGTTAGTAGACAAGTATTCGCTGTGCTATTTTCACCATTCTTCTGAGAAGCGTGGTATCTGCTAAACACTAGAAAATAATTTTGTGCCAAATGTTCGTGCAGTGGCTGACGACGATGGGAAATAATGCCTGTAATGGGTATGCGTCCCAGTTAATGGGTGAACAAGAACAAACGTTTGTAATGAGCTGGAGCATTGGATGACCCACTCACTGCGCTATTCGCATTGTGTGGCAACTAGTTGTTCTTTCGCCGTTTTAAAATGCTCTATAATTCGTGACAATGTCATTGCTTTCGGGACATCAAGCCTGCCTAAGGCAAGTTTGCCAACAAGTACCAAGCACCAGCCTATTTGACATGGGACAATAAGCGCAACAGAAGGTAGTCACCATGGCGCAGTTCAAGCGACCTATCTTGCAACAATAAATGTACGTGGCCTCTGGTCATCGCAGAAAGAGGCTCAGCTCCGTAGACTTTTCACTCGAAAGCGTCTCGACTTTGTCGTCATCCAGGACACAGAGATCCAGAGCGACGAAGAGACGGAGAGGGTTCTGTAGCCCTTTCTGTCTGAGTATAATGTATGCGTTTCGCATGCAAAAGGATTTTCTGCGGGCTGTTGCCTATTTCTGAGAAAAAGCCTGTCATGCTCGGCAATCAGCACTTGTGTTTTTAACGAGGGTCGATACATACGTGTTGATTTTGTGTTACAAGGAACATCGTGGCAAGCGGGTTAAGGGAAGGCAGTAGGTTAGGTGGGTTGATGGGATGAAGAAGTTTGCTTAATTAAATTGGCAGCAGCAAGCACAAGACCGAGTTGACTGGCGGAACATGGTAGAAGTTTTTTACCTTCTGTGGACGTAGGCAGGCTGATGATGATGATGATGATGATGATGAAGAAGATGATGATGATGAAGAAGATGATGATGATGCGTTTAATGAGATTTTGAAACGTCGTCAGTTATTTAAAAATATATCCAGTCTAAGTGACTTAGACCACGTCACTGTGCTAATGGGTGACTTCAACAGTGCCTGTGAAGCAACGATTGTAACCATCATAACGGTCAGCGAAAAAAGAGTGGCGAGCTTTTATCCGAAATCGTAGACAATGCATGGCTCATTGACATTGGTGTGTGAATAAGCATGGCACATGCTATACGGTCCATCGATATTTTTATGTGAACCACTTAACTATAATGATTAGATAGATAAGTATTATATTTATGAGCACACCGATGCCAATGAAAATGTGGAAGACTAGAAGGCGGTTGTGCAGAACCAGAAAAATTCGACAGATCCCAAGTACTTGGTAATCAACTTAATTCAAAGCATGCGGCAGAAGGCGACGGTGTTGCATTTGTATTATTGAGCGAGACGTCATGAAACGACACTAAATATATGTACTGGTGTTGTACGCACAGACATATCTTGAAGAGTTGCAGAAGTTTACATAACCAGTTGTTTGTACTTGCGCAACGATTCCAAGTGGAACATGCGTATTAGCAACACCAGAAGCTGATAAGAAGCACTAATGCTTGCGAAGATGCGGGCCTTGGAGACTGCTACATAAATCAACTTCAGCGCATGGCACCTAACCAAGATTGTCGTTAACCCGACGTGACGGCTGTATCAAAAGAGTACAAATGACATGTTTATAAAATTGGGTAGGCAGCACTGCAACAACTCTTGACGTTTTGCGAATATTAGCTTGTACTTGAAAACTGGTTCCAAGACCAGGCGTAGCTCTGTGATAAAATTCTTCATTGCCGCGCAGAACACCTGTGTTCGATTCCCGCTGGGACCCTGACATTTATTCTTTATATTCGTCGGGGCGACGCTACCAAGGACAGGTATTTCTTAACGCTCGCGGGTTAAATTTTTCCATCTGTGTTCTCGTCGTTTCTGGGTAGATACTAAATTTCAATCAGCGGCACATACCCACCCGTAGGCATGTGCCACTGTCTGGCAGGAAGTGTTTGACGACGTAGGTGACGGGATTGTGACATAATTCATGTCATGACGGAAGCGACTAGCGCGTCGTATTCCTCAAACCATCCCTCCTTCCCATGCTTATTTTAGGTCATGCCAAGTTAAGGGGGTGACCACGAGAGCACCCAAACATTAGCGGCTAGATAGATAGATAGATAGATAGACAGATAGATAGATAGATAGATAGATAGATAGATAGATAGATAGATAGACAGACAGACTCTCAATGTCACCGAAGTTCGCTAAAAAATGCTGCGCCTTTAAAATACTTTTAAAATTGCTAAAACATCCCCATAGCCTAAAACCGACAGTGACTCCCCATATCAAAATCTATGAACGTTATGGGCGCATCTTCACAAAATTACACAAGAGAACATGTTTCATTTCAAGGCACCGTTGCGTAAATCAGAAATTCTGCTTTGCATTTTTCGGGCTGTTTTCTTTTTTAATGTCGCGTAAACGTGGTGGAAGTAGTAGTAGTCCATTGCTTCGCTACACATTCCGGAAATTATTATTGCGGTAAAGTCTTTCCCCAGTGGTCTCCAGAATGCATGAACGCAATTGAATTGAAACTTAAAAAAACAAAAGACAACAGAACCAGAAGTGCTTGAACGAACCCCTTTTCAAGCCGGAAATTTGAGACAGAGGAGAACAAGAGATAACGGTAATCTGCTTGGTTGCTTTCTTAAATGGATCACGGAAACGCAGAGCAGTGCGTGTAAACCACCGGTTTTTTTGTGGCCAGACGATGGTATAAACGCACAATATCCTTGATCTCTGCTCAGGTCGAAAGCATTCCCAGCCAACTCTCGAGGTCATGCAGCTTATAAGATATCACCCGTGAAAAGGGGCAGAAGAGTGCTGCAGCTTCTCTAAACTGAATTGCTAATGCCTTCGTTGCCGTTTCGTGCATATATCTTGTGAGAATAGAGCCACCTGGTCGATACTCAGCAGCGTCTCGCACTTTGTGCGGAGTCACGTACAATTCGTGGAATGTCTGATGTCCTAAGGCAAATACAGTAGAGGGGCTGGCATGTATGGGTGGCACTTCTTTTGTTACTTCCTTTTAGTGGTGTTTATGCCATAGCGGCTTGAATTGACTCGATTTCACGTGAACTCGGTTTCATGGAACACTTATTCAAGTGAACTGCCTTCTTGATTTTTTATTTTTCGTAAGCGCCATCTTTTTTTGGAGAGGCTTGCATGCTTCACTGCTTTGTGAAATCTTACTTGAAGGTGACTCGCCAGTGTTCTCTCATGAGAACATTAGGAATTGATAAGGCATGACATTGGTTTTGGCACGCAGAGCCTCATTTGGCGACTACGAAAATTTATCAAACTGTGCTGAAAACCTTCGCTATACAGAGTATGCTTCAGCAAAACTAGGAGAATTTTTCGGACGCTGCATAAGTGTCTTGAAGCCAAGAAAAAAAGAGATGGTTTCAGCTTGGCGATCGTGAAATTGTTGTGTTTTGCTGCTACCCGAACAGGATTGTTTTGCTGCTACCCGAACAGGACTATACATAGGATAGTTTGGTTCGAACTCAAGGACATAAACTTTTTGATCACATCGTATGGAGTTGTTTGCGCACGTTATGATGATCACTTCATGGTTGAGGAGCTCATTGTTCTAGTCTAGCAGCAAATAATGCACATTTCCGTGCTTGAAAGCGGTAAAGAGAGGTCTGGACGAAAAGAAACACAAATGTAAACTTTATAGTTTAGGAGAATAAACCCTTGACCTAGACATCAGTGTGCAACAATTTATAAATGTGGTTAGGTACTACTTCAAATTTTCTCACTCGGTGTGCCTGGTACCGTTAAATACCTAAGACAAAAGCGTTTGAAGGAAAAACAAAATATAATGCTGTGCCTGTATATTGCATTGCGTACTGAGATCATATTACGCTTACAAAATTAAAGTTTCGATAATGTAAGGAAGCGTTAATAGATTGATTGATTGATGTGTGGGGTTTAACGTCCCAAAACCACTATTTGATTATGAGAGACGCCGTAGTGGAGGGCTCCGGAAATTTTCACCACCTGGGGTTTTTTAACGTGCACCCAAATCTGAGTACACGGGCCTACGACATTTCCGCCTCGATCGGAAATGCAGCCGCCACAGCCGGAATTTCATCCCGCGACCTGCGGGTCAGCAGCCGAGTACCCTAGCCACTAGACCACCGTGAAGGGGCGAAGCGTTAATACCAGCACTGCATCATGTGATGACCTCATTGCGGCTTCATTCGTTTCTTAGTTGTATTAGTTGTATTGCAAAATACCGCATGGAGAAGGCCTTTGCCCAGCAACATAGATGGTATATCAACGAAGTGAATAATACAAAAACAAACTGCACAAAGCATGTAGGTTGAACTGCAAGAAAACCTTTTTCGTAGCCTGTTGCAGCAATCAAAACTGAAAAAAATACACTGACGCTAAGCGGTGAGTGGGACGAGATAAGGAACATATATAAACCTGAAAGGTATAGCGAGACTGCCAAGCCACGACTTTTGATAGCCTTCCATAATTCCTTCATTCATACGTGAGCCAGGTAAATGGAGTGGCACTGGCAGCCTACGCAAATCGGAATTATCTTCTTTCCAATCCCACAGCCTCCCAATTTGTTATAGCTTCAGCGCACTTGTGTGACTTTCCCTGAACGGCTGCCGAAAGTACCAGCTCGCTCTCTCTGCCTGTACTACTTTGCGCTCTCTCGGAGCTCTGGAGCAGCCACCAGTTTTTCTGCCACGTAAGTCTTTCTTTACTACCACTGTCGGGCCGTGCTTTCTGTTGTGTATCTTGTAGGTGCACCAAGGTGTAAAACTTAACAACGAGGAGAGCCATCGTTAGGCGCCACGCATCGCATGGTTCAACCTGATCGGTACACTCTCATGAGCACTACTGGTCGATTGTTGCTTACCTCGAGCGCATTGTACCATTTTTTACGTCGTAGCGATGTCTTTTTGTCGCATTTTTTATTGTTGCCAAAGAAGATATAACCTTATATAGGTTGGCACTACCATAAAATAAAATAGTGCAGTAAATGATGGAGACGTAAACAGCAAGAAAAAAGATAAGGGCAAAGGAAAGATAGGGAGGCTACTGAGAGGGCATCGCCAGTTGGCTTCTCTGTTCTCAGCCAGAAAAATGAAGCTGTGAAAGTGTAAAAAATGCGCCAATTTTAGTCATACAACCCTCCAACTCACTCAATTCTTTTCCATGAAGAAAAATCACCGACCTTCGCTGTTTCACTACGTCAACCGAATTATTATTGCGTGAACATTTCTGCAAAGACGGCGCATTACAAATTTAGTATGCGCCAAAAATTTGCATTGAAGTTTGGTGCAGGTGTACTGTGAAAATTATTGCATGAACACTGTACCTCATTTTGAGCTCGTAATACTCAATGAGTGATGGCTGAAGTTCTGACTTTCTGCACCTTTTAATACTAATGTTCTTGGTGTAAGGGCGAACCGATAATATGTGCTTTAGACAGGTCTTGAGCCTGAACTTGTTCGTATGGCTTTGTTGCAAGAAAGAGCGCAAACGAATGGAACAGGAAATTCAGACCAATGTTGCGTTACCATTGCACTGCATATTTTTGTTCTGTCTGTTCGAACTTCGGAAGCCTCGACTTTGCTTTCAAAACAACTGGGCATCCGGCTACATGTGCTCGCAGTTTGCTCGTTTGTTTGCTTCATCGAAGCCTCTTTTCGTTCAGCTTTTATTTCTGGTACTCAGGCTTTTTGGGCTCTTTTGTTTGCCAAAAATACATACTTGGTGGCTCAAAAATTGTCTGAAAAGTCCTTAAAGCATACTAAAATTTGAAAGTCATCTGCCTCCTTCACAGTTGCCGTTTTTAGCGCCAGGATCTTAAGATGGCTAAGAACACAAATTTGGGCAATCACTAAGAAAGTACAAGGAGCTTACGCTTTAATTTTAGGAGTAAATTTTTTGTCCGAAACAAGAGACTTGAAGACCTTCATTGCGAAGAACCCATTGCATTGTCAAGATTTCAAGAAAGCAGCTTCTGTTGAAATTGAGTATCAATGACATTCACCCTACTGCAGTAGCTAAAATAAGGAATGCTGAAGAGCAATGCCTTCATATTCTAAATTATTCAGAATCAATGAGTGGCCTTATATCGACTACCAACCAAATTGGTCATGTGTGCTTGTCAGATCTGCTTGCGCTTGCACTACTTATAGCACAGGTACTTAAGGAACACGAAAGAAAGTCACTTCTGTAATCTTTGCTTTAAAAAGTGGCATCATTTCGGCCGTCTGCTTGTTGTTCCCATCGATTCTTGGGTTTCAGTTCAGTCATTTGGTTTGGTTAAATTTTATTACGCTACAGAAAATATCGGAGGCTGCTTTTTCACTATCTAAAAACTGCATAGGGTTCTTCGCATGAAGAAGCTCAGTTCTTCTCAACACTTGAAGCGTGGGTCAGTCGGTTTATAATAAATGAAGGAAGCCAGCAATTATACTGTAACTATCAAACCTGACTTCACTGAAAAGAAGCATTGCGACAGGAAACCTAAGAACTTACAACACATTTTTACCAAGTCATTATCATTAACCGCGTCAACAGTTGAAAGATTGACTACACAATCATTTCTTTGCCATCGAGGCAACACTAAATTTCTTGTCAAAGAAAAAAACTGCTGGTGTGGTAATATTTATCCTCGCTTTTCCTATCGTAGTATATGCATCCTAAATTTTATGTTATTCTTTGCCCTATTTTTCTCACCAGATAAATGACACTACATAAAAGCGGGTGGCCACGGCATTCAAGACAAGGACACGAGCTATCAGTTTCTATTCTTCACCACGCTTCACTTGCTACTTTCAAAATAGTACGCATCCAAGAATGTGGCTCTACATAGATTAACTTGCATCAAAAAGACCCAAGCAGTGCAGACCAAGCAATGTATTGCCTGAAATATATCGCAGTTCAGCCATTGAGAGCCCCGTAATTTTATGCGACTAAAACTTTTACAGCAAGATCACCAATTGCTACGCTAGGGAGGATTGCGTCAGCGACTAAAAGGCGCGTAGAACAATACTTTCCTGAGAACTGATCATGCTCAAATATTCCAGGTGACTGAATAGAAGAAATTAAAAAATAAAAGTAAACATAAGGCGTGTGATTTAGCCCGTATGTCAGAATAAGTCGAACAATTTTGCCTCAAGGCGGTACACTTGCATCAGCAACGAGCCAAATTTGTACTTTATAAATGTACTAGAGCAATTCATTATGATACCACCGTTGTCTACCGATGACAAAATGATATGTTGAAAAGGTTTTCGACTTTGATGATTACACTTTTTAACCATGTGGAACAGCATTCGTTGAGTGTAGTCTCTACGATTTTCTTACTCTGCGGTCTTCGTTGGTTACCACTGTGTAAAACCTGAATACTGTTGTGCGTTGTACTTTTGGCTGATTTGACTTTTATTTTAAGCTGACAGGTGCATTGTTCTCCTTGATTTCAGTGTGTATTGCTTTCCGTGAACGATGTGTGAAGTGTATTTTAGTACTCCATCCTGCATCAACATTTGCTAACAGTACAAATAAATATACAGATACATATATTTTATAAACAAATCAATGAATAACAAATAAATAGGTGTGATCTACACAAGAAACAGGGAATATTTGTATGCGTCTCTTTTTATTCGCTCAATGTACTCAATATTCAAAATAGGTAAACTCAATATAACAATATTCCTTATACCACGACCACCTTATTCTGATATTTACTACCTTTCAACTGTAGGCTTAGGAGGGCTCGTAATGCTTCCATTCATATATCTGGAGTGTTTTCAAACCTTTTTAGATGAACCGATCACCCCATTGGTTACACGTATAAATCAAGACATCCTAAACAACATCAGGGTTTTACGGTTAGGAACAAACGGACGTGGCGTTACATCAGCGCGCATTCAGTAGCAAGACTACTGAATGCGCAGAACTGAAGTCGTAGAGAACTACGGGAACACATCAGCGAGTGTACGTTTGTACGGCCAGTGGCACAACCAATCTGTAAATAAAAGAAAAAGCTGCTATTGTGGTCTTCCAGAGCTAATTTACCATTGGCTTGCAGTTTACTGCCGCGTAAAAAACGTCGCGGTGCTCCTTTTCAGAGACCATTGTGGTGTTGTCGCAAGGGGTGATCGCACCGTTTTTTATCGGATGGCACTGAGTAATCGATTCGTGTGGCTCTCTCGCTGAGCTGGAAATAACAGGTGGGTAATTGCTTGCTCACACGGAAACAGGAGGAAGTCCACGTACGAAGAGAAGTTTATCGAACGGGTGCATTGTTCTTTACCTCTCGTGCAACGTATTGTTTCACGCTCACTGCTGATTATAGTGGAAGCGATATCCTTGTAAGGATTACATTGACCTGAACAGATACAATGCTTGGTCTAAGTCGAGTGTATTCTTGAGCGTCTGTTTCGCTTTTTGTGTCACCTTTATTTTCGTGCAGCCACTGTAAACCAGTTTGGACCCATAAGGATACTCTGCCGTGTCTGTAACACCCTACGATATGGGTGTTTCAACCAATAAACACTGCTATCATAGAGTGTAGTTAGAAACCCGGCAAACGAACCTGAAGAGTTCATACTGGTATACAGAATAAATTATATGATTGTGACAAATGTTACAACTGAGCTGTGTTGATGAAATAGTCTTTTGCCATCCTAAACAAGACCATGAAACAAATGTTCTGTTTGGCACCTGGCTAAGTAGTTATGGCAAACAACTAAGGAGTTTTCACTTTAAAAGTTTTTCGATCGTGTAAAAGCGATAGAAATCATCTTAAGGTCGCTCTGCAGGTCCTTGTATGGTTAAGAGGGAATGAAACTAGCGGACAGGATTCTGCCATAAGGGATAGCACCAACATTGAAAACGTGTTAACCGGCGTTATCTAAATTCACTTTCTGTGAGTGGGTAGCATTCAGAGGATATCAAAAGTTCGGAGGCAGCACCGTATCAAAAAACTTTGCTTTACCCGAGAAATTTTGTTCAAATAGGTCGAACTTCAGAGTACATATCAGGGCTGGAAATCAAAATTCAGGATGGCCTCTCGACGCATCAGTAATGTTCAGGTTAATTTGGGGGCAAAGCTCCTGGTGGCGTAGCTTCTGCCTCCCCCATTGTAGTGCTTAACCATCAGTGGGGCATACCCAAAAGAGCAGTTCATAGAATGTAAGCTGGATGGCGGCGCTTGTATATGATGAATACATGATGAAAAGGTGTGAGATGGCTGCACTTGGAGTGTTCGCTAGATAAATTAACAGACAGTCTAACAAATGTACATAAAAATGAACGGACGGACTGAAGAACGCACAGGCGGTCAGACAGACAGAAGGGCAGACGGATGTATGGACAGACAGTGAAACGGCCGCACCAACAGATGCATGGACGGATGGACAGCCAGGCAGACGAACGAATGGACAGACGGAAGAACGGACGTACGGACGGAAGATCACACGGATGAACAGACACACGGACGGACTTATGGATGGATGGAAGCAAGAATGAATGGACGAACGGAAGCACGAACGGACTGAACAACGCTTCGGCCCACCAATCATCTTCACTCCGTGAAATCGCTGTGATTTTTTTGCGCGTCCCGTGGTCCCTCAGCCTCCGATGCTGACTGTTGTTGAACAAAAGCATACTATTCGGCGCAGGTGTATGTGAATTTCTTGTGAATTCCTTCGTGGAATTTTCGCAGCCTACCACCAACTGCTGAAAAGAAGCCCGTCAACAACAATAAAACGGCTGTTCAGAATTTCATGTGAGTGGCGTGTGATTCTATAAATTGACAGATGACCTTGAATTCACAAATGAAATTAATAGAAATACGAGAATAGCAGCGTACATTTCTGCACTGCTCTTTCAGTAGTAGCAATGTAGGAGTGTCACCAACTGTAACTTGACTGTTGATGGTATGATAAACGCACCCGCTTCAATCTCTTACGAGTTATTTCACGCAAGTTGGTTTTCAAAGGCTAAGCATTTTTCGCATAATGCAGGCACTTTGAGCATCTATCTATCTATCTATCTATCTATCTATCTATCTATCTATCTATCTATCTATCTATCTATCTATCTATCTATCTATCTATCTATCTATCTATCTATCTATCTATCTATCTATCTATCTATAAGGCTGTATACGTTTTAGTGTTTTCGTTATCAACTCTTTCCTTGGTGTATAGTAAAATTTGCACGTGAGGGCAACACGGTTTAAGAATAGGGCTGGTAAGACATGTCATGGATAATGTGATTATCTTGTCTGTATAGTGTGAAACCCTTTCTTAATACATCTGGGCCACATGTTCGTATACCTCAAGCCGCGGTAGGCGGGCATGCACTAGAGTAGATTGGAAGTTTACATATACACATGAACTGCAAAGAAAGCCAATAGTAAGACTATTTCGAGAGTGCTATGAAAACCGATAAGCCTAGCAGTCACCTTGCCAGGAAAAACACAAACATCAGGGTCCCAGGAGCGATAGAGTCCAAGCATGATGCGCCACAGTACTGCACTACCGCAGAGCAAGACTATAAGTTGGTTTCTTTAGAATGCGGCCCTTTAAATAAAGGAACAATATCTGTTCAAGTTAAATCAGAGTTGGAGTGCAATCCATCTAGTTTGATAAGACAAAAAACAAACACTACATAAGAACTTCTGCGATACAGCCTTCATAATACGTTAACTTCAATTGCGAATACAGTGTTTCCTTTGCTTTTAGAGCAGTCTAACAAAGATTACACTTGAATTCCTACGATTCAGTGATTTATAGCCAAGTACTGCTTGATTCCGGAGGAATATTCTGAAGAGGTTTCCCTGATATATTCGCATAATCGCACCATCAAATGCACTGTTTTCAGAATGATGACGTCTGTGTTTCACACGCAGAAGAGTGTTGAAAGCTGTTCGGCTTGTTCACATTTGAGAACCAGCAACGTCGGAACAACGTCCTCGATCCGGCCATCCAAACATATTTAATCACCTAAGCGAACTTGCATGAATATCGGTGCCAACCACGTGCCATGGACTGTCGCCCACACTGGTTTTGAGGTTGTCAAGTCATTACCATGTGCTCAAGCAAACATGTCCCCTAGATAATATGGCGGAGGCCTTTAAAGAAAGTTTGGACAAGCGCTTCCGACAGAGCGAAATCATTCATAGTGAACGTTTCAATTGTTACTGGGATCCGCCTTTGCTATAATAGAAGTCGCCACGACAGCGTTCTTTTTCCGGGGGAGATAACTGTACTAGAAAGCAACGCCTGTCATTCATGTGGTACAGGCTGGCGTACTTTCATTCAATTTTCTCAGTTGTGGATGCAAAATAAATACATGTGCTAGAAAGCAATGGGCAGTGTGGTCGTGATTAGAAAAGAAGAAGGCAGCGGGTTCGTCGTAAACATTAGTTCTCATACTGTCCTGTCTGTCACTTCTCACTGGTTGGCTCTACCATCGCTCAGCCTAGGTAGACTTGATTATGTAGCAAGCCTTTCAACAAAATAAGTTTTAATTCTTATTTTTTTTCTTTCCGCACTGATCTACTCGGGGCTAATACTTGCATGATCATTTGTCGCTGCAATTATGTTGGTTTATGTCCAGCTTTTTTTCTATTTTGTTATTTACCATTCATGACACTTTTTTGGTGATCCGCTTGACATGTTTGTTAACCGCCTACTATACACCAGAAGAAACTAAAGCAGAAAGAAAGTATTATGTCGAGGAACTTCCCTACGCAAGTGCAGTATTGTCTCCATTTCCAGTGTGTCTTTGAGAACGTGGAGAGGCAGAAGTCATTTAAGTGTATCGCTCTCTGGCATTCTCTTCGTTTTTCTCACAAATGAATCTCGGAAATACCAGGCTATAAGCGATTGTTTCTTTTTCATCGAGATTGTAACTCAAAGAATTTAGACAGCATTGTTTCCGCAAATGCTAAGCCGTAAACTGGCGAGAGGTAAGCATCTGTATAAAGAGCAAGTTTAGAGCCTCGCTGAGAGCCCCAGAATATTTTTTATTTGCTTCCTATTATGTTACACAAATACCCCTTAAATACGCTCAGCCTAATGCTGTCATATCATTTTTTTTTCATGTGTGATGTGAAGTTTGTAGCGCCAACTATAATGCTGCGCACAAAGGTTGTTTTTCTAAGCTTGTTTTGCCCATTTGAAGGCTATATTTTTTGCTTATTAGACAGTTTGGATCACAGTAAAAGCTAAAGGCTCTGATTGGTGTATATAACAGATTACTATAAGTAGGTATGCTTCTCGGAGCTTTTATCAGGAATTTCAATGCCACCACGCTTTTTTTTGCTAATTCAATCATTGACAAGCCACGTGGAGATACATGTATAATAAAACAATAGTGGGATAAGTGTGTCTATTCAAATTGAATAAATTATCTCTCATACTAAGCTTCTGCACTTGAATCTAGATAACAATGTATCACTTAAACTCGATCGCACAATGTTCTTTTTCCTTTTACCGTCTACGTTAAAACCGGTCGTGACGAACTTCTGGAAAAAGGTATGTAGGTAGGCTTTGCAGTTGAACTTTGCACAATAATGTTCAAAAGGTGGGACGCCACCTTCATTTGTAGTACTGCGAAAGTCTCCAGCGGGGCGCATTCATCATCATTGGTCACGCGTTCTTTCTACGTGCACCCAAACGCTATTCTGAACGGTTACCCAGGAGTACATTGTTTTTTCCTGTTCGACGACTTTCGCAGAGAATGGCTCTGTGCAGTATGATGAAGGCTGGTCCAACAAATGCGCCGTTAATAAGTCAACCTTACAGAAACGTTGTCTTTTCGTTTCCGCTATTATCCGGCATCTGCAAGTAACCTAGTGCAATGTCATGTCAATTGCGTTTAGTATCTATGTGTGACATGGGAAAGAAAGTGAATTGTCTGAGGTCCTGATTTTCTCGTATTGTACACAACTAATGCAACCTACATGTGTTTAGGCGAATGAAAGTTTGGATGACATCCTTTGTGGTTTTCTGAACTGTGTGGAAATAGTGCTCACCTAAATAGATGAAAATTAAAGTGAAGAACCCTTCTGCCGGTGAGATCCGAATGCGCATTCAGGCAGGACATGGTGCTTCACACGGTTTGTTCTGCAAAGCTTAAAAAATTCAAGAAATATATTGGTTTGCACGCGGAATCTTTTAATATATTTTCACTTTATTTGGGCAACAAGAGGTGCAGTGGTGGGACATTCATAGCGCACCCAATTGTCAAAGTCACTCAGAATGTGTCCTCTAGTAGCGTTTGTACAAAATCCAACATTCTCACTTTTTTTGTTTTAAACCATGCGGAACGCTGAGGTACGGTAGAAATTCGTTGCAGGTTAAAAGCGATAAATTACGTCCTCGTACCTACAGCGTTGTCTTTTATCTGCAAAAACTTGTGTGCTATAACTATTAGAGCACAAAAGCCCACCTTGGAAGACGCTCGCAATTGAAGAAGTCATGCGTGAAACATATATGTGTGAGGTTCCTAACAAAAGTAATGACGTAGCAGCAAACGCATTGAGAACATACTATGAGGTCATGCACTTGAAGGCCCCCGCAAAGAACGAAGCTTATCGGTAAAAAGAAACCCTCACGAAACAGCAGAAACATTGCCGGTGTACTACTGGTAGTAAGGGCAATAGATCAACACATGATGACGATGATCAGCCCATTGCAGCGTGCTATGAATGACGCCGTTCCCGTGGATCCAACCGCTGATGTGCGAGGCTTGAAGTTTCTTGGCACAAACATCTGGAGATGCTCGTTCGTGAACAGAAGAATAAAGAAACTATTTTGTGCCATTGTTCACACACAAGAACAATTAAAATAAAATGATCTAGCACTGGCACCATTTATATTTCGCTCTTTTGATGTCTCAAGTTCCCCTCACCTTTCTTGAACACTTGAGACTTTTAAGGATTGTTCAAGTAGCAGAGTTAAATTGCGATCCGAAAAAAAAATGAAGGTTTCTGGTTGGAACACAGTAGTTCATTAAACACTTTTTCTAGAATTACCAGATTGTAGTGGTTGTAGCTAATGAAATGCCACATCAATCACCAAAAAATTAACGTCTACGAATAAAGTCCGTCATGAATTCCTCTTTTCAACACAAATGATTCTAACACTCACTCATACAGTGAGTAGTGTAAAGCCGAATGTCCTAAGCGTGACAAAATGTTCTCTTTTTTAATGGCATTATTGTTCAGCTTCCTGAATTTCTAAACCTGAATTGATTTCCCGAAAACTATTTTAATAATTTATTTCATGCGGGAATCGTAAGGCTGATATTGCGACGAAAACCAAGAAAGTATTCGAGTAGGTGTTCATGGTCTTGTTGATTGTAAAGATTAGCCGCGATGGTCAAGACCACTGACTAGTCTCTCACATGCAGTTGTGAGGAACTACACTAAATTATGCATCTCACTGGAAACGCTATAAATTTTACCAAAGTTCTGCGCCTAGGTGATATACATCTGGAAAGATAACTGTAACTTGCTTTTTGTAGGAGAGAACAACCAAGTGCCATTGTTTTCTGCTGGTTTCATTCACATCATTTTGAGTGCTCAGTAGAATGAAACGTACCGATTCCTAAAAAAAATGTGCTCGCGAAAAATTTTGTCTCTTCTTCTTTTATTCTTTATTGCTTTGTTTATCAGGCCAAACATTCTGAATATATTTCTATTGTTGTAATAAGTACTATGCCGAACCGAACGACCATACGTATGAAACGGCAAAATGAACTCCTTTCCGGGCCATTTCTGGTTAATGTGCACAACAATTAGGGTACCACCTTATATGCATAATTATGAATTAGACGAAACCATTGTGCTTCAATATATTGACCATTTCAAGCATCCGGACGTCCTCGAGCTCTTGAATAGTCATTGTTATGTGGACCGTTCCCACTGCTCGCTCTCAGGGCCTGTCTCTGCATCGAAAGAACCAGCCATTATCATCACCTGCTCATTAGCGAATCCCGGCTGCGGCGGCTGCATTTCCGATGAAAGCGGAAATGCTGTAGGCCCGTGTGCTCAGATTTGGGTGCAGGTTAAAGAACCTTTGGTGGTCAAAATTTTCGGAGTCCTCCACTACGGCGTCTCTCATAGTCATGTGGTGGTTTGGGACGTTAAACCCCAACAATTATTATTATAGATGCTTGTGCGTTCTGATTAGAAATATGGGCCAGTTATAGCGCACTTCGTCAATAAACGCATGGTCATGCAGTGTAAAGACATAGCAGCCACTGCTACAGCATAATTTGGTTGCCTCCTCTAGCTTTCCAATGAAAGTTCGCGTATTGTCGGATAAGTACTGTTATATGCGTTGACCTTAACAAATGTTTGGGTTGTGTATAACCATTATCATGAATTGGAAGGCGGTAAATTGGAGGGGGGCGAATGGTGGGGTGGTGGAATACACGGCATTGTAGCCCATTCTGGTACGCTACCCTAGGAATATAAGTGGCGGGGCAGTTATGAACATCTGAGCCGTTACGGAAAGCTTGCTATGGGAGGTCGTGTGGCCCCATAGGCAAGGATGTTGGAACCGCTGTTTGCTCACGGGAATCCATGTACTGATGCTCCTTGACCACGGTTACCCCGGCACCAGGTAAGTATTTTACTGATGCTCTTGAAAGCAATGTATGATTAAGTAAATGAACGGCTATACGTTTTGAAAACGACAGGAAGCATACGAGTATTAGGTTAAATGGGCTATTTAAGACTCGCTCCTAATATTCACGATTACGTCACGTACCGCCTAGGTTCCATTGCGTTTTTGAGGAAAGTTATCTGCTCGGTGCGCAGGCTATATGCTGTCTTCGATGGAGCTGTAGCACCACTCTTTTTCATGTTTTTTTCTACTTTTATATTTTTCCTGAATGTGTCCGTGAGGATCTTCCAGCGCTTTCGAGGTTCGTCTGCTGTCACTGAGTGAGAAAAGTTCCCCATTGGAACACGTGTAATCCTTCAGAATAATATATGCGTGGGACGAGCGACAAGGCCGAAGGCTGGGTTACGTGGACATAGGTTTATTCCAAAACCACGGTCTAGCCTTGGAGCCCTGCAACGCGCCATGCGCACATCAAGCACACAGTGTCACCAGCTTTGCCTGGCTTGTCTTATATGGCAGCATCTTGTCGGGTACAACGTCTGCTAATTTCCACAACTGGGTAACTGCTGTAAAAATAATTTAATTTTTGCAATAATAAAGCACAGTAGTCAGCACACCATTCTCAGTATAACATTAGAAATATATTTTCTATACCATCTGGGTTAGACTGTTTGAAAACCTCAAGATTTAGTATAAAGCAATGTACTCCAAAAGAGCCTAATTCGATATTAAAAGGAGCAGGTAGTTTGCTACACGTGGAAAACGATGGAGTGATGCCGTTATCAGTACGAAAACAGATTTGAAATAATTATTAAGGGCATTTCAAACTTTCAGGAAGATTCGCTATCAAGAACAAACAACGGGGGCAAAGACGATGCAGGACTAATAGAACTCTAGACGCTGCATAGATTTTTTCGTAAATGTCGCGAAGGCGTTGTTAAAGAATTAGGCTTCGCCTCTATAATTTTAGCGTGCAATTTGCTTTTTCAATGCATTAACTGAAGAAGTATTATCACTGACAATTCTAAGATAAGTATTTTATGCGACTAGAAAGACTGGTGATATCTTTTGGTACCATGAGTTTCTTGGGTTTCATTTAATATATTTTTGAGACACGCACTTCGATAGGTATTCACGTACAATGTTACAAAAATTTGGAAGAAGCGCATGTACAATAAGAAACTCACCTCAATATTCAAAATTCTCCATAGGGGAGGCTAACTCGCCCAGGACGGAAGTGTCATTAACTTCAAGAAAGTTCAAAATACATCTGATCTCAGATTTCTGAGGAAAAATCACAAGAAGTTTGAGGCCACTTCAATAGTTTTATGGGAAGAAATCGCTTCGACGGCATTACATTTTACACCGTGCGATAAGAGCATGGAGCACCGTAACGAACTGAAGGCTGCATTTAAATCTATTTTACTTGATTTCGCGAAACTGCAAAACGCTGGTACATGGAAAAACGGCCACTCCCCGGAGAAGAACAGTGTATGTGCAGTGAAATCATAGCACGTAGAAGAGCACCTGAGCCTTTCGCTGAAGCCTGCTGAAACAGCACACGTGAGCACTCGCCAACGCGCCTTTATAATCAAAGCTAGCAGTTGCGAATCATGTCACACAGCCTCTAGTTTGAGTACCTGTCTCTGCATGCTCCTTCGTCCAGCAAAATAGAGACAGCACTTCATCTACAGTTGAGGAGTGGTTGACGGCTGGCATCATATGTGGAGCAATTTTATCGAAGCGCCCTCCGTGTGACAAAGATGGGTAGCTTGTTTCATCGATGCTTCAACGCAGTCTTTCTCGCTAGCACTCGCGAGATTTTATCCGCGGGAACAGCATACAGTGTTCGTACAGAAGTTATTGATTTGAACTTTATACAAAACATGACCATGACGATGAAAGCCTGTATAGAGTGTCTACATAGGTTTTTCTCGCCATCGAAAAATTGGCGGATCCCACGTACAGTGAGAATCAATGACATGCGAAGCACGAATAAAAATTGTTGACAGGTCACTTTAAAATCAGCACAACGTAACGAGGTAGAGGTAAATGATGCCGTAAATGACTTTCGTGTCATGATTATCATGTTTGTATGTGTAGTTTACCTTCGTCACCGATTCACGTCACGGGATACCAAATTTAGTATACGTAGAGCTAGGGAAACGGCCAAGAGCACGCTAGGAGCCTGATATGTTGTCATGTTCTTACATCACACGCGTGTCAGCATTATCATGTCTGCACCAGTCATATATTTCGTCATGCATTGACTTCACGTAACACCGAATTTGGTACATGTGGAGCTAGCAAAATGGCTGCAAGCGCATCATGAAGGGCCCAATGTACTCCAATGTACCATTGATGTGGCGCACGCTGAGCACAGTGACGCTACGTTAGCAAAACGTGAGCACTATATAGTCTGACGCCAAGAACGACCAGCGTTCGTCGGCGCAGCCCGACAGCAACCACATGCTGCATTTCGCGCCCATGCGTTACTCAGAACATTGCGTGTCCCTCGTTTCGTGACGGAGAGACGCCGGACGTGCTGAAACGCGCATGCGTCAAAGCAACGCAGCACAGCGTGCGCCTGTCAGTATATGGTAAGACTGGCGCCTGGCGTGGCAACGCCGGTGGGACGAAACGAAATGAACGCCGTTGAGCACGCGCACCGCGTACTGTAGAAATGTATTGGTGCCTTGATTGTGGCATGTAGTCCTGTTTTCACATGACGCACACATCATAAGTATCATGTTTGCACCAGTCACATTTTTTTTCTAGCCTTCTCTTGAGTGGTGACGTCGAACTTGATTGATTAATGTGTGGGGTTTAACGTCCCAAAACCACCATATGATTATGAGAGACGCCCTAGTGGAGGGCTCCGGAAATTTAGACCACCTGGGGTTCTTTAACGTGCACCCAAATCTGAGCACACGGGCCTACAACATTTCTGCCTCCATCGGAAATGCAGCCGCCGCAGCCGGGATTGGAGCCCGTGACCTGCGGGTCAGTAGCCGAGTACCTTAGCCACTAGACCACCGCGGCGGGGCGTGACGTCGAACTTAACCCCGGTCCTAGAGGTGTCTCTTCAGCAAATACGGCTAAGACAACCGATGTTAACAGCCCCGTTGCGAGTGGCCCTGGCAGTTCAACTAGTTCCCCAACCGACATGGCTAATATTCTTGCGCTACTACTGTCTGGCCAGAAAAAAATTGCAAGCGATATTACGAATATCAAAGAAGCATTTAGCTCGCGTTTCGAAGCCCTTGAGACTCGTGTATCTGCATTTAAATCTTACACAGCTATTGCTAATTGTGATGTGACAAACGATATGCTTAACTCTGAAATCACGTCACTTAAAGAATCTGTCACCAAAACTGTTTAAAGTGAGATGATTTAGAAAACCGCTCACGCCGAAACAATATTCTTTTACATGGCTTAGCGGAAACACGTGATGAAAATACCGACTTTTTGCTGAATTCTGTAACACAGGTGCTATCTGAGCGTCTTCAGATACGATGCCCAGATATTGAGCGCTGTCATCGCATAGGCGGATCGGTTGAAGGGAGAACACAACCAGTCATAATGAAAATTTTTGATTACAGGAAAAAAATGCGCGTCCTGAAATGTGTTTCGAAACTAAAAGGGTCTGGTCTGTACATAACTGAAGATCTATCCCCGAATGTGCGCACCTTACGAAAGAAACTGTGGGACTCAACTGCCAGTTATCGAGATAGCGGATCCAGTGTAAAACAACGGTATGATCACGCCTATATTGATGAAGTGCGCTACATCTGGGACAATAGTACAGATTCCTTAAAGCGTGATTCTACTGGCGCCATTAAAGAATCGTTTGCTTCAAAAACTAAAGCACCTTCTCGTTGACTACCAGGAATTTCTCAAAATCTAAGTATTTTGGATTTAAATGCCAGAAGCATTGTTAAAACGCTCATGCCTTTACTTGCCCTTGCTACGTCGTACTCTCTGCATTTAGTGGCCATAACGGAAACCTTGCTGCATGATGGAGTGTTTGATTGTGAATTTACCCCACCCGGTTATGTAGCAGTTCGCAATGACCGATCACATGACAAAGGTGGTGGTGTAGCGCTACTGATTCGTTGAGACATTAAATTTTTTGTGCTCCCCGACACACCTGATGTTGAACTAGTTTGGTGTAAACTATGTTTAAATAAACTGTCAATAATTGTTGGTGTATGCTATCGTGCACCAGGTCCTTCCTTAGAATATTTACAAAGGCTTGCAACATTTGTGCACGAACATGACTTTGGTGCCTCAGAATTTGTCTTTATGGGGACTTTAATGCACCGGGTATTGACTGGCAAACAAAAAGTTGCACTGGGCAAGAAATCTCTATTTGTAGGGAACTCGTATCTATGTCCTTAACCCTGGGCCTCACTCATATTGTACAATCTCCAACTCGCCACAACGCTCTCCTAGACCTTGTTTTCCTCAGTTCTCATTTAGTTCAAACAGCATTTCAGTGCAACGTCATTGATGGCATTTCTGACCACAAAACTGTGCACATATCGCTTCCATCTCGTCTAATTAAACAGCAGCTTAGCGTTACGCAGTTTCATGATTTCGTTCATGCTGATGACGCCTCTATCACAGATGTGCTAGCTTCGAACTTTGATTCTTTTCAGGCACTTTGTAGTAACGGTCATGTTGACACTTTAGTTAGCGCATTTGAGCATGTCGTGAAGTAATGCATTGATCAATTCGTTCCTCACAAGACCAAAAAAAAGAAATCTGCAGATTCCTTGGACAAATCGCAGCTTGCTGCAAACTTCACGTCGCGTTCGTCGTCTGCGCCGTTTGAAAAAGACAGGTAATCCAGACGTTGTCAGTCGCTTTAACGCTTCTGGGATAAATCAGCGTAAACAAATAGAATGCGCTAGGAACTTTTATTGCCAAATTTCACTTCCAGCATTATTAAAATATAACCCGCGCAAATTCTGGTCTTCTATTAACCCCGCTAGAACTGATACAGTTTCCTTCATATTAGACTGCAAGGCAGTTTCAGACCCTATTAAGACGGCCAACGCGTTTAATACCTATTTTCAGTCAGTATTCACGAACGACAATAATGTTCTCCCTTCGCTTAGAGCTTCAAATCCAGAGTTGTCTGTCCACGATCTGGTAATTAGCACAGATGGTATCCTAAACTTGATTCTCAATTTAGATACGAAGAAGTGCACTGGCCCCGATAATATTCCGAATAGCTTTCTGGGGCGATATTTCTGTGGTGTTCACGTTATTTGACCATCATTTTTAACAAATCTTTGTCTTCAAGTACAGTTCCCGAGTCCTGGAAGGTAGCCAACGTCCTGCCTCTGCATAATTCAGGAAACAGACAACTCCTCTCCAACTGTAGACCCATATCACTTACCTCCAATTCTGGAAAGCTGCTCGAACACATCATTCATACACACATAACTGAGTTTCTTGAAACGAATAATCTTATGTCCTGCACACAACAAGGCTTTCGTCGCGGCTTCAGCACAATAACGCAACTGGTGGAATTTTCGCATGATATTATTAGTAATTTAAACATTGGTAATGAAATTGATGCATTATTTATAGATTTCTCGAAGGCTTTCAACACCCTCATACACAGCAAGCTTCTAGGTAAACTACAGGTAATTTTAAATAATCCTCAATTGATTGACTGGTTAGCAAGCTTTTTAAACTCGCGCTCTCATTTCGTCTCATTCAATTCCATGTCATCCTTGGCAGTAAACGTCACATCTGGTGTCTCCCAGAGCTCCGTTCTCGGTCCACTTTTACTTCTAATTTTGATAAATGACCTTCCCAGCAATATTAGGTCCCAAGTTCACCTGTACGCCGACGACTGTGTACTTCACCAGGTAATTAGTTCTCCTAATGATCATGACATACTTCAGGATTTTTTCTCGCAGTTTTGTTCTTGGTGCTCAGACTGGCAGATGCGCATAAATTTCCAAAAAACAGTAGTTTTGTCCTTTACTAACAGCCATTCTCCATTGTGATATGCATACTCCTTCAACAACATCGCAATTCCCGGAGCACAGACGTACAAATACCTTGGCGTTATGCTCACACACAACATGCAATGGTCGCATCATAATTAAAATCGCCAAAATCGACCAAATTACTAATGTACAAAACACTCATCCGCCCTTTATTTGAGTACGCTTCGTGTGTGTGGAATCCATACAAAGTGGGTGACGTGAATAAACTCGAATCTGTCGAAAGGAAGTCTGTTCGCTTCATTTTTCATCGCTATGACCATGATTTTTCGCCCTATCCTGCAATGAAATTTTTGAAATTATCTCCATTGTGTGCTAGGCGTGATATTGATTCTTTGAAACTTTTGCACTCTTATGTTCACTCATCATGCCGGCTTTCTAATGATAATTGCATCGTGTATGCTAATGCTCTGCCAACTAGACGTGGTCACAATCTTAACATGAGGCCACTCTTCGCGCGTACTAATATGTTCAAATACAGTTTCTTTTCGAAAATTATTGTCTATTGGAACGAACTACCAGGTTCGGTTCGTGAAATGAATATGTCAGATTTTTCGGAGGCACTGGAATGACATTGTTGTCCTTTTTTGTGCATAGAATGTGGCGATAATTGTTGTAATTTTTTCTGATGAAGAGCGTGTTTGGTGTTACTCATATTCTTTCCTACTGTATGTACCCCACTCCTGCAATAGCCGAGCATTGGGCTGCAGTATTTGAAAATAAATAAAAAAATACCTTCATCATCCATTGGCGTCACGTAATACCAAATATGGCATATGTGGAGCAAGCGAAACGGCTGCGAGTGCATCATGAGCGTGGCATGTAGTCATGTTGTTGCATGACACGTATCTCATGATTATCATGTTTGCACTAGTGATATGCCTTCGTCATACATTCACGTACTGTAATACCAAACTTCGTACATGTGACGCTAGCAAAACGGCCACGACCGCATCATGAGCGTAGTATGTAGTCATGATGTTACATAACATGCATGTCATGACTTTCATGATAGGGTCTGTCGCTTGCGTTCGCCATGCAATCATGCCATATCATACCAGTTTTACAACATGCAATGTGAATGAAACCACCGCAAGAGCTGCAGGACCAGGAATGTAAATTATGACATTCATGACATACGTGTCATGATTTTCCTCTTATGACTAGTCAGATATGTTATTCATACAGTCATGTTATGCCGAACCAAGTTTGGTATCGATACGATTATCGCAACGCCTAGGAAATCTAAAAGTCCTAGTCGGCTGGATAGATAGATAGATAGATAGATAGACAGATAGATAGATAGATAGAGAGATAGATAGATAGATAGATAGATAGATAGATAGATAGATAGATAGATAGATAGATAGATAGATAGATAGATAGATAGATAGATAGATAGATAGATAGATAGATAGATAGATAGATAGATAGATAGATAGATAGATACGCTCAAAGTAGCCGAAGTTCGCTGAGTATACTTTGGTTTTAAAAAAAACGAAATCAGTCGAAGCAGCTTCGCCTTTTTTGTGGTGAGTTGCGTTGTCTTACCTGCAGATAATACGTCTGTTGGGATCATCGAACAATGCGGAGCCTCTTTCTTCGACTTTGTTCTACATTACACTTAACTACATACTCTTCATTATAATTCTTCCATTTACTCGACATTTATGTCGTCAAAAAGCACGTGTGCAAATGTTATCACTAAGCGTTGAGCTGATGAGTACTTACAGCTTGAGGGCTACACTTTTTTATCCATTTCTTGCAATCATAAACTTCGAACCATTCGAGAGTATGTGCCCTAATAATTCCACATGAATTGTCGCTTTGGTGTCCCGAATAGTGCCAAAAGAACGAGAAAGGCAGAGATAGAATGACACGCTCAATTGTGCGTCTTGGACAGCTGTTTTAGAGACCTTATATAAACAGAGCATGAAAACACGGACATAGGAGAGCAGTCAGGACACCGCAAACACTTCTCTGAAAAATCTTAAAGCTCCAGCAAACAAGGTAAAGTGATCTTTTCATGCCCAGATCGGCGCTCGAGTTACGTACGTCACGAACGACGCAGATCTGCGTTCAATACATGCTAATATTTGTGTCTCTTTTACACCATTCGCTCATTATTTGTGAGAAAACAATACAAGATAATTAGTTATTCATCATTTCACGTGGACTTTTTGGTTTTCGAAGTCCACCTTACATAAAATACCAATTCGCCAAATTGCCCTTCACGAGACTATTCTCATCGGAAAGTGGAAAAAGTGTGCCTCTTGACAAATTTTTCAACAAAGAACAACTAAATATATACAGATTGGTCACTGCCGTGCAAGCCTTCCTTCAATTTCTTTGTGTGTGAAAGTAGCAATTATTTTTGCGTTGGAAAATAGATTCCGAAGGAAAGTTGTATCGGGTCGATGATTCCATGGCGTGTCCTTGGGTTCAGAACAAGCCATTTTCTCTTTAATGTTCCACTCCACCACGCCCATATTCTAAGTCTCCTACCGTAAGGTACACATCTGAAAGAAATTAAGGAAACTTGCTGTCTCTTCAAATAAACTTGATAAAGAAGCGTTGCTACATAAGCAAAAGTTCTTGACGTTCTTAATAATAGATTATACAAGTATGGCGAGGAGCATGATCAATATATTCTTGTGATTACAGGGGACCGAGACTTGCTGACTCTGCACAAAAACTGTCATTTATCATAAGTGCGAAAACACTAATATCTGTGCCGTACGGAACGTGTGGCATTCATTGCTCTTGTGTGTGCATTTTTTAATTACAGCTCCCCATCGGCATTGGGTTGCTTAGCCATAAATAAAACAGCCGTGCATGGTGACACAAATGGCACCTAAATTATTTCATCATTTGTTCTTCTTGACCTAGTTATAGAAAGCGAATGAGCTGCCACAATTAATTAGTCGCGTTAATGATACCCCACCTACATTGTAAGAATAAAAAGGACAGGTTAGTAATGTAGGTTCCGTATGCAACTCATCGCATTCTAAACCATCTTCATTCAGACAAACATTTCACGTCAACACACGAGGTACAAATTCTTTTACCACATTAAATATAGAAATAGCTGCCTTAGAAGCTCTTTCCACTTCACTTCAGCTTGTTTACCTTGATAGCCTCCAGAATGGTGCTCTGAAATCGTATGACGGATCACTCTATGCTATTCCACAAAACTTCCATATCAGTGAAGGTTAACTTGATTATTTACATTTTGTTGAAATGACGACGAGGAGGCTTTAGCGCCAATGTTAGCAGGAAGGCCATTCCAGACGCTGGATGGCAATACGATGAACTGCACTAAACCAGCTGCTCTCTGTCAACCAGCTGCTAGCGACTTAGGCCAAATTATATGTGGCTCAAATATTATGTAGGCAGCAATTAGTGAACACGCCAACCCATTAGCAAATCCATTTTGATTATAGAAGTGTTATAAAAAAAATGAGATTATCAATTGATTGTTGAAAACATTGTAATGAAAATTCGAAAAGCATTATTATTATTAAGGTACATTATATCAACTAAACTGAGGTATAGAAGTTCTTCATAATCAGCCTGATATGCCTCGTGCAGGACGAGGGCCTCTCCCATGGTCTGCCAGTAAACCTGGACTTGTGCTTCCTGCTCTAACGTTATACCCGCAAACTTCCACATCTCCTATGACCAGGAGACCACATCTCCAGACCACATCTATGACCCCATCTCGAGACCAGGGCATCACGTGCCTTCGGCCACGTGATGCCTTGGTCTGCACGCTTCTGCTCAAGCCTGTACGTTCTTCTCACGGCGTCTTCCTCTTTCCGCTTGGAGCCCGACTCGCCTAAACGAAACAGGTGGAGGCGGCGGCGGGATGGTGGACCCCGGGAGCTCTGCGGCTGCACCGGGTGAGGCTTTGGCTATGTACTGTGGTATGCCGGGTGTTCTAATTTCCAGACACGGAATTAGAAAAGGCGGCTATAGAGGGCTTTTGTCACAGTTACTGTAGAAAACATGAATTTTAATAGCTTGCTAAGTATAGATTTATTGGCCGTAGCAGATGAGCTCAATTTAGTGGTTAGCAAAGATATTTGGAAACCCTAAGTTGTGGGCGAAATGAGAGCCTGTGGGGCGGGTGCCGTTGAAATTTCTGAAGCAGGTAATGAAGTGCAAAGAAGACGCAAATGAGAGATAGAGGAAAAGAACTAAAACAATGCCAATTGGAGCAGCTAAAGAGGAATCTGGCCACTGAGGCAGAGCAGAGACCCGCCAGTTACGACATGAGAGGTTTTCATCAGCCCTTTGTTATTGGTAGTGAAGTGGGGCTTTTTTTACAAACTTCGAGCACAGTTGCACAACAATGGGCTTTGGTCGGACGTTCTGGCCTCAAAGACTTTTCCGTTTATTATCGGCAGAAGCAGCAGCAGAAGTTTTAGTACAAATATTGTTACCTGTCACTAAAAGAAACACCTTGTTCAATGCTTCTAAGGCGTTGCTTATTTCCGACATGCATGACGGTGTCCTGAATGTAAAGTTTGAGACTTTGTATCAGGCCGCTCAGATTCCTCAAGGCATTTTAAACATGATGTAGTATATGTAGGCTGCTGCATTCCACCACCCCTATACCGCGAAGTGAACAAAAAATCAAGCTGCTGCAAACGGAGATGCTTTACGAGCAGGGAACGTTTCACGCTTTAAGACGTAGTCGGTAGGAAAGAGCCCGACAACATGGATACCACGTTTGCGTTGGCTCGCTCTGTTCTGTCGTGTATGCAAGCCTGCAGACCTCAAGCATTTTCAAAATGGATGTCTAGTTCAGTTTTCTTGTCGCTGTAACTTCACAGATACTGCAGCTTTACAGATACTGTAACTTTACAGATACTGTTGAGCGTACGCTCAACAGCTCTCTTGCTTATGGCCTAGGACGTTGACGAAACTTTCTGGAACCGCCGAGGTTAACTTCCTTCCTGACATACGAAAATGTTCCGAACTCGCGAGTACAGAAACGGCGTGCCTTTGAGCGTGCATGCTCTGTTATTCTACAATGCTGCACCTGCTGTATTGGCTTGTGTTTCTCAGAGACAGCACATTGTAAAATCAGTTCGCTTTCTTCATGAGGTGGCTGATGCGTAGCAGGGAGAAAACTGCATTCCATGGCTAATTTGTTACGTGACGCATAAGGTTTTCAGTACACCGCCGGGAACAGAATCTGGAGCTCAATTCTGTGATGTGGCAACTTGAATGAGCGGTCCACAGTGCCAGTTCCGTCCACCTTTTTTTTTTTCGTTCACTTTAGCGCAGCAGCCTACCAACGATAAATCTTTATTGCTCATTCATATCTGTATCACCTTTTCAACAGCAATGCGCTAATCACGTTGTTTTCAATTGTTTTGCCTAATGTACCAATTGTACGGTGTCTCAATCACTGAAAAATATTAGCACCATTTCTTCAATCATAAAGTAGAATGCGCCAGTTGTGTTGTTGCTCTATGAAGGGGCGAGACTGCGGAAAATATTGTAAAGTCCCAAAAAACATTTAGGTGGTGAAAAATTGTTCTTCTCGGTTGGCTATTCGGCACTCATTCAATAAACTAAATCATTTTAGGTTGTGCGAAATTTGCACGTTCGCAATCTCGTCAGACAATAGCAAGAATATTGTTATAACAACGTAAACCTTAGCGGGGCTAGTCCATGTTTGGTTTTGTTGCCGCCTCTTGTCTGAGAACTTTTGTACCAAGTAATATTCAGGAAGATCCGTAGGCCTGGTTCCTCAGCAGTGTCATGAACGTAAAATCATGTTTGCGTGTCTTTAGAGGTCGTTGTTTCACATGAACTCTCTTTGCATAAAACGTTTATTAGCGGTAGCTATAATATGACGCTCTCGAACACTATACCGCTGCGGTGATGTTCCGTGCAAGCTTATGTTTGTGTATATGTGAACCAACTCTGAGAGAAAACATTCCCAAGCTTACTCTATGACATATCAGCAATGTTCTGCTCATGTGTGGCACTGTGCACTGTTATAGGCCGCAAAGAAGAAACATTTGTGAGGAAGGAATAAACTCTATGGCGTCAAAGCGTCACAGACGGTGGCCATGAACTGCTGGTGTGCCGAAGTAGACGCTTGCCGGAGTAGACAGCACAATACCGGTGGTAATGCGCATTTACGTGGATAGCCTCGCATTTTCACCGCAGTGTAAAAAATACTAGCGTTTTCATAATTGCAAGTTCTACGTACATTCTAGAATTGGTACACCCCACCAAACACTTACATATTGTTGTTTCACCTCAGATATGCCTAGTATTTGCTTTTACATCTAGAATGTTCCCAGGTTTTAACGAAGCCACCAGTTCAGATGACTTGGCGTTCACAAGTGCTGAAACTTTGGTTAGGTCGTTGAATCTGGTGGCACACGGATAGAAAGACCAAATTTTCTGCTTTCAATTTTGGTATCCCACAAAATATTGTCTTTGAAAACTTGGCGAGGTGATCGTAATCCTTGTTTCAGGTTTGTGGTAGTGGAACTCGCACGGTGTGTTCTTTAGGTTTGCGGTATACCTTAGAATGTGATTTTATTTGGAGCACTGTGAAAACGGGACTCAACATCCACGTTGAAAGTAGCACGGGGTTGAGATCTGTTTCAACAGAGGCTGCAAAGTTTCTTGCAGCTCGCAATAATGAACCAACTCAAAGAAATACAATTCATTATTTATAGCGAGTGATAAGTAGCCTTCATTGTAGTCACGGCATACTTTGACATATTACGAAACTAACACAACCATTAACTAAAACCAAAACCTGTTACCTTTTAGACCAACTTCACCATAAATATTCAGAGAAGCGGAAATGCTTCAAATAAAGTGAATAGTGCCACTTGGTGTTGTCATGATTAAAAAAGAAGAAGATGTGCATATAAGAGCTGAGACCATGTGAATTGTAATGTACGTAGCCGTAGAGCCCCTATTTTCAGGGCTGTCCCACTACTGTACAATGTCTTCCATTCAACTTCTGTTTCTTGTTCATATATCATTATTATGGCATCGATGCTTCTATTGGCGTTTTTGTACATACGCATATTTTATATCGTGGTTCGCAAATGTTATTCCCAGAATGCGTCGTCGGCATGACACGTTAAGTGAAACTGCCTTAGATTCCTTTACTGCGTTAAATTTATCTTGAAAACAAGTTTCTCTGTACACACAACCACTAAAAATATACTGCACTATAATAGAAAGTTGGGTCTTGGGAGAGTTGGTTTGTTGACATTCTTAAAAAAATTTGGTGCGCATACAGTGGGCGGGAAAAGGGATGGTGAGAAGACAAACAATTGTGCCTGCTTGTGTTCTCGCTTTTCGTTTTCCACCCACTGTGTGCGTGCCAAAATGTTTCCGACAAAGCACAAGAAATAAATTACGCAGCAGATTTCATTTGGCGACTTTTGCTTGCAGGCGAAATCGTGTCACAGTTTTAGAGTAACGTGTTTCACGTGGAATTGGCACTATATCTTTAAGCGCACTTGGAAACACGAAAAGAGCGAATGAGACCTGTATACGGTCCCAAGCAAACATTCAAACTATCGGACATTACAGCTAAATGCAACATCTCGTTTCCAGGATACCGTCTCTTATTGAAAAGAAGGCTACCACGTTACACTTGAACTTTAAGACTGTAGATCAGTTGCTGCAGGTTGTTCTTTTTTTAATGGAGGGCCAAATGAACTTGGAAGGCTAAAAAACCACTTTACGGTGTTCTAAAAACTCCTCTACGAACGAATCAACCAACCAAACAAAAAAACGCCTTTAGTGGAAGCACACTACGTTGTGTGCTGACAACCCCTTCTCATTTTTTTTTGCATTTCACCGCATCACAATTTTGAATTGAGGTGGCATATATTTCCGCTTCTTCTTGAGATGCCTGTAAAATTTAATAGCAGTTTTCTGCAACATGTGCACATGATCATACTTTTTCTTGGCTAATGTGTTTTAAGAGCCATTATAGCTAATACAGGTCGAATGGGGCTGTTAAAGCCCAGCATATAGAGAAGCCACTGAGCTAGAATGGTCATGACAGTCTTTTTTAAAAAATTGTATGGGGCGAAGCTGGCGTGGGTCTGTACATCCTCCGATCTATGTAGTAGTATTGGTAGGTAGCCACTGGTGGCACATACCCGGACGGACAGACGAATGAATGGATGCATGGATGGCCACACCGACAAGCGGAAGCAAGAACGAATGGACCGACGCTCTACCCCCCTTATCATCATTCACTCCATGAATATGCTGTGATTTTCTTTGTCAGAAAGAAACAGAAAGCACCAATCTCACGCTGCATGTTGCACCAATTTGTGAACTCCTTCTTCCCTATTTCGCCTGAATTCAAGGGTTAACTCATGCGTTCCAATGGCTCCTAAGGGGTGCCCGAAACATTCATGGCTCATAACCAGTGCTATAAACTCTCAGTCACAAATTAGCCCATAACATAGAGGTGCAACAAAAGTGTAGAGTTATACGCACAGAAAAAATCTCTTATGAGATACCTTTGTAAACGTGAACAATGGTGAAGAAAGCCCACCATTGAAATGTCGGGTATTTACAAGTACTTGGTCGTTCAAATGACGATGCGTTCAGAAATATTTATTCTATTTATCCACTCTGTACTCCGGCTGCCCTTACCCCTTTAAATCTACTTTCGAGTTAAAGAGACGTTTTAACACGGATGGGTAAACGTTTTTCATGGTCCATACAAGAACAAAACTGCATTGTGTTTAATACGATACTTCCCTATGCAAGTTCTTCAAACTTTCTACAATCACAATATCTTAGCATTAAAAATACCTTCACATAATGATAAATTTTAGCAATGTATACAGACGTATTCGTAAGCTCTGGTGGGTTGAATAACACGTGACCAGCTGTGCTGCTCGGAAGCACTGAACGTAGTTTTCATTACATTACGCGTGATCTTTATTTCTTCGTTCAAGTGCTAGTGACGTCGAATATCCTAATGTCGTGAGTGAACTCTTCCTAGCCATATTTTTACGAAATATTTACTGACACAATGGTTGTACACACCCGCAAAACAATAGTTCACAATTGCCCGAAATCGTTATAATATCTAGCAGATTGCTGACTGGCTTTGCAGAATAAAAAGCGAGGCAAAACAATGACACCCAGCAATATAAAAGTCTTAACATCCATCCCAAAATCTCAATACGTGTCCGCTTGGGCTCGCAATGACCCGAAGCGGGACTGCATTTGGTTGTCGTAGCTGAATGCGCGCAATACCCACACTTATCCATTTGAGATCATTAGAGTATTAATGATCTGAGGATCTGTTCTCTGTGCAGAAGCGGCTGGAAACCACTCTAAGATAAAGTCGGTAAGCCATTTCTAGTGAAAACAAGAAAAAAAAATAGCAGCATGTCCACGGAGTGAATGATGGAAAGTGGGGCGAAGCATTCTTCCGTCCATTCGTTCTTGTTTCCATCCACCTATGCGTCCGTCTGTGTGACCGTCCATGCGTCCATCCGCCCGTCCGTGCGTGTGTCTGTTTGTGCGTCCGTCCCTGCGTTTGTCTATGCATCCGCCTCTGCGTCCGTTCATGCGTCCATCCATGCAACTGTCTGTGTGTCCGTTCGTCCATCTATTCCACACTCCAAGTACCACCATCTCGCATCTTTTCATCATATATTACCCATATAGAAGCACCGCCATACAGCGGACATTCCAAGGACTTAACGAGAGATGGCACCACAACCTACCGCAACAGTGTACCCACTAAGTGTGTGTAAGAGTGTATGCGCGCACTGCATATGTGCCCTTTGTAATTGGTAGCATGCTTTGAACCATCAGATTCGGCGTGTGGTACTTCGCAGTTGCGATGCACCAAGTCTTTGTAAGTGAATACGCGCTGTAATATGTGTGCATTTCTTCACGAATACCCTGCTTCAAACCATAAACTCGTTACGAAGTTTTACGAAGTTCACATGGTGCGATGCCGAGAGGCAGTGTACGCTTGCACCATGTTTTACTACGATATTACACGTCGTGTTCTGGCCTCTTTAAGGAGGACCGTTATGTTTGTGAAGTACAAAAGTGATTTTCAGAGCACTTCCACATGTTGGCATGGCTGTGTAATAGAGCACCTACGTTGAAGACCAATATTGCTACGTTGATGGCCAGTATTTGATTGCATTCTTTGCAATTTTTACTTGCAGCTATGGAAATTTTTCGGTCCCTAAGAATGATTTTTTTTCGCACAATTCTGCAACGGGATGGCTGCGTCAACGCTGTGACTTCAGAGCAAACTGCCCCCTCAACCTCGCCATCAACGATAAGCCAGGCTGACAGCAGAAAACTTCTATGATGCTCTTCTACATGGAGTACACGAGAAAAAAAAGTTTTCTTCGTCAGTTAACATGTAGTACTCAGTACAAGAGAAACTGCACGCATGAAGATGAGCAGCTTATTTAGTCACAATATTTTTAGCTGCAAAGTCGTTTTAGCTCAAAATAAAACATTTATAACGCAAAACTATAATCCTCAAGAGGCGCGTGCTCTCTTCGTCCTCTTCTTGCTTTTATGCTTGCTCACAAAACACGTGCGCCAATTTTTCCAGCATGGCATGTAATACTTGGAGAAAGTAACAAAGAAAGAAAGAAAGAAAAAAAGAAAGAAAGAAAGAAAGAAAGAAAATAAGAAACGGAGGTACCGAAATATTAATAAAAATTTAAGAGTAAACTTTTTGGTGAAGAAATTTGTGACACGGTGATTGAACCGACGCACCCTCAATCAAAAGGTGAGCGTCCTAACTGCTCGGCTTTCCGAGCACGCTAGCAAAGCACAGCTTACCCATATATAGTAGTGGCCATCAAGGGGTGGGAAAGAGCACTAGTGTGAGGAGGAAATTTGAAATAGGGAGGGAAAAGCTCAGGGGAGAGGGTAAGCATACCAAATGAATGAGAAGAAATGCGGAAAAACAAAAAGACAAGAGGGGAAGTATAACTAAGTAGATGACTTGCGAGAAAGAAAAAGCAAGCACCGCGTCCGGGTAACCACCAAGGCTCCACCACCAGGCCAAACACTGTATGCCATGCCACGCTACCTCTGCTGTGCCTTGCTGTGCCCCATCGTGCCTAGAAGGCTGTCGTGAGGCTAATAAAGTACGTATTTCATTGAAAGAAGCAGCGCATCTTGATGCTAGGCCTCTCGGCTGATGGGGAGTGCAAGCTGCGACGAGCCCGTGCTCCCCTGTGTCCAGCTTTAAACGACAGAGCAAACTTCTGGCGTGTTTTTTATTTAAAATTTTGTTTATTGATAATGTCATCACGCGTGGCATATTATAACATGGTGATAATTACGATCGCCAGTATTGCTACTTAAATACAAGCACAAACTTAAATATGGAAGAGCAACAGTGTTAAAGAAATACAGTATCAAATAATTTTACCAGAAAGCACTTCTGGTTGGTTACTAGAGACAGCGAACGAATATATCAAAAAAAGTTTTGCTCAAACAAGTGGTTTATAATAAATGCTTAATAAATAATAGTTAGGCCCTATTTGAAAAAATAGTTAGTTAAATAATAAATAGTTAGGCCCTATTTGAAAACTACTACCTAATATGTGAAAAATAAATGACTGGTGGCCTATAAAAGTTCGAGCGTCCAAGCGTCTATAATAAAACAAGAGGGCATTATACACAGTGCCTTGGGAAAATAAGAGGCAGCTCTTAGTTGTATGCCGCGTCGGGTATGTGTTCTCGTCCCGTCTTGTACACTGTTTTATTCTTCGGCTACCAAGCTAAAATAATAATACCAGGGGTTTCACATTCCAAAACAACGATATGATTAGGAAAGACGCCTTAGCAGAGGGCTCTGAAAATTTTGTTCACCTGCTGTTTTTTTAAACGTCCACTGGCATTGCAGAAAACAAGGGCATCTACCATTTTGCCAGAATCTAAATGTGACCACCATGGCCGGGATGACACCCTCGACCTTTAGGTCAGCAGCCGAGCATCTTCATAGCTGCACCACGAAGGTGAACCTGTCTACCAAGCTGTTCCTGAATGAGAAAAAAATACACTTTTTTATGATAACCTAACAAGACAAAGCAAACCATAAGTTATCAATTCTCGGGGATTCTTTTACTTTATCAAAACATCGCTATCACGCATATTTATAGTGAAATAAGCTCCAGACACTGCGAATACTTCATTCAGTGAAGGTAAACCACATGCAATGCAGGCAGAGATCCATATCGTCGCGACCAAAAGACTTATACTGAATGTCTCCGTTTCGGCGGTATTGATATTCAAAATAACGTCACTCACAGAGTGCTTTCCGTTTCACATTGCCCCACTGTACGTCACACTTGGAGTACCAGAAGACCGCTTCCAAGCATTCAGTGTACTTTTCCATGTGTACGTATACTATACTGTACAATGCACTGAAGTTAAGGCTAAACTCAGTTTCATGACCGTCATAAACGTTCACTTGTGATGGTGAGGAAACAAATAGGGCTTTTTAATATTTTGTCTCTTCATATTTTATAGCAGGCTTTTATGTGTTACACAAAAGTTGAAAAATCTTTAACAGATGCCATATTCTTCAATTAGCTTGTGTACGAAACTAACTTAATTTCTTTATTGTTATCATATGCCTATTGAAGTAAACTAGGACCCAAACGAAATAGCCAGAAAGTGGTCTGGCAAATGCCACCTGCATCTGCACAATACCTTCCCGCTTTTTTGGGGAAGAGGTAGATGCAAGAAAGAAAAAGAAAAAGAGGAAGGAAGCTTTTAAAGAATAAAGTGACTAATTCTTCCGCGAAAATTACTCAAAATAACTTCTTTTCAGAATTTTTTGGTGCATGTAAAAAATTCCAGTTAATGAAGAGTAATAAAAATTCTCCTATTAAAGCGTACCTTTTAATTTGGCAACATGCCAAAACTCGGAAGTGGCAACATGCCGAAACTCAGAAAATTAGTTTATTTCTTTGTATTCAATGAAAGGCCCCTCTTAGAAGGGGGAGGAGGGTGACGTAAGAGGAGGCTATGGTCAGTGAATGCTTCAAGCCCATTTTGGAGGCTTTTTGTTCACTGCCGACAACATCACTGTAGGCTGTATTCTGATGTTCCAAATAAACTGAAATTGAAATTGAAAATACCGATATAAAAACGGCCACGACGTATGTCCCCTGCGCAAGAAGTAATACGTTGCACTTTGCAAAAATAGTCTGTCGGGTAATGGCGGCACTCCATTTGACTAAGCAAAACAGTGGGATATATCAAATGTTATTTTTTGTTCGTAGATCCAACCTAAAAAATCGAGTAATCGATACGGCATAGTATGGCATGGAGGGCGACAGTTGCAGTGTTTAACTTCTGTAGGTAATTATGACGTAATTGCAAAAACAACGTATGTCACGATCACTACACTACAGTAAAATCAAAGCCATTTCTACTTTCCTTTACTTCATTGTCTGTTTATTGGATTAGGAAATGAAATAAAGTTATTCGGGGTAATAAAGCGGTGGTAGTTGTGTGGTGGTGGTTAAGCATGCCGCTGTCTTTTCTTCGTCTTTTTTGTCATCGCTGTCCGATTCTTGCGTGATGTCTTAATCAGGCCTTTGTTTTTCATTCTTGATTAACGTGGGGCCTTTCCACCATAATTCACTGTCCAGCAAACGTTTCATCTTCATCCCTCTTGTCATCAAATCCGCAGAATTTTCATCACCTTTAACATAACCCCATTGACTCTCATTGGACTTGCTTTTAATTTCTGCTGCGTGGTTGCGAACAAACAGATCTCTCGTCTTGTTTGACTTCATCCAGCATAACACAATCTGAGAGTCAGTCCAGAATTTCAAACTCTTTAGTTTCCTGATGAAATTCTCAGTTATATGACTGACCAATCTGACTAATATTGTGGCCGCTAAAAACTCAAATCTTGCTAGTGTGATCTTTTTGATTGGAGCGACTCTACCCTTTGCAATGATTAAATTGGCTTCATTGCTTCCATCGGAGTATTCTGTTACAATGTATGCTGCTGCTCCATACGCCATTGGACTCGCATCAGAGAACACGTGTAGAGTCGATGCTTTCACTTCAGCTTGCCTGTTTTCATAGCATCTGTTAACGGTGAAGTCACCTAAGTGCTGAAGCTCCTCCGACCAGTCCTTCCAAGCTGATCTATGCTGGCTTGGTAACGGGTCATCCTATTTCAGTTTATCCATCCAAATTTTTTGCAGCAATATTGCTACGTAGCTGACGTATCAGCGGTGAAAAGACGACAACGAGGAAGTGCTCTGTCGGTTGCGCGTGCTGCTTCCATCTTAGTCGACGCCATACGCATCATTTTGAATATAGATTTTAAATAGACACACCTCGTGTCATTTTTACGTAACATCTTTCTGGTGGACGTGCTGGGTACTTCCCCGTCTTCATCACGAAGCTCCGCAACGGCCGCATCATCATAGGTCCTATCATGTCACAGGTTGAACAACCATCGTCCTCGCCACCTGCCCCTACCGTGACTTCTACATACGTCGTTCTACCTCCTGCTCGTGATCCCGGTGTATTTTCCGGTCAGGATGGCGTTGACGTCGACAAATGGATAAACCGGTACGAACGGGTCAGCGCAAGCTATAGGTGGGACCCGACTCTTATGCTTGCCAATGTGCTTTTTTACCTCGATGGCCCACCGCGCGTGTGGTTCGAGACGCACGAAGCGGAAATTACGAGCTGGGACTCCTTTAAAGAAAAGATCCGCGACCTTTTTGGCGACACCATTGGGCGGCAGATCGCAGCGCGGAATCAACTGGCGGCCCGTGCACAGACGTCGACGGAGTCGTACGTCGCGTACATTCACGACGTCATCGCCCTATGCCACCAGATTGACGAGCACATGAGTGAGTCGGAGAAAGTGGCCCATGTGCTGAAAGGCATAGCAGACGACGCATTTAATCTACTAGTTTACAACAACGTTGCCACCGTCGACGCCATCATCAAAGAGTGCCGGCGGTTCGAAGAAGCCAAGAGCCGCCGTATTACTCAGCGATTCACCCGGCTGCCCAACACGGCCGCGACCTCATCGTGTGAAGCCGCCCGCCAGTCCCCGACGTATGACAACGTCACACGTATTGTTCGTCGGGAAATCGAAGCCGCCTGTCCGGCTCCTCTTCAGCCACCCGTTTTCACAACGCTCGCCTCTGACCAACAACAGTCGTCAGTGGCGTTAATACAAGCTGTGGTGAGGCAGGAGTTTGCGAACCTCGGACTTCCCTCAGCATGTCCCCTGACTCGCCTTGAAGTCCCATCCTATTCCCGAGGACACGCTCGCCGTTCACCTCGAACAATGCCCTTCCGTAACCCTTCAAAATGGCGAACACCCGACGACCGACCTATTTGTTTTTCCTGCCACCAGCCTGGGCACGTTTCTCGCTATTGCCGCCGCCGTTGGTCAAACCAACCACGTCAGACTTTCTCTACCTCGGCGCTCATGCATCCGACGAGCCCTCGACGTTCAGACGCCACACTCTTCAATTTATATTCGTCGTCATCTTACGAGTCTTCCACTGACGCCCCTTTGGCCGGTCGCCGCTACTCTGACGCCCCTTCGTCCGGTCGCCGCAGCTCTCGCTCCCCGTCGCTGCTACGTCGCCAATCCCGCTCTCCGCCACCTCGGCTCTTTTCCTCGCCGAGCTTCTCTGGATGACCGCAGCAGGAAAACTAGACATTGCAGCTTATACAGGTGAAGCTGCAATACCAATGACGACCGAAAATCCTCTACTGACGCTTCCCACGCACCATAGCCTGCTTGAAGTACAAGTCGACCATGTTCCTGTGACCACCCTCATTGACACAGGTGCGCACCTGTCTATTATGAGCGCTTCTCTACGCTGCCGCTTACAAAAGATTATGACGCCATCTACGACGCAGGCAATACGTGTTGCTGATGGCGGTACTGTACCAGTAATCGGAATGTGCACTGCTCGTGTCAGCATTGCCGGTCGTCACGCCGTGGTCCTTTTTGCCGTGCTAGCCTGCTGCCCTCAAGACCTCATACTTGGCATTGATTTTCTTTCGGCACACTCGGCCTTAATTGATTGTTCGTCTGGTACCCTCAGCCTTGATCTACCAATATTTGCCGACTACTCTGCAAAGCCCACCAGCCGCTTGAGCCCAACCACTTTCGTTCGCCTGCCACCTCGAGCCGTCACGTGCGGGTCTTTGTCATCGACCCCTCCCGTTCCTGACAGTGATTATATCGTTACGCCAATTACTGACGTTCGGCTGACGCGCAGTGTTACTGTGCCCTATACCATTGCGACCATAGCGGATAACTGTGTGTTACTTCCGCTCCTTAACTTTGGTTTCACCCCTCAAGTGTTGCCCTGCCAGATGTCTCTAGCCCAGCTAACTGCCATAACAGAGGACGATGTCAGTGTTGTCGCTGTATCTGCTCCTGATCGAAGCGCAGTCTCACGGTCACCCAGCTCAGATGATGGTATGTTTCGAAATATGATTGGATCGGAGCTGTCACCTCACCAGGCCGACGCTCTCTGCCAAGTTTTGGCCTCATACAGTGACGTTTTCGACACCGACGATCGTCCCTTGGGCCAGACTAAAATTTACACTCACCGAATCAACACTGGTGACTCTGCGCCCATTCACCATCGGCCGTACCGCGTGTCAGCATCTGAGCGAGAAGTGATTCAGAAAGAAGTTTCCAAAATGCTTACGAAAAACGTAATCGAACCATCAACGAGCCCTTGGGCATCGCCTGTGGTATTAGTAAAAAAGAAAGGCGGCTCATGGCGTTTCTGCGTTGATTATCGCCACCTCAACACAATTACCAAAAAAGACGTGTACCCTATACCACGCATTGACGATGCCCTTGATTGCCTCCATGGCGCCACCTTCTTTTCATCTCTCCACCTCCGATCTGGCTACTGGCAAATTGCTGTAGATGACATGGACTGAGAAAAGACCGCCTTCGTTACCCCTGACGGCCTTTACCGATTCAAGGTCATGCCGTTCGGGCTCTGCAACGCTCCAGTGACCTTCGAGAGAATGATGGACACGCTCCTACAAGGATTTAAATGGTCGACATGTTTGTGTTACCTGGACGACGTGATCATTTTCTCACCTACCTTTGCAACCCACCTTGAACGCCTTTCGACCATTCTATCCATATTTCGACGGGCTGGCCTGCAGCTCAATTCCTCCAAGTGCCACTTCGGTCTTCGTCAGATTACCGTATTGGGTCACCTTGTCGACGCTGCCGGCGTACGGCCAGACCCGGCGAAAGTACGCGCTTTAACAAGCTTCCCAGTCCCACGCTCTGTCCATGATGTTCGCAGTTTTGTGGGCCTCTGCTCCTACTTTTGCCGGTTCGTGAAAAACTTTGCGGCACTCGCACGGCCACTCACCGACCTTCTCAAACAAGACGTCCCATTTTCTTGGGGCCCTCCTCAAGCTGACGCCTTCTCTCAGCTAATCACCGCTCTAACGACACCTCCTAATCTTGCACATTTCGACCCCGATGCTCCCACAGAAGTGCGAACAGACGCGAGTGGTCACGGAATTGGTGCAGTTTTGGCGCAAATTCAGCGGGGCAACGACCGTGTAATCGCGTACGCGAGCTGTCTGCTTTCTAAGTCTGAACGCAATTATTCTATAACAGAACGGGAATGTCTCGCTCTTGTTTGGGCGGTTTCAAAATTCCGTCCTTACTTGTATGGCCGCCCTTTCCGTGTCATCACAGATCACCACGCGCTGTGTTGGCTTTCCTCTCTGAAGGCCCCCACTGGACGACTTGGTCGCTGGGCATTACGCCTACAGGAGTATTCCTACTCGGTTGCTTATAAGTCTGGACGTCTCCATCTAGACGCCAATTGCTTATCCCGCTACCCTGTTGATCAGCCCGACGAACCAGACATCGAGCCTAGCCTCAGCGTCATGTCAATGTCCCTGTTTCTTCAGATTGGTGATGAACAACGTCGTGATGCTTCTCTGCGACAACTTATTGACCGTCTCGAATCTGCTCCGAATGACACGTCACTTCACATGTACGTCCTCCTGAATGGCACGCTGTACCGTCGCAGCCTCCAGCCAGATGGCCCTGAGCTCCTTCTTGTCGTGCCGAAAAATTTGCGTTCAACCGTGCTGCACGAGCTTCACGATGAACCAACTTCTGGTCATCTGGATGTATCTCGGACGTACGACCGCGTGCGTCGCCGCTTTTTTTGGCGCGGTCTCGCCCGGTCCGTTCGCCGTTACGTGTCCTCCTGCGAAAAATGCCAACGTAGGAAGCGACCTACTGCGCCCCCGGCTGGACTTCTTCAACCAATCTCCATCCCAACCGAACCTTTCTTCCGTGTTGGTATAGATCTTCTCGGTCCTTTTCCCGAGTCGAAATCGGGCAACAAGTGGGTCGCTGTTGCTATAGACTACGCGACTAGGTATGCCATCACTCGAGCGCTCCCCACCAGCACCGCTACTGACGTTGCGGACTTTTTGCTTCACGACGTCATCCTACAGCATGGCGCTCCTCGCCAATTACTCACAGATCATGGCCGCGCATTTTTGTCCCGTGTGATCGACGATCTTCTGCGCTCTTCCTCGACGCACCACAAGCTGATCACTTCCTACCATCCCCAAACAAATGGCCTTACCGAACGGCCAAATCGGACCCTAACGGACATGCTCGCGATGTATGTGTCCTCTGACCACCATGACTGGGACCTGGCGCTACCTCACGTGACCTTCGCGTACAATTCTTCGCGCCACGACACCACTGGTTATTCACCCTTTTATTTGCTTTATGGCCGTAACCCGACGTTACCACTCGAAACCTTACTTCCAACCACTACAACGCCGTCAACCGAATATGCACGCGACGCTATTGCTCGTGCCGACCACGCACGTCAGATCGCCCGCTCTAGACTTTCGGCTTCGCAAGCCACCCAGAAAGCCATCTACAACAGCCGGCATGCTGACGTTCACTTCTCACCCGGTTCTCTCTTTCTCCTGTGGTGCCCAGTTCGTCGAGTTGGCTTATCAGAGAAGTTATTGTCTCGCTACATGGGTCCTTACCGTATCATCCGCCAGGTAACCGACGTCACCTATGAGATCATTCCTGCATCTGAGACCACAAGCCTGCCTACAACCACACCCAGTGATGTTGTGCACGTCAGTAGGCTAAAACCTTACCACCTGCCTACTGAAGACCGTAGTTATTGTGCACCGAGACGGCGCTTTTACCGCCGGGGGGGTAATGCTACGTAGCTGACGTATCAGTGGTGAAAAGACGACAACGAGGAAGTGCTCTGTCGGTTGCGGGTGCTGCTTCCATCTTAGTCGACGCAATATGCATCATTTTGAATATAGATTTTAAATAGACACACCTCGTGTCATTTTTACGTAACAATATTTTTGCTCTGACTGGAAATGGTGTCAAAAAACCCAAAGGGTCATATAGCCTTGCCGTGTCCTGCAAAACCTGTCTTTTTGAGAGTTGTCTCATGTCCTTGTCATTTCGCCATGTAGTGTCGGGACAGCTCAACACGTCGTCTACGAAATTCCATTTCAGTCCCAAAATCTTGATTTGTCCCTCTTTTCTTATCCCTCGATCCAGATCCTCTGCCTCTTCATCAAAGAGTTTTCTTATCTCAGCGTCATTTGAAATCCATTTTCCTAAATTCATTCCCGCATAGCGAAAAATATCTTGTGCTTCTTTGTGTATCTTTTTTGATGTCAAGTATTCGTCGGCTCCTAGTAAAACGTCATCGACGTAGATTCCTTTCCAATGTAGCGCCACAACTGCAGGACATTTTTCTTCGAATTTATCCAAATGTCGATGAATTGTGGCCGCTAGAAGGAAGCTACTTGGTGTAGTTCCGAAAGTAGCTCTCGTCATCCTCCATGTTTTTATTTTCGGGGTTGGCATATCTTCGCGGGGTATTCTTTCCCACCACATGAATCGCAGTGCGTCTCGGTCATTTTCATGTATCGTCATCTGCAAGAATGTTTTTTCCACGTCGGCTGACATAGCGATCTTGTGATGTCGAAAGTTCATCAGAAGCTTTTGATGTTGAAGTTTAGGTTTGGCCCCTTTTCCAAGTTGTCATTCAAGGATTCACCTGGATTCTGTCTTGAAAATGCGTTAAATACAATCCGTATTTTTGTCGTTGTTCTGTCCTTCTTAATTACTACTTGATGCGGCAAGTAGTATACAAATTTTTTCTGTATATCGGATCGAGCATCTTATTCGACGTTTTTCAGCTATTTCTTGCTCGAAGTACTCTCGAATAGCTTTGTCATAAGCTAAGAGTTTATCTTTATCCTTGCATAATTTCTTGGTCACCTGGAAAAGCCTCTTCTCTGTAATCGTGTTGTTGTCGTTCAAAGTCACGTTTTTCTTCCATAGTAGCCGCACTTGGTATCTTCCTGCCTTGAACTCCATTATTTGTCGGACGTAGTCTAGCACATGTTCATCATTCATCTTTGTTGCTCGTTTCTCCTTGATGCCCACGTTTTCCAAGTCCCAGAATCTTTGCAGTTCGTCCACAGTCGTGTCCGACTTGGCACTGACCTTGAGTACCATAACCGTCGATGATTTCATCGGCACATAATGAAGTCCTACAGGACCTTGGACTGTCCATCCCAATAGTGTTTCTAATGCCATTATTTTTGGATGATTCTCGCAAATGCGACCAGTGACTACAGTCCAGTAATAATCTGCTCCAGTTAATATAGAAGTTTTCATACTTTTTCTTTCTTTGTCTGTCTTCTCATTGTCATCAGCCAAACAAATTCCCATCGATCTTGCTCTTTCGTGTATTGTCAACGGTGGCGATGGTAGGACTTCACAGGACATAACTTCTATCTCCAGTGCCTCAATCGTGACTGGCTCCGATGTGGGATCTTTCTTCACGCTGACCTCGACGACTTTCATGTCTATTTCCATCTCTTCTCCTCCAAATGATCCTACAGTAATCCTTTCGGATATTTTTACCTTGCACGCTAGTTTTCTTGACAATCTTTTGAGGATTAATGTCCTCTGACTCCCGTTGTCCAGCAGAATCCGTGCGTAGCACCCGCTGTCTTCTCCCTCCGTCCACGAAAAGACTGTCTGCAGTAGTATGCACTTGTGTTCATCAGACTGCTGTGCGTGCATGTTGCAGGACTTGCTGGTGTCTAACCGGTCAGGTTCGCGCTTTTACGCACTTGCTCAACATCATTACCGCTTTGCTGCTGTGCTGACATTCCTGCAGGCGTACGTGGTCGGCACATGGATGTCGCGTGCCTTCCCTTGCATGTTTTGCAGCGTACGTTAGCGCGGCATATCTTCGCCGTGTGGTGAAGTCTGGTGCATCTCAAGCACCTTCGTTCTCGTTGCAAGGCTTCTTTCTTCTGTTGCATACTAATGCTTCTTCTGCAATCTTCCGTGTAGTGTCCAGTCATCTCACAGAAGATGCATTTTTTTCATCGAGGTGCTTTGAAGCGCAGATATACTAGTCCTCCTCATACTGTGCGGTGACTGGGTAACGCCGTATTTTTCCTCTCGAGTTTCTTCTCTGCTGCGTATATACATGTTTAAAAACTCCATAATTTCTCTCAAACTGCTCGTGCTGTTTCTTGACGCTGAGTACGATTCCGTAGTTGCTGGTCTGTTGTCATCTTTCTTTAATTATTTCATCTTCATCTCAATCCTCATATCCACCGGTAGCGCAGATTTTACAACAGGAGCTATCACTGCGGCGTAACTACCCATTTCCACTCCTAATGACTGCAATGCTCGTGTATTCATTTGCAACTTTTGGAAGAGTTTCTTCAATGCATCTACATCTTTAGGACTCTTCACTGCTTCCAAGTTTTCAAGCTCTTTTATGTAGGTTTCTTTCAAATTATCTTCTCGTCCGAAGGTTTCTTTCAGAAGAGCGACTCCATGCTCGTAATTATGATCAGAAAACTGCAAACCTTCTATGAGGGACGCAGCCTCCCCGCTCAGAGACGCAAGAAGGTTATTAAATTTTTTATTCTTCGGCATGGTTGCTCTGTTATGCACCGATGTTTGGAACTGATGCCAACACCTTGGCCATGCTGTTTTTTCCCATCATACTTGATCATTTCAAAGCGTGGCAACTTAACAAGCTCTTGCGTCTCCGAGATTTGGTTAGTACCTTGCACTGAACTCACCTGTTCTGTGACTGTTCTCGTAGTCAGTTGCGTCGCTTGTTCTAACTCGCGTAATCGCTCCTCTATTTTTGTCGTTGCAGCGATGATCTTCATCTCATAATGCAAAACTCTTTCAAATTCTGCCTCCGCGTCGTCTTCTTCAATGAACTGTTCTATGTGTTCGTTAACTTGTCTTAGCGTCTGTGACACGCTCTTCATCTGGTTCAGAAGCGTTATAAGTTGCGCTCGATCGGCGTATTCTTCTATCTTCTCATTGATTTCGCTCGTAAGCGTCGTCACATTTGCTCAAAGTGTCTTCCGCTTCTTCGATAGGACCTCTTTATTCATGCCTAAAACGTGTTGAAAGAGCTCTTGCCTTTTTATGTGCGTCTCCAACAGTCGTCGGTCGTGGTCCTTCTCTCGACGGTTAGTCCTTGAGCCAGACGCCACTGCTTCGTTTTTCAACCCGTTGTTGCGAATGGGGTTGAAGTCTGTGCGTCTGTCTTCAGATCATCCTAGTCACGGCACCATGTTTCAGAAGGACCAGAGAAACCGCGGAACCGATACGTCTTCGGTTTATTGTTGACAGAACAGGAAAAATAAAAAATATGCAGAGAGTGCCCCTGGCTACTTCTTCTTCCTCGCCTCCGAGCTCCATCTTCAATCTGTTTTCTACACAGGGATCCCAAAATTTCACAAATATGCGGTTTATTTATTTATTTATTAGAATACCCTCAGGGCCCGTAGGGCATTACAGAGGGGGTGGGTACAACATATATTACACACAAGAAAAAAAGACAAAATAAAGAAACAAGTGTCAGATGCGCAAATCAGAAAGGCAACATAAGTCAACTAAAAATGTATAAGAATTCAAGCACATACAAGACAAAGATACATAAAGGAAACTGCGTATAGTTACAAGCATTGCTGAGAAATTGCAGTCTTGAATAACAAAGGGTCTGTTATTGATACAACGGAAGAGGGAAGGTGGTTCCAATCAGCGGCCGTTTTCGGTAAGAAGGCTGCTGAAAAGAATTTGGTGCGGCAAAACGGAATGGCAACCTTATGCTGATGATCAATGCGCGATGAGTGGTATGACGGTTGTGAATTGAGGTCTCGCTTCATTGATGGATTGTGAAAAAATATCTTATGAAAAAAATGCAGTCGCGCCAGTTTCCTCCGGACAGTTAAATTGGGTAGGTCAAGGTTAGATTTCATTTCTGATATGCTAGCAGTACGGGAATAATTAGAACAAATGAACCGAACTGAGCGGTTCTGAACAGATTCTAACGCGTTAATTAAATTTTGCTGCACGGGATCCCATATAGCGGACGCGTACTCAAGCTTTGGGCGAATTAGTGATCGGTATAATAGAATTTTGAGGGACAGCGGAGTGCGAGAAAAGTTGCGGCGTAAGTATCCTAGCGTTCGGTTAGCGTTATTACAGATGTAGGTAACATGCGTGTGCCAAGATAGATTGTTGGTAATGTAAACGCCGAGGTACTTATATGAAGAGACATGCTGGAGGGGAACGGCGTTAATTCTGTAGGTACAGGGGGGAGAAATAGATCGCCGGGTTATTGACATGCATTTAGATTTGTTAGAGTTGAGAGTCATAAGCCATTTATTGCACCAGGTTGAGACAGTGTCAAGGTCTGACTGTAGAAATTGGTTATCATATTCATTGTTTATTTCGCGGTAAGTTACACAATCATCTGCAAATAACCTTATAGCGGGAGATCATTAATATATATAAGAAAAAGTAAAGGGCCTAATACGGAACCTTGGGGTACGCCGGATGTTACTTTAGAAAGAGGTGAGTTGTAGCCAATAGTTGTTACAAACTGAGTGCGATTAGTCAGAAAGCATTCAATCCATAATTTTTATAAAATTTTTTTCCAAGCGGGATGCTATTTCGAACAAGCAGTATTTTTCAATACAGAGTGCATTACAAACATCTCGGACAGCGAAAAGTTACTGGACAACCATCTATTTTTAGCGCGAAGCTATAAGCAAATCGATCAAAATTTTGAAATAAGGGCACCTCTTAGATGCCGAATATTTGGTCCTGCGGTTTTGGATTCTTGGTACAAGCGGGTAAACGTCAATTGCCCTTTTGTAACCCCTCTTGGACGTTGTAGAATTGTTGTCAAAGCTCAGAAAAGGTGTATCTAATTGTGTATTAAACCAGAGATATACGCTCGCAGTGCCTCGCCACAAGTTCCGAGACAATGTGACATTGAGAAATGTCCATCATAAAAACGAAGCAACATCAATGCATCTAGCGGACCAAAACAACGAAGGATATCATGCGGAACTCGTGTTGGATGTGTTTACGAACCACAAGCATGTGCGTGCCTTTGTATTTCTTTGTAATATATATTATTTTTTGGGACATATGAATGGTTCAAAATCACGATATGAGTATGAGGCACACCATCATAGGAGGCATCGGAAAGTGTGACCATCGGGTGTTCTTCAACGTTTACTTCCATCACGCACTAAAGAAGTCTCTAAACGTCCGCCGCCACAAAAATGTAAACGCCATGGCCGGGATTGAACCCCAGACCTTTTGGTCAGCATCCGTGCACCTTGCACATTTTCGTCAATCGTGGTGGACGTTATTTCTTCGTAATTGCTTTCGAAAAGTGTTGTCATGCAAGCGTCACAAGTTACCGAAGGCCGAGGAATGACATTTTTGAGATATAAGTTTTATTTGGTATTTATTCGACTTGAAGTTTTAAATATCACGTCGTAGTAAGAAACGATAAAGGCGAAAAAGTGGATGTGCAAATTGCACTTCTCTTGCACTCCTCTTGCAATAATCTTTTTTTTTTTGTATTACCGGCCTTTTGGGTAATAAAGAATAATTACCAGAGGTGAGCAAGTGGCAATACATTATTTATGAGCTATAAGAGACACTTGTACGATTCGAGCATTTTGAAACTATTTTTTGTGTCATAAGTACTTCTCAATAACTTGTTCTGACAGTATATGTGGACACAATAAAGATAATTTTTTTACATGGCAAACAATTTGTGACGTCATTATAAGTTGAAATGTTTTTTTTCTCTTTCAGCAGAGTGTTACAGGTACTTTAGACAAAATTTAGGGGAACCCGGATCTTTACCTTTAGGAGTTTACCGCGATAGTGACATCCTGTTCACAGTGCTTACTTCAGACACTTAGTGAATGACACTTAGTGCTCAAGAGTTTTGCCCACGTTCTTCGGGTCATGGCCGGAGCAAGATGGGCCCCTTTGGAGGCAGCTCTCCTGCAACTGTACTAATCTTTATTCGTAGGGTACTTACGATACAGCATGTCCGTGCTTTCAAACATGAAACCCAGTTGTGCGAGCACACTAGAAAGCATCCAAGCTCAAGGGTTGCGCACATGTTTGGGCTTACCTCAATGCACATCAACCAACGGAACTCTCGCCGAAGCTCGGGCTTGTCCAATTAAAGTATATGTGCACTGCGAGCCTCTTCGAGTCCACCTTCGCCTGTTGACTTGACACAGGCAACATCCCCTATCAGCGCTCCCTGCCAGCCACCGAGACTGCAGTTATTCAAGAGCTATATCGCGGCTCGAGAACATCATACCGCCAAGATTCTCTCCCTCACGTGTTCCTGAGACACCACTGTGGCTCCTGCCTAGACCTCTTGTCATACCTCATATTGCTGGGATTATGAAGAAGTCCCTTGTATCATCAATTGGCCTAAAACAACTTACACTGGAGCACATTTTTACTATGTACGACGGTGTGGCACACGTATATACTGATGGATCTACCACGTCGCGTACTTCCGCCGCAGCCTTTGTCATCCCACAGATGAAGATAGCTCGACGTTTCAAGATAGATCACAAGACCACATCAACAGCCGCGGAAGTTGTTGCTATTCGGGAGGCGATACGTTTCATGTCGACATAAGCCGCTCGTAAATGGACGATACTGTGTGATGCCAAAGCTCCTCTTCAAACCATCGATGGCCTCATGAGACAATGTCCATATCATACTTTATCGATTGAAATAGCAGAGTTTCTTGGCATCGCTACAAAAAATGGAGATGATGTAACATTTCAATGAATACTGCTCATTGTGGCATAATGGGCAATGAAGTGGTGCACGCTGAAGCTAAGAGAGCTTTAAATAGTACCCCGGAAGTGTGTATCGCATTTTCTCGACAAGACACTAACATCTTACTTCGACGCGTAATGTACAATTCCATCTTAGAGCACTGGCAGAAACCAGAACACCGGCACAAGCGGCTACACAAATGGAACCCGGAAATGAAGTCCCGTATGCCTCACAAGTTAAAGCGAAGCATCTCATGCATTATCCACCGCATTCGCCTCGGTGTGGCTTACACGAGACGTTACACCCACTTGATTGGCTGTAATGACACAGGTCCAATTGTGGTCACTGTCGGTTGCCAGAAGCAATCGAACATATATTTTGCGACTGTCCAGCATATGCAAGCGAACGTCAGCCACTGGTATCTCCGATTGGCCGACATGTTAGTCGACCATTAACCGATGAGGTTGTGTTAGGTCCGTGGCCTGACGCCAGCAGCACACATGTGGTTATACGAGCCGTGATCGCTTTCTTAGAAGTCACTGGACTGAATGCACGTCTGTAGAGTTACCCAGCCTAATAAGAAGGTATCATCTCTCTACCTTATCATCGTCATTCATCACTCTTTCACTCCCCACTCACCCTTCCCCAGTGTAGAGTAGCAGGCCAGAGCAAACTATAGCTCAGGCCAACCTCTCTATCTTTCTGTAAATAAATTCACTCTCTCTCTTTCTAGTGAATGAAACCTTTTCGAATTTGCTATGCACCCATTACATGGCCGTAAGGAAATAGACGCAGTAGCATGTGTGCCTTTTGTAGTGAAGTACCAGGTTTGAACTACGGAGACAATATGATAATCACATATTCGGACGTCTCTTGGCAAGGGACACTTGTACCACGCATAGCTACTGCACTGTTTTATGTTGCATTGTGAAACATGTATACAGGACGCGTGTGCTTTGAAACATGAAAGCTACTTTACTGCATTTCAATGCAGAGGAAGTTCCTTTCACTGTTTTCACGAGCAGAGGCGTGGCCATATGATATAACATCCACTGACCACGCAAGCGACCCGGGTACAATCCCCACTTGGACACAAACAACCCTGGTTATGTCCCAAATGTACTCTAGCAATTTCTCTAATTTATTATGTTTGCATTGTTCAGGATTGTTTGGTCAAGCATAAGATGATGATTTTCGCTGACAAACAATGACGTCGATGCCGACGCTGGAGTTTCTGGGAAACAAGCTGTTTATGACTATAGCGTTAAAGAGCAGCGGCATGCCACTGCAATAGATTTGAGGACCCATGAATTGCGCCAGTAAGGCTCTAATGAAAAGTTTTCTTTCAGTTGAAAAATTTTCCATGCATAGAATGAAATGTGCTAACGGAAGACAAATGAATTTCAGATTACAAGCACGTTTTTCACAGCGTGGTATAAGATTGTGCTGATGATTGTGCTGATTGTGTTGTGAAAGTTTCAAGTACAAATCGAGCTATTGAGGTTAGGCAAGAGTTACCTCGGCGGCTTCGTAAACGCTTCGATGCATTCATGAAAAATTTTGTTTTCGTTTATTTTGCTCGACTGTATTACGTGCAGATGATATGGGATGATTGCACTCGGCAATGTTCTGATTTGACAATTTTTGCAAAAGATATGGCGAAACGGGTAATAAAAAACCAATATTTCACTACCTAGCTTTCAGTGTCTCAAATAAAACACTAATGACGTTTATATAGAAAAGGTACGGCGGAAATAGAGGTTTTTATTTTCCGTGTTTATTGTTTTATTATTAGCTTGAATCGCCTCGCTGGTATTTCTATCCATTTCTCCTAAGCTCGCGGTGAATGACGTTTTGTGACTAAGAGTTCGTTCGTGGCACAAAGATGTACAAAGCAACCATACCAACTTGAGGTGGTCAACCCCTGGTCTTCAATAAGAAATAAAAAAGTACATGTGGATGAGACGTAATACACGGAATCATAATATTCAAACAAACGATCCTTCTTTCCGGTCTAAAATATTCTTCGGAAAATTAGGTCTTTGAGGGAATGAAGTCGAACACCACCGATTATTTCACACATGTGTGACAATTCAGTACAAATACTGATCATTATCTGCAAAATATCATTCATTTTCTGTCTTACAAAGATAAACGACCCCAACATTTCAACTTGTCTCCTGGCTTCCAGGTGGTTTTAACAGGAATTCAACTACTTATTCAAATAACGGAGCGTAAAAGCCCTGCCAGGCTACAAAAAAGTTATCATGAAATACTCCTCGAGGCCAGTAACAAAGCCATCGCAGTTCTAAAACAAATACTGAATTACATCTTGCTGCTGGTTAGTAAACATAACGTAGAGCTGGCCGCATCCCAATAAATACCTTTTATAGTACAGCGTCATTTCGAAATACCAATATTGCTCAAACTCTAAGGCGACTGCACCTAATGAGCTCATCTTATATGCCACATGGGAAATTACCGACGCTTACTCATTCTGCCCGCAATGGCCCATGCGTTCGGTGGGTCAATTGTGGAAACACTTCCTCTTTTTTTTTAATAGCTTGATTGTCAAAGCAAGAACCGAGAACTTCCGCTAGTGTTTGATTGCGTTGGTATGAGATGTGGCACATATGAAATGGTGGAGCTTCGCACCGATACGGAAGTCGCAGTAGCTGTCTCTGTGAGCACCTCGAAGAATGAGTTCTCCAATTCAAACTTCTACGTTTGTATCCTTCAAGATTGATTCATTATTGCCATTTCAAGTCGAGGCCCTCAGCCTTCTTTTCCAACATATTTCAAACAAAAGCGTCCTCCTTCTGCCTACTTGCCATGGCGAGCTATTAGGCTGGGGCCGGTGCTCAAAGCCATCACGCATTCATTGTCCGAATTGCCCTCTCTAGATGGCATTACTGAAAGCCCACATACCAAACGTTCCTTCTAAACAGCTGTTTTTTTCTAGTTTTCTTTATATCCCATCTTGATTTTCGATCATCTCAAGCATCCAGTCTACTTCAATTTGGCACTTCTCATATACCTTTGTGCTTTCTGCATTATGAGAAAATCCCACCGCGAGGAGCTCTGCGATCACTTGCCCGTAATTAGGAGCCAGTAGCTCGTTTCCTCTTGTATATTTGTATTTTCTTCGTTTCGATTAATTTTTTTACAAATTAAGTATGCAATACCTTAGGTAGAAAATGATTTTCTTCAGCATGTGATGCTTTACAGCTCTACAGATGCTGTTAGGTAACTGAGGCGATATCCTTCCTACAGCCCTACACCTAGAGCTTTGTGAAATTCCTGCAATTCGTGCAAGAGTGACGTTGTGATAAACACGTGAACAATTTACACCTTAGGTACGTCTGCAGTTAACCACACTACTGACGCTGTTTCTGTGGACGCTTAATAGATACAGAAGAGTCCAACTTTTGGAAGGTACGGATACCGTGGTGGCTCCATTTTCGATGGTGGTTGTGGTGGTAAAAAACATTTATTTCAGAAAAAGTTTACTATAGAGTGCCGACGTGGCGCATCGGCGTGCTAGAGTGGCCAGACCCTATTCCGGGACGCCAGTGGAGCTGAAATCTTCGCTTGCGCGCTCCATCAAGAAGCGTTGCGCAGCCAAGGTAGAGCAGCCGAGCAGGTGCTCCTCCCAAGCCTCTCTAGTTGGGATAGGGGAAGGGGATGAGGAAGAAACGGGATTACTTGGGCACGATGCTACGACATGATATGTGTCGGCAAGGACATGACAGGTTGAGCAGGTGCCATCGATTTCCGGCAAAAAGTGCGTGGCGACCGCCGGACTGATAAATGTGTTCGTCAGCAGGCAGCGTAGCAGTCGTTCGTCCGCTTTCTCCAAACCACATGCGGGGTCCTGGTAGAGGCGGCATGAAGCCCGGTAATACGCCAAAATTTTGCGAAAGCGCGTCCGGTTGGTGTTGCCAGATTCCGTCTCGGGGCATGGAGGGGCAACGGCCCGGCTAGGAGAAGCGCGGGCAGTGGCATTTGCCGCCTCGTTGCCGGTTGGTGCGTGAGGTAGGGTGAAAGGCGGCCAAAGCTATGGCAACCTCATCAGCATGCGTTACTGTGTCTGCTAGAAAGGAGAGGCCATCGACGTGTTTGCCCTCTGTAATCACGGCCGCCGTGAAGTGACCCGAGGAGGAGGGACCCGAGACGTCCACGTAGAAAACATCAGGACGATTGGAGTGTAGCGTATGAAGGGCCACGGCGCGTGCTAGTCTACGGCCAGGATGGAGGTCGGGGTTCATATTACGGGTTAGAGGTTCCACCCATAGCTTTTGACGCCAGAGCTGTGGTACCGGCTGCTGAGGGTCTTGGTCAGATGTCGGGTTAAGGCAAAGTTTGTGTAGAAGACGGTGCCCTGAAGGCGTCTGCGACAGTCGATTGATTTGGTTAATCCTATGAGCTTCGCGCATCTCTGCAAAGGTGTTGTGTACCCCCCGAGCCGTGAATCGGCTGTTGGAAGTTGCAATAGGTAGGTCCAGAGCGCGTTTGTATACTGAACGAAGAAGGACGATGCAGGAGAAAGTACTTGAAGCCCATGTGTACTTTGATTTTGAGGCACGTTAAAGAGCCCCAGGTGGTGTAAATTATCTGATCCCTTCACAATGGCGTCTCTCCTAACAATATCGTAATTTGGGACGTTAAATCCGCATAATAATTATTTAGATAGGGAACCGTCTGTAATGTCATCCAAAAGTTTCCTGTACTGATATGTAGGGTAATGTAGTATCCACAGTGTTGTTAAACAAAATATATAATAAATTAAAAAAATAACAAACAAACAAATAAAGAAAGAAATAATAAGGCCACTGTATGCTACATTTGCGCGGGACGAACATCTTTACAGCGCAAACTGAAGCTTGTTTTCTCCAAAGTTTGTGAATTAGACATCACAAAAGCACTACAATATATTTTCAGTGCTTACTTGTCTCAACACTGCTTTTTTGCATGACACGCAATCCTAATAGCCCAAGCACATTTTACAGGAGCAACCATAAAATTTCAAACATTTCTTGCACCACCATCGCTTTTTCACACGACATTCCAGTCTAACAGGCAAAGATGCGTTACAGGAGTTCCTGAAAAAGGAATACTGATCAGGCTTCACCTTGACAGTTTATCTTTTTAACTCACTCATCAACTATTCTCTTCTTAAACACATTTGGCTTTAGTGATTGCAAAAAAAATGGCAGCATATCCACGGAGTGAATGTTCGAGAGTGGGGCGAAGCATTCGTCCGTCCATTCGTTCTTGCTTCCATCCGTCCATGCGTCCGTCTGTGTGACCGTCCATGCGTCCATCCACCCGTCCGTGCGTGCGTCTGTTCGTGCGTCTGTTCGTGCGTCCGCTCTGGGTTCTTCCATGCATCCACCCCTGCGTCCGTTCATGCGTCTATCCATGCATCTGTCTGTTTGTCCGTTCGTCCATCTATTGAACACTTCAAGTACCACCATCTCAGATCTTTTCATCATATATTCCCCATATATAAGCACTGCCATCCAGCGGAGATTTTAAGGACTAAACGAGAGGTGGCACACGCACACTTTCTTACGGCTTGCGCTTCAGGTCTATTTCCCACCTTTAACCACCTCGAGTTCATGGTATATGAGTTTGGAAAAAGTTTATTCTACTTTCGGCATCCTTAACCATACGAGCACACACCGAAGGCAACGAGCATAGTCCACTACAAACCTGTATCGCGATATGGGTTTTATTAGAAAGCCATTCCTTTAGAAAACACCTGGCGTATTTTTTTAAGCAGCTGGCGTCTTTTCGTTTTGCTTTAGAAACATCTGGCGTCTTTTCGTTTTGCTTTTAGAAAACATCTGGCGTCTTTCGTTGGTTTTTTTCATCAATCAACAGCGTTTTGAACATTAATCACGGAAGTAAACAATGGCTGCTACTGGGAATAGGAGACAGCAGAAGTCGGCTTTTAGCTGACACTTACACTTCTACTTCTACTAACGTTTCCTACTGGAACATGCCAATAGCTGCTAATGGGGAATGAGAGACAGAAGAATTTGGGTTTTTGTTAACGCAAACGCTGCGATTTTTTTATTGTTCAACAACGCACAGGAGAAATCTCCAACCGGCACCCCCTTGGAGGTCAAAGCGTAAGACATGTTACGTGCTACGAGAGACGAATGGGTGTCGCTTTAAGGAGCTTCGTCCCTAAAATAACAAGAAGTTGCACCATGTGCGTTTCTGTGAAGCGCCTCTGTCTTCATCGTCAACTCGGTTTATTGAGCTTTTTCAGAACAACATGGTGACGCCATATTGACACGCAAAAAAGGTGGTATTAAAAAGGAGACGCTGTTGGTTTACTTGAAAGTCCCATTGAAAAGCAAATATCTGCACTTGCTTTGTTTCGTTACTCTCGTGGCGGGTGTTGAATGCTATTTTAACGAACGCCTCTACTGATGCGATTGCATTTTTGTTTGTTCACTAGTGCAACCTGTTTTTTTTTCAGTTGCATTTGTTTTTCTGACGAATTTTCTTGGAAGTGTTATGCTGCTGACCTAAATATCGCGAGATCAAATCCCGGTCCTGGTGGCTGGGTTTTAACTGAAGGCGGAGATGGGGGAAACCCGCGTACATGGATTAAGATGCTTGCGATAGAAACACTTGTGGTCACAACTTTCACGAGAATGACCTATAGTATTCCTCATAATATTATGTAGTTTTCGAATGCTCTACCCAAGCAATTATTATTACATAACGAACAAATATATTATTCTTCCTAATGTATACTGCGATTTGATAATAACCTAAGAGAGAAACTATTCAATTCAGCGTTGCGTGACAAAGCGGTGAAATCTGCGAATATAGCATTTTTGCAGAAAGATACACCTCGAGTATTCAACTGATTAAGTTGGCATTGCTTGTCATCGTATTTTCACGTTTTCATTTATTTTATGGATCGCTTTATTATGTTGCGAGAACAACTGCAACGTAGTTTTCTGTATGTTGAACTGAAAAGTTAGTTTCAGTAATATTGCCTTTTTTTATCCATTTTCTTGACGTCACCTGTTCCTACTCTAAACAGTGATGGTGAGCTAGAAGGGCTTTCTTGTGCTGCTGTTTTTGTCACACATGTCAGGCACTCCTTCGAGTAGAGTATAAAGGCAGGTTCAAGAGACAAAAGAAAGAAAAGAAAATGGAACCAGGGAGGAGGCACTAAATGATTTAGCATAGCGCTTCCTGATCAAAGCTCTTGTCTGTGTACTTGCGCATCTTTATGCGTGATTCAAAGAAAGTATTATGCTGTATTTCCAACTTTTCGGGTAAACAAGAAACACGTTGTCAACAACGAACGCTCCGCTTTATTTCACAGAAGGATGGCACGGTAAAATTGCTCCATATATTTTACATGTCAGTGTTACACTCTGGTATGGCTCTTCTATGTGTTGTAAGAAATTGTTTTCACGTCGGTAGAAATTTGTTTTTCGTCGTATGTATTTTATGTCTCAAGTACTGATGTTTTCATTCCGATTTCAGCGCTTTCGTTTCTTGATTTCTCCTCTCGTTTTTCCCCATTGCCATGCACAATTTTGTTCAAGCTCCCTTTAGCCATCCAATACTATATTTTTCCTCCACGTGGTCGAAGACGCACCATTTAGCGTTTTTCAAAATTTTCCATCTTTTTTTTTTACCAGACGGTGGAATTACATTCTTTATTCAATGCGACTGCTTTGCAGTCAACATCTATGCCAACTTTCGCTTCACTTCGAAGTTCAATTTGTCATCACTGCTTTCTTTGTTTTTACAGATTTTTAAAATGTCGAGGAAGTAGCTCGCCCCGTGCACTTCGTATTTTGCTTGTTACCGTAAACGGGCTCGTTGGTAACTGTTTTCAACAGTGGGCGCCTGCCAAACTTTCCGTACACGGCCCATAGATATGCATCTTCGGGCACCGACACAGCTTTCCTTCTTTTTTGGTGCCGGTGGTCACGTTTGCTGAATGCTTGGATTCACCGTCCCGCTTCGCAAAGCTGCGCGTTTCCATTCAAACGTGAAGAGACAAAATTGAACACATCAAAAAACCTTTTGTCGCTGGGGTGGGTCTCGGAAAAAAAGGCGCTGCCTTTGTTGGCTGGTGGTATAGCAAGGTGCTAGTCACGTACAAGTTCGTTCATTTTACAATTGAATGAGATTCACTTTGAACAAGATTCCACGGAAAAGACATGTCAGGTTTTCTCAATATGACTATGAAGATGATTTCAAATGCTCATCGTTACATCAATGAAGGACGTAAATGTAACTCTGCACTAGTTGTATTTGCTAACACATGGAAACTAATAATGAGTATAACGCGACAACGTCAACTTATCGCTTTCTCGAGATGATAGGGTGAATAACGGTCATGACCCTGACTGTGATAATAATGACGTTATATACGTCTTTTTAAGGTATGTAAAGAAGCCAAATATTGCTCAGCACAGCACCGTGTACAACTGGACAAAATCAACTTCAGTTTTCTGTAGTGCGCCCTCAGTGCTGACCTGATTGGCTGAGGACATGTCCAAGGAAAAGCGTTAAGAAGCTCATTCTTTAATGCACTGCTATCAATGCCAGTGACGGCGTCGTGAGCTGTGAAGGACAACTTCTCCTTTACTATTAAATCAATAAAGGTAAAATAAAATAAATATTTCAAAGAATTGCATCAGAGATAAGTTCTAAGCAAGGCCGTCTGCGTGGAAAAGAGGCCTTGCACTGCAGAGCCACCTTATTTTTCAAAACTGGTCAAAGAAAAAGACATTATATGAATGTTATGGAATGCAAGGAATTTTTTTAACGCATAGAATATCCTGTTGCAGAAGTGAAGAATAACGCCAGGCTTCAGAACACCTGAAATACACAACGAATGGGCCTTTTAAAAGCCAACTCATTACAAAACACTCTGAGAGATTTAATCAACCTTAGCAAAGTAAGACACGTGGTGGGCACTGCGAGTTCCACAAAATAAATTAAGCATTTGTGGGCAGGTGTTTACTGTGCTTAAATTAAGCACTGTATGGTACCTTGAAAAGGCCGCTGGTACGCGCCGAGCTCGCTCGTTTCCTCGCGGCACACTGGGAACATGCAGCTAGAACCAGGCTATAGCAAGAAAAAAAAAGCCATTGCGCCCGATTACGCTATAGCGTCCAACTCTCGACGGTGAATCCCGAGCGTCCTCCAAGTTTTTGTTTTTCATAGGCAGAGTAACAAAACAGAACAAATCGCATAGTGTTTAATAAAACTCATAAATGGTCATTATCTTTGCTATCAATCAAAGTACACCAGTTTAAGCTTTGATTTCTATTTCTAACACCGCGTTGGCATCTGGAGGCAGCCTGTTGCGAGAATTTAACTGGTAATTGTAGGCTTGTTAGTTTTACTGCGCTAAATAACTTTTTTATAAACCTGGAAATTTCTTACTCCAACGTATTTCATCACAGTACTCAACAGACGAAAAACAATCTGACGTAACCTACTCCCACGTGTTATTAGTATTTATGATATTGGGAGGTATTTACCATTGCGTCACATGGCGGCGTACCACACGTGCTTCACATTTGGACGAAGTGTGCGACACGCTCGGACCATGACGGTGTCACGACTGCCTGCTTCTCTTCTGTCCTGAATTGGCGCGCTCTGTTTTCTTTCTCCGTCGAGGATGCTATCAGCTTTACTCTTTAGGCAAAACTTCCCGTCTCTTGTTCTTGCAATAAACTTTTGAGTTGTTATATTCCTTTGAATATTTCAATTGTTGAGGGCACAGTGCCATTTGAAAACACATATATACTGCTCTTTATGGTCTAAGAATCAGAACTGTACAGGGTGGCTGTCACTTTCGTGCCGTCAAAATTTACCTTACCACGAATGTGCATTTGTTTGCATAAGAGAAAAAGGTCACCTTCGTAAGTTAGCGAATCGTACAACTACAAGAGGACAAAATCTTCAAAGCTAACGAATCATTAAGCGCTGAAAAAGAAATGCTGGAATCGAACAAAAGATTTTTTTTTCAACTGTTCCATTCAGTGCATTGCGAAAAAAAATATCGCTATTTCTCAGCTCAAATGACCTTGTTAATTTTCTGCTGTTCACCCTCAAGGCGTACGGAAATCCCAAAAAAGTTACAGTCCCATCGCTCAGCATTGCCCAAATAACATGGTACAGTATAGGTCTGAAAATGATGCGCGGTTATGAGGATAGTCTTGGGTGAGCACACCGAGAATACTTCTGCTCATAAAAAATTGGGCACGGTAAACCCCAAAGGAAAAAAAAACGCTAGAATCGAACAAAGTGCTACGTTATCAAGTCGAAGTGTGGCTATAAAGTGAAATAAGAAATGTTGGTGTTCTGAATGAGCCTAACTTTTTCATTGGCCACCGACATGGGAGAGAATGCTGATAGCGATATCATTAGATAAAAACTCGCTAAAAGGAACAGAAGGGAAGCCGCACAGCTGTAAACATTATTTGTTCATGAATTCGGATTGATTGATATGAAGGGTTTAACGTCCCGAAACCACCATACAATGGTGAGAAACGCCGCAGTGGAGTGCTCCAGAAATTTGACCACCTTGGGTTCTTTAACGTGCACCGAAATCTAAGCACACGGGCCTACAGCACTTCCGCTTCCATCAAAAGTGCAGCCGCCGCCACCGGGATTAAATCCTGCGACTTTTGGGTCAGCAGCCAAGTACCTTAGCCACTAGACCACCGCGGTGGTTCCACGAAGTTTGGTAGTTTGGGTTGTTAAATAAAAAAGAAAGTTGCAGTTTCCTTGATATGGACTTCTCCGCTGGGCATCGCAAGTTTGATATTTAAGTTTTCTGAGTCATTCTGTCGTTTTTTCCTTGCACTTCATGTTTGTTTGTTTTTTAACATAGGAACTAACTTGAGTGGCGTTCATTCATATCGTGGTAAAATTCCATTAGGCTAAAGAACGGTGTGATCGTGCAAAAAATTATGCAGACGCCCGTCATCTTAAGGTTAGCCCAAAACATTTAAAGAAGTAGTGACAATGAATTTAACTATTCTTAGCCATAAGATTCGAAAATGCATTGAATATACTTTTAACACCACTCTCTCAATAAAGTACTTTCGGTTTTGGTATCGGTAGGGCGGCCTCACAGCGAGGTCACAGGAAGACGGCAGCTCGCCAAATAGCACCCTCTTTGTAATCTGTTAGTCGCACCGCTCGCTTCTTGTAAGCAACGCATCTGTCAATAGTCACCCAGTGAACAACCCTACCTTTTGTTTGCTTCCTTTTGCTTCCTACCTTATATTAGCGAAGGCAACATTATTTGTGCGTTTTAGGATGCATGCAAAACAACGACTTTGCAAACTCAGTGAACTGCGTGCGATTGACCAAAATAATGTCCATTGCGATGGAGCTTGCTTGCACGTGCTGGTTAAGTGAAACTGTAAAATATAAGTAAAATATTTATGCCTGTTATCTGATCGCGTTGTGTGAAGAGCATATACAGTGCATTACATAGAACGAAAACTGTCTCCTTTGGGGTGCCTCAAAATTTCCAAACGTTTTTTTTAAAGGTGCTGCATTTAAATGCATAGCTTTGCGTCGGTTAAAAAATAGGTGGTGGCTGTATTTTCACTCTTCTACCTTCGGTTTTTGGGCCAACATACAGCACTCACTGAAATGCTTTTGCCGGAAACGGTGACTCGAAATCCAAATGACTGAGTTGTTGGCCCTTGCGTAGCAAAATTGCGGCACAATTAACGAGTAAGTCATGGTGTGTGGCACAGGAACCACTTACTCCAAAGTGTAGTTCTTCGACATGTGCATGAATCTAAATACGGGTAAGTGTTTTCACATATCGGTTCAGGAAAACATGGGTGTGCCAGGCCAGCAATGGAACCATCATCCTCATGATTCCAAGCGATACATTTTAAAACCACTGATTCATAATGGCGGCTGCGATATGTATTTCCAATTTCAATTCTGCAGCACACTGCAGTAATGTTTCAGCGAGCCATTTCACCATTACAGATCTATTAGCCCTTTTGTGGTTTGAAATGAACAGCTTCTCAATTATTGAAAATGTCTAGCTAATGTGTTAATCTGCTCTTAGCAGGTAAGAGTTTCTAAGTACATATTGTCAGCAGTGCTACTTCAGAGCGAACTGCTCCTAAACTTCTATTTGACCTCTCTGATTGTTTACTAAAAATTTACGTAACTACTTCACCTGTTCATCAGGTTGTTTGGTACACGTACACGTACCTGCACATGCGACACATACCTGTATATGTTGGAGAGGATCAGATGAGCCCAAAGCTGCTCTAGGGAGACTCGTTGTGCACACCGGTGCTAACACAGATTCTTCGGTAGACGTCAGTACAGTGACCGAGTTCTTATAAGCACTAGCCAGCTCCAGCCAGTTTTCCAAAAGTAGAGACACAAATGTTCTATGGTAGCCCAACCATGTTGTGGTCAGTGACGCTCTAGTTTTCCTCTTTCTGTTATTTAATACTCTGAATAAATGGTATTTAGTGGTACCACAAGCGCAGGTAAAAATATTGAACAAGTGACGTCTTGAGGAATATGCTACCCCACACGTAGAATATCGCGCAAAAATAAATGCCACCGCGAGGGGTTTTGGTCATTTGCTACCTTGCTGACACGGAATTCGGTGTAGGTGATGTTTTGTGGGCGTTAGCGTAGTTGATGTGCATATTGCATTCTCTGTAAGGTCCTCGGAGTCTGATATGAAATATACCTCGCCCATTCTTTATCATACGCACATATATTAAGCAAGAAAGCTTGACCAAAAACAAAGCAAATTTTTGTGCTTACTACAGCAAGACGTAAGGCGAAGAAAACCTTCGAAATGCGCCAGAACACACAATGCCATTCACTCGAGCATTTCTCTGGGTGGCCGCACATCATTCCATCTGCAGGCTCGAGCAGCAAAGAGCAGCACCAGAATGAAGCAGAAGCTCGTAGTGCACCACTGGAGGGCTATAAAGCCCCACATGTGAAGGCGAAACAACCCTTCTGCCACTACTAGAAGCACGCCTATGCTATATTAATCAGATTTTCGATTTCAGCAAAATTTGCAGCGAGAGCTAAAAACTGTAACCGTGAAGGATTATGAATGTATATTTAGGACATGTCTGTGATAGCTTTAAACGTAGCTATATCCATGAGTGCATAGAAACAGTTTTTCACAGAGCCTACACAACATGAACGAAGGTTCGTAAAGACAACGAAATTCCCATGGTGCTGCCATAGTGCTTGTCGCTCGAAGTAACACGAGGGAACTGTTCACTAGACCTTCCATCCACGTCGTTATCTCAACTCACAGAAATATGCAAACAGTTTAAAGGAATGCATCCCGTCATGCTGAAACCAGGTAAAAAGGGCTACCGTTGACCAAAGAGCAAAAAGGAGATGGTTTCGCATGTAATTATTTGAGAATCTGGATGGCACAGGCCATTTCGTATTTATTCTCAGTCGACTGCGTTCTTCTTTGTCAGTTAATCCCCACCCAAGCACACTGATTTCTAGCATTTAAACTCCCCCAGAATGATGCTAAAATCTCCCGAAAAATAGTATGACGAGGCCTAAGCAGCCTTCTGACATCTTTCGGATGAGCATTCATGTGCCGTAGGCAGAAGACCAATATTGCTTAATCTGACGCTTACTTTGTACTCAAATTTCAGTGCACGTGCTTTTTCGATTCTTCATGCCTAATACTCCAGGATTTTTACTAGACCATTCCTTCCATAGCAATGCGACGTCTTTAAGAATACCGTATACGGTGCAAATCTAAAGCATGAGAACCTGAGCTGATTTTGGTACAGTTTGAATTTAAGATGTTAATCTGCAGCACACAGAGCACGAAACAAGCTTTTTACTTCGGAATTATGGAAGTTGTTTCTTACCTAATTGCACAAAACACATGTGGCGTGTCATCTTTTTATTGACGAGCTTCTATTTCTGCTTTTATACAACTGTTTCTCAGACACCTGACGAGAATTGCCGATAGGAAAGTTTTGCGCTCGAAAGAACCACTGAGAATGTCTTTCAAGCATATTTTAAGGCGATTCGAAATAAAAAGTCAATGTTTTTCTTTTCACTCTTCTTGTTATTTTTCACCGATCGTATAAACTACTCCTCCCCCCTTGAAGCTTCAAGTGTTTCACGGGGTCTTGAATATCCTCCGTGGACACCTTTCACCAAGACAAGATGTTACGTCAAGTGACGTCATAGTGTGCGGTCATCATGATATCTCTGATCACGCAAAATCTTAGATTATTCGTGTTGGCGCCGATTCCACTGACGGCCAACACTGAGATATCATTGGGCACATGATTTTTTCACTTTAGAAGATAAATCACGAGAGCATGATGGTGATTTTATACGCATTAAGGCAACAAAACCGCTGTTGCCAAAGCGAGATAAAGAAAAGCAACTAGCAAACGTGGGTTTTCAGACAGTTTAGAAAAGCAATCGTGGGTTTTCAGAAAGCTCAGAATGAAGGGACACTTTCATGACTGATTTTCTTCATAACAACCGACTGATTGATTGATTTGTGGGCTTTAACGTCCCAAAACCACCATATGATTATAAGAGACGCCGTAGTGGAGGGCTCCGTAAATTTTGACCACCTGCGGTTCTTTAACGTGCACCCAAGTCTGAGTACATGGGCGTACAACAATTCCGCCTCCCTCGGAAATGCAGCCGCCACAGCTGGCATTTAATTCCGCGGCCTGCGGGTCAGCAGCCGAGTACCTTAGCCGCTATACCACTGTGGCGGGGCTCTTTATAACAACTAATGGGTAAGAATCAGTAAAGAAAGCAGGCCACGGGAGATAAAATTAGGTGTTACAAAGGGGCACAAAGCGCAAAATTGAATGTTGATCAAGGCTATATAAAAATGAATTACATGCATTACAAAAAGGCGTTGAATAGAGTTTGTAATTGTTTGAGGAAGGCCATGAGCGGCCACGAGATGCTGAAAATGCTGCGGAAAGTTTTTCTTGTTGTTGTTGTAGTAGTAGTAGTAGCCAGAATAATCAAAGGTGGGTTATTGTTGCAATCTTAACTTATTACGGAGAGTAGACACAATGCGTGGAAAGGGAATGGTCCAGCAGAGGCTCGGAGTGGAGAATTGACTGCCATGGCGCTGCACGACAATTCTGCAATTTCGCTGCTGTATGTATTGTTGCGAAACGGCGGACCGATCCCGCCGAAGCCACCACTGTTGCGAAAGACGGCGACGCCAACACGGCCCCGGAGGCGCCACTGCTTTCAACTCTGCCGGGAAGGTCGCCAGCCGTTTGGTAGCGTATGTTTATCAGCTCGCGACTGCTTCTGCGCAGAGCTGATAAGACGAGCGGACGAGACGACGGTGAGTTAAACAAGGTTTATGTACAGCATATATACAGAGGTGTTACAATTTCGGCACTGGGGCCGGCAGAGACTCGAAGAGCCGAGCTCCTCTCTCTAACACATAGGTCAGCCTTTCGCCTAAAACCGCTGACTCACACACATGTCGGCACTCCGACACGGGGACTCCTCTCCTAGGATCTCCCGATCGCGACACGCCGCAGGGCTTCTTTTATTTACACCGGGCCCAACTAAAATGTCCAATCAGAAGCGCCGCTGGTCTTCCGAGCAGGCTCCTCCAATGGGGTTCGCCGCGCGATGCGTCAGGCCACCAGACATGAGGACGCCGGCTCGCTGTCACGTGCGCAACTGACTCAATGCACGTGGGCCACAGATGCGCCGCGCGTGTTCACGCCGTGGAGTTGTTCGCGCCCGGCGGAGTGCGGGCTGGCCTTGACCCAGATTGCCTGTTTCAGAGGCACGGACGTTTGACGAGGACTCGCTGGCATAACAGCACCCCCGCCGCCAGACAATGCACCGGAAAGACGAGCTGCTTCCACGGGGCTCGGATGTCAGGTGCGCTCGTTCGCCAGGTCCCTCCAGGTTCGCCTCCAGGGCCATGGGGAGAATACAGCTCCAGACTGTTCCGGGAACACATCCCATCATTGACGACGGATCCCCGCTCCACTGGCTCGTCGCCACAACTTGCTGGCCAACTTCGCTCGTCTCTTCTGACCATTTTCGGTTTCAGCACTTGTCGATGGTTCTGCAACTTGCTAAGAACGGTTCGACAACAGACAACACACGACACAAGCAAGTGCCCTCGGTCACCCGACAGAACACCAGACAAAGTATAGTACAACATATACCTATCTACGTGTCTATCGGAATTTTGTTCCCTCTACATCAAGAGGCACATGTGGGACAAAAGACCCTTAAAATGACAACTCAATTTTTTTTGTTTCCACGTACAACAACGTAACGGATTAGAATACCACATAAAGTTGGCCCCTTGAGATCACTCTGAACGAGAGCGCTCAGCCCAGGTCGTGATGAGGTCCAAAATTTTGCCCCGAATCGCCAGCCAGAAACCGAAAGGTTGAGAAGTTACTAGCTGGAACGCACTGCTCAATGCACCTGCATTAGCGTTTACCTTTCCTTTATTTTTTTTTTTTGATAGCGAACGTCAAAGTTGCGCTGTGGAGCAACATGCTCCACTTCAGTAACCGGCCACTTTTAGGCGACGATACCTATGCGGCACCAAGAGCGGCTCACACTTGCGACGTTGCACAAGGGAACAACGATACGGCTTGCTACGGATTGACTCCTCACCGCTTAGCTCGATATCGTGTTCGATCACACTCGTGTTTCCGGGGCGGTCCGGAAACACGTCTCCAAACTCGGAAACGATCTTTCTCAGGTCCTCCTTCTGCACTTCACTTAACCTAGGCTCTAGGTTTATCTGCTCCCAGATTACTTTCGATCCCCCTTCGATTACCTCACAAGAACTAAAACTCTCTGCTTCCTCTTCCTCTGAAGCATTCAACAACAGATTTACGACCGCTTGATGTTGAACATTGGGTTTCATCAAGTTGTAAATTTTGTTCTGCCGCCTTCCTACTTGCACCTCATGATTTGTATCGCAAGCCTTCGATAATACTTTGGCGGGCCCTTCCCAATCAACCTCAAGCTTGTTCCTTTTGGATGGCTGCAGCCGCATTACCTGATTATCAACTTCAAAAGCGCGCTTCGTCCCCGATTTCTCGTAGTGCTCCTTCGACAGCACTTTTGCCGCGTTTTTCTGGCTTTCCACTAGCGTTTCAACCTGGCTTTCCACTAGCGCTTCAATCGAGAGATCCTCACGCTGCCCTCGAATGAGCGTCTCTCGATCAACTCTCGGCAGCTCGCTCCAACTTTCCGCTACAGGCGAGAGCGTTGCAACCCTCTCGCTCTGACTCAATGGCGCCACGTCGTCTCCCCCAGCGCATACCGCGCCGGCCGCTCCCGCGACGGGCCGCTCGCGTGACTGCTCACATGACTCATGCGGAAAATTTCCCTTCTGGGGTTCCGTCGACCCGCCGACAAGGTCACTTGAGAATTCACCGCATGGAACGAGGTCAAGCTTCCGCGAAAGCTTTCGCGCTTGCGATCGCGTGAGAGCCATGCACGCTAAGTTGGGGAAGAACGATTTGCCATGCTCTTTGAGAAGCTGCTCCGAGTTGTTGGAGAAAAGATAAGGAAAACGATCGTTTAGCGCGGCAGACACAGCCGCTTCGGTGCGAAGCTCACCGAACGGGCCTTTAATGACAACCGTGGCGATTGGTAAGCGAACACTCTGCTCCTCGGCGACCTGCCTGATCCACGCGCATTCTCCTGTGAAGTCATCCGGAGACACCAATGAAGGGTGGACAACGTCCATGGTTGCCGCTGAGTCTCTAAGTGCTCGGCACGTTTTCTCATTGACCCTAATTTCTTGGAGATACGGCTCCAACAACCGAATGTTTTTTTCTGATTCTCGGATCGTTGCGAAGGCAAACTTTTCCTGACAGTTTCTCGCGATGTGCCCTTCCTTTTTACAGTTGTAGCAGATTAGCGGCTTCCGTTTGTTTTCCGGTTCTAATGCCTGTGTGGTAGAAACCTCACTCGATTTCTCCGCTTCTGTTTGCCCTTCCCCTACACTGTCCTTCGTAAGAGACGGGTCCTTTTTGAAATTACGGTGCGGAACGGGTGTCCGTTGATCAGGTTTCCTTGAAAAGCCCTCTTTCCTTTCATCCTTTTCAACGCGCACTGCCCTGCTATGCAACTTTCGGCGAGCATAATACTCCTCAGCTAACTCAGCTGCCTTATTTAACTGTACTTCCTCAAGTCTGTCCTGCAGCCAAAGTTTGACATCCTCCTCGATGCAGCGGTAGAATTGCTCCAATGCGACGCATTCCACCACTTTATCGCGGTCGTCATACACACCTTCGCCCTTGAGCCATTCAATTAAATCGGCTTTAAGACGAAACGCGAAGTCAACGTGTGACTCATTCCCCTTTTCAGCATACCGGAACCTTTGCCTGAAAGCCTCAGGTGACAACTTATAACGTCTCAAGAGCACTTCCTTAACCTCGTCATAGCTCTCAAACGCTTCCCTAGACAAGCAAGTTATCGCGTCGGACACTTCGCCGGGAAGAAGAGCTAACAGGTTCTGCGCCCAAAGAGACCGCTCCAAAGCATTTCGCTCACAGACGTGTTCAAACTTGACGAGATACTTCGCCATGTCCTCGCCTACTACGAACGGTGGCAGTTGATCCCGAATTCTAATACCGCTGACCTGACTCGTCGGAGAAGCTACGCTAGGCGCCTGCGAACACTGTAGGATTGCCAATTCTAGTCGTTTCAACTCTAGGCGCTCTTGTCTCTCGGCCTCCTCGCGACGTTCGCGCCTTTCAGCTTCTTCGCGAGCTTCTACTTCTCGCCTTTCAGCCTCCTCACGGCGTGCTTTAATATCCACCCAGGCCTCATCGACTTCCTCAGCCGACACTCCCTCATCCTTCATGATCTCAAGGATCGCTTGCTTTCGTTTCGCACGGCCCAAAGTAATGCCGAGTTCCTCACAAATTTCGATGAGTTCCTTCACTTTAAGGTTCTCCATCGTTCACACTAGCCTCTTGCTGTTTGCCCCTGTTAACAATTTACTTGCCGTACCCACTATAAGTCAACTAGCAAGACGCGCAAGCAATTTTTCACTCTCCCGTGTTTACCCCCTCCGCATTAACTTTGGTTTCAAAGCACTTCGACTTTGCTTGAAACGATCAAAGCTCACTTCAATGCTTCACACAGCCCTTTCTCTAAACTACTACAACCTGAGCTAGAGTAGTCTGGTGAACTGAGGGGAAAACATCAGGCACTCACCGCATCGATGTCGCTGACGCCGGCCGATCCCACCGCTGCCACCACTGTTGCGAAACGGCGGACCGATCCCGCCGAAGCCACCACTGTTGCGAAAGACGGCGACGCCAACACGGCCCCGGAGGCGCCACTGCTTTCAACTCTGCCGGGAAGGTCGCCAGCCGTTTGGTAGCGTATGTTTATCAGCTCGCGACTGCTTCTGCGCAGAGCTGATAAGACGAGCGGACGAGACGACGGTGAGTTAAACAAGGTTTATGTACAGCATATATACAGAGGTGTTACAATTTCGGCACTGGGGCCGGCAGAGACTCGAAGAGCCGAGCTCCTCTCTCTAACACATAGGTCAGCCTTTCGCCTAAAACCGCTGACTCACACACATGTCGGCACTCCGACACGGGGACTCCTCTCCTAGGATCTCCCGATCGCGACACGCCGCAGGGCTTCTTTTATTTACACCGGGCCCAACTAAAATGTCCAATCAGAAGCGCCGCTGGTCTTCCGAGCAGGCTCCTCCAATGGGGTTCGCCGCGCGATGCGTCAGGCCACCAGACATGAGGACGCCGGCTCGCTGTCACGTGCGCAACTGACTCAATGCACGTGGGCCACAGATGCGCCGCGCGTGTTCACGCCGTGGAGTTGTTCGCGCCCGGCGGAGTGCGGGCTGGCCTTGACCCAGATTGCCTGTTTCAGAGGCACGGACGTTTGACGAGGACTCGCTGGCATAACAGTATGCAATCACGCTTAGATGAGCAGAAAGTAGAAGAAATATTTGGCGACACGCCTCGAAAAGGAAACGGGAAAGAAGTCTAATGATTTGGAAACCAACCGCGTCTTTTCCCATTTCACTACGATTGTTCTTGTTGCAAAGCAGTTTGTGTGATGATATATACACAAAACGACGACAGAAAGTTTCCTACGCGAATGACGTACATATTGTAACTGCTGTTATGAACGAGGACGCGCAGCACCACACAATAATTACACTTTGTTACTCGTCGTAAATACAGCGTCATCTCCATCCTTACGCTACACCAATTACTTTCGAACTGATTAGACGTAGTTATTATTGGCACATACGCTCAGAGATATGTATAACGATACATGCTTTGGAAGGTGTGCCACAAACTATTGTTTCGAATGATGGTCAGCACCACACGTACTATGTGGGACAGTGGCATTTCACAAGTTGCTCGAAGCCCGTTTCGTCAGCGCAGTTACCTTAAAGTAAATAAATACATTGAGCACAATAAAGTTACATATATTATGATCGATTTGTAATGCTGATGAGACCAGTACATATCAGAGTGTGAAGATGAAATTAATAAATTGAAGAAATGAAATGTATGCAGTTCATGCAAGCTAATACAAATCGGAGATTGTTCGGAGGGGTCTTCTGCCTGCTGTGTATGTATATAGTTAGGCTTGTTATTCTGAGTGAGCTGTACTGTTAATAATATATTTCTCAACGCGCGGAATGACATACGTTAAGAAATGGAAAGATGTGATCAATCAGGATTGATTTAATGTGGTAGCTTTAAATAGCTCCTTTCGCCGAAATTATGGTGTTGGCCTCGGTGTCGGTGCCATTGATTGTGAGCAAAGAATCGTCAAAAATAGTAAAAAAAGGTGCAAATACAATGAATAATAATGATGTTCACTACGTTTTAGAATAAAATCCTTGGCGCCTGCATGGCATGGTTGTGTTCTACCTCAAAGCTACGCTACTGCTTGAATTTGCTTCAAAAACACACACACACACACACACACACACACACACACACACACACACACACACACACACACACACACACACACACACACACACACACCTTTTTATTGGCGTATATTGACTGCGAGAGCGTGTGGGCTTCACACTTCAAAACGATATGTAGCGCTTTCTTAAAGCAAGCATCATTCGTCACTATAGAGCTGCCAGTGCTGACATTTTTATTCTAGTAAATGGCACGATGAATGGGGTCGCAGAAAGGCGATGTAAGCACATTTGTATAACATAATATGTATAATTAGTCCTTTTATGAGGGTGACTTTACCCATGTAAAAGGTTGGTATGTCTTCATAACCATGCCCTGAACAGCTCTCGATATGAATGAAGCCGACCACGCGTAGTCCATGACACTTCATCTAGTCTTTATAACAGAGCACTGCAATATAGATACGAGTTCAGAGTGCCATAGAGTACTAGTGGTCATCACATGTATGCACCAAAACCTGTCGAATACTCTCCTCGAGGTGTAGTGAAAAGCTTTCAGATATGTTCGTTGAACTCTGCATGCGTGCTATCGAACAAAAAGATGAGACTGCTCGAGAGTGTCACAGTTCTGCCTACGTCATTGGAATTTGTCCACGACCACCTAGCTTCGTGTCGACTCGGCACGCCAGCTTCACCATCAAGCGTTTCCCACGGAGCGGTCCACAAATCTGTTCTATCAATGACAGCCCGACGGCATGCATCATCGATTCTGACAACTTTGTCAGCTCATTGTCGTTGCTACTTATCTCTTTTAGGTGAAAATTGCTATTGAGTGTATTGTAAAATGCTGGAAGTTAATAGTGAAAAGAGGGCGCCTCGAGCACCGTGTCAGCGTGGTAGTTATAGTAGACTAACATTGCAATGGTAGTCTACTCCATCACTTCATGTATGCAGTACCAATAAACTCTCAATATCATAATCCGTTATGAGCCACAGAAATTGAACAAATCTCGTTACTCACCATTGGTGTACTAAAATGACAAAAGTTACAGTGTCCACCTTGGTGAATTGAATTGAATTGCATTGAAGTTTATTTGTCCTGATTGAATTGAATCGATGTTTGTTTATCAGTAGCTATGCTGCTTTGCTGCTGATTCGAAGGTGTCCACGGGGTTTCATTTTGATGGAGACAAAGTGGCAGAGGTCTGTGTGCTCTGCCATGTCGCTGCACGTTAAAAAAAAAACTCGGGTTGTCAAAATTTTCGCGATTTTAGGACATATAACTCCACACAATGTTACTTTAAGAAATGTACAGTTAGTTCAACAAATGCAATAGCTGCGGAGCAACTTTCACCTAACCACACGCAGTCATGGGTTGCCAAAAATAAATCGTCCTAGCGAAAAAGAAGCCGCAATGCGAGAAGCGAGATTTCGTCAAAACATGTGGCGCACGACAAATACACGTACTGAGAATGACGATGGTACGATGCGCTGAAGTTCCCACAGAATATTTATACGACAGATACGGAACGTATACGTTAGAACCCTGTGCGAAGGCGCTCAGAAATCTGGCTGGGCCGATAAAACAAGATATAATGCAACGAAGAGCATAGAGGGAGGGGGGGAGCAGAATGACTGAACAGCTAAAAATGCTGTAGACACGCACAATCACAATACCGTGTTTTGTCTAAGAATCAAAACTCTTTATGTGTTAGATATTCGCAAGCTGCTCTGATGCAAGAATCACCAGCTTTGTTATTTCCACTCCCTCGATATCCTCACAAGTTTTCTTTGCAGAAGCGGGTCACTCTTCCGTCAGCACAGCTTCCGTAAAGATAAGCTTTCATTCTTAGACAAAACGCAGTGATGTGGTTCAGTGCATGTCAATGTGCACACATTTCAAGTGTTTTGTGCTGTTTCCCTGCGAACGCAGAGAGGAGCTTAATTCACAGTCTGGAATATCTACAGCGTATGCATTGAGAGTGCGGAAGCAAGTTCATGCGGTACGTACTATAACGATGGTAGCAATATAAACAGCGAAAAGCCTTGATTTTTACTCGGTCGAACTGGGACGTGCCTTAGATGTCTCTAGGCAAACGCGTGCGTTCAGTCGGTGCTATTGTACAGCTCTAGAACGTTGCTCCGACGTGTGCTCACGCCCCGCATGTACTTATCGGCCATACGTGCATGTCACTCGGTACAGACACGTGGTGCTGAATCGCCAACCAGAGCAAAATAACAGAGGGGTACAGTGACGCCATCTGAAAGGAGATTTGTCTAACCACAGTCAAGGCATGTCACAGTTTCACCGACCCGAAAGCTACGCTTTCCTTTGTTCACGTTTTGTTGCAAAACGTCAATAAGCTGTCAAATTAGCACTGAGTGCTCAGTCATTTCCAGTACGCATGAGTCATGGTATCTCGTAGTATTGGAATGCAAGAAGCAAAATGTGTCGTGTGTAACCTCTGTGTGTAACCCCCATTGTAATGTCTGAATGGTCCCGCAGGTCGCGGGATCGAATCCCGGCTGCGACAGCTGCATTTTAGATGGAGGCGGAAATGCTGTAGGCTCGTGTGCTCCGATATGGGTGCACGTTAAAGAACCCCAGGTGGCCTAAATTTCCGGAGCCCTCCACTACGGCGTCTCTCATAATCATATAGTGGTTTTGGGACGTTAAACCCAACACATCAATCATCAATGCCTGAATGGTGCTGTCGGTATGAAAGTAAATAAATAAACAAAATAAAAGAGTACGACAGTAGTTAGGTGCCGCACGCTACAGGTACCACCGCATTTTGCTGCAGCAAAGTATTATATCTGGCTACATAGTCACGAGGTGTTTCGAAATGTATTCATGTTTACTGGGCTCATATTCTCCTATTTGATTTCAACTACCAATAGGTAGCGAAATTCGCCATTTTTTTTTTTTTGCGGAAGCAAATTTGTGTAGTCTCAAAACACCGGCACTGAGCGTGATTTCCACGTCGTGCTGCAATTTTCGCAGGCAGTGCTCAGTAATATCTTTATCTTGCGCTCATGGCTTTCGCATTCAAGTACGATGAAGTGGTGCCCGGACGATTTCTTAAATATAGAGCTGCGTAAACGGGCGCTTTCTCGCACTTTTACCAAGTTAACTTGGCGTAGTAGATACATGTCTTTGCAGCCCGCAGATGGCGTGTTCGCTCTTCTCGCAGAGACTGTGCAATGACTGCCGTAACCATTGTGCGCCCAGTAACTACAACTTAATCGTTCCCGGCGAGACCCAAGGGGCTAGCAAAGACGTACAATCCTCCCCACTCTTAGACAAGCGCGCGCGGTTGAGCGTACACCCCCTTATTCCCTACGTGAGTCAAAGTACGCATGCGAGATGAGCGCGCGGCGCTGCTTCGTGACTTTAGTCGTGACTATGTGACAACGCGCGCTCAATGCGCCATCTTCTGGTAATTCTGAAAATGCAATATGCCCCCCCCCCCCCCCCCCCCCTGAGATGGCCGGCACGAGCGGCGAGTGATAGATATAAATAGCTTGCCGTTTGAACGTTGAGAGCCGTGCTCCTTCGTTGCCCGGTGGTTAACATCTGGCACTCACGTCCCAGCGATCCCATGTTCGATTCCTTGCGCCGGTGTATGTTTCTGAATTATTTTCTTTCTCGCATTTTCATATATGTAGATACGTAGGGTGAGTGACGGTGATGCCCATGCCAATGTCGATGACGGCGGAAAAACTCTGCCGTGAGCGTCTATATAATTGCTATCTCCATGAATGTGTTGAAATATTTTCAGCACTTCATATTTTTCTAGGCACGGAAGAGCTGTGCAGGACTGCGAAAACAAGTAGTTGTGCGGCCGTTTTTGGTTTACTCTTATTTACTTTGTGTGGTAATCTTGGGAAGGCATGCCAGACGTTGCGCTACTATTTCTCCGGCACGAAGCATTGCTTTGACTGCGCTCAGTCAGTGTCTGACTAGATCAGTCGTGATCGCACTTACACTGTGGTGCCCGCACGTCACCCCACGAAGAGCCGCAGCACCTGAGACTACAGAGTGCTTCTAGTTCCTGTTAAGCCAGGGTTATTGAGCCAGCCTTCAGGTGAGCGACGAAAGGGTAGAAATGGAAACGACGTTGTGACGACCCCCGCCCTCCCCGACTGCCTCACGGCACTTTCGGCCTGCGCTCTTTCGGGAATCAGCGCGGCAGTATGACCTCTCGCATCGGTTCGCCTTACAGCCCAACGGTGGACTGTTCGTGTGCCTAAAACTCGCCGCTGATTTAAGGCGGCACACGTTGCGATACCACGTGATTGCGGTCCACTTTTCGTCATGGTCTGGCTTGCTTCTTGTAGCTCTCGGAAGCGGACGGGCTTGCGACACCTTAAGTCATAGCCGACGTCCCAATGAACAGGAGCCCAGTCAGTGCCTTCGATGAAAGTTGGTGCACTGCCACGCCTACGGCTATTCCCGCCCTAATTCTTTCAAACAATCTGGTAAGTAGAACCAGTTGCTGTGAGTGAGCGCTTCCCCGTACAGTGCACAGGGAATAGGTAGGTCACTGTCCCGTCGGCAAGAAGTTGACGTGTTAGGGTCAGTTCACGCTAGCAGCAACCATGCCTTGAAGGCGTGGTGCTGTATACAGGCAGCCAGTGCCGTCCTCAGGTTACAAGCGCATGGAAAGCTTCGCCGGCGAGGCACTTGAGCTTCGGACAAACATGGCTGCCCTTTCGAATGCAGTTGTCGACTGCCTCGATTCTATCAAGCGAGCACCGTGTGCCCTGTAGTTCGTAAGCTCGGAACTGATGCTTCCATTTGCTATGGACTCATGTCCTTTAGCTTCGACATCACAGTAGTCAAAGCGATTAGGCTCCGTTTTTAGGAGCCATACTGAAATAATTGATGTAGGCTTAAGGAAGCCTTTCCGATTCTCGGAGGGCATACAATACAAGTTTTTAGTTGTTGCTGATACTGGATATTGGGTGCCACATGTCCAAACGCCTGCTTTAGAAGGCGTGATCAAGTTTTTCGTTGCTGGTTCCCTCAAACGGGGATAGACGGCTTCGTCCTCTTCCGAATTCAGGTATCTTTCCATTACTATACTTATGATTTCGTCGTCCATGTCTTTGATTTTCTGCGCCAGCATTAGGATGCGTCTTTGTGCAGCCCCTTTAGTATTGTCTGTCTCCAATAGGTGCTTTCTTAGCGACCATGGGTTTTCGCAGCCGTGCTGTCCATTAATCTTGTCACAGATTTGCCTCCATTGCATTGAACTTAGTTCACCCGAGTATGCCTGTATTTGTTTTACTACTTCTACTTCGCAAATCTCAAGACAACCCCGCCGAGGGAGAAGATAGTGTCACAAACAAGTACTGAGAATGTTGAATGATAAGTCTAGCCGAAGTCTAACTAAATTCTACAACGACTAATGGCACACTGAAAACATCCTTAGTACTTGGAAAGAAACTAAAGTCGTTTTTATTTCTAAACCGGGGAATAAATTAGAGCAAGAAAATTTGAGGCCTACATCTCTGACTTCATGTCTGGGAAAGGCACTCGAACACGTTCTCTTAGCCAGACTTCATGAAAACACAGACGAACATCAACTATTTCCGCCAAACTTATTCGACTTTAGTCAAGGTATGTCCACTAAAGACGTTATGTGGATGATAAAAAAAGACATCGTGGACCCAGGCATTCCCGGTGCCACCAGGACAATACTAGGATTATACGTTCAAATAGCTTTTGATTAGGTAACCCACAAATCAGTCTTATCTAATCTAGCTGATAGGAATGCAGGAGTGCGAACGTATAAGTACATTTCAGCCTTTCTCAAAGACAGAACTGCCATCCTGCAATTTGGTGGAGTCCAAAGTCAAGTAATAAAACTCGCAGCACGAGGTACACCACAGGGCGCAGTGTTGTTACCCTTCTTGTTTAACTGCACGATGAGGACACTGCCAGAAAAGCTGGAAAAGATTCCGCATACTCGCCGTGCAACATATGCAGACGACGTGATAACCTGGACGAGGACAGGAAGCCCAGACGATGTCACGAAAGCTTTGCAAGAGGCAGCCGACACAGTTCAGACGTTCACGGCACTGAACGGACTTAAATGTTCTCAAGCCAAATCAGAGCTCTTTAGAGCACTAAACTACCGCCAGCTATCAAAGGCACGTTTGACATCATGGCAAAAAAAGAAACAGTACCAAAAGTAACCAACCTAAGGATACTCAGTCTATTTTCAGAAGAAATATAATTACTTATGTATGCATTTTGTAGTAAAAGACACACATATAGAGAATATATACGTGTTGTTTTGGGGCTTAGGATATGTGGGATAATTGCTTTTTATATGACAATCGCACAAGTATGAACGCTGAACCTTGAGCAACATTGGTGGGCGCTGCGAATAAGGTCGGCAGTTTGGGGTATTCGCTGATGCCGTTTGAAGTGCCTGGTAGCGTTAAAAGTTGGCAAACAGACAGACAGACAGACAGACCAAAATTTTTGCGTCGAAGGTCCCCAAGAAACACTATCGTCTTTAAAATGGCTCCTCCGAGAGACCCTTAAAAGGCTGGATACCACTTCGCGACAAGTCATCGGGCTCCTGCGATGTATAAGCGGACGGATACATCGGCTACAAGAAGAAGCCTGCAAGCTAGTGCAGTATTTTTTCATTTGTAGAATCACGTACACTTGCCCCTTCTTGTACCTCAGGAGCGATTCAAAGAATAAATCAACATATGAAAAAGACCACTCTACAGAGCGGCCTTAGAGCGGACCTTACGACTTGGGTCAGAAACGAGAAACTTTTGGAACGGGGTGTACATAACATCGTAAACGAAGTAAGTGAAGCACAACGAGCATCACAATGGTAGAGACTATCCTGCTCTCGACAAGAACATGTCGTCGTGAAGCTCGTAAACTTAAAACCACTAACTGGACACACACTGAGGCTTCAAATACCGCCCGACATCTGAGCTAAGATAAACATCCTACTACTGCCAAAAAACGTGAGCAGTCTAAACAAATAAGTCGGCCCGTGCTGGCAGACACACTCGAAATAGCACTGGATAACAAACCAGCAGCGTATGTGGACCCCAGTAACACCGGCGGGATGAGTTATGTTAATGCCGCAGTTGATAGCTATGGACGCACATTGCGGACAGAAACCATTCAGGCCGGCTCCACAACTGAGGCAGAAGAAACAGCGATTGCTGTTAGAACTACCTTTGAGGGCACAAAATTTATTATATCGGATTCGATGTAGGCTATCAAGGCATGTGCCGCAGGGTATGCAAATTGAACGGCACTGCAAAAATTAACACAACCTCAACAAGAAATCAAGCTCATTTGGGTTCCGGTCCACTGTGGGAGCCCGGGTAATGAGGCCACTCACTAGACAGCCCAAGGAAACGTAAACCGGGCAGTGGTGCGGTCCCAGGAACCTAATCCGAATGACCTGGTGCTCAGCTACGGAGACAGGCTTCAGCCAACACCGGGAACAAAGTAGGTTTTATCCACCTCCAGATGAAGCATTAACACGGGCCTAAGCGACTACACTGCGAAGTGCTCAGACTCATTGTATACTCAGCCGGAAGAGGCTGGCCGCAATAGTGAAAGATGAAAAGCTACACAAGTGTAATAACTCTGGCCTAGCACAGGCAGGACAAGACCACGTATTATGGGGTTGCCCCGAGAACCCTCCACCCGAGGAGCTCCTGCAGCCATCTCCCTCCCTGGAAGCTTGGGAGAGGTAATTAAAGAGCCCGAATTTGCATTTACAGGCCAAGCTGGTAGACTGGAGTATTGCGGCTCCTTACCCTAAGCTAGCCCCCGTCAAACTTCGTTTCCCCCGTTTTCCCACCCCTTTCTGAATAATAAACTTTATTTCTTTCTAGGAGACGCCATTTTGAATTGCTGCGCGCTTTTTTAAATATAGAGAGGCTAAAGTGGTCTATTCACTACTGGATCATTGTCTGCGAACAACACATACGACATAGCGTGAAAACCGCGGAGCAAGAATAAAGCAGCTCGAAGAGTCCCGCGGCAGAAGCAGACAATGTGGAGAGGGAAAAGCAGACGATGCGGCTAAGCCATGTCGCTCCTCAGTCACTGATTGGCTACGTCACTCTCAGACAAACAACAAGGGACGCAGAAATGAATCTCGGACCCGTTTTTCAAACGGCGAAGTACGGCACACGTGCGCGAAGGAAACAGCCGCACATGGCTGTCTGAGAACTTCAAACGGCGAGGCCTGCTTGCCGGTAGCGTAAACCAACCCTTACCAGGCATGTCTTTCTTAAGGCCGCAAATACCAGTACGCGTTCCTTTACAGGGCTCCTGCATCGCTTTTTGAGCATTATCAGAAAATGCTGCCGATCGGTAGTAGAGGCTCTAAACAACACGCGAGCCAAATATTCTAGTAGCATAAGGTGCGGCCTGGAATTCGCAATAACTTATGAAAGTCAACTAAAATAGCATTCTCTCCTTCCAAGAAATCACGGAAGAAGCCCGAAAAGTACTCGTAGTGAAACGGGGTTTATTGGTACAAGTAGTACTTGCAAAGCAGGTTTATTGATGCGGAAAGCGGGCGGCAGCAATGTACTCAGGAATCACAGCACTCGGGGCAAATGCTCGCGCTTGGCTCCTCTCGCTAAAGGCGTGACCCACTGCGGCACATAATCTTCTTCCTCTCTACAATACCCCGGCGACGAAGACGAGCCATCCAGGCAATTCAAGGTGACGAAAGTAGGAGTGGGTCGTGCTAGGGCTTGAGACGCCTGACGTGGAAAGTCTCACGACCAAGGCGTCGCCTGTCTGTAGATGGCGTGACCGGCTCGATCCCGTATGTTACATGAGATCGACGTTCGACCACGCGATAAGGACCGTGAAACTTGGGGCCAAACTTAGAGGACAGACCTGGGGAGTTGAAGGGCAGTCGGAGCCAGACGAGCGAGCCCACGGCAAAAATCTCGACTTGCTGGTCGCAGTCGTGGCGGTCTTTTTCGAGTGCTTGCTTGTCCGTGGTGAATGATCGGGCCAGCTTACGACACTCTTCAGCGTGGTGAACAATATCAGAGAGAGGCTTGAACTCTGAGACGTCGGGACGATACGGCAAAATGGTGTCAAGGGTGGAGCATGGCTCACGCCCATATAAAAGAAAGAAAGGCGAGAAGCCTGTGGTTGACTGCGTCGCGGTGTTGTACGCATAAGTCACAAATGGAAGAATAACATCCCAGTTCGATTGGTCGGAATTGACATACATGGCGAGCATGTCTCCTAGCGTTCGGTTGAAGCGCTCAGTTAGACCGTTGGTCTGCGGGTGGTAGGCTGTAGAGGTGCGGTGCACCGCGCGGCATGCCCGAAGGAGTTGTTTTACAACTTCGAATAAAAAGACACGCCCTCGATCACTCAGCAGTTTACGCGATGCCCCATGACGCAGTACGAAGCGTCGCAAGACGAAATTAGCTACGTCACGTGCACCAACCGTAGGGAGTGGAGCTGTTTCAGCATACCTCGTCAGATGATCGACCGCGACAATGATCCATTGATTTCCAGTGGCAGTGTACGGAAGGGGACCATAAAAATTGATTCCAACGTGGTCGAAAGGGCGCGCCGGACACGGTGGAGGCTGTAATAATCTGGGTGAATGGGCCACTGCCTTTCGTCGTTGGCATAATGAACAGGACCGAATGTATTTTTGTACAAAGGTGTACATTCGACGCCAGTAGTAATGCTGGCGGATCCGGTGATATGTTTTTAACACACCAGCGTGAGCATGTCGTGGGGCGGCATCAAAATACGCACAGATATCAGATCGCATGTGGCGTGGTATAACCAAGAGCCATTTACGGCCATCCGCATGGTTGTTTCTGCGGTATAGTTGCGCATGCCGTATCTCGATATGTGTGGCTTGGCGGCGAAGAGCGCGTGGGTACGCATACGATGAGGAGTCGGAAAGAATGTTGAGGAGAGATTTTATCCATGGGTCTTTCCGCTGTTCAGACGACATGCTTGAGACGAAAATGGGAGCGACGGGAAAGTTGGCGTCCGAATGCAGGTCTGCGCTGGATCTCACTGGTGATCGTGAGAGGGCGTCCGCATCAGAGTGTTATCGTCCTGAGCGGTAGACGACACGAATGTCGAATTCTTGAAGGCGAAGAGCCCAACGTCCAAGGCGACCTGAAGGATCTTATCGACGCCAACCAACAAAGTGCGTGATGGTCTGTCACAACGTCGAAACTCTGTCCGTACAAGTAAGGACGAAACTTGTTAAATGCCCAAACAATTGCGAGGCATTCTTTTTCAGTTACGGAGTAGTTCATTTCCGCTTTCGTGAGTGCGCTGCTTGCATATGCGACGACGTACTTTGGAATACCGGGCTTTCGTTGCGCGAGTACCTCTCCCAGACCAACGCCACTGGCGTCTGTGTGCACTTCAGTGGGGTCACTTAGATCGTAATGGCGTAGAATGGGTGGCGACGTAAATAGGCGGCGCAGTGTAAGGAAGGCTTTGTCACATGCCGGGGTCCAGTTAGAAAGATTAGCTGGACCATTCAGTAGTTGCGTAAGTGGGGCTAATATTGATGCAAAGTTGTTGACGAAACGGCGAAAATACGAGCACAAGCCGATGAAGCTCCTAAGTTCTTTGAGTGAAGTCGGCTTCGGAAAGCTGGCTACGGCTGGAAGTTTGTCCGGGTGGGGCAAATTCCATCCTTTGACACGACGTGACCAAGTATAGTAAGTTGGCGAGCCCCGAAGCGGCACTTCTTTAGGTTAAGCTGGAGGTTTGCCTTAGTAAGGCACTGAAGAATTGTGCGCAGACGGTCGATGTGGGTAGGGAAATCAGGAGAAAATACGATAAAATCATCAAGGTAGCATAAGCATATCTACCATTTAAGGCCGCGTAAAGCGCTGTCCATCATTCGTTCAAACGTTGCAGGTGCATTGCACAGACCGAATGGCATAACCGTGAATTCGTATAGGCCATCCGGCGTAACGAACGCTGTTTTGGGACGGTCACACTCTGCCATCGGAACCTGCCAGTAACCTGAACGCAAGTCCAGCGAAGAAAAGAATTCGGCACCTTGTAGGCAATCGATAGCGTCGTCGATGCGGGGAAGAGGGTACACATCTTTCCGTGTAATTTTGTTCAGTCGCCGGTAGTCGACACAAAATCTAATCGAACCGTCTTTTTTTTTTACTAGCACAACAGGTGAAGACCAGGGGCTAGAAGAAGGCTTGATGACACCGCGCTGAAGCATATCGTCCACGTTCTCTGCAATTACACTTCGTTCTTTCGGTAATACGCGGTAGGGGCGTTGCCGCAAAGGAGGGTGCGTTCGAGTGTAAATTGTGTGAGCGACGTTGTTAGTTTGACTCAGTGCCTTTTGAGGAAGATCAAATGAATCACGGAATTCATGCACAAGGGTTATTAGCTGGTTCCGTTGATCAAGAGGAAGCTTGCTGTCGATGAAACAATCGAAGATATCCGAGGAGTAGTCATCCCGCGTAAAAGGAGGAGTAACAGCGTTCAGTTGAAGTTGCTGGCCAATGTCGTGGGACTAATTAGGCACACTAACGTTGTCATCAACAGGAAGAACATGGCCCAGTGTTTCGTGAGCTCTTAAGGGGAGAGGGCATGAGCAAGTATTGCAAACGACAATTCCGGAAGTATCTTGGTGAGGTGGGAGAACGGCGTATGGCAGACACGTAACGTGGCGGCGACTAAAAACGTCAGATGGGGAGAACACAACGGTAGAGCCGGACAATTCAGTGCGATTGACGGGGACAACGATAGCACTAAGAGGGGGAACATCTATGTCGGAAGCAACAAGAAGCTTGCCAAGGTGAGTGAGCTCATTTTCGGTAGATGGCGCATCAGAAAACACAGAAAAGTCCACCTGCGCGCGAGCGCAGTCAATTACGGTATAGTGGCGTGACAAAAACTCCCATCCAAGTATCACGTCTTGGGAACAAGTGGCCAACACGAGAAACTCGATGTGGTACAGGACGTCCTGAATGATTACTCTCGACGTACATGCTCCGACTGGTCGAATAGGTTGCGTGCTCGTGGTATTCAGCAAGGCGTCGTTAATTTCGTATCGAACGGCAGAGTTTTTGACTCATCACAGATACGGCGGCACCCGTGTCAACAAGCGCAAGAGTTCGTAGACCTTCAATAAACAGTTCCAGAACGTTTGTGGGGGACGGGGGAGCACTTCTACAATGTGACAATTTCGCAGCTCGTGCTTCCGGAGCTGCGGCAGTCAGTTTTCCGTCTCTACGGGGTTCGGTCGGCAACGCAGCGGGGACGGAGAACGGTAGCGGCGTGGTGAGGATGAGCGACGGGGACCAAATTGTCGGTAGTCGGCAGCAGGGTGGCGGTCTAGTTCGGATGGGAACGGGTCGCGTTGCACTGGTTGTCGGTCGTATTGACGGGGCATTTCTCGTTGCGCGTTGTACGGGGCCGGGAAAGAGTCGTCAGAGTACCTCGGAGCTGCAGCCGGGCCCGTTGCGAAGCGCCGGCGACAGAAGCGCGCCACGTGACCTGGATATCCGCATGCATAACAGATTGGACGGTTGTCAACTGTGCGCCAAGGGTTTCCGTTATAGCGCTGATGTGTTGCTGGAACTGGCGTCATTGGTACTCGTAGAAGCTGGGGAGTCGGCCGAAGTGGAGGTCATGGTGGAGTAGCAGCAACAGCAGCGTAAGTCAATGGCGGGGTGACAGGTGGTGTCTGAGAGACGGGCGACAGTGCCTCAGAGACCTGCGCCTGTATTACCTGTCTGATGGTGGGCGCGAGACGCTCAGAAGAGGGTTCCGTTGCCGGTTGATACGACAGACACGAAAGTTGTCGGGCCACCTCCTCGCGCACATATCGTTTGATTTCCGACATGATTGTTTTGTGGTCTCCACCTAGGGTCAATGCCGCGAGAGTTTCGTCGATAGCCGTTGGCCGCAGTGTCATGACCTGTTGTTTGCGCAATTCCTCGAAGCTCTGGCAAAGAGTGGCGAGTTCAGACACGGTACGGGGCCCTTGGCCAGCAGCATTTGGAAGGCGTCGTCTATCCCCTTCAAGATGTGTTTGATCTTGTCTGCCTTGATTATTGAAGGGTCAAGGCGCTTGCACAAGTCGTGTACCTCCTCAATGTAGCATGTGAAGCCTTCCCCCTGAAGCTGTGCGCGTCCCCGTAGACGCTGTTCGGCACGGAGCTTGCGTACTTCGGGGCGACCGAATACATCTGTAATGAGTAGCTTAAAAGCACCCCAAGTGACGAATTCCGAGTGGTGGTTTTTAAACGACAGACTCGCTACCTCTTTCAGGTAGAAGGGTACATACTGCAGCTTCAATGTGTCGTCCCCCTTGTTGCTTGCGCCTACCTTTTCAAATGTCGACAGCAAATCTTCTACGTCTTGCTCATCGGTACCGTCAAAAAAAGGTGGATCGCGCACGCGTAGCGCAGTGGGCACGATGACCATCGGAGGCTGGGTCGTACCTTGCTGGGTGGTTTCTTCAGCCATTTCGGGGATGGCAGGTAGTTTCCTGTTGCGGAGTTCCAGGTTGAAATACCCAGCACCTCCACCACTCTGAAACGGGGTTTATTGGCACAAGTAGTACTTGCACAGCAGGTCTCTTGATGCGGAAAGCGGGCGGCAGCAATGGACTCAGGAATCACAGCACTCGGGGCAAACGCTCGCGCTTGGTTCCTCTCGCTAAAGGCATGACCCACTGCGGCACATAATCTTTTTCCTCTCTACAGTGCGCGCGATCGCACTGAAAAAGTTGCGTATTCAAAGAAAAGAAAATAAGAACGTGATCAAGGTCACGAGGCACGAGTGAAGTTTTTTGTTTGCCCCTCTCAATCCTCCCTGCTTAGCTTCCAGCGCTTTCATCGGGACGAGAGAAAAGAGAATACAATCACAGCGAGTGACAAATCTTTGTGTAACTCCGGTCGTATTGAACGGATTCTTAAAAGTTTTGTATCGTTGAATTTGTGAGGTAACACATTTTTTCAGTGAATTATTTTTCTGGTTACTCAAAAAGGGTTTCAAGACCCCTTGAAGTTTAGATAGTTGTGCGCCTACTGAGCTTGCCCTTGCCTATATGTCATTCGATTGTCTTTGTTATATTTGCAATTTTGTTGTGTGATTCGGGGCTAGGACATGTGCCCACAGACGTGCGCAAAGGTGGCGTCCTTGCGGTGGTTTTTTGATTGACTAAGTGTGCCGTCCTATTGGAGGGCAAACAGGTGATCATTTGGTTTAAATTTCTGGAGCCCTCCACTACGGCGTCTCTCATATTCATATAGTGGTTTTGGGACGTTAAACCCCACATATCAATCAATCAATCAAACAGGCGATCATTAGCTGACCGATGTGAAAGGGTGGAGTTCCGTGGGCATAACACGAAGCCCCGGAGTTCTGCCAGGCGTTCTGAACCGCGCTTGAGGTGCTGCACACCATCGGCTCTGCTGAGTCTCGTAGCGTCGCCCCCAGAAGTCTTTTTTGGTAACTTTTATGTCCGTAACTCCTTTAGAAAATGTGCAGTCAGCAAATATCTTTTTCTCAGCCTTATTAGAACTTTTTGAGCGTTTTTACTTTTTCTTCAGGCGACCAGCGAGTCAATCACTGGTATTTTTGCGTAGCGGAAGCCCATTACTTCGTCCCACTTTACTATACCATGGCGGGTGGTGCGTCTCGGGCGCCGAGTGGGGAGAGTTGGTTTCACAGCATGAAAAGAACTTGACTTTTACTAGCAGTGATGCAGCCTGACATGGGGACTGTTTGCGTGAGCATTCATGTGGTAGACGTGCTAAACCGTTTCAGTGCTCTATTTCTTCGATGTATCTCTGCCCCCCCCCGCATCGTAGCCCTGTTTGTCAATATGGAATAAATTGCCAATACAATCTCTCACCCCACTCGATCTAATATTTTATTTATTTATTGTTTATTTTTTAATAAATTTTACTTGTTATTCAATTGTTCATTATTATATTGTTCATGTCTATCAGTTGGTTGTGATTGTGAGCACTTGGTAGACAAAAGATTATAAAGAAGCGTGTGCACGGCAGAGACATGAGCTCGTACCACGTTGGAAGTGAAAAACTGAGCCCCTTATTGTTTCTTACAGAGTAGACGCTCAATTAAACTGCAGCCAGCCTGTCAATGCAACGTACGCGAACAGGCGTTCAACAATGTTCAAAAACCCTTTTGGAAGCGCGGACATCTACATCACGGAAGATAATGTACTGCGAATCCTAACCACAAACGCGCTGTTTCTTGAATCATAGCAAACCGTTCTCCATGGCATAAAATGCTACGTGGATCGTACATGGGAAAACCACAGCACAAACGCACGAAAGGAGGGCAAAGGGAGAAAAGCTCCTGTGCTGGCTCTATACGCACTTCATATGCATGGGGTGGCAACGGGCTTGTGTTGGTTGAGAGTGTCTCTTACACCTCTGTTGATTCGATAATTCTTTACGGTGACAGAACTCTATCAAAGGAGTTAATCGAGTGATGTCCCAAAAGCAACATACAGTGGCGCAGGTTGACAGAAGGTGTGTTTCCGAACCGTATTGTTTCTCGTAGTTAATAGCGCTAGTGTTCTGTCGATGAGTATAAAACATTTCTTAATTTTTGTCAACCTGTAGCGAGGTCGAAATCTCGGCAAGCATTAGATTTTTTATTCCCGTATTCCTTCTATAGAAAGAAAATGACATTGATTTTTTGATTGAGGGATTGATAATTGCACATTGCACGAACGTCTACGTAAACGCGTGACGATGTTGTGTGCTTTCTTGGAGCGATTTATGAACCTCTCCACGAATGTAAATGGCACAATGAAAGAGTGCAAAATATAAAATAAGTTTAGTCATTGCCAGTAGGAAAAGAGAGAGATAAAATGCAAGAAAAGGCAGGGAGGTTAACCAGACGCATATTCAGTTTGCTACCCTGCACTGGGGAAGGGATGAAGGGTAGAAAAAAAGGTTGCAGAGAGATAAGAAGGTACACACAATCACGAGCACACTCGGGGGAGCCCAAACAGTCTAAAGGTAGTCGGTCAAGTATGTTGACTTTAATTAAAATAGAAGTGCTTTAGTCACTTCTTGCGCAACTGAGGCAGATGCCCAAGGTCCCAGAATGTTCTGCACACAGAATTGTCTAGATTCAAGTAGATTCAAAATCATCCGGCGTTGGCATCGCTGCGTGTTGTAGCAAGCGCAGCTGCACAGGACGTGTTCAATGGTCTCTTCAGCTCCGCAGTAGTCGCATGTAGAGGTGTCTGCCATACCAATGCGAAAGGAGTACACCTTGGTGAATGCAACACCCAACCAAAGGCGGCATAACAGTGTCGCATCGGAGCGGGAAAATTGTGATGGTAGCTGTGTCTTGAGCGAAGGATGCAGTTCATATAAGTGACACCTTTGGAAGCTGGTAGACGACCAGAACGTGCGGGTAAGATCTCGAGCCAGCAGGTAAAGTTGCCTTGCTGCATCATTCCTTGATAGAGGAATCGGGACCACACGGGTTCCTTCATGGGCTGTGTGGGCTGCATCATCGGCTAATTTATTTCCGGTAATACCGATGTGTCCAGGCAGCCAATCGTATATAATACCATGCCCTCGTGCTAGGGCTTCATGATGGCAATATCTTATTTCATGTACCAATTGTTAATGATTCTTCCTACGCATGACAAACTTCAAACTCTGAAGTGCTGCCTCCGAATCACAGAATATGACCCATTTTCCTGGACGCTCTTGAACGGTATATTGTAAAACAGCCCTATAGCAGCATGCTCCGATGCTGTACATGTTGTCATATGCGACAACCTAAATTTGGTTGTCATTGCTGCAGCCGGAATCACAGCGGCACCTAATCAGCTGCTGGACGAGACGGACCCATCAGTGTATATCTGCGTACGGTCCAAGTAGAACTGATGTAATAATAGCAGTGTTGCTTGCTTCAATGCTGCTCTGGAGTGCTTGCTTTTCTTATTGATACCCGGAATTTATAACGTACTTGCGGCTGGTCGAGGCACCACAAAGGACATGCAGTTCTGGTAGCTGGTGTATATCCTGATCGAGTGCTGTTTAGGTGCTTGTCTATGACGTCTGAAAACGTAGCACGTGGTCTTTCGGAAAGTATAAGGGCCAAGTGGTGGTCGGGGACACGGCTAGCATGTCGAGTGTGCACTCTGAGGCAATCCACAACTCTATATGGTGTGCCCAGATGGTCTTTGGCAGGCACGATAGTGGCATAAGTAGAAGCCCATTGGGGCAATCCTAGGTAGATACGGTACGCATGACCCTGCAAACTCTCCAATGAATGAGTATTGAATTTGTCAATACCAGGAAGCTGTAGCGCAATAGACCCAGAAATAGGGCCCTGTACAGCTGTAGCATGAAGGCTACAGAAGTTCCCCATGCTTTCCCGCACATGAATTTCGTTATATGCACAATACATAACAGTCTCTTCTTCAAGTATGCACAATACGGGCTCCACGAAAGACTTCTAACGATTATTATGCCCAGGAAACGATGCGTCCGTGCATATTTGATACTCTGCCCACTGATGTAAACAGGGTATGGTGTCATTAGTTTGCGTGTAAACGCCATCAATGCGCACTTCACAGTTGATATAGTTAGGCCTTGTTTCTGAAGGTAGGCTGTTGTGAGGGTTGCTGCCCGCGGTCTTCGTGCACGCACCTGAGGGCGAGCAACTGCAGCACTCCAGAGGCAAATATCATCGGCGTATTGGATAGGCACACCGACTCTGGCAGAACCTTCGCCAGACCAATGAGGACCACATTGAACAATATGGGGCCTAGAACACCTCCCTGAGGTACTCTGCAGTAGGTGTTATGTTCAGCAGTTTACATTGCCAGTAGACTTTGAAGGCTGCAAAGCTCCTATAGGCCATATGAGTGTACATGTTAAAACCCTACAACGTGCAGTTTAGGCACACATTGTGCAGCAGTAGGTCCAATTTTCAAAATTATGAGAAAGATACTAGGCTACGAGTGCTGCTTTCTTGCAAAAACAAAAAAGAAAGTTATTGTTTTACGAAAATAATAAATAGACTACATTTTGTTTAAAATTATTCATCATTAAAACTTGTGTAGAGTTTTGATAGTGTTAAACGTGAAGGTGGTGATGCTATAATAATGACTTCGCCAAGGGTCACGTAGGGATTCGGAGAGGTGCCGTCTAGGTTACTTTGGGTCACCTCCTTTGACTAGCTACCCTAGCCAATGCTTTAATGAGTTTATTCTGTCTTTTTCTGTAGAGTTAACCTTGTAAAAAAATTTGTCGCACACACACAGTTGACACAGCACACAGTTCTTCGAGTATAATTGTGTGCGGCGTTGACATACACACCTTTGCGATAGAGTTGCAGGCAAAGGCACCCATGTGTTTAGGCAGGAGGGACAGTAATGTAAAGAAAAGAAATGGGGGTGTAATATGACAAGACTGCACACAAGCTGGTATACGAAATCTGGCAGTAAACACAAGCATCGCATCGGTGTCATTATGTATCACAACTTGGAAGAGTACTTTTTTGAATATGCGCCCGAGTCGCCAACGGCAGCAGAAACAAAAACAGAGTCAAGAATGGAAAGATAGCAAGCGGCTGAGTCACCAGCGAGGAGAAAATATCACAAGGTGTAAGGCGGGTATACCGCCACTGTATAGTTCCGCAAGACAGATACCATGGCTCAAAGCCCTGGTTACGCGAGTAGAAAAAAACTGTGAAGTAACACAGTCTGTCTAAGGAAATAAACATAGTAGGGGAGTTGCTTATACTTGTCATGCTTCTCAATAGCTTTTAATGATGACACTGGATAACTTTTCTAGTTTCATGGTTCTGTTGTCCAGACAACTGAACAATGATAGCACAAGCAGCTTACAGTATGCAACACAATGTTCACCAAGTCATCTTCTTGTTTCTTTTACACATCAATTCCCAGTCATCGGACGAGTAGTTTAGTAATATGCAAGACAGCCATCACGTCTTCTTGATTGCCTGGCTCATAAATTAATAAAGCTGTATTTTAGTCTCTATTTCGAATCATAACGCACAGATGTACCCATCACGTTGCTCACTCCCATTCCTTTCTTTTCAATTTAGAAACACTCTTTACATCGTCGGGATGCCACCCTCAAATCATTATTTAGCTTTATCTGACAACTTTTTATTCTATTTTTTCGGCCTGTTCGACTAATGAAAAAAGAACACAACTCCCCCAAACATTATTCTTGAGTCCTCTCATTGGATTCTTTCAAATCATTTGTTTTGCAAGTCCTTTCATTTGAAAGGGTAGTATACTAGCTTTACTTATATTCCTGCTTTTTCAACATAAAACTGTTCATGCCGGGGTCCACCATGGCTCCTCCAACGTGTTTTCTTCACGGATATGACGTAGCAACATATATCTTAAGAGATTACAAAGAAAGAAACAAGCAGGAAAAGTTGCATAGTGGGGCGTAGATCCAGCACCCTCTCACTCACTTTGCAGTGCCCGACACAAACCACTAAGCCACGCAGCATAGGTTGTCGAGCTTGCTAACTATAAGTCATTTATATACACCATGCAGCGTTGTTTCTTTCTCTGTTTTTTTCTTCACTTATCAAGAAGTACCTGACAGCGCTTCTGACTGCTTTCAAATGATTACTGCTTTCAGAATCTTAATAATCTTGACTCCACCATGATATACATGTAGTTTCCTTAGTTAATTCTTTGGGCACATCGGATTTTCCTCATCGTTTATTTACTACCACGCCTCGGTAATCAAGTCAGCCTTCACCCTTCGCAGTCGGTACGTCATTCTTTTTCACCAGAACATTTCCAGTCAATCTCTTGCTTTCATGCATGCGCGCGTCATAGTGTGTTTGCTGGCGGACTCACTCGGCAAGACATCGTTTTGGATGTAAACACCTGGTAGACTCTTCATAGCGTCATGCCGAAAAAGTGTGGTGGCATCTCGACCCAGTGCTAACGTCCCACCTAGGCAGTGCCTCACACGCGAGGAATATTTATGGCTACACAGCTGAACACTAAAACTTCGGATGATCGATTGATTTGTGGGGTTTAACAACTCAAAACCACCATATGGTTTTAAGAGACTAAAAGATTCCCAAGATCACTTCATTCAGCGACTAGAAACCGACATTCAGCTGTAGGGTGCAGTTACCTCACTGTCCTTCCACCAGGAGTGAATGCGTGCGCATCGATCACTGCGACGCCTTAGGTGCTAGACCCACTCACTCTACGGAGTGTTGCCCTGCTGTTCCAGCAGCTACGCAGCCTTGCAGCAACGCTGCCTGATATGTTTTCTCCTACATCGCAATTTTTAGGCTAGCACAGCGGTAGTACGAGCATATGATTTAAGCAAATGGGAGTAGTGAGGCAGCTTACATCGTGACACAACACCACTACATGCCTTATTTTCATCTGTTAGCAAAAGGTGTGGCACGAATCTGGCATCTGGCTTTCCGCAACCAGTGCAACAGTTTAGCCAACAGGAGGGTGGCCCTCAAGGACACACTTTCTGCAGTATCGCACCTCTCAGAGTGCAAAACAAAGGTCCCAACGTAACCAAAGCAGCGTTCAAAATCTCGGCCCATTATTTTTTTGCCAAGGTGAGCCGAATCAGGCGTAACCCCTATAATCTCTCTGAAGGATGAACGATCGAATACTTTCTACTGTTTACGCGAACAACTCATCCTCACATGGTATAAGCTAGCCAATACCACACGGCACCTGATTTTATGGCCACCTGTACTAGGCTCAGCAAGTGCGTACTACATATCCAACCCTAAAACCCATCGGGATTTGCCGGTTGTGTTAAGGCACTCTCGCAACCATCTCATGCATCTAAGTCTTTAGAGCGTACACAGCCTCGCACAGAACTATCCGCTCCACACTCTACTCAACTTGAAACGTCAAGAACTCGCATTTCTGAGCTGGCACCAAGTGGCTACTTATGCGGCTCTTTGCAAATAAGCGCCTATTGCAAAAAAGAACGCGTTTCAGTGCCTACCACGTGATACCAGGCTGCCCGTGTGTCACAAAACGAGCACTCAAAAAGGGCGCGCTGCCAATTTCTCGCGACGAAGCGCCGAGAGGTCAACAATAAAAAAAAGAAAACAAGCATCCAAAGACTCCCCGGGCGCGCGTCCCTCTCCCCTCGGAAGCGTAGGTTCGCCAACGAACCTCCTCGCATCGGCGGCCGAGCTAGCCCTAGAACGTTCTCGATGGAAAGGGGCATGGTGATGCAGGGTTGCATCATCCATCGCGGACGGTCCTCGTACGTCTCGCGCTTTCCCCCAGCCTTCGCTGCGCATCGCGCCGACGAAATGATGACAACTTTCTGGAATCTCGCGCGGAGGGTATTTAATCGAGCAGCCGAGATGAGAGATCAGGAGGAGAAGGAAGTTAGCGCCAGAGTGCGTAGGGTATCCCGCTGCGTCTGTCGGTGAAGGTTTTGTCCTTATTGACAAAGCAGGAGAGGAAGAAAGTATGCGCCAGAGTACGTAGGGTGTTCCGCCTTGTGGGCGAAGCCTTTTGTCCTCTGTGACAAAGGAGACGAAGAGGATTTCCACCTGAGGGGTGAAGACTCGAGCTACAGGCAAGAGTGTGTGTCTACTGCTATCGAGCGAAGACGCGTGGCACCAGCTGCGTGTGTGAAGCCGACCTGTTCCCGGCGAAGAAGTTTGGAGCTTAGAGAGCGGCCAATTGAAGACGCGAGGTTTCCTGGAAGAGAAACTTCAGGGGCAGCGGGACGACAACAACGCTGGACTTTGAGTGAGTGATTCTCGGAAGAGTATCATCCCGACTTTTGTTCCAAGAACTTTGGACTGAATAAGTGTCCTAACTTTTTAGTCTTTAAGTGTCTTGGTTGTTCAATGCATGCGACTGCATTGTAATGTGTATTGTTGTCTGCGTCCGTTGTTTCGAGTGTGGCTGATTGTACTGTGTAGTACATTGTTTGATTGGTGACATTGTATTCAACTATTGTCGAGTGTGCATACTTGTGTATCGTTTTGATCTGCCATAACTGAGAGTATAATTTTGCTTTGTTTATCAACTCTCGGCTCTGACTTGTTCTTTGGGCCACAGCCGGCGTCCGCTGGCGCGCCAAATAGGACCACTTCTAAATTGTCCACGCTCTCGTGGTGCGGTTCGGCGGGCCGATACTTCGGCCCTTGAAATTAGCCTGGCGATCGCCTCCCTAATCAACGGGACCCGTGACAATTCATCTGGCGTCCGCGACAGAACCTTTTGGTGCACAGTGTGTCCAAAGTAGTGAGAAAGAGCCTCAAAATGTTGATAGTGCTATCGGAACGATTTTGTGTGTTGTTCAGTGTTCTCGTTAACGAGTGCAGGGGAGTGTTCCGATAGACTGATTTAGGCAGATACTTTTTACACGCGGCAAGACTTCATTTGCGAGACACAATGAATCTCGAAAAGTTAGTAGCTCGTGGTGAGAAAATGGGTCTTTCTGGCACCGAACTACGGAAGTGGGTAAGCCAGAAGGAGAAAGAGGCGGTGGAGAGAGAGAGGTTGGCAGCTGAGAGAGCGAAAGAAGAAAGAGAGCAGCAATTGAAGTTGGAGCTGGAGAGAGAAAAGTTGGCAGCTGAAAGGGCGAAAGAAGAAAGAGAAGCAAAGGAGTGACAGCTCAAAGAAGAAAGGGAGGCAATGGAGCGGCAGCTGAAAGAAGAAAGAGACGCGGAGATGGCTGAAAGGGAACGACAGCGACAGCACGAGATGGAACTCGAGTGGCTCCGTTTGCAACAGCGAAGAGAAACTCCCGTCTAACTAGAGTTGAAAGCAGCGAACGGGAAAATCATGGCTTCCGCTTGAACCCAAGCAAGCTGCTTGTAGCGTTTGATGAAAGGAAGGACGACCTTGACGCGTACCTTCACAGATTTGAGACGATTGCAAGGAGCCAGAATTGGCCGGAACATCAATGGGCAACTGCTTTGAGTACTTGCTTGAGTGGGGAAGCGCTCAGTGTGTACGGTAGGCTGACGCCGACCGATGCAGCCAACTATGCAAAGGTGAAAGCTTTTTTACTGAAGCGATTTAGATTTACTGAGGAAGGATTCCGGGACAGATTTCGGACAGGAAAGCCAGCTGATGGTGAGATGGCTACGCAGTATGCCGCCCGACTTAGCCATTATTTCGACAGATGGATTGAACTTTCAGGGACAGCACGGGAGTACGATGAGCTTAGAGAGCTCCTTATTAGAGTGCAGTTTCTTACTAGTTGCCACCCAAGCCTGTCACTGTACTTGAAAGAGAGGAAGGCTGAGTCACTTGAAGGTATGCTTAAATTGGCTGATCAATTCTTGAAGCGCAAGGTGGAACTAATTTGGCCAAGGTCAATGAGTGTCCCGAAGATTCAAAAAATCCAGCTCCTAAACAAAAGAAGCGTGCACCGAGAGTGTTCCGCGATGTTTTCTGAGTAACCGAGTGGGTCATCGTACGAACAACTGTCGTTCTAACTTTACGAGCCCTACGGTAGTAAAATGTTTCAAGAGTGGTCAGACTGGGCACAAAGCAGACGCATGTCGTAACGGAACGAGTCAAACTCATCAGGTATCCTGTGTGCTAGCAGCACCGAAATCCGATGGTGATGCCGTCACCGACGGATTTGTAGAGTTGAAAATGGGGAGAAACTTCCTATTGTGGGTGCTGAAATGACAAAACTGCCAACCGGTGTTACGAAGGGAATGCCAACGCTGCCTGGAAAAGTTGCGGGCTTAAGGGTTACGGTGTTAAGAGATACCAGTGGATCCACTGTTATTGTGCGAAGAAATTTGGTGTGGGAAAGTGAGTTAACAGGCAAAACGAAACCGGTTTGCCTAATTGACAGTACGGTTCGGATGCTTCCCGAAGCAGAGACTGAGGTTGAAACCCTGTACTTCAGCGGGAAGGTTACTGCTCTGTGCATGACGACCCCCCTGAACGACCTCGTCATCGGAAACATCGACGGGGCGCGAGGGCCGAATGATCCAGAACGATTGGGAGAAAACCCTAAGATAGAGCCCTCGCCAACCCAGCGACCGCGAGATACAGTGGAGGAGCATGTCGTGACGGATCTCACTTGAGCCCAAGGTGAAGCCCCGATGCAAGAGTCAGTGAATGAGGAGATGATCGTATTGAATGAGTTCACGTGCTGGGCAGCTCGACTTACGTCGGCACGACCTCAACCGACCGACAGTGTAAAGGTGACGTAGTCGGCGAGCCAGGCCAAATGTCGTGACATGAACAAGCGGGTGAGTAACCGGGCAGGATTGGTTCAGCGTCATGACCCGTTAGCAATGTCGGAAGTGACAACGATGGCTGAGACGCCGCCTCAGATAACGTCGTTGGAAGGGGCTCGGCGGAACAAAACAAGAAAAAACAATAAGAAGAGATCGAGAGAGCACCGCAAGAAAGGGCGTAAGTGCCGCTCAAGGTACACAGGATAGGTACTGAGGTGGAATCGGAATGTGTTTGGCAGGGCTGAGTGCCATACGTTGTGGTAATGCTCTTGAGATCCTGTGTCACAAGTGTATGTCGAGTGAGTCAAAATTTTTGTTACGGTGATGTGATGCATAGTACTGTACAATAGTAATGAGAGAACATTGTAAATTTGTATTGTTTTGAATATGTGATGGAGTGTTGTACTGATGTACCTGTGGTTATATTTCATGTGTTGTGAGATTAAACTGCAATGTACAATTGTATTGAGTGATCTATTGTGAACGTGACGTGTCATGAGCGACGGACTTTGTTACAGTCTCTGAGAGTGTGAGGACTGTTCGCGCTTGTTTGAGTGGTTTCGAATATTATGAGATAATATTCTTAAAGTTGGGGGCAGTGTCACAAAACGAGCGCTCAAAAAGAGCGCGCCGCCAATTTCTCGCGACGAAGTGCCGAGAGGTCAACGATAAAAAAAAAGAAAACAAGCATCCAAAGACTCCCCGGGCACGCGTCCCTCTCCCTTCGGAAGCGTAGGTTCGCCAACGAACCTCCTGATATCGGCTAACGAGCAAGCCCTAGAACGTTCTCTATGGAAAGGGGCGTAGTGATGCAGGGTTGCGTCATCCGTCGCTGACGACCCTCGTACCGTCTTGCGCTTTCCCCCAGCCTTCGCTGCGCATCGCGCCAACGAAACAATGAGAACTTTCTGGAATCTCGCGCGGAAGGAATTTAATCGAGCAGCCGAGATGGGAGATCAGGAGAAGAAGAAAGTTAGCGCCAAAGTGCGTAGGGTATCCCGCCGCGTCTGTCGGTGAAGGTTTTGTCCTTAGTGACAAAGCAGGAGAAGAAGAAAGTATGCGCCAGAGTGCGTAGGGTGTTCCGCTTGTGGGCAAAGCCTTTGGCCTCAGTGACAAAGGAGAAAAAGAGGATTTCCACCTGAGGGGTGAAGACTCGAGCTACAGGCAAGAGTGTGTGTCTACCGCTATCGAGGCAAGACGCGTGGCAACAGCTGTGTGTGTGAAGCCGACGTGTTTCAGGCGAAGAAGTTTGGAGCTTGGAGAGCGGCCAATTGAAGACGCGAGGTTTCCTGGAAGAGAAATTTCGGGGTCAGCGGGACGACAACAACGCTGGACTTTGAGTGAGTGATTCTCGAAAGAGTATCATGCCGACTTTTGCTCCAAGAACTTTGGACTGAATAAGTTTCCTAACTCTTTAGTCTTCAAGTGTCTTGGTTGTTCGATGCATGCGACTGCATTGTAGTGCGTATTGTTGTCTGTGTCCGTTGTTTGGAGTGTGGCTGATGGTACTGTGTAGTACATTTTTTGATTGGTGATATTGTATTCAACTATTGTCGAGTGTGCATACTTGTGTATCGTTTTGATCTGCCATAACTGAGAATATAATTTTGTTTTGTTTATCAACTCTCGGCTCTGACTTGTTCTTTGGGCCACAGCTGGCGTCCGCTGGCGCGCAAAATAGGACGACTTCTAAATTGTCAACGCTTTCGTGGTGCTGTTCGGGGGGCCGATACTTCGGCCCTTGGAATTAGCCTGGCGATCGCCTTCCCTAATTAACGGGACCTGTGGCACCGTGCTGTAGACGTGCCTGGTAAGCGCAGGATGTGCCCACAAAGGGTATACACTTGCAAAAACACGTCAAACCACTTAGCGAAGCTTGGCTCTTGCCAGGAAAATTCCGCATGGAACTGCTCGCTCACTGCTTGGCATGACTCCAATTCCCTCGATTCGTGGGATGTGGCTAAGTTTTCGATTATTTTATTTGCGTCTTCCGGAATTTTCGATAACAAATAACGCTGATTATTCACTCACAACCACCTACGCTAATACCGACGCTGATGCTGGCACCGGAATTCCTGAGAAGCGAGCTCTTTAAAGTTATTTAGTTAAAACAGGACGACAGTGTGAAAATAACTGTTCTCGCTATAAAATGTGCCTTTTATCAAGATGTGAATTGGTTAACGAACATAAAATGACGCTCAAGGTGCGCTTACTGGAATGCCCAGTTACCCACAATAACTGGCACATAGAAGACCTTTCGCTAGCATTTGCAATCGGCATCAGCGTTGGGCAAAAGAACGTTTGTTTAGTATTCTCTAATAGATCAACCAATATACAAAATCATTTCAAGACAGCAGAGATGGCAAAAAAGCAAGGATAGCGGAAGAAAGCTTTCCTCAAACATACACGTATTAGTGTCATGCGCCAATAGCTGCATTTTGAATTTTCGACTTGACGCTTAACGCAGTCCTTTCCCTTTCTTACTTTAGCAAAGCTGCATGCTTTAACTACGAAACAAGGCAGCAAGGAACAACTGACGTAAGGAATACACGTTAGAAATGATGGGCATTGGGGGAGGCATAGTGTAGCAAACGCTTCGCCAGAGGTTTACGCGTTTTGGAGCAACCGTCTCACGGGGACCTCGAGCAGCCCCATTCCCCTTCAGTCCGCCTAAGCTCCAGATGTTTGCAACGCTGTTCCAACAATAATTTTACGCACGAGCAGCACCTACGCTGCCGACGGCTGCATGATGAAGTTTAACACCTCCTAGCGAGACAGCACTCCTGCACGCCGCCTTTTATACATTCCGAAAAAAGCGTGTGTCATTGGCCTCTCCCTGTGTTTTCGCAAAAAATTATCATGCGATATAGAGAAAAAATATAGGAGGAGTTGTCCAATGCGGATAATGTCACGTGCGCTGCAAAATAAAACTACATGTAAATTTTATAGCAACAAAACAGCTTGAGTGTGCGATGTTAAAACTTTGAATGAGCTTTTACCTAATTTATGCCGGCGTAGTGAACCTGTAGCCAATCACGCCGCTTTCCTGTCACTTAAAAAGGATTGAAGTAAGTTCATTTTGAGTGTGAAAATAACAACGTCATCGTGGGGTTATATGTTATTGTGTTGGGAATTGGAGCTGCTTTCTTATTGCAGACAGACAAAAGCTACACAGAATTCTGTGGAATGCCTTGTTCAGATACATAAATGTCATCAAATCGTTTTTCGTTATTGCAGAGAGAAACAATTTCTAGTAATGGCAGCTCGTGAATTTTCTTTTTGATAAAAACTACACTTCAGAATATGTGCACCTAATACAAGTAAGGTTCATTACATGGGTTTCATAAAATTCCTCACTCACGTGATGTATTGTACTGTGGATACACGCAAGAAAATACTCTGCCGATTAAATGGAAACTTGAGCGACCACCACATATACATGGCTGTGCAATGACAAATAATGCCACCAGCAGATAAGTAAACAGCTGACGGTTCTACAAACACTGGGTCGGTACAGCATCGTGTCAGGCCGTTCTTATTCAAACTATGAAGCAGGTATCAAACAAATACCTAGGAACCTTTGAGTTTATGTGATCTTCGTGACAGCTCTTCATAGCTCTACTGTCGTTCGGGCGCTTTTTTTTTGTCTGCGACAGTATCAAGTATGAAAAGTACTTGCATCAAGTACTCGCATCAAGTATGAAAACTGCGTGTATCTTCACCTACTGGTGGGTTTAAGAAATCTATTCAATTTTAACGGAAGAATCGTCCAGCGAATAGAAAATGAAACGAAACAATAAGAGTAAAGGATATTACGCCAGATATTGGCACTCTGTCCTGTGTTCGGATAGTTTTCTTTAAATGGAAGCAGCTTATGGCGAAGCTCCATCCTGTATGCGTAACTATACTTACTGCGCATGCGCAACAACTGGACCAAGCACTGCCAGAACGTGCTCACGCGCTAGCGCGTTCCGGCCTGCGTAAGTGGCTGTGCAAGAGGTTATGGCTTCTCCCCTTACACTCTCTCGGCAATCACGTGATGTCGGCTGAGAACGAGATTCTGAAGACGAGCGATGAAACTACAGTAAATTCATGGTGTGCTCCACTTGCAAAGACGCCTTAACACCGGGCAAGGTGCTTGTAATGAAAGGAACTTTAAGGCGACCGAAGCGCAGCATAGCATGCTCATTCTTATTTACAGTGAAGGATGGTCTAATTTATCTGTCTTATCTAGGGACTATACTATTTCATTAAGCTACGCAGCGAATCCTCCGGCGCAATTCTCTGCTAATGCTTCTTCTATCTTACTTCACTTGTATGGTACGTTATTTTTTTCGCACTATGTAATCAAGATCCTGGAAATAGTATTCACAGTGGTCATGTCACAGTGGTTGTATTCGGAGCGTTATTATTTCGAAACGCAGATAGAATTGGCGAAAATGGCTCGTCAGCTTCGGCCTTGCTTGCGCTACATCGTCGATAGACACAGCTGATATTATAATGGAATACACAGAGACTATCACATGTATGTTCTAAAACACAAGAACAATTCCACAGCTCCGCTACGGGGAAACCTCACGAAGTGTGTAGTGTAATTACCCAGTGATTGACATTGCGCTATTGTTATTCTTTTGTTGCTATGGGTATTGGAGCTAGCATTTTTGTAGTTGCAGTGTATGTGGGTTGGTAGCAAGAGTTCTTAGCGTTATACGTTGTGTGGCAGCACGCAATGACAATAAAACTGTGTTGAAATATGGTTGTGCAGAAGCAGGTGGCGCGGTTATTGTGGCGCCATTGACTTTGCGTGGCAGCTGTCTTAGCGCCTTAACACGCGCAACAGCTGGTTTAGTCTGTCGCGTCATTTCGTCTTGCTTTACGCTGAGCTGAAGATTGGCCTGCCTGCGATGACGAGCAGCACTGGTCTGAGTGTTGAAGATGCCGCGATTGTGTTGTTCCTTACTTTCTACAACTGCTCGCAGCACCTTACTTTTTGGAAGGCTCTGATTTTTGTCGCTTGGCTTGTCGCTCTTGTAGAGCGAAGGTTAGTTTTTGAGCCTTCTGCTCTGGCTTTTCAAGTGGGCTAGCTACACGTAGCACGCTGCTACACGTAGCTTGAATCGCATGGCTGTTGAGGTGGTGGTGGCTTCTCTCATGTGGCGTAGGCCTTTGTCCAATGAATGCAAGGCGTTTTTAGCAAATTCTTTCAAATATTAGGATCACTTCTTGGTTATTTTTGTTAATTAGGTTAATTTATATTTTTTAGGTTTTAACTAGTTTTTGATCATTGCTAGCGCCAGGAATGAAAAAGTAAGACACAATGCCTTTGCTGCAGGCTGGCTGTTCTTATTCGTTCCTAATTGTTCTCTTCCTTCAGTGTGCATAGAGTGCACCCTGGCAATAGTGACGCTATATTTTTTACACTCAGCCACGCTGCGCCACAGCATGGTGATCAAGCTGCAGAATGGTTTCTGGTGAACGAAACTGACTACACCTCGGTGTACGGTCCCAAGGACACTGTAACTTGATTTGGTGAGCGGGAATATATGTCTCTGGTGAGCGACAGTGGGTGTGACTTTATGGACGTTAGTCGCCTCGTAGACACCTACGCTGTCTCAGTGCGGCGGTGCGGTCGTTATGCGTGTGTGTGTGCCGAGTCAGAAAATACATGCGCAACACAAAATGTGTGCGAACCAAGAGAGACTGCAAAATGTGATCATGACGTGCGCGGCTGCATCTTGCTTGCTGTCCTCGCTCTTTGTTGTTTTGCGGTCACGGCGGTGAAAGATGATGTATCGTAGCTCAACACAACGTCGGTATGCGTGAACGCGACTACGCTAAGACGCACTCTCGACGTATTGAACAAAGTCCATGTGCTGGGGAATATCAAAGTACGTTCTTACATAGCAAATGGCAAGGACTCAAGGGCAGGTGTTATATACGATGTCGACACTTCAATCAGCGACAATGACTTTCCCATTCTAATCAAACCATTCACGGAAGCTGCTATCATCTTACAAGCCCGCCGTCTAGAAAGCTCACGATGCATAAAACTTGTTTTCAAGGGTGACAGTCTTTCATCACGAGTAAGGCTTGGTTATTTTCCATACACATTGCAGCCGTTTGTGCCAAGACCCTTTCAGTGTCCAAACTGCTGTAAAATGGGACACGTGAGCGCTGTTTGCACGAGTTATGCCGTGTGCTCCCGATGCTCGGAGTCACACAACACACAAGTCTGCCAAGCAGAAAATTATAATTGCGGCAATAGCCAACGTCCTCACTCAAAGGAGTGCCCAGATGTAAAGAAGAAGATGCAAGTGCTGAAAAAGATGGCCAGAAATGGTTGCACCCGCAGGGAAACTGCTGCTAAAGTGCGACGCCGGCGTTCGCGCCTCAGGAGAAGATCAAGGACACATTCTGCCAAGGCCAGGGATACACCGCTACCCCAAATCATGCACTATTACCACAAGCAACAAGAAGTGCCAACAACAAGCATCCCCAGAAATATGCAAGAATGATTGACCATGACGCGTGGCCAGCACTGCCGTCAACGACACCATCACTAGAGTCGCCGCATCGACCGCAGTGAGCTACTTCAGAGCGAGTAAGTCGCGACTGTCAAGATAACGAAGTAATAGACGTGATTAAGACCTCAAGAAGACCATTCGAGTACTCCTGAATATTATTCAGACTTCAGCTACTCACAGCGCTCTCCAAATTTTGTAGTCTTTGAGTCCCATGCCTTCAAGTCTAGAAGAGTACCATGGCTCTCTTTCGGCAGCCTTTACGTAAACAAGTGAAAGGGGCATCAATTTTTCAATGGAATTCCCGAGGCCTTAAACCCCGCAATTCAGATTTTCTTCCTTTCGTAATCAAGAATCACTTCCCAATTATTGTCATTTGTGAACCACGCCTTCAAAATTCTTTACGACTATCTGAATAAAAAGCTTTCAGATCTGCCACCTGTAACGAAAGCAGGTGCGAACTCGCACACATTGAGCATGCAGTAACACCAGATGACAGCAACCAATACGTGCGCCTGACAGTTAAGCGTAAGAACGTGAGTTTCACGCTAGTGGCAGTGTATATTTCACCTTCAGGCCACTTCGACCCTGCAAAATTAAGTGCCATTATATCAGCGACACCTGACTGATGTGGGGTCAACATCCCAAAACCACCATATGATTATGAGAGACGTTGTAGTGGAGGGCTGCGGAAATTTGGCCACCCGGGGTTCTTTAACCTGCAGCCAAATCTGAGCACACGCGTCTACAACAATTCCGCCTCCATCGAAAATGTAGCCGCCGCAGCCATGATTCGATCCCGCGACCTGCGGCTCAGTAGCCGAGTACCTTAGCTACTAGAATCAGCGACACCTGGGTCATAGATTATTACTGGTGATATTAACGCTCATCACCCGCTGTGTGGCAGCCAGAATATGGACCGCCGGGGAAGACATGTGTCCTCCTTTGCATCTGACCCCCAACTATACTATTTCAATGATGGCACTCTTGCGTTTTTAAGGGGTCTCGCATATAGTAGCTTTCTCTACCTAACTTTTGTGTCAAGCAGCCCAAGTATCAAGGTGCAGTGTATTGCGGACAATGAAACTCATAGTAGTGATCCTTTGTCCACCAATATAATGATCAAGTGGCTAAGCAAGTCACAGATCGGTTCCTCTTCACGGATCGAATGGTAAAAGTACAGGTCATCCACAGAGAAGTGGAGCGAGAGAAACCAAGAAGGTTCACTTGAAAGCCTAGAAGGTGCAATAAAAGCCGCTATTCAAGAAACAACGTTTAAGCGTGGACCTTTGTCATTTTTTGCGAATATGAAGTGAAGTTGGAGCGACTTGTAGCAATCTGTCATCACGCCGAACAACGTCAGAGGCGCACAAAGTTCATCTAGGACTTAAAGGAGGCCAGTCATCTACAAAAGAAGGTTCAGTGTCGAATAAATGCACTACAGTCGCTACGATAAAAGTCATTATGTGAGTCGCTCGATCCCCACAAACGTTTTTTGCAAATGAATAGAATAATTCGTGGCCTACGAACGAGGCCACAGCAACATCGCCCACTAAAATGTCTTGCTCAATCAAAGCCGACGTGAAATCGATGTAGCAGACGTCTGCACCGGGGTTGCCAACAAGGGGTTCGGGATCACCATGAGTGACCTACGGAACGTGCCCATGTCCTTAGACACTCGAATGAACATTATGTTTTCCCCAGAGGAGATTCAGGAAGCATTGGCAGCATGCAAGCACTCATCGCGTGGACCCGATGGAGTCATTTACATGGCCCTTGGTAACCTAGGACAAACATTTTGGCGTGCCCTTCTTGCTGTATGCAATGACTAGTGGAGCAGCGGTTTGGTTCTTCCTTCGTTGAAGTACAGCCACCTTGTGGCCCTCCTTAAACCCGGCAAATTGCATCTGGACACCCTCCTATCGCCCCACCGCGCTTGCCAGCTGTTTTAGAAAGGTGTGATAAAAACTGAATAGAACAACGCGGCGCAGTGCGCATGTGACGCGTGCTGATTTAGAGCCGCTAGAAGAGAAGGAATAAGTGGCGTTCTATCAATAAATTGTTATCGAGCGCACATCAGTCTTTTTGTCCCCTACATAGTTTGCTGTAAAACCCGGGAGATAAGGCCAATTGAGGTAAGACAGAGCGGACTTTCACAACCTTTCGACCACATCTGCAGTCTGCAGGACTTTTGTTGAAGCCACTGGTGGGTAAATTTCATGTGCAAGGCCTAACCCTGCCGGTGACCTAGACCGTGGAGCATAACATGTAGACGATGCTCGGAGCTTCATCATGGGATGCTTTGTGACGGATAGGACGAAGATGCCTACATCGCTTCGGTGTGCGGCCGGCCAGAGATTTTCTACGTTTCCCCACGCTTGGCCGGATCATGGATTTCCGAATAAAAAGGCGTAGTCATGTACAAAAGACCGTCATAGGAGCAATTGCCAGCATCGAAAGTCTCCTGCGTCTAGAACGCCCCCGAATTAGTGAGTTGCGGAATATTCACTACGTTTCGACCGACCAGTTTGAGCTTATCAAAGGAATTGATAAATAAATAGAAGACACGGTGGATATCAGCCACTTAGAAGCTGAAATGGAGGAAGGCGACGTTTATGTGCATGAGAATATTCTGGCAAAAGTCAAAGCTGAATATAGAATTGAAGATGCGCTAAAGGCTCGTCAGGCTCACTTGGAGAGGATAAAGCAAAGAATCAGAACAAAATTTCAAGTGGAAGTGAGAGTTTGCCTGCGGATTACCCATCTAGCCAATGCTTTAGTGATTGCGATGTTGTCACACAGAAGCTTAACGGCTCAACCCCACGACAGATGGAACAATGTGTTTGAAGCAGAACAACCAACATTTCCAACAATAACCGGAAGACCACCAATGAAGAACAACCCAAACTTCGGGAGACGTATTTAATGCCTTCAGAGCCCTCGTCAACGTCCAATGCCCGTCAACTTAACATGAGACTAGCTATTCGGGTGTGTATAAACGAAGAGACTTTCACGATTAAATGGCGTGATGCCTTTGAAAATTTAAGATACATTGCAGAAGATAAGAAAAACTGGTACTCTTCGAGGTTGGCAATGTCCACTGTGAGGCAGTCTTCAATGCTGTGCCTACATGTTACCGCAGGAATCAAGTCATAGTCGCAGCAACAAGCGGGAAAAAATAGAAAGCGAAATGAAAAGGCCATGAGAAAACAGGAGCCTACTGCCTGTAAAGCACGTGAATGTGGCTCTTTGAGAAAGCTGCTGACACCGAGGAAGTGAAGAAAGTAGATCGTGTGGGTTGCATTACTGCCGAGGCCATATGCCAAGATTGAATCACAGCAGCGAATGATGCAACCCAAGTTGAGGCGGAGGAAGAAGACGCGTTCTCACAAGGTAAATTCAGCCAAGACGAGAAAGCCACGAAAGAGGTTCCCAGGAAAGGCTACCTACGATATTCATATATGTATCAGCCTTCATTGCGAATATTCTTCCCGAGGAAGACTGCTCAAAGGCAGCGCAAGCTCAGCAAAATCAACACGCTCAGAAGCACGAGCCTAGAACAAGCGTTGAAAGCACCCATAGAAATTGAAGTTTAGGGACATGCCCGGATGACCCCACGAAGAGTGACTTGGAACTCGTTCGGACGATTGTCGTCTCCGTGGGTTAGTGTTTCTCCACGTCACAAGCCACTGAGCGGAAGGGGGGGGGGTGGCGAAAGATGATGTAAAGTTTGTAGAAAGACAATATAGCCTGCTCGAGAACTTAACGGAAAGCTAAGTCAATTTGTCGCGGCAGAAGATGTTGGAAATTTTATGCGGCGCCGACATAAAGATTAAGAAGATTGCCAGTGGAGTCGAGGCAAGACGACTGGACTGAGTTTAGGTGAAGAGGAGGTTGACGGTGGGCTTCACCATGGGGATTGCGGCTCGTCCCTGTATGTTGCTTTTGGGACATCACTCGATTAACTCATTCGATAGAGTTCCGTCACCGTAAAGAATTATTGAATGAACAGAGTTGGAAAGGACACCCTCAACCAACACAGGCCCGTTGCCGCCCCATTCATACGAAGTGCGTATAGAACCAGCACAGCAGCTTTTCCCCCAATGCTCTCCTTGCGTGCATTTACGTTGTGGTTTTCCCATGTACGAGCCATGTAGCGTTTTATGCCATGGAGAACAGTTTGCTATGATTCCAGAAACAGTGCGTTTGTGGTTAGAATTCGCAATACATTATCTTCCGTGATGTAGATGTTTGCGCTTCTAAGAGGCTCTGTGGACATTGTTGTACGACTGTTCGCGTACGTTTCATTGACAGGCTGGATGCAGTGTCATTGTGCGTCTATTCTATAAAAAAATAGGGGCTCAGTTCTCCACTTCCGTCGCGGTACAAGCCCAAGTTTCTGCCATGCACACGCTTCTTTATAATGCTTTGCGTCCCAACTACTCACTATCGCAACCAACTGATAGATAGAAACAATATAATAACTATTATTGAATAACAAGTAAAATTTATTTAGAAATAAACAATAAATAAATAAAATAATAGATCGAGTGGGATGAGAGGATGTCTTTACAATTTATTCCAAGTTCAAATACGTGCGGACACAGGCAATTGCGTCTTGATAAATAAAGCTACAATTCAGGGGGGGGGGGGCCGAGATACATCGAAGAAATAGAGAACTGAAATGGTTTAGCACGTCTGCCACATAAATGCTCATCCAAACAGTCCCCATGTCACACCGCCTCACTGCTAGTAAAATTCAAGATCTTTTCATGCTGCGAAACCAACTCTCCCCACTCGGAACCCGAGACGCACTACCCGACATGGTATAGTGAAGTGAGACGAAGTAATGAGCTTCTGGTACGCAAAAATAGCAGCGTTTGACTCGCTGGTCGCTTGAAGAGGAAGTAAAAATGCTGAAAAAGTTCTAATGAGACTGAGAAAAACTTACATTTGCAGACTGCACAGATTCTAAAAGAGTTACGGACATCAAAGTTACCGAAAAAGAACACTTTGGAAATGAACGACTTGTGGGGGCGACGCTACAGGATTAAGCCGAGCCGATGGTGCCTAGCACCTCAAGCCCGGTTCAGAACGCCTGGCAGAACTCCGGGGCTTCGTGTTAGGCTCGCTCGCTGAATCCCGTGCCGACCGGTTGTGCGCCCACGCGCTCCGCGCGCTCGCGACCTTCGGCGTCATCGTAGCTCTGGCCGACTGGGCTCGCCCTGCGTCACGTCCTGTTGCCGACGACCTTCGACGACAGTGTAGCTCTGACCTACTGGACCTGCTCTACGCCATCTACAGACGCCGACAACATCTCTCGCAAGTGTACCCCGTCCTCGGACTCCAGTGACCGTGCTTCCATCTTTCCTGTCTCTCCTATCCCCTCAGTTTGTTGTTGCTTCTTCTTCCTCTTTTCTACACCTTTACTTCTACCCTTTTTATCCCTCCTCACCCCCATCCCTTGTGAGCCCTGTGGCGGTGTCGCTCACTGAAGCAGACAATAACGGGGCTCACTTTTCTCTTCCTTTCTCTATTTTAAGAACCACTCACGCGCGCGCGCGCCCTCGGCACTCCACCCTTTCACATCGGTCGGCTAATGATCGCCTGTTCGGCCTGCAATAGGACAGCACACTTAGTCAATCAAACAACCACCGCAAGGATGCCACTTTTGCGCACGTGTGTGGGCGCATGTCCTAGCCCCAAAGTGCACAACAAAAATGCAAATTTAAAAAGACAATCCAAGGACATATAGGCAAGAGCAAGCTCAGTAGGCGCACAACTATTTAAACCAAAAGGGGCCTTGAAACCCTTTTTGTGTAACCAGAAAATAATTCACTGAAAAAACTTATTACCTCACAAGTTCAACGATGCAAAACTTCTAAGAATCTGTTCAATACGACCGGAGTTACACAAAAGTTTGTCACTCGCTGCGATCGTATTCGCTCTTCTCTCGTCCCTATGAAAGCGCTGGAAGCTAAGCAGGGAGGATTGAGAGGGCAAAAAAAACGTCCCTCGTGCCTCGTGACCTTGATCACGTTCTTCTTTTCTTTTCTTTGAATACGAAACTTTTTCAGTGCGATCGCACGCGCACGCGTGGAAAAGTGACGGCCTTTCGCGGTGAACTCTGTAGCAACCGAGCACGTCATGTTCAAATTAACAAATGTTTGATAGATGGCCTTACTACGAGTGATTTTTGGGCTTATTCTGTGGTTTCTTGAGAGGAGAAAAAGCTATTTCAGCTTAATTTCATAACTTATTGCGAATTCCAGGCCGTGCGTTATGCTAAAAAATTGTCTCGCGTGTTGTTGGGAGCCTCTACTACCGATCGACAGCATTTTCTGATGATGCTCAAAAAGTGTTGCAGGACCCCTGTAAAGGTACGCGTACTGGGATTTGCGGCCATAAGAAAGACATCCCTGAATGAGGGCTGGTTTACGCTAGTGGCCAGCAGGTCTCGCCATTTAACGTTTTCAGACAGCCATGTGCGGCTGTTTCCTTCGCGCACGTGTGCCGTTCTTTGCCGTTTGAAAAATGGGTCCGAGATTCATTTCTGCACCCCTTTCTGTTTGCCTGAGAATGATGTAGCCAACCAGCGACTGAGGAGCAACATGGCTTAGCCGCGTCGTCTGCTTTTGCCTCTCCTTATCATCTGCTTCTGCCGCGGGACTCTTCGAGCTGCTTGATTCTTGCTCCGCGGTTTTCACGCTATGTCGTATGTGTTGTTCACAGACAATGATCCAGCAGTAAATAGACCATTTTAGCCTCTCTGGTATTTAAAAAACCGCGCAGCAATTAAAAATGACGTCTCCTGGAAGAAAAATAAAGTTTAATATTCAGAAAGAAGTGGAACAACGTGGGAATCAAGCTTGATGAGGGCTAGATTGGGGCCCAAGGAGCCGCAACACTAGAAGACCAGTCCGCCAGCTTGGCCTGTATATGAAAGTTCGGGCTCTTTAATTACTCCTCCCGGGCTTCCAGTGAGGGAGACGGTTGCAAGAGCTCCTTGGGTGGAGGGTTCTTGGGGCAACATCATAATACGTGGTCTTGTCTTGCCTGTGCTAGGCCACAGTTATTACTCTTGTGTAGCTTATCATCTTTAACTATTGCGGCCAGCCTCCTTCGGCTGGGTATACAATGAGTCTGAGCCCTTCGCAGTGTAGTCGCTTAGGCCCGGGTTCATGCTTCATCTGGAGGTGGATAGAACGTTCTTTGTTCCCGGTGTTGGCTGAGCCGGTCTCTGTAGCTGAGCGCCAGGTCATTCGGATTAGGTTCCTGGGACCGCACCACTGCTCGGTTTACGTTCTCCTAGGCTGTCTAATGAGCGGCCTCATTACCCGGGTTTCCACAGTGGCCCGGAACCCAAATGAGCTTGATTTATTGTTGAGGTCGTGCTAATTTTAGCAGTGCCGTTCTATTTGCATACCCTGCAGCATACGCCTTGATAGCCGACATCGAATGTGATATAATAAATTTTGTGCCCTCAATGGTAGTTCTAACAGCAATCGCTGTTTCTTCTGCCTCAGTTGTGGAGCCGGCCTGAATCGTTTCTCTCCGCAATGTGCGTCGATAGCCATCAAGCCGAAAACCTTTGCATGACTGTCAAAGGTGGCTTTACCAGCACTGTGTAATAGAGCAGTAGGTGAGTCGTTGCGCCCGTATCTGTTGATAAAGCGCACTGCTTTCCACTGAACCCTTTCCAGTATAGCGATATTATTCACAGTGTGAGGGAACTGCACAATATTTGCATATTCTAAGACCGGCGGACAAATGTGGCGTGAGCAAGAAGCTTCGTTTCATGTGTGGTGAATGACAGGGCCCGTTTAATAAAAAATAATACGAAGTTTTATATTACGAAGTTTCGTAATAATACCAGCTAAGACGTTCATACCAGCTAAGACGTTCTTCGGAGAGGCTACTGCGACGCACTGGGGTCCACATTCCCACTTTGTAAACGGCCTAATAATGCGCTTTAGTACGTCGCTGGTTGTACCAGTTGGAGTCAATACACTGTTGGCGACGTATTGTGTATCTTGCCCTTTGTCTGTTTCCTCAGCTTTTTCGCAAGAAATAGTCTTGCAAAAATGTGGATAGCTGCTTTGATCGTTTAGTGACATGTCATCCAGTGGAGTGGTGACTGGTCGACCGAATAAAAGTTCGAATAGTGCCATCCGCGTTGTTTCTTGAACGGCTGCATTATATGCTGACAATATGCAGGAAAATATTTCCACAGTTTATGTTTAACTTTTTAACGTCTACATTCAGAGTTCTGTTGAGCCACACTGTTTGGCCATTTGTTTGAGGGTGGTATGCCATAGTCTGTCTGTGGTCTGTATGGGTCATTCGCATCAGACATTTTATTAGGTCTGCAGTAGAAGCTGTTCTATAAACTAATAATGATGGGGGGACCATGCCTGAGCAATGTGTTGTAGGTGAATACTGGGCAACTTCAAGAGCTGGTGCTACATACAGATAGTCAGTCTCAGTGTAACGGGTGAAAAAGTCCATTTATTTCTTTTCTACAGACAATAAAGGAAAAGGCTCTAGGAGATCCATACTGATTTGTTAGAATATGATATCCAGGGGTTCCAGTGGCTGAAAGAGGCCTGCTGGTATTACGAATAGAGTTTTTCGCCTTTGACATTCACGGCCAGTTTTCACCTAGAGCTGTACTGATGTTCACAACTTTGCTCACTATATACATGTAAACGCAAGATAGGAAATTAGCCCGAAAAGGACGGCTGCGCCCGAAAGGAACGTCCCATTGGGCATTTAAACACCAATGGACGTCCACTGTACAACCACTTTCAGATGCCTCGGTCGTCCACTGGTCGTTCGCGAATCGCCAATCGGCATCCAGCGGACATCCGCAGGACTCTAAGGCGCATACTAATTGGCGGTCTATAGGGAGTCCTGTGGGTGTCCAGGGCGGATATGCGGATGTTCAACGAACATTAAGGCCGTTTCATTTTATTATTGTTTTTGTAGTCTAATCTCTACCTAATAAGCATTGAGTAAATCACAGACCATTAGTGCGCACCTAGTCGACAATTCATTTCTATTTATAATTCCTAATTGGTGCAGCTGCTCATATATGATAGAGGAGGATTGGTGCAAACGAAAAAACAAAACAAAAATATGTTTGTCTAGTCTCGTTCCCTTTCATGTGGCAACGAGACAAACACCATTTGTCTTTTATTTGTTCCCGTGTTTGTCTTTGCACTGCACCTCATCTATCTATGTGACCAGCTGCACCAATCAAGCATTGTAAATAAAAATGAATGTCCAACTATGTCTCCAATATTGGTTGGTGGTTTATCAAATGAATATCTGGTGAAGTTCGCACACCACTTTCCTGGAGAACTTACTAACAATTACATTTCTTCACAATTTCACAGTTAATTATATTTTTTTCCCTTTTATTTATTCATACAAAAGCATGTTTCTATGCATTGCAAACTGCTATATTGCAACTGCCATTATTTGAAAAGCGTCAAGACTTATGCCAACACATTTCCCCGAGGCAGCGTGAAGACGCAAACTGTATGTCTCCAAGATGTAACGATTTGGCCGCCAACTTTCTGTCTTCTCATAGCATTCTTAATGTATGTGTCCCATCAGTTACCGTCTTGTACGTATTTGATATGTAACCATCTGGTAAGTCTTCCAACTGCCATAATTTCGCTACCATGTTTATGTATACTCAAGTGCGTGTAGAGTATGTGTCCTATAAGTAGCCTACCTTTATGCAGACCCGAAATGAGGCCAGTTTATAGCCTGTATGGTGCTGCCTAATGGAGGCTGTTATAAGTGGAGTATATATCAACAAGCATGTGAAGCTGCTAAACTATTTATTTATTTTTATATACACTGCAAAGTTTAGAGCCTTTCACAGACAATATTTGAATGGGTAACGTACCTAAGCTGGTGGTTAAAAACAAATAAGATTAACACATCAGCCTTAGAACAACGAAGCTTGAACATATCATTGTACCTGTAAAAGTTTTTTCACTTTTTCTTCATTTTTCTAGGTAATTGAGAGTACATTTATTTCTCAAACACAATTGTTTTACGTAAGAAACTCATCACAACAGTAACTTCTGACCAGTGTCCTCTATTCAAGGCATTCGAAACACTATGAAGAGTATACTTAGATAACATTTTCACACCAAAATTAGCCATCTGTTGTATAATATTATGTATAGTATATCACAGCGACTTGCTGTGCTTTATAGGCTAACGACAAACGTACGCTGCCTTACAAAGTATAAAAGACAGGAAATCATAAAATTAGAACCAACTCATGAAGCAATCAATAATTAACGCAATAAATTAGGAATGTGATGTCATAGTAAATTACAAGTTTGACAAATGCCATCAGTGCATTAGCAGAGATACCTGGTTGGCAACAAACTGCAGTAATTAGCATCTATCATTGAAATCAACACTACCGCTCACAACCAGCAGTAGACTTAAAGTAACCCTTGACTGCTGAACTGAAAGCCGGAGAATCGAACCCCGGCTGTGGTGGCCGCAATTTTCATCGAAAAGATAGGCTTTAGTTAGACATAAGTGCACTTCCCAGGCAGTCGAAATTTCTGAAGTCTTTCACTAAGGCATCCCTGATAATCATATATTGTGGTTTTGAACACGTCAAACCAAGCAATTAGAATTCCTAATAAATATTACACAAAATAAGGCAAGTAAATATTATCATGTATTATTAAAAATGTCACATTCCCCTTTTAATATATGGACATAAGTTACAATATTCCGGAATACCTTCTGTCAGTTAATAACAATGTCAAACATGGTTAAGTATCACTAATGTATCACACATGGTTAGGTATCGGCAAGGCTAGGGGTGATTAAGTATGGCTGTGGGAAATCACTTGATTGCACTTATGGCAATGAATTCTAGAAGACAATAAAAATTGTTACAAAAACATGTTAAAATAAAATGTTTAGCCAATTTTGGTATGAAAATAAAATTATTGATCTACTACTTCCTTATAACAATGCAAAAGGTTCAATTTTAAAAGTGACTAATTGCACATGACACACAAGTCTTGAGGACACCTTACTAAGTAGATTTTAAAAATGTATGCTGTAAACAACTTTGGAAGCAGCGCTGACACATTCAGATATGTGCTTTGTACTTGCATTAAAATTCATCCCTAAGAATAGAAAACCATAATTTTAGATCAGTTATGTCTACAGGGGGACCCTAATTAAGACAATAAGGCTGTCAGCTGCCTTATAAGCTAAGAATAACGAAATTTTTGTGGCTACAATAAGTGGGTATGTTTGCACAGAAAAGTTTGTGGCAGTTGTGCTTCTACACAATCCCACTTTAAACAATTCTTCAAGCATGTCTATGCTTCGATATAACCCACTCTGAAGTTCAATTCTGCTTTTCATCATGACACATGCAAGGCAGTGAGGATCAGCAAACTACTACTCCCCGGTGAACAAGCAGTCACTGCTGGCTATCACCAGCCGGTAGTAAAAGGGTAACCATTATGATGTTTGCCTTTGGCTTCGACCCATGGTCAGATTATACGCGGTCCATCAAAGAGTAGTAGCTGTGTGCTAGTGCTCACTTCTCTGCATGCGTAATGATGCAAGCCGCAACTAAGCTTACTTGCAGGATATCTAAGCACGATATCTAAGCACGTCACTGACGGATTCGTATCTATCAACGAATCCGTCAGTGACGGCATTATCGTCGGATTTCGGTGCTGCTAGCACACAGGATACCTGGTGAGTTTGACTCACTCCGTTACGACAAGCGTCTGTTTTGTGCCCAGTCTGACCACACTTGAAACATTTTACGACCATAGGACTCGTAATGTTAGTTCGACAGTTGCTAGCGCGATGACCCACTCGGTTACACAGAAAACATCGCGGGACACTCTCCGATGCACGCTTTTTTTGTTCGGGTGCGTATTTCTTCGAATCTTCGGGACACTCCTTCTTGACTCTGGCCAAATTTGTGCCACCTTGCGCTTTCAAGAATTGGTCGGCCAATTCAAGCATGCCTTCAAGTGACTCAGCTTTCCTCTTTTTCAAGTACAGCGACTGGCTTGGGTGGCAACTACAGGTTTTCCCGCTCAATTTAATCCAAGCGCCAGCCAAATTAATCTAGGCGCCAGTCAATTTAATCCAGCCGCCACTGAAATTAATCCAGGTGCCATTCATTTTAATCCAAGTGCCACTGAAATTAATCCAACCGCCAGCCGATTTAATCCGGACGCCAGCGAATTTAATCCTGATGACATTCTGACTTCAAAACGACCCAGAATTTTCGGGAATGCGTGGAGTGAATAGCTTTGGAGTGAATTTAACAGGGAAAAACCATGAATGAGTCACTCGTGACACAATGTGACTCGCGCGACATTATCTCGCCTATCACCCGCGTAAGCACTATTCACATCTTCGACATGCATATCAAAGGAAAAGCCGTCCACACAGTAATAACTTGATAATTATTAACCAGGCCAATGATCTCATCACGAGTGACTTAGGTGACGTCCTCACGCATATCACCCACGCACGCACTGTCTTAACCTCCCGTCATGCATATCAAATTAAACGTCTTTGAAAGGGCGGGATCTTGATACCTAAAACTCGGCCAAGTCACCCGATAACCAGTGACTCAGGGGACGTCATCACCCATATCACCCGCACACGTAATTTACTCGTCTACCGACATGCATACCAAACGAAACGTCTTTGAGAGAGCGATAACGTGTTACCTATGACTCGGCCAACTGACTTGATCACTTGTGATTTAGGTGACGTCATCACGCTTATCACCCACGCACGCAATGTCTAACCTGCCATCATGTATACCAAACGAAACGTCTTCGAGAGGCTAATAAATTGAACGCTGTCAATCGGCAGAGTGACGTGATCACTAGTGACTCGTGTGACGTCATCGCGTTTGACACCCACGCACGCAGCGTCTAACCTGAGTTCATACATATCAAATGAAACGTGTTTGAGAGTAATAACTTGAACGCTGTCACAAGGCCCAGTGACGTAATCACTAGTGACTGGCGTGACGTCATCTCGCCTAAGACTCACGCAAGCACTCTATAATGTGCCTTTATGCATATCAAACAAAACGTCTTTGAAAGGGTAATAACTTGAACGCTGTCACAAGGCCCAGTGACGTCATCACTAGTGACTGGCGTGACGTCATCATGCCTGACACCCACGCACGCAGTGTCCAAACCTGTCTTCATGCATATCAAACGAAACGTCTTAGAAAGAGTAATAACTTGAACGCTGTCACAAGGCCCAGTGACGTCATCACTAGAGACTGGCGTGACGTCATCACGCCTATCACACACGCACGCAGTGTCCAAACCTGTCTTCATGCATATCAAACGAAATGTCTTTGAGAGAGTAATCACTTGAACGCTGTCACAAGGCCCAGTGACGTCATCACTAGTGACTGGCGTGACGTCATCACGCCTATCACACACGCACGCGGTGTCCAAACCTGTCTTCATGCATATCAAACGAAATGTTTTTGAGAGAGTAATAACTTGAGCGCTGTCACAAGGCCCAGTGACGTCATCACTAGTGACTGGCGTGACGTCATCATGCCTATCACACACGCACGCGGTGTCCAAACCTGTCTTCATGCATATCAAACGAAATGTTTTTGAGAGAGTAATAACTTGAGCGCTGTCACAAGGCCCAGTGACGTCATCACGCCTGACACTCACGCACGCGGTGTCCTAACCTGTCTTCATGCATATCAAACGAAATGTCTTTGAGAGAGTAATAACTCGAACGCTGTCATAAGGCCCAGTGACGTCATCACTAGTGACTGGCGTGACGTCATCACGCCTATCACACACGCACGCGGTGTCCAAACCTGTCTTCATGCATATCAAACGAAATGTCTTTGAGAGAGTAATCACTTGAACGCTGTCACAAGGCCCAGTGACGTCATCACTAGTGACTGGCGTGACGTCATCACGCCTATCACACACGCACGCGGTGTCCAAACCTGTCTTCATGCATATCAAACGAAATGTTTTTGAGAGAGTAATAACTTGAGCGTTGTCACAAGGCCCAGTGACGTCATCACTAGTGACTGGCGTGACGTCATCATGCCTGACACCCACGCACGCAGTGTCCAAACCTGTCTTCATGCATATCAAACGAAATGTTTTTGAGAGAGTAATAACTTGAGCGCTGTCACAAGGCCCAGTGACGTCATCACGCCTGACACTCACGCACGCGGTGTCCTAACCTGTCTTCATGCATATCAAACGAAATGTCTTTGAGAGAGTAATAACTCGAACGCTGTCATAAGGCCCAGTGACGTCATCACTAGTGACTGGCGTGACGTCATCACGCCTATCACACACGCACGCGGTGTCCAAACCTGTCTTCATGCATATCAAACGAAATGTCTTTGAGAGAGTAATCACTTGAACGCTGTCACAAGGCCCAGTGACGTCATCACTAGTGACTGGCGTGACGTCATCACGCCTATCACACACGCACGCGGTGTCCAAACCTGTCTTCATGCATATCAAACGAAATGTTTTTGAGAGAGTAATAACTTGAGCGTTGTCACAAGGCCCAGTGACGTCATCACTAGTGACTGGCGTGACGTCATCATGCCTGACACCCACGCACGCAGTGTCCAAACCTGTCTTCATGCATATCAAACGAAACGTCTTAGAGAGATTAATAACTTGAGCGCTGTCACAAGGCCCAGTGACGTCATCACTAGTGACTGGCGTGACGTCATCACGCCTGACACCCACGCACGCGGTGTCCTAACCTGTCTTCATGCATATCAAACGAAATGTCTTTGAGAGAGTAATAACTCGAACGCTGTCACAAGGCCCAGTGACGTCATCACTAGTGACTGGCGTGACGTCATCATGCCTGACACCCACACAAGCACTATGTAACCTGCCTTCATGTATATCAAACGAAACGTCTTAGAGAGAGTAATAACTTGAGCGCTGTCACAAGGCCCCGTGACGTCATCACTAGTGACTGGCGTGACGTCATCATGCCTGACACCCACGCACGCAGTGTCCAAACCTGCCTTCATGCGTATCAAACGAAACGTCTGTGAGAGAGTAATAACTTGAACGCTGTCACAAGCCAGTGACGTGATAACAAGTGACTCACGTGACGTCATCGCGCCTATCACACACGCACGTGGTGTCCTAACCTGTTTTCATGCATATCAAAGGAAATGTCTGTGAGAGAGCAATAATGTTATACTTATGACTCGGCCAACCGCCTTGATCACTATTGACTCACGTGACGTCATCACGACTAACAGTCATGCAAGCACTCTCTAACGTGCTTTCATGAATATCAAACGAAACGTCATTGAGAGAACATTAACTTGAAGGCCGTTGCAGGCAGCGTCTGCTAGTAAAAAACTAACTTCTCGCGCTGCACAGCCGTTCACCAGCTAACCGGTATACGTAGGCACCAGATCGCGCGTTTCGAATTCAGTCAAAGGCGTCTTTACATGGCTTTTGTTTGACGTGACGCTTTTTTTGACTCGTGTAGATGCGATGGAAGCAAGAGTACCTTCAAGCAGCAGTGTGGTACAACCCAACAACAGTGTCACATCGCTCGTTGAAGGCAGCGCTTCTCCTTCATTCAATAAATAGAAATAATGAAGTCGAAATGACAATTAAGCATTTTACAAACCATACTCAATTACGCAACATTCAACCCATACCCTCACCTCCCTGCAACACGTTTACTCCAGCTCGTCGTGTGGGTAGATGTACGCGTCTTTTTTGTTGCTTCTCGTGTTTCGTAGAATGCCTTGAAATGCGGGCAGCCAGGCCGCAATACTGTGAACGGACAGGCATCCTACACTAAACAAGCACGCTTATTCCAAGCACACTAACCTTTAAGAAACGGCGTGGCGTAGAATGTAGAAAGGAAGGCACGAGTCAGCCACAGCCTTGAATGGCGCATCAGCAAATGGCCAGTTGCAAATAGCAATAGTATGTATCTCAATTATGGGGACTGCCCTCTATTACAACGCATTTGTTTCACAGGATAACCAGATGAAACAATTGTTGAGCCGAAGGAGTGGTATACAAATCTTTTTGTAGTAAGCTTTGGAGCAGGCAGACCGTGCGTCTTAAGCTTGATTAAGGATATACGGTGGTATGACTATGGCCGAATTATATGCAAACGCCTGTATCGTTTCTTGTGCTCATATCGTGTCATTTTGACGCGTGAGCACAAATTAGAGGGCGAGGAGAGCTTTTATAGTGCTTTTAGAGTGCCTATATATACCTATTTCGGGCGTTGTAGCCTCAATTCGTATAGGTGCCTGTAAATGTTTGTTTTCAACATCGATGCCTAAATAAACGCTATTTAACCTGAAATTTTGCTTTCAAGTACCACTGAGCCCGGTATTCATGTTACCCGGCAAAATATAGGTTTAGGGACACTGTGTGGTGCAAACTACTCTTTATTTCACGAGTTACGTTTAGAACCGTCAAACTCAGAAGGCATTTTAGCCAAGAGGAAGGTAGACTAGCCTCTACACATGTATACCATCCATGTCGCGTCGTCTGCTCAGCCTCTTTCCAGTGTGCGCTCAGATGCGTAGGGAGCAGGAGGTGCCTCTGTGCAGCGGCAGGAAGATGAAGAATGAATGCGAAACTGTGGAGAGTCATCAGGGGAAGTAAGGAAGTAGAGTGCAGATAAAAAAAAGCAATATCTATGTAGTTTTTGTTTTTTGTTTGTCATTTACATGTGGTGCTTCACTGGGTCACCTGAAAATATTTATTTAGGCAGTGGAAAATGTTGCCTGCCCAATGAAAAGGTTTGTGTCACCAGAAATTTTAATTTGATCATTAGAAGCGTCGAAAGCATAATCTCAGGAGGTGAGCTTGAAACCTTCGCCACTAACTCTAAGAAGACTTCGTAAGTCCAATTCCTTCCCCGCTATTGGTATGAAATTCACTCGGAGCTGGAGCATCACACGACGTGCATGAGCACGTCATGCGCGCGTAACCTGCGCGCGTGAAGCTGCTGACCCCGAGCCCAGTAGATAGAAATCGCGCCGGCGTGACACAGCTGCGGTGCCGATATGCCCAGTGGCTTCAGAGCGAGGGAACTACGCTAACACGATACTACATCGACGAGACCAACTTCAACGTATGGTGCTCGCGCAGTTTCGGTAGGGCGAAACGAGGTGCTCCAGCATGCCGTTTGTCAACTAGTGCGAAACGGACGAATGTAAATGTTATAGCCTGCATGTCAGCAAATGGCCTTCTCCACTGGACAATTGCCGACAAGGTCCACTGGGCTGTCTTCAACGACTTTCTTGCAGAAGTGTCGAGTAAAGTTTCACAGCAGGAACCAGGAATACAGGCAGTGTTCCTGTTTAACAACGCACCAGCGCACCGCCGCGCCGAACAGGCTGTCCTCGCGGCAAGTGACCACACAGCCAAGTGGCTACCGCCATACAGCCCTTTCTTCAATCCGATTGAGGAGCTCTTCTCAAAGTTCAAGGCAGGTGTAAAGGGATTCCTAAGCGAGCGGAGGGATGATCTCCTCACGACACCGGAAGGGATCTCCAAGAAAGAACATCGCCGTGCTCTGCTGGTTGAGGCCGCGGGGCGCTCTATGCAACACATCCAGCGTGTGGACTGTGCCGCTTATAATAGGCACAATTACACTTTTGTACAAGCTGCTCTCGACTGCCTTGATATGTAGAACACTGCTCAGCAGCACATCTATGGGTGCGTGTTTATGAAAATTGCTTTGCCTGTATAATAATAAATTTTGTTTCTCACGGACTTGCCCCAGTTCTCTTTCATCACCCATTTCATAACCAATTTGACGAGCCCGACGTTATCAGAACAACAATTTTTTTCTTGAGGTACAGTAGATGTTTTAAACGGGCATCATCTTTGCTTCGGCGTTGCGAAAACATGTCAGGTAGGTCGTAACTATATAGGCCGGCTCTATAGGCACCGAAAAACCGGGATTTAGGCACCAGTAATAGGTGGCCAAAACACTCTTTCAGGCTTCCAAAATTGTGAATATAGGCAGAATAATCTTTGACAAAACTCAAATTTTCCAATAAACAGGTGTGGTATCTGTCTCTACGACATGAAAGCAAGCAAAAATGTTCTAGCTTATAATTGTACAAGCGGGTAATGATTTAGCATAAACATGCGTTTTTCCGCGGGGTTCACAGAATACGGTCTCTCCATTTCTAGTTCAGCATAGTCAGTTAAGAGTGCACCATCGTAGAAATATGCTTCTGGGTCTCTTTCTGTGTGCCATAGCTAAGAAGGGCTATACATGCGCAAATAGTCAGAGTGCCAGGCGCCAGAAGGATTTTTTTTGCGGCGTATTAACTTGGCCTAACCACACAGGCTCAATTTTTCTTCTGTCTGTGAACACTTTAAGGGTCGTTACACAAGCTTAAGAGTTTTGAGAATGCACTTAGTGCTCAAGATCTCATTTACCAAGATTTCCAGTACTACGCGTAGCATAAAGAGGTGATAGGCCAAACTGAACACGGCTTCACCTTCATCTCATGGGCGTGCGCCCCAACATGGTGAAGGTAATAGAATGGTCCTGCCTATGTCAAAGTAGTACGTGACACTGCGAGAACTATTTGAGACAACGTGTGTAATTTGTACAAACTGTTGCCTAAATAGAAGCATGAAAGTTTACAAAAATGTTAGAACACACAGGCGAAATCTATTCGCCTTATTTATTTAATTTCATATCGAGAGAGACGCGAGACTAAGGTGCCTCCAATTTGTTTGCGTTGGTGTTCTCGCAGTTTGCGCATTGTGTCGGGGCCAGCATTCACAACGCTGGGCGTGGTTTTGGTGTATCGTCCCTAGCAGAAGATGCAGCGGTGTGACGCTGTGTATCGGGGTAAGGATACGTTATCCAAGCCAGCCTCTCCAAACGTGCGCGCAGATAGGGATCCATCCCACAAAAACTCACAGTACAATACAAAAGAACATCGAGACGGCAGAACACCGCTTGCACGCACGGGCTGACATGGGCATCTCATGCGAGTGTAGGTTACGCGCGCATGACGTGCTCATGCACGTCGTGTGATGCTCCAGCTCCGAGTGAATTTCATACCAATAGCGGGGAAGGAATTGGACTTACGAAGTCTTCTTAGAGTTAGTGGCGAAGGTTTCAAGCTCACCTCCTGAGATTATGCTTTCGCCGCTTCTAATGATCAAATTAAAATTTCTAGTGACACAAACCTTTTCATTGGGCAGGCAACATTTTCCACTGCCTAAATAAATATTTTCAGGTGACCCAGTGAAGCACCACATGTAAATGACAAACAAAAAACAAAAACTACATAGATATTGCTTTTTTTATCTGCACTCTACTTCTTTACTTCCCCTGATGACTCTCCACAGTTTCGCATTCATTCTTCATCTTTCTGCCGCTGCACAGAGGCACCTCCTGCTCCCTACGCATCTGAGCGCACACTGGAAAGAGGCTGAGCAGACGACGCGACATGGATGGTATACATGTGTAGAGGCTAGTCTACCTCCCTGTTGGCTAAAATGCCTTCTGAGTTTGACAGTTCTAAACGTAACTCGTGAAATAAAGAGTAGTTTGCACCACACAGTGTCCCGAAACCTATATTTTGCCCGGTAACATGAATACCGGGCTCAGTGGTACTTGAAAGCAAAATTTCAGGTTAAATAGCGTTTATATAGGCATCGATTTTGAAAAAAGACATTTACAGGCACCTATACGAATTGAGGCTACAACGCCCGAAAAAGGTATATATAGGCACTATAAAAGCACTATAAAAGCTCTCCTCGCCCTCTAATTTGTGCTCACGTGTCAAAATGACACGATATGAGCACAAGAAACGATACAGGCGTTTGCATATAATTCGGCCATAGTCATACCACTCTATATCCTTAATCAAGCATAAGACGCACGGTCTGCCTGCTCCAAAGCTTGCTACAAAAAGATTTGTCTACCACTCCTTCGGCTCAACAATTATTTCATCTGGTTATCCTGTGAAACAAATCCGTTGTAATAGAGGGCATTCCCCATACTTGAGATACATACTATTGCTATTTGCAACTGGCCATTTGCTGATGCGCCATTCAATGCTGTGGCTGACTCGTGCCTTCCTTTCTACAATCTACGCCACGCCGTTTCTTATAGGTTAGTGTGCTTGGAATAAGCGTGCTTGTTTAGTGTAGGATGCCTGTCCGTTCACAGTATTGCGGCCTGGCTGCCCGCATTTCAAGGCATTCTACGAAACACGAGAAGCAACAAAAAAGACGCGTACATCTACCCACACGACGAGCTGGAGTAAACGTGTTGCAGGGAGGTGAGGGTATGGGTTGAATGTTTCGTAATTGAGTATGGTTTGTAAAATGCTTAATTGTCATTTCGACTTCATTATTTCTATTTATTGAATGAAGGAGAAGCGCTGCCTTGAACGAGCGATGTGACACTGTTGTTGGGTTGTACCACACTGCTGCTTGAAGGTACTCTTGCTTCCATCGCATCTACACGAGTCAAAAAAAGCGTCACGTCAAACAAAAGCCATGTAAAGACGCCTTTGACTGAATTCGAAACGCGCGATCTGGTGCCTACGTATACGGGTTAGCTGGTGAACGGCTGTGCAGCGCGAGAAGTTAGTTTTTTACTAGCAGACGCTGCCTGCAACGGCCTTCAAGTTAATGTTCTCTCAATGACGTTTCGTTTTATATTCATGAAAGCACGTTAGAGAGTGCTTGCATGACTGTTAGTCATGATGACGTCACGTGAGTCAATAGTGATCAAGTCGGTTGGCTGAGTCATAAGTATAACATTAATGCTCTCTCACAGACGTTTCGTTCGATATGCATTAAAACAGGTTAGGACAGCGCGTGCGTGTGTGATAGAGGTGATGACGTCACATGAGTCACTAGTATTCACGTCGCTAGGCCTAGTGAGAGCATTCAAGTTATTACTCTCTCTAAGACGTTTCGTTTGATATACATGAAGGCAGGTTACAGAGTGCTTGCGTGGGTGTCAGGCGTGATGACGTCACGCCAGTCACTAGTGATGACGTCACTGGGCCTTGTGACAGTGCTCAAGTTATTACTCTCTCTAAGACGTTTCGTTTGATATACATGAAGGCAGGTTACAGAGTGCTTGCGTGGGTGTCAGGCATGATGACGTCACGGTAGTCACTAGTGATGACGTCACTGGGCCTTATGACAGCGTTCAAGTTATTACTCTCTCAAAGACATTTCGTTTGATATGCATGAAGACAGGTTAGGACACCGCGTGCGTGGGTGTCAGGCGTGATGACGTCACGCCAGTCACTAGTGATGACGTCCCTGGGCCTTGCGACAGCGTTCGAGTTATTACTCTCTCAAAGACATTTCGTTTGATATGTATGAAGACAGGTTTGGACACTGCGTGTGTGTGTGATAGGCGTGATGACGTCACGCCAGTCACTAGTGATGACGTCACTGGGCCTTGTGACAACGTTCAAGTTATTACTCTCTCTAAGACGTTTCGTTTGATATGCATGAAGACAGGTTTGGACACTGCGTGCGTGTGGGATAGGCCTGATGACGTCACGCCAGTCACTAGTGATGACGTCCCTGGGCCTTGTGACAGCGCTCAAGTTATTACTCTCTCAAAGACATTTCGTTTGATATGCATGAAGACAGGTTTGGACACCGCGTGCGTGTGTGATAGGCGTGATGACGTCACGCCAGTCACTAGTGATGACGTCACTGGGCCTTGTGACAGCGTTCAAGTTATTACTCTCTCAAAGACATTTCGTTTGATATGCATGAAGACAGGTTTGGACACTGCATGCGTGTGTGATAGGCGTGATGACGTCACGCCAGTCACTAGTGATGACGTCACTGGGCCTTGTGACAGCATTCAAGTTATTACTCTCTCTAAGACGTTTCGTTTGATATGCATGAAGACAGGTTTGGACACTGCGTGCGTGGGTGTCAGGCATGATGACGTCACGCCAGTCACTAGTGATGACGTCACTGGGCCTTGTGACAGCGTTCAAGTTATTACCCTTTCAAAGACGTTTTGTTTGATATGCATGAAGGCACATTATAGAGTGCTTGCGTGAGCCTTAGGCGAGATGACGTCACGCCAGTCACTAGTGATGACGTCACTGGGCCTTGTGACAGCGTTCAAGTTATTACTCTCTCAAACACGTTTCATTTGATATGTATGAACTCAGGTTATACGCTGCGTGCGTGGGTGTCAAACGCGATGACGTCACATGAGTCACTAGTGATCACGTCACTCTGCCGATTGACAGCGTTCAATTTATTAGCCTCTCGAAGACGTTTCGTTTGGTATACATGATGGCAGGTTAGACATTGCGTGCGTGGGTGATAGGCGTGATGACGTCACCTAAATCACAAGTGATCAAGTCAGTTGGCCGAGTCATAGGTAACACGTTATCGCTCTCTCAAAGACGTTTCGTTTGGTATGCATGTCGGTAGGCGAGTAAATTACGTGTGCGGGTGATATGGGTGATGACGTCCCCTGAGTCACTGGTTATCGGGTGACTTGGCCGAGTTTTAGGTATCAAGATCCCGCCCTTTTAAAGACGTTTCATTTGATATGCATGACGGGAGGTTAAGACAGTGCGTGCGTGGGTGATATGCGTGAGGACGTCACCTAAGTCACTCGTGATGAGATCATTGGCCTGGTTAATAATTATCAAGTTATTACTGTGTGGACGGCTTTTCCTTTGATATGCATGTCGAAGGTGTGAATACTGCTTACGCGGGTGATAGGCGAGATAATGTCGCGCGAGTCACATTGTGTTACGAGTGACTCATTCATGGTTTTTCCCTGTTAAATTCACTCCAAAGCTATTCACTCCACGCATTCCCGAAAATTCTGGGTCGTTTTGAAGTCACAATGTCATCACGATTAAATTCGCTGGCGTCCGGATTAAATCGGCTGGCGATTGGATTAATTTCAGTGGCACTTGGATTAAAATGAATGGCACCTGGATTAATTTCAGTGGCGGCTGGATTAAATTGACTGGCGCCTAGATTAATTTGGCTGGCGCTTGGATTAAATTGAGCGGGAAAACCTGTAGTAAGAAAATGCTCTCTATTAGTGAGCTCTCCAAGCTCATCGTACTCCTGCGCTGTCCCTGAAAGTTCAATCCTTCTGTCGAAATAATGGCAAAGTCGGGCGGCGTACTGCGTAGCCGTCTCACCATCAGCTGTCTTTCCTGTCTGAAATCTGTCCCGGAAACCTTCCATCCAAATATAAATCACTTCAGTAAAGCAGCTTTCACCTTTGCATGGTTGGCTGCATCGGTCGGCGTCAGCCTGCCATACACACTGAGCGTTTCGCCACTCAAGCAGGTACTCAAAGCCGTCGCCTATTAATGTTCCGGCCAATTCTGGCTCCTCGCAATTATCTCAAATCTGTGAAGGTACGCGTCGAGGTCGTCCTTCCTTTCATCAAACGCTACGAGCAGCTTGCTTGGGTTCAAGCGCAAGCCATGGTCCTCCCGTTCGCTGCTTTCAACTCTAGCTTGGACCGGAGTTTCACTTCGCTGTTGCAAACGGAGCCGCTCGAGTTCCATCTCGCGCTGCCGCTGCCGTTCCCTTTCAGCCATTTCCGCTTCTCTTTCTTCTTTCGCCTTCTCAGCTGCCAGTCTTTCTCTCTCCAACTCAGCTTCTTTTTCCGCTTTGGCTCTTTCGACCGCCAACCTTTCTTTTTCCAGCTCAGCTGCCTTTTCTGCTTTGGCCCTCTTCTTTTATTCTTTTTCCTTCTGGGTGACCCACTTCCGAAGTTAGGCGCCAGAAAGACCCATCTTCTCACCAAGAGCGACTAACTTTTCGAGATCCATTGTGTCTCACAAATAAAACCTTGGCGCGTGCAAAAAATATCTGCCTAAATCAGTCTATCGGAACACTCTCCTGCACTCGTTAACGAGAACACTGCGAAACACACAAAATCGTTCCGATAGCAGTATCAACAACTCGAGGCTCTTTCTGACTACTTTGAACACACTGTGCACCAAAAGGTCCTGTCGCGGACGCCAGATAAATTGTCACAGGTCCCGTTAATTAGGGAGGCAAGCGCCTTGCTAATTCTAAGGGCCGAAGTATCGGCCCCCCGAACCGCACCACGAAAGCGTGGACAATTTAGAAGTGGTCCTTTTCTGCGCGCCAGTGGACGCCGGTTGTGGCCCAAAGAACAAGTCAGAGCCGAGGGCTGATAAACAAAACAAAATTATATTCTCAGTTATGGCAGATCAAAACGATACACAAGTATGCACGCTTGACAATAGTTAAATACAATGTGTCACCAATAAACAATGTGCTACACAGTACAATCAGCCACTCTCGAAACAACGGACACAGGGTACAACACGCACTACAATGCAGTCGCATGCATCCAACAACCAAGACAATTAAAGACTAAAGAGTTAGAAAATTTATTCAGTCCAAAGTTCTTGGAACGAAAATCTGGATGATACTCTTCCGAGAATCACTCACTCAAAGTCCAGCGTTGTTGTCGTTCCGCTGCCCCTGAACTTTCTCTTCTAGGCAACCTCGCGTCTTCAATTGGCCGCTCTCCAAGCTCCAAACTTCTTCGCCGGAAACACGTCGGCTTCACACACGTAGCTGTTGCCACGCGTCTTCGCTCGATAGCGGTAGACACACACTTTTGCCTGTAGCTCGAGTCTTCACCCCTCAGGTGGAAATGCTCTTCTTCTCCTCCTTTGTCACTGAAGACAAAAGGCCTCACCGACAAGGCGGAATACCCTACGCACTCTGGCGCATACTTTCTTCTTCTCCTGCTTTGTCACTAAGGACAAAACCTTCACTGAGAGACGCGGCGGAATACCCCACGCACACTGGCGCTAACTTCCTTCTTCTCCTGATGTCCCATCTCTGCTGCCCGGTTAAATACCTTCCGCACGAGATTCCAGAAAAGTCTCATCATTTCGTTGGCGCGATACGCAGCGAAGGCTGGAGAAAGCGCGAGACGGTACGAGGGCCGTCTTCGACGGATGACGCAACCCTGCATCACCACGCCCCTTTCCATCGAGAACGTTCTGGGGCTTGCTCGGCCGCCGATGGGAGGAGGTTCAATGGTGAACCTACGCTTCCGAGGGAGAGGGACGCGTGCCCGGGAAGTCTTTGGATGCTTGTTTTCTTTTTTTTATCGTCGACCTCGAGGCATCTCTACGGCGCCTTGTCGCGAGAATTTGACGGCGCGCCCTTTTTGAGCACTAGTTTTGTGACACCTTATGAAATAATATGCAATTTACACATCACAGATGTGTCAAAACCATGCTGATAGCACTCGTACTTAGTGCGTTGACACGCAAATTTAATAATAGCACATCACGCACATGATGGTAAGCAATTTCATCAATTATCCATAGCAGGTAACATATAAAATAAATAATGAATTTGATTTGAAAGGCAACTAATGTAGCCTTCTTCAAGCTGCTCACATAGTGGAAACATAGTGGAAACAAGCAGAGTGAAATCTGTGGTGAACGATTATATTTATAATGTCAGATATTATTGTCACTAAATTACCATTGTTTGCTGCTAAACTATGACCATTACTTTAAATGATTCTCTTTGGCTAAAAATGCAGTACGCCTCACGTAAGTAAGCACCACAGGCTGTCTAATGAAAAAAAACGTGGAAATACACTTACCAAGGTTTCAACCTTAAGGTTGGGCGAGACGCATACAATATTCATCAAACGAAAACAAAATAAAGAAATCCAAACGTAGTGGAAGCAAGCAGAATTAAATCTGTGGTGCTCGAACACTTGGACTAATGACCGAATTTGTGTTCGCACAGTAAGGTATGGTGATTCGGCCGCATTTACCCATGAAATATTCATTCGAAAATGCAGTTCACGTTTAGCACATAGCTTTAAATGCACGGGTTGTGACTGCATAAGGTATTCTATGCTGCACGTGTATACCGCAAGTTCGAATTTTTCTAAACGAGCTGCATGAACACCTAAGCGTAAGGCAACCATTGCGAGCCCTACCTAAGACGATGCAACACGCTGCACACGAACACGCATCAACTGAAGTATATCACGGTAGTTTATAAAGACGTGTGACGGCGCGGATGCGCACACCGGCATACATTCGGTCATTCGCAAGGAAAAAAAACTTCTCTGATAGTAGTCATAACGGATAACAATACTGTAGCTGTTTAAAATAAAACTTACAGCGTATCAAACTGCCGTAGCCACGTTCACTTCAATAGCGCACAATAAACATGGCGTGCTTACGCGCCCTAGCCATGCTGAACGCCTAGAGCTAACAAACGCCCCAGAATTATTACACAAAAATAGTGGTCACCCGCGAGCCAACACCACTGCCGACAAAGGCGGGCGCCATCCCAACTCAGCTCAAATCCACCGCCAAATTCCCGCTGCGTGTGCATGCACTCCCTGCTTCCCACTCCATACAAAAGAAAAACTCGTCCATGCTTAAGTTCGCACAACCTTGCATTTACCCTGATTAAATACTACAGAGAACGAGCTCGCCACGAACACAAAAACTCGCTTATCATGCATATGGTACGAAATCACCACGTGTATGGTGAACGCTTACTACAGTTAGTAGGAGCTAAAGTGTGGAATAACATACAACTTCAGATTAAAGATGCTAGGGTTTTCTCGAGCGCACTCTAAAAATATTTGCTACATGTAGATCAATAGCAATGACCATGCACTAAGCCTTACACATAGTTTGATGTTTTGTCTATACTTGATTATTTCATTATTTATGAACAAAGTGCAACAATGGGTACCTTCTTGTATTTTTGTTCGTTTGTTGAAAAATCAACGTTTTTTTATGTTTTGATTTTTTTCTTATATACAAATTGTATTCTGCTCGTATACTTTCTCCCGTTAGACCCTTTACTAGCCTATGGCTATGGGTCTAATCAGTGTTGTGCATTTCTTGAAATGTGGTCATAACAACCTCAATGAAATGTAAAAAAATGTAAAACCTGTAAAAAAATACGTGTCGAACGCAGTGGTAACAGAGCACCGACAGCAGCAATGTGGTACATACCTGGCGAGTGCTCCACGATACGAAGCCACACGTCCGCGCTTGACTGTAGCGCATATTCGTAATTAGCAGCACTTGCAGAACACAAAACACGAACACATACCTCAAGCGCACTTCACACACGAGAACAATCGACTCAATTACAAGCCTTCAAGAGGCGGTCAGGTGGTAGTCGGTCGAGCAGCAAATAACATGTCCAAACAAGTAGAGTGGTTACAGCCACGCAGACGCACACCGCATTTGCGCATCCTAATTTTTTAATGCTGACAAAAAGAACTTTGTTATAACATTGAAATATGTAAAATATATCTATATATAAACTCCATAAAAACGTGAAGCGTATATTTGATTTTTTAAAAAAGAAAGAAACGTGGAACATTAAACACGCGAAATTTGAAACTTCTATTCAAGGTACATATTAAGCGCAATTCGGAAGAAACAAATGAACAACAGCGGTAATAACCACCACAAACGATTCATATATTGTAAAATAAAAATATAGAATTGTTGATATACACGCGAAATATATTGCGACTGATATGGCTTTATATCCAAGAGATACCAAATAGAAAGTAAACGATGCGGGACACAATATATATATATATATATAATCCTGATGAAGGCCAGACTCATAAAACCACGTTGTGACCGCTCACGGAGGATCTACTGGACTATATATATATAAATATATATATATATATATATATATATATATATATATATATATATATATATATATATATATATATATATATATATACTTACAATACGTCCTGCTCGTTATGTCCCGGGGTGTCGACAGGAGAAAGCCAAACGGATGTAAAAATTTCATCTAACACATTAGTATCCTTCGGATATCCCATGGACATCTGCTTAGGACGTGGACGTTCGGACGTTATCCGGATGTCCGAGGGGGTTTTAATGCCCGTTGGGTCTGACCTCTTGTTTCTGAGCGCGTGGCACCTCCTTCACTGTTGAAACGGCAAGCTATATATATATATATATATATATATATATATATATAGGTCACCCACCACTGGTGGAGCCAATCTTGGGGTAGATAGCATGTTTTCAGTGTTACCAGTGAGATGGCGCAATGAGCACACTCGGCACCCAGCTTGTCGCGATTCACCGACTCACGGCCATCTAACACGCGCATTTTGTCATTGAGAGGGGACGCCAGTAGGTATTTGTGTTTGCGCGCTTATCCTTTGGTGGGGACAATGATGCCACTTCGGCTTTCACCGGAACAATTGCGTTGTAGTTGCCGCGTCCACAGAGGTCACTTCGCTCGCAGCACAAGCCCGGCTAGCGAAAAGAGCATGCTTTTCATACAAAGCGTAATAACAACTGAGACACTTGTTATTCTTCTCTCATCTCTACCTGTGGTTACGTTTCGTGCACCATTTTTGTTTGACAGCGCGGAAAGTGTCAAGTTGTAAACGTTGTTAGTTCGCTCCTGTCCTGTTTGTGTTGGTTTCGTGCATTGTTTGAGTGTGAGCAGCCCAATGGACGTTTTGATCTGCTCGCCAATCTGAGCGTTACTGTCCAAATGGTTGCTATCACTATTTTTCCTTCGACTTTTCGACAAAACTGTCACTGTAACGACTGAGCTACCACAGCGGCTATTCTCCCAGCCACTTTATTGGGTATATGATTGAATTTAAACGTTAGCTGCCAGTTCGGAATAAGTTCACGTGCTACTTGACGCCAAACAGGCTCATAAAGAGTGTGCCACGCTGGCCGCCATGGCTACTGGTGGCGCTGACTAACACTCCCACGTTTGAATTCACACACATATAAATACCCTGTAAAGTGGCTGGGGCAATGGCCGCCATGGTAGTTCGGGAGTAGAGCATCGAACACGTTATTCGAAGGTCGCTGATTTGGTTCCTGCCCACGGTAAGCTATTTCAACCCACTTTGTTTCTTCACTTTTAAAAGAAAAACAAAGGGCTCACAATTCGGGCTAAAAAATTCTCCTATACTTTCTTTGGCATCGCAATAGTATTGTGTCAAAACAAAGAAAAACGAGTCCTTAAGTATATATATATATTTTTCCTCTAAATATATATATATATATATATATATAAATATATATATATATATATATATAATATATATATATATACTATATATATACATTTATATATATATATAGATATATATCTATTGTCGCGGTACAGCGCGAACCAAAGGCAGATAAACGTTGACACAGCGACTCTCAGCAGCCGAACAGCAAGATCACCTTCTTTTTCTTCAATCAGCCAGAGCTCCAATACCTGGTGCCCGCCAAATCCCCTTATCGTCGTTTTGGTCCACCAGTACACACGCGTCATTTGCCCCCCCTCCTAATGAGCATCGCCCCGATGCTAAACCAGTAGTGCAGTTTTTTTGTCTGCTCTTTAAGAAGTGTCTTGCGCAGTCACTACCTTTCATAAGGCTTCATGCGCGCAACGTGAACTAGTTCTGGACGGTGCTGGCGAAGCCTCGTACTATATGAACTGTCGGGGACGACCTCGTAAGTAACATCACTCAGTCGTCGCGGTACTAGATATGGCCCAAAGTATCTCCTTAGGAGCTTTTGAGAGAGTCCTCATTTCCGCATGGGCGTCCAAACCCATACTCTGTCGCCGGTCTGGTAAACGACTGCTCTGCGGCGAGAATTGTAGCGGCTCGCATCGTACTCTTGTTGTTGCTGGATTCGCAGGCGTGCTAGTTGCCTTGCTTCTTCCGCTCGTTCTGTAAACATCTCGGCGTCCGGTTCGATGTCGTCGCATTCGTGCGCTAGCATCGCATCTAACATGATTCGTACTTCCCTTCCGTGAATTAGGCTGAACGGGGTCATCTGGGTTGTTTCTTGCTTGGCAGTGTTGTACGCAAACGTGATATATGGCAAGAAATCATCCCAATTTTTGTGTTCGACGTCTACGTACATTGAAAGCATGTCTTCAATTGTTTTGTTCAGACGCGCTGTAAGCACGTTCGTTTGCGGGTGGTAGGCGGTGGTCTTACGATGGGTTTTTCCACTCAGCATGAGGACTTTTTCCAAAAGAGCTGCCGTGAATGTGGTTCCTCTGTTTGTGATTACGACGATTGGTGCATCATGCCGCAGGACAACGTTCTCGATGAAAAATTGTGCCACCTCCGCTGCTGTACCTCTCTGAACAGCCTTTGTTTCAGCATAACGGGTAAGGTAATCAGTCGCGACAATAACCCAGCGGTTCCCAGCTGCAGAAGTAGGAAGTGGGCCCAAAATATTCAAGCCAATCTGGTCGAATGGTGTTCTTGGGACCTGCACGGGCTGCAGGAGGCCAGCTGGTTTAGTCGGCGGTGACATCCGTCGCTGGCAGTCGAGGCAAGTACGAACATGGTGTTTTACGGCTATGGTCAGTCTTGGCCAGAAGTAGCACTGCCGTACTCTGGCCAACGTTCTTGTGTAACCTAAGTGGCCTGAAGTCACCTCGTTGTGGCATGCTTCGAGTACTTCGGAGCGAAGGGCTGCTGGGATGACGCGCAAATACGCAGATCCTGTCGAAGAGAAGTTTCTTTTGTATAGTACTCCGCTCCGTAAGCAAAATGATAACAGTGCTCTTACGAAAACAGTTGGTGCCTTCTGAGATCTTACCTCCAGGTAATTAATTAGGGCAAGTAACTGTGGGTCGCCACGTTGCTGCTGTGCAATAGTGGTTGAGTCAAGCACACCGAGAAATGCTGTTTCCTCCTCAACGGATAGAGTTGCCGATTCAATGGGTGAGCGGGATAGATAGTCGGCATCCATGTAGCGCTTTCCTGACTTGTGTACGACAGTCATGTCGTACTCCTGCAACCTAAGACTCCAACGCGCTAATCTCCCGGTAGGATCTTTAATATTTGTCAACCAACACAGTGAGTGGTGGTCGCTGATGACTTTGAAAGGGTGGCCGTATAAATACGGGCGAAATTTTGTGACCGCCCGTACCATGGCGAGACATTCCTTCTCAGTCGTGGAGTACTTAGTCTCGGCGCGTGTTAGTGTTCGGCTTGCATAGGCGATTACTCTTTCTGTGCCCTCTTGCAGCTGCACAAGCACAGCTCCCAAACCAATATTGCTGGCATCATTGTGTAGCATCGTTGGGGCTTTCTCATCAAAATGGGCAAGCACTGGAGGCGTCTGTAGTCGCTGGCGGAGGTTCTTAAAAGCAGCTTCCTATTCGTTGCTCCATTGGAAAGCAACGTCTTCTCTCGTGAGGCGGGTCAACGGCGATGCGATGCATGCGAAGTCCGCGATGAATCGCCTATAATACGCACATAGTCCGAGGAATTGTCTGACAGCCTTCTTATCAGTCGGCACCGGGAACTGTGCAACAGCTGCGATCTTTTCAGGATCAGGACGAACGCCTGCGTGACTGACAACGTGGCCAAGAAATTGCAGCTCTTCATAGCAAAAGTGGCACTTTTCAGGCTTCAACGTCAAGCCCGCAGACCGTATGGCTTGTAAAACTGCCTCAAGTCTCTTAAGGTGCTGGTCAGATGTTGCGGCGAAAACTACGACATCATCAAGGTAGACCAAGCAGGTTTTCCACTTCAACTCAGAAAGTACGGTATTCATAAGTCTTTGAAAGGTAGCAGGCGCTGAACATAAACCAAAGGGCAAGACTTTAAATTCATATAAGCCATCTGGTGTCACAAAAGCAGTCTTCTCGCGGTTTCTTGGGTCTACCTCGATTTGCCAATACCCACTCCTTAAGTCCATCGATGAAAAGTAACGAGCATGTCAAAGTCTGTCGAGAGAGACATCTGTACGAGGAAGTGGGTACATATCTCTCTTTGTCACCTGATTAAGTTTTTGGTAATCTACACAGAAGCGCAGGCTGCCATCTTTTTTTTAACGAGGACTACAGCTGACGCCCAGGGGCTTTTTGAGGGCTGAATGACGTCATCTTCTAGCATTTTGTCGACTTGCTCTTGTATCACTTCGCGTTCCTTTGCAGCCACGCGATAGGGGTTTTGGTGAATTGGTCTCGCCATGTCCTCGGTAATTATCCGATGCTTGGTTAGAGGCGTGCGGCCAACTTTTGATGTTGTCGAAAAGCAGTCTTTGAATTCGGCCAGTAGCTTAAGAAGCCTCTTTTGCCCGTTCTTAGGCAAAGTAGTGCTAACGTCAAGAACTGGTGTCGAATCAAAATTTGGCGCCTCATCCACTACTGCCAAGCAGCCTTCTGCGTTTGTGATATCGTCGAAGTAAGCGACGGCCATGCCTTTTGAAAGGTGCCGGCGCTCATGACAAAAATTTGTCAGAAGCAAATTCATGCGTCCAGCGGCGACACTGACGATACCTCTTGCGACGGAAATGCCGTGTGTGAAGAGGAGCGAAGATATTCGGTCTGCTACTCTTTCGCCGTCAAACTGGACAGAGGCTGCCACAGAAACAAGCGTGCATGACCTAGGAGGGGAACCACATCGTCATCAGTTAGACGCAATTGGTTTGGTCGCGCCTGTGTACAATAAGGTGCGCCCGGACTGTTGCGGAACGTAATCAAACTGTCTGGGATATTGTTGACGGCGCCGTACTCTCGTAAGAAGTCCATACCAATAATTAGATCCTTGCAGCATGCGGCGAGAACGACGAACGACGCAACGAAAGAAGAACCTCCTAGGTCAATTCTCGCTGTGAATCTTCCAGAGGGCATCGATAACTAACCACCTGCAGTCCTTATTTGAGGGCCTGTCCACGGTGTCTTCACTTTCTTGAGGCGGATGGCGAGGTCCTGACAGATGATAGAAAAGTCGGCACTGGTGTCGACTAAGGCTGTTACTTTCTGGCCGTCAAGAAAAACACTCAGGTCAGCGGTCACAATGTCGTCGCTCTCACGTCTTGTCGGATTTACAGCGTCGTGTAATGGGGGCATTTCGTCGTCATCTTCATGGCCTGCAACCTTACCCCCGGAGGTCACTGCCCTCAGTTTCCCCGTCGCGGGCTGGGTGACCTTCTTGCGTTAAGGTCCGCGGAGGTACGTCGGTGTGACGAAGATGAATGAGCGGGAGAAGGAGAGCGGGATTGACGTCCCAAACCTGGCTGGCGGGTAGGTATTGCCTCCTCGTCAGAAATACGGTATTCGTAAACGTGAGGACGGGCTCCATAGAAAGATGCGTCCTCCCAGCGTGGTATGTATTCTTCGTTCACACGTCGATTGTCAGATCATGTTCGAAGAGGGCGGAACAAATCACTGCGGTGCCAGCAATGACGGGCAATATGACCTGCACCTCCGCAGTTAAAGCATAGTGGACGTCGATCGATTGTGCGCCATGCGTCTGTTCTTCGGAGCGGTGGACGTCTAAGCCTCCCTTCTTGCGACGATGTCCATGGTGCTGCTGTGGACGCCTGGTTGTACGTCGGTTGGCTTGGCGGTCGGCTCAGGGTCTGCTCTTGCCGCGGTGACCAAGGGGCCGTCGGCACTGGGTGATATGGCGGCGATGTACCAGATGGTGAACGTCGCAGAGTATCGGCATAGCTCATGGGACGGTGCTCGTCACCAGGACCAGCGGTAGAAAATGCGTGGCGGATTTCGTCGCGTACCAGTTCAGCGACGGAAGCAACGGGGGTTTGAGCCACTGGATTCCGGAACTTTTGCAGTTCTTCGCGAACTATCTCCCTAATGAGGTCTTGCAGGAGCTTTGATCCTCAGGTGTGGCGAAAGCATTGATTGGGGCGCTGCTAGACATTCGATGATACTGCCTGCATCGTTGATGGAGCGCCCGCTCGATAGCCGTAGCCTCCTTGATGAAGTCAACTACGGTACTTGGAGGGTGGCGCAGTAGCCCTGCGAAAAGTTGCTCCTTAACGCCGCGCATGACGTAGCTCAACTTCCTATCTTCACTCATGTTCAGGTCAGCTCAACGAAAAAGACGAGTCATATCTTCAGCAGACATAGTAACGCTTTCATTGGGTTTTTGAACCCGTAGCTCCAACAGCTGCTGCGCACGGTCGCGTCGATTGACATTGGTGAACGTATCGACAAGATGTTGTCGGAAGTCGCCCCAAGCTAACAGACTGGCTTCTCTGTTCTCATACCAAATTTTCGCACCGCCGTCAAGGTAGAAATAGGCGCGTGAGAGCTTTTCTTGTTCAGGCCACAGATTAATCTTGACGACACGCTCGTAGTGCTCAAGCCAGTCGTCCACGTCTTCATGGGTGCCGCCACTAAAGTGATAGGGAACCAGTGGTTGAAAGATGGTTACCTGTGAAGGCTGTGTTGGCGGGGGGCCTTGGGGCGCTGGTTGCGGACTGGCGTTCGCCATTTGGAGGGGTAATCGGCACTTGCGAGGTTCCATGGAAGGCGTGAACTCTGGAGCGAGGCCTATCAGCCGCCGACTGGTAAGGTTGTAGGCTGTCAAGACGAAGAAAAAAAGCCCCCAATACTCCCACCTCAGGACGCTGTAAAGCCGACAAGACGTAATACCGACGAAACTGTGACCCCAGGCCTTACCGTTCTTGTGGATGGACAGCAAGTCAAAGCTTTAGTCGACACCGGGGCTGACTTCTCTATTATCAGTGATGATCTTGCCGTACGCCTCAAGAAAGTAAAGACAGCGTGGACGGGACCTCATTTTAGGACGGCAGGCGGCCAATTACTGATGCCTGTCGGAATGTGCACAGCAAAGCTCGACTTCGGTGGCTCTACTTTTGTGGCGACGTTCGTCGTCCTCGCTTCATGCTGTAAAGGCCTGATTATCGGAATGGATTTCTTGAGAGAACGTGGCACCGTCATCAACGTCTCTGACAGTGTCATTACATTTCGCAACAACAGCCCTACTTTAGTCGATTGTTCAGGGCCTTTGCGTCTGACAGATGACGTAGTGGCCGTCCCGCCACGATCATGTACACTTGTTTCGGTGGCAGGGGAAGAGCCGTTTGACGGCGACGGTATTGCTCACCAAATGAGCTCGCTGATATTTAGCCACGATATTTCAGTTGCTCAAGGTCTAGTCACTGTCACTGCGGGACGCACAAACTTGCTGCTCACTAAATTCAGTACTGAGCGCCGACATCTTCCGAAGGGTACAGCCGTCGCTTACTTTGCCAATACTGCAGAAATTCAAGGCAGTTTATCGTCCCTAGACAAAGCACCTCAAGAAGAACCAGTACCTAATCTTGACGTTGGTACTACGTTGTCATGGGACGAACGAACGAGACTTCTTGAGCTGCTAGCTGAATTCCAGGACTGCTTTTCATCAACATCATGGGTCGATCGAACGCCGCTGTAAGGAAAGGACACAAAAGTGCTGTGTTTTGGTACGATTTGTGGCTAAAAGGACTTAAAAGCGCCGAGGAACGTCAAACCAAAACTGAAGAAGACGAGCGGAGGGCAGGTGGCACGAAGGCGATAACAAGAAATGAAAAACAAGAGGAGAAGAAGAAGGAACGTGGGAAAGCGAGCTCGAGCGGGGAGGCCACGAAGGCAGACGAAGCAGTGCGCCGCTCGAGAGGACGAGTTCCTGAGAGCGTTCCTGAGCCGGACGTGGGACCCGTACGTGTCGGCCAGGTCGAGCTCCGGCGTGTTCGCTCGGGGTCGAGTCCGCCGGCCGGTACAAGGTGCAAGGACGGGGACTGCTGAACGGCTCCTGCCTGGGTGCAGTGGCCGGGAGCAGGTTCGTGGCGAGGCCTACCGGGCGTGGTCCTCGTGAGCCGGGGCCTGACCCTGGGCCTCAGGAGTTGCGACCCTGACTGCTGGGTTGGCCGCGACGTCTGACTAAACGGCGCTGCACACGGTAGCGCATCCGTGTGCCGTCAGCCGTTCCAGCCGCTCCAGCCGTGCCACCTTTGCCCTCGCGCACGTCGACGATCGCATCATGTCGGGACGACGGGGACCCAAACTGTGAGGCAGCGTTTTTCTCTTGCGAACTGAGAACTCTACGCGCTGGACTCGGAGTAAGCGTAGCCGCGAGCTCTCTCGTACATGTTGCGTGACGCGTGGCGTGTAGGGTTGGACATATAGTTTTATTTTCACCTGCCACTTCGTTCTCTAGTGTATAATATAACGCTTCTTTTGTTCGCATCCATTGTTGATGTTAATCCTTTTTCGTCCGCTATCAACAAACACAGTGACGAACGTCCTTAACCATCACAATTTCTGGCGTCCGTGAGACAGGACTAAGCTCTCGCCTCACATCTGAGAGCCTCACGTTGTTTGTGTGTGGCGGACAAGGATGGACGACAAGAGAAAGCTAGTTGAGCTAGGGAAGGAGATGGGGCTGAGTGGTGAGGCTCTGCTGGCATGGGTGAGCACGGAGGAAAAAGAAATGAGGGACCAGAGAGCGAAAGATCGAGAGGAGGCACGGCTAGCAGCACAGGTGGAGCATGAGCGTAAAATAGCTCGCATGGAGGCTGAAAGGCTCCTGCTCGAGGAGCGACGTCGTGTCGCAGAAGCGCAGCGGCCGAGCACGAGTTCTGCGGACGATAGTGGACGATAGTATGGGTGGTGGTCAGAGTTTTTGCAGCCCACACAAAATGATTCCGCCCTACAATGAGAGTAGGGACGAACTGGATGCGTACATCCAGAGATTTGAGAGGGTTGCCATGAGCCAAGGCTGGCCAACCGACAAGTGGGCCCTGTCACTGAGCTTGTGTCTAACGGGAGAAGCCTTGACCGTGGTAGGACGGATGTCTGCTGAAGACTCTACGGACTACGCAAAGCTCAAGCAGACGCTCCTCCAGCGGTTCCGTTATACAGAGGAGGGATACCGCACAAAGTTTAGGGATGCCCGGCCCGAGAATACTGAGACAGGTCGACAGTTCGCGGGACGTCTCTGTGGATACTTCGACCATTGGCAGGAGCTGGCGAAGACTCCCAAAACATATGATGCACTGCGAGACAAGATGGTGTCCGAGCAATTCCTCAGGCGGTGCGACGAGAAGTTGGCTGTCTTCCTGAAGGAGCGAGGATGTCATAACCTGGACACGTTGGCAACGACGGCTGATCAATATTTGGAAGCTCAGGGAATTGTGAATCTCGCTAGAGGAAAAGACGAAAAAGGGAAACCGATGGCTACAGCTAAAGTTGACACTGTCAGCGAAAGCAAAGGAAAACCGCTTTGTTTTCTGTGCAACAAGCCGGGTCATCGAGCTTCCGATTGCTGGAAAAAGTCTCGAGCGCCCAAGTCGACGTCGTGCTGGATCTGTAAGAAGTCGGGGCACAGATCCGATAGTTTTCCCTCAAACTTGGGAAAACGTAGAGAGGCATCATGTTCCGTCTTGGGATACCAGAAAGCGCAGCATGAGAAATCAATGGAAGATGCGCCTGACAATCAGGATGAGAAACATTGTCATGACATGTGTGATAGGACACAAAGCAACGCAACTTGCGACAACGGGTCAAAACAAATGCCAACTGTAAAGGGCTATCTCGAAGGGAAGCGGGTTACCGTATTGCGGGATACCGGTTGCAATACAGTAGTGGTGAAACGATCGCTAGTTCCTGACTGCAACTTGACTGGCAACACCCGTACCGTTCGCTTATTGGACCGATCTGCAAAAGTCTTACCAGAAGCAGAGGTGTACATAGATTCTCCGTTTTTCAGAGGTCAGGTGCTTGCTGTTTGTATGGAGAATCCATTGTATGAAGTCGTGCTTGGCAACATTGCGGGTGTACTGTCAGCTGCCCGACCAGCCCCGAAGCAGCCAGCAGGACGTTTAAAACTAGCACAGATTCACCGTGATCCAGTATGCACTGAAGAAGAACCTGAAGATGCAACCTCATCAGATAGAAGATGACAAGATGACATGTCGGCAGCTGCAGGAAAAGAAAGGAAAAAGCCCAGTGAACTGATTGTTCCTCGGATCCAACCCCTGGATATCAGCCGGGAAGCGCTAAAGAATTTACAGCACGCAGATCTCACGCTGGAAACCTGCTTCACCGCATTGGGAAAGATCATATCTAAGAAGCCAGCAGTCACTGAGTTTGTGCTGGTACGCGACATTCTTTTCCGGCGCCACCGCACGGCAGAAAGGCGAGACTTGGAGCAACTTGTGGTACCCAAGGATCTTCGGAACACCGTAATGAAGATGGCTCATGAAGGCCTTCTGTCTGGTCACCAAGGGCAAAGAAGGACAACAGACCGTGTCCTTACAGAGTTTTATTGGCAGGGTGTACGGGCTGATGTGATACGGTTCGTGAAGTCGTGCGACGTATGTCAGAGGACCGTGCCTAAACACCTCGTCGGACGAGTTCCATTGGGAAATATGCCTATCACAGACACACCTTTTCAGCGGGTTGCCATCGATATTATTGGCCCGCTGTCACCAACGTCATCCAAGGGCAACAAGTATGTCTTAACGATGGTAGACTTCGCTACGCGTTACCCGGATGTGGTGGCACTAACGAGCATCGAGACAGAGCGCATAGCGGAAGCACTAGTAGAGATGTTCTCCCGCGTTGGAGTGCCCCGTGAGATAGTGAGCGACCATGGAAAGTCGTTCACCTCGAGTCTCATGCAAGAACTCGGTCGGCTACTTTCATTTCGTCAGCTACCCACAACGCCTTATCACCCCATGGCCAACGGACTTGTGGAGAGATTTAATGGCACTTTCAAACAAATGGTTCGCCGCATGTGTCAAGAACGGCCGCAACATTGGGACAGATACTTGGCTCCCCTGCTCTATGCATACCGTGAAGTTCCCCAGACGAGCTTTGGATTCGCGCCGTTCGATCTCCTCTACGGCAGATTTGTACGTGGCCCAATGTCGATTCTTAAGGAACTGTGGACAGGGGCCAACATCGATCCTGAAACGAAAACAACATACGAGTATGTTATAGATCTCCGGGAGCAACTGCAAGACACCTGCAAGGTAGCGCACGAAGAACTCCTGAAGGCGAAAATGACACAGAAGAAATATTACGATAGGAAAGCAAGAGTTCGACACCTATCACCCGGCGACAAAGTATTGCTGTTGCTACCATCAGATAAAAATAAATTGATCTTGACATGGAAGGGACCCTTCACAGTGCTTGAAAAACGCAGTGACTATGACTACGAGCTAGATCTCGGAACACGGAGAAGTCTTTTTCACATTAACCTTCTCAAGAAATACCACGAAAGGGAGCCTATTGCTTACTGAGTATGACTTTGTGGTTGAGTAAATTAAGGGCTCCGACAACGTAGGTGCCGGCTACCTCAGCCGCATTTGACTTCTCCGCTGGTTAGCGTTTAGTGGTGGCACAATTTCTTTTCATGTCAATTCACCCTTTCCCTAACGGAATGAACTTCTGTAAATAATGTTTTTTTGCTATGTTTTCGCTTTTGGGTACTCCACCTCGCGCGCTTGTGAAAAGTTGTTTTCCCCCTAAACAACTTTCTTGAGCAGGGGGATATTTGTAAGGAAAGGACACAAAAGTGCTGTGTTTTGGTACGATTTGTGGCTAAAAGGACTTAAAAGCGCCGAGGAACGTCAAACCGAAACTGAAGAAGACGAGCGGAGGGCAGGTGGCACGAAGGCGATAACAAGAAATGAAAAACAAGAGGAGAAGAAGAAGGAACGTGGGAAAGCGAGCTTGAGCGGGGAGGCCACGAAGGCAGACGAAGCAGTGCACCGCTCGAGAGGACGAGTTCCTGGGAGCGTTCCTGAGCCGGACGTGGGACCCGTACGTGTCGGCCAGGTCGAGCTCCGGCGTGTTCGCTCGGGGTCGAGTCCGCCGGCCGGTACAAGGTGCAAGGACGGGGCCTGCTGAACGGCTCCTGCCTGGGTGCAGTGGCCGGGAGCAGGTTCGTGGCGAGGCCTACCGGGCGTGGTCCTCGTGAGCCGGGGCCTGACCCTGGGCCTCAGGAGTTGCGACCCTGACTGCTGGGTTGGCCGCGACGTCTGACTAAACGGCGCTGCACACGGTAGCGCATCCGTGTGCCGTCAGCCGTTCCAGCCGCTCCAGCCGTGCCACCTTTGCCCTCGCGCACGTCGACGATCGCATCATGTCGGGACGACGGGGACCCAAACTGTGAGGCAGCGTTTTTCTCCTGCGAACTGAGAACTCTACGCGCTGGACTCGGAGTAAGCGTAGCCGCGAGCTCTCCGCATGCTAGAGGTCTGACTCTCGTACATGTTGCGTGACGCGTGGCGTGTAGGGTTGGACATATAGTTATATTTTCACCTGCCACTTCGTTCTCTAGTGTATAATATAACGCTTCTTTTGTTCGCATCCATTGTTGATGTTAATCCTTTTTCGTCCGCTATCAACAAACACAGTGACGAACGTCCTTAACCATCACAGCCGCTAACAACGCATCGAATAATTACCCACGACGCAGCAAGGCCTATACACCAAAATCTTTATCGTGTGGCTCTAAAGAAACGGGAAGTCATACAGCAACAAGTCGCTAAAATGCTTGAAGATGATGGGATTTGGCCATCACAGAGCACGGGGGCATCGCCTGTAGTACTAGTTAAGAAAAAGAATGGTACCCTGCGTTTTTGCGTGGATTACAGGAAGCTGAATCAAGGGACTAAGAAAGATGTGTATCCGCTTCCACGTATTGATGACTCCCTCGATAGGCTTCGAAACGCTCGCTACGTTTCTTCAATGGACCTCAGAAGTGGATATTGGCAGATCGAGGTTGACCCAAGAGATCGGAAAAAAACCGCTTTTGTGACGCCGGATGGTTTATATGAATTTAAAGTTCTACCCTTCGGTCTGTGCTCGGCACCTGCTACTTTTCAAAGGCTCATGGACACTGTACTTTCAGGGTTAAAACGGAAGACCTGTTTAGTTTATCTAGACGACGTCATAGTGTTTTTCCCAACTTTTGACGAGCATCTCAAAAGGCTAGAAGTTGTTTTACGAGCCATACGCTCCGCAGGCCTGACATCGAAACCATAGAAATGCCCCTTTTGTTTTGAAGAACTGCTGTTTCTTGGTCATGTCGTCAGCTGCACCGGCGTTCGGCCTGATCCCGAAAAACTTGCGGTCATGGCACAGTTCCCAGTAACATCCGATAAGAAAGCTGTCAGGCAATTTCTGAACCTATGCGCCTACTATCGCCGGTTCATCGTCGACTTCGCACGGATTGCGTCACCGTTAACTCGCCTCACTAGAGACGACGCCACCTTTGAGTGGAACCACGAACAGCAAGCAGCGTTTAATGACCTCCGCCAACGTCTTCAAACACTTCCAGTGCTTGCTCGCCTCGACAAGCAAGCGCCAACAATGCTTCACACTGACGCAAGCAATGTAGGCCTTGGAGCTGTGCTTGTGCCGTGGCAAGAAAACACGGAACAAGTGATCGCCTACGCAAGCAGGACGCCAACACGCACTGAGGCCAATTATTCAACAACTGATAAAGAATGCCTCGCCGTGGTCTGGGCAGTTATGAAATTTCGCCCGTATTTGTATGGCCGCCATTTCAAAGTTATGAGTGACCATCATTCACTCTGTTGGTTGACTAGTTTAGGAGATCCAACCGGCCGATTTGCGCGGTGGAGTCTGAAGTTACAAGAGTTTGATATGACGGTCATACAAAAGTCTGAGAAGCGACATACGGACGCCGACTGCCTGTCTCGATCACCAGTACAGTCAGCTTCCCTGTCTGACGACGACGATATGGCCTTCCTTGGTGTTCTCGACGCGTCCACGATTGCCCAACAACAACAAGGTGACCCTGAATTGCTTGATTTGATTAATTACGTGGAAGGACGTTCTTCGAGGGCACCTAAAGTCTTTGCGAGGACATTATCGTCGTTTTGCTTCGCAATGGCGTCCTCTACAAAAGAAACTTTTCATCCATCGAGCTCCCTATTTGCTCGTTATTTCTGCACCCCTTCGAATTGAAGTGCTCCAAGCATGTCACAACGAGCCGACTTCTGGCCATTTAGGCTACACTCGCACATCGGCAAGAGTACAGCAGGGATACTACTGGCCACGACTCACAGCAGCCGTCAAGCACCACATTCACACTTGCCTCGATTGCCAGTGACGCAAGTCCCTTCCAAAGAGGCCCGCCGGTCAGCTTCAACCAGTTCAGGTTCCACGTACACCGTTTGACCAGATAGGAATGGATATTTTGGGACCCCTTCCTTCTTCTACTGCAGGGAATCACTGGGATATAGTCGCAACAGACTACCTAACAAGGTATGTCGAAACAAAAGCTATCCTTAAGAGCACCGCAGTGGAAGTGGCGACATTTTTCTTAGAACATATTGTGCTACGCCATGGTGCTCCGACTATCGTGATAACAGACCGCGGAACAGCATTTATGGCAGCTCTTTTAGACCACGTCCTGATGCTTAGTGGAACGACTCACCGTAAGACCACTGCGTACCACCCAGAAACGAATGGACTAACGGAGCGCCTCAACAAGACAATTGAAGACATGCTGTCGATGTACGTGGATGTCCAACACAAGAATTGGGACGAAATTTTACACTATATCACGTTCGCATACAATACGGCTAAACAAGAAACGACTCGCATGACTCTATTCAGCTTTGTTCACGGACGGGAGGTATGGACTATGCTGGATGCGATGTTGCCACATGAATGGGACGCTACCGAAACAGGCGCTGACATGTTGACTGAACGCGCGGGAGAAGCTAGGGAGCTAACCTACTTACGGATCCACCAGCAACAAGACTACGATGCAGGCCGCTACAATGCTCGCCATAGAACTGTAACGTACAAAATCGGTGACAGAGTGTGGGTTTGGACACCCGTACGTAAACGTGGACTGTCCCAGAAGCTGCTAAGGTGATATTTTGGGCCATACCGAGTATCGCCCCAGCTAAGTGACGTCACCTACGAGGTCGTCTCCGACAGTCCCCAATGCCCAAGGCGTCACCAGCACCAGCCTGAACTTGTTCATGTATTGCGTATGAAGCCGTATGTGAGTGACCGACTGCACGTTAAAAAAATACTGTGGGTCTGAACCAGCATCGGGGCGATGCTCTTATAAGGAAGGGCAATTACACGTGTTTATATGAAAAAGAACGATGATAGGAATGTTTTGTAGATTCCAGCTAGTGGGTCAGGTGGTTTTTTGGGACGACAACGAAGCAGGCGTCTTGCTGTACAGCTGATCCTGAATACGCTTTTTTCGCTGCCGTAAGCTGCTGTCATCTTTTGTTCACGTTGCACTGCGACAATATATATATATATATATATATATATATATATATATATATATATATATATATATATATATATATATATATATATATATATCATATGTATATATATATTGTAAAGAAAATAAAGTACTCCAGCGCAGAGGCAGCAGCATCGAGCGTGAAGCAGTGGCTCGAGCTCGTGAATTGCGGCTGGTGCATCGCCTTCCAAGCATCAACCTTTCTGCTCAAGAAATGTCCTTTATAATTGGTAAAGCTGTGCTGGGTATTGATTCCCATACCTTCCCGCTGCTATCCTGCAACTCTGTTCTTGACGGCTACCTTCTGCTATGCCGGACGCCGATCAGCAGACGCTTCCATCTCCTCCGGCAGCCTGTCTAGGCAGTGTGCCTCAGCGGGAGCTTCCAATCTTCAGCGGAACAGATGACAACGACGTTGAAGATTAAATCTCGACTTTCAAACGGGTGAGCGCTTTAAGCAGATGGACGGACGCGGACAAGTTTGCACGCGTGGCGTTCTACCTCGCGAGTGTAGCCAGCCTTTAGTTTAGAAACCACTGGGCGGACGTCCGAACGTGGCCACAATTTAAAACGTCGATTATACCGAAAAATACATGCCGAGCAGCGTTTACGCGCACGCGCACAAGAAACGGGTGAAACCTTCATTAGTTACATAGAAGACGTTGTCGATTTGTGCAGACGCGTGAACGCCACAATGGCGGAAGCTGAAAAATGTAAGCACATCCTCAAAGAAATTGACGACGATGCTTTTCAAATGCTCTTGGCGAAAAGCCTGCCCACTGTTAACGACGTAATTAGCCTGTGCCAAAGCTACGATGAATTGCGGAAGCAGCGAGCTCTGACAAGACGTCCTCCAGCGCACGATTAGACATCACTGTCTAGTGTCATCAATGGTCGTGACCAAGCATCACTAATGGCCGAAATAAAGGCATTTGTCCGCGAAGAAGTCGCACGACAGCTATCCTTGGTGCCCTTCACACCAGAACCTACCCCAACTTTACCGTCGTCTCTTCGTGGCGTCATTCAATGAGAGGTCGCCGAGGACTTACCAGCGGCTCGCGAGCATAAACTTGTGGCTGCTCCTCTCACCTATGCCGCGCGGCTGCAGCCATGCCAACTCTTAAGGCGCCTGCGCCTACATTCCAGTCTCGCGCGAGCTATCTCCCACCTCCAGTTCACTGGACCAGCACTAACACCGCCAACCCGTGGGGCACCCTCGACAATCGCCTGATATGTTACGCTTGTCGATACCCCGGACACGTCACAAGGTATTGCCGTCACTGGACGCACATCACCGATGAGAACCGCCGTGATCTTTTCTTCTCGCTTGATTCCGACGCGCAATACGGTTCCACCATTCCAATGCCAGCCCGCTACAAGGACGACCACCGCCCTCAGTCGGGACGTCTCTGCTCGCCCTCTCCACGCCGCCGCTCACTTTCTCCTATGCGTTGTTACGAAGCGCGCCTCCGAAGACGTTACGAAAGGTGCTACGAATCTCACCGCTGCAACCACTGTTTCGAAAGACGGCGACGCCAACATGGTCCCGAAGGCACCACTGCTTCGAACTCCGCCGGGAAGGTCACCAGCCGTTTGGTAGCGTAGGTTTCTCAGCTCGCTACTGCTTCTGCGCAGAGCTAATAGACGAGCGGACGCGACGACGGTGAGTTAAACAAGGTTTATGTACAGCATATATACAGAGACGTTACAAACTTGGCACTGGGGCCGACAGCTTAGAGACCCGAAGAGCCGAGTTCTCCTCTCCAACACATAGGTCTGCTCTTAAATGGGTCTGCTAACACATAGCTCAACTCTCTATCACATAGCTCTCTTCTCTGACACACAGCTCAACTCTCTATCACATAGCTCTCTTCTCTGACACACATGTCTGCTCTCCAACAGGTCTGCTGCTAACACATAGCTCAACTGCGACACACATGTCTGCTCTCACATAGGACTGCTACAACACACAAGTCTGCTCTCACATAGGACTGCTGCGACACACATGTCTGCTCTCCAACAGGGCTGCTCACACATAGCTCAACTGCGACACACATGTCTTCTCTCCAACAGCTCTGCTGCTCGCGACGCGTCGTAGGGCTTCTTTTATATGCACCGGGTGGATTCTTTGAATAACAAAATGTGCAACCAGAAGCGCCGCTGGTCATGAGGTCAGACTCCTCCAATGGGGTCGTCGCTGGGCCGCGTCGTTCTTTCTCATCAAATCTAGAGAGGCTGCGCTGCAGGTGGCTGCACCCAAGGGCAAGTGACGACGCCAGGCATTGCCTCAGACCCGCCAGACAGGAAGGCGCTGGTTATTTACTCGACGGGCTCGCGGGCTGAGGTGACTCACTGCACGTGCGCGCCAGAAAGACGCCATCGCGTGTTGACGCCGTTGAGTTGTTCGCGTCAGGCGAGCTGGCGGGCTGGCCTTGACACAGATTGCCTTTTTTTCCGAGGCATGGACGTTCGCTGCGGACTCGCAGGCATAACAGCGTCGACGGCCTAACGAGAAGGAAAACTAGACGACGCAGTTCCTGAGGCAAGAACTGCGCAAGTTTCAGTTTGCCAGCCCTCATTTGTCACCTACCAATGTGATTGATGTGTTCATCGAAAATATCTCTACTGTCACTCTTGTAGATACCGGTGCAGCTGTTTTTGTTATCGCTGCTGGATTTCGCCACTTAATTCGTAAGGTTAGGACGCCTTTCTCCAGATTATCGCTTCGCACAGCCAGTGCTTAACTTGTTCAACCGACCGCAGTATGCACAGCCCGTGTGACAATTCAGGACGTTCTGTATACGGTAGAGTTCATGGTTCTTTTATCGTGTTCCCTTACGATTATCTTGGAATAGGACTTTTTGTCGCGTCATAACGCCGTAATCGACTGTGATAGGGCTGAGGTTGAATTTTGCTTACTGCATGACTGAGCATCCGTTGACACCCAGTCTGGCGTTAAACTTGTCGTTAACGACGACACCTACATCCCTCCATGCCATTTTGCGTTCGTACCAGTTTCATGCAGCGCCATATCCGACAGCAAGGTCTTCTTCACACCATCTCCAATATTCGTCGCCTGAAAAGCCCCCCCCCCCCTGCCTTTTGCTGCTCTCGACCTTGTAGAAGGCTCAATCACAATGCCAATATATAATCATGAGTCGTTCCTTTGTCCCTACTTTGTCACGAGTGCCTTGGCCACGTCCACGTCGAGACAATCAGTTCTACCAGAATTATATCCGTCCCCGATGAGGTGCCTTCCACCTTCGTCTGTGAACTGGCTGTCGTCTCAGCCGCTGACTCAACGTCGGCAAACACATTTCAACCATTCATCGCCGAAGATTTGACATCTTCGCAGCGTTCAGAACTCCTCACTATCCTTGAGTGCTACCGCCATTCTTTCGACGTTGCACAAACACCTATTGGCCATGACTTAGCAGTAGAACACCACATCGACACTGGAACCCACTCACCGCAGCGACAATGACCATATCGCGTGTCCACTTCAGAACGCCGCGTCATTGCTGACCAAGTAGACATGCTTCGCACAGGCGTCATTCGGCCTTCACAGAGCCCATTGGCGTCTCCGGTGGTCCTCGCCAAAAAGAAAGACGGTTCTATTCGTTTTTGTGTCGATTTCCGGCAATTGAATAAGATCACGTAAGGATGTCTATCCCATACCGCGCATTGACGATGATTTGGAAAGTTTACAGGGTGCCGAGCTCTTTTACTCGTTAGGCTTGCGGTCAGGCCACTGGCAGGTGCCGATGGCGGAGGCCGATCACCCCAAAACCGCTTTTGTCACCCCAGACCGCTTATAAGAATTTACCGTCATGCACTTTGGACTTTGCAATGAATCTGCAACGTTCGAACGAGTGATGGCCAACATCCTGCGTGGACTAAAATGGAAGATATGCTTGTGTTACCTCAATAATATTATGGTCTTCGCCCCTAACTTCGACACCCACTTACGTAGCCTTTAGCACGTCCTTACTTGCTTGACTAACGCCGGTTTGCAAATAAACCTTTAAAAATGTCGATTTGCCCTGCATCACCTGAACATTTTGGGCCACGTTGCTTCCAAGGAAGGCATCCTCCCGGATCACGAGAAATCGCGAACTGTTACGGCGTTTCCTATACCTGCCACCATCAAAGAACTTCGAAGTTTCGTCAGCTTGTGTTCGTATTTCCAGCGATACGTCCGAAACTTCGCATCTATTATGTCAACTCTCACGCAACTCCTTGGCAACTGTAAAGACCTCTTATCGTGGTCCCCTGCCTGCAATGAGGCTTTCATTACTTTGCGACGGCTTCTCACGACGCCACCCATTCTACGCCATTTCGATGCTGAAGTTCTAACTGAAATCCACACCGACGCCAGTGGTGTAGGCCTTGAAGCTGTGCTCGCACAGCGTAAACCCGAACATCAGGAATACGTCATGGCATACGCTAGTCGCACACTTACCAAGGCTGATAGCAACTACAGCGTCACAGAAAAGGAGTGCTTGGCCATTATGTGGGCCCTTAAAAAGTTTCGCCCATATCTATATGGTCGTTCTTATGACGTCGTGACCGACCACCACGCGCTGTGTTGGCTTTCGACGTTAAAAGACCCATCCGGCCGCCTCGCTCGCTGGGCGTTGAAAATTCAAGATTATGACATACGCGTGGTTTATCGGTCAGGACGGAAGCATGCTAACGCTGACGCCCTTTCCCGTTCCCTCTTGTCCCAGAATGCCAAACCTGACTCCGCTTGCGATTCTACAATGTCATCTCTTAACTTTGACGCCATTGCTATTGAACAACGCAATGACCCGTGGACTGCGTCTCTTCTCAATCATCTCTCTGACACTTCTGAACTCCCAAAGACGCGAATGCTCCGGCGCCAAGTTCGACACTTCTCGATACGTGACACGCTTTTCTATCGACGCAACTACTCACCAGAAGGATGCAAGTGGCTGCTCGTCGTTCCACGAACCCTGAGGTCGCAGATTTGTTTTTCTTTCCAGGCTGACCCACAATGTGGCCACGCAGGAGTCTTTAAGACCTACGAAAGGCTTCGACATCGTTACTACTGGCGTGGTATGTATACTTTCGTCCGCAAATTTTTCCGCACTTGTGCCGAATGTCAGTGCCGAAAATCTCCACCACACGCCTCCGCCTGTGAACTGCAGCCTTTACCATGCCCTTCCCGACCCTTCGAATGGGTCGGAATAGATATTTATGGGCCACTTCCATTGACTTCAACTGGCAACAGGTGGATAATAGTTGCTATCGACCACCTAACGCGCTATGCTGAGACCACTGCTGTTCAAACGGCTACAGCACAGGAGGTTGCCACTTTCCTACTGCGTCATTTTGTGTTGCGTCATTAAGGCCCTCAAGAACTCCTCAGTGACCATGGTCACGCCTTCTTGTCCGAGGTCTTTGAAAAATTGCTTGCTGATTGTGCTATTGTACATCGCATATGTTCTGCTTACCACCCTCAAACCACTGGGGCTACCGAGCGCCTAATCGTACTCTCGGTGACATGCTATCTATGTATGTGACGCCTGATTACTCTAACTGGGACTTAGTTCTCCCATTCATTACATACGCCTATAATACGGCAACGCAAGCGACAACAGGTTTCTGCCCTTTTTACCTCTTCTATGTCGTCACCCCTCCCACACCATTGACACCATTCTGCCCTATTGACAAGATGTGTCCTAGTGCCTACCGATCTTGGACGCCGCCAGACACGCAGAAGAATGTCACCAGTTAAGTCGTCACTTTACCTGCGATCACGAAAACCGGCAAAAAGCAGTTCATGATATTCCGACCTCAACTGCCGTCTTTCTTCCGGTGCTCCTGTGTGGCTGTCAGTGCCACATCGCACACCTGGGCTATCTTCCAAACTTCTGCCAAAGTACGATAAGCTAATCGTATTCTCGAACAAACTTCGCCAGTAAATTACCTCATTGAGACTCTCACGCCAACGTCAGACTTGCGACGTCACAACCGCGAGTTTGTACACGTCCACAGACTCAAGCAGTACCACGGTTCAACGACACCTGCACAAGAATAGGTCGCCAGGATGGCTCCTTTTTTTCCGCGGGACCATTGCAAAGAAAAGGAAGTACTCCGGCGCAGAGGCAGCAGCATCTAGCGTGCAGCAGCGGCTCGAGCTCGTGGATTGCGGCTGGTGCATCACCTTCCAAGCATCATTCTTCCTGCTCAATAAATCTCCTTTATAAAGCTTATGTTGCTGTCACCAATTGTGGGCACCAATTTTTCTTTCAATACTCCAGTACGTGTTTGAAAAAAGCATTGTTAGTAGAAGCTATTAGAATGCTGACACTAAACAATGTCTTATCCTTCTGCCTCATCACGTGTATCATCTTCATGACTATGAGTTTGGCCCTGTTGACAAGGCAACTGCACACAGTGTTTTGTATCACAACACCTGAGCAACTATGGGTTACAACTGTTTTTATTCGCCCATTTTGCAAGCATAACCCAGTGGGGTAGCAGCGCCTGTACATGAGGAATTCAGCCTACCATTGCCCATTTTGGTCAGCTCAGGTACCCCAAAAGAAAGAAACTCCAGTCGCATATGAGCCATCAACGTACAAAATGCGTGCTCTCAAGAGTGGTAGTCAAAATTTTATGTCTCTTTCTCATTGTCTTTGCAGAGATGAACAGAGTGTCATGGAACTCGACAAACAGCCAAATTTGCGGTCATTCATTGTAATTTGCAACAAAAGGAGGTGCACAACTGCCCTAACTTGGGGACAAGCTCTGAGCTACCCTTTCGTTAGAGTGAGGTGCCTTTGCGGAGAACACAGGGACTCTATCAAGTGACCCATGTGGCTAATCGGAAATTACTGGATGCCTACTTCTTGGTAATAGTGTGAAGCCCACTCCTTTTGTACTGTTGCGTCATTTTAAGTGACAACTGTGTACATCCACAATATCTGCAATCCTCGCGTAGTTTTCTCTTCAAAATATGTGAAAAAAACACGCACAATTACTACTTTTGACATTGTTTCTGCTTAATAACCTTGGTCTTCTACTGTTATTGATGCACCAATCCCATCGATTTAGTGGTGCTGGCCTTTAGATGGCTAGCACATGGCATGAAATTACAGTACTAGAAGGCATCTCAGGGGTCAATATTGAAGCTTACAAATTTGTTACGTTGCAGACATTGGAAACGCAATGCACAAGGTGCCAGAAATAGCATGCTGTCACAACACTTTTCCTCGCCTAAACTGGTTTCGTTGTATGCTACGTCATCTTGGCAAGTAAGGCAACTCACTTACAATACAAATGACGCATAAGTTATCACGTGATGTCGTGACATAACGTCATATGTACCTTCCCTGCCTTCTCAATTATGTTTTCATCGCACATCTTTGCTCGTTCAAAGTTGTGCAAAAGTCAGAACCACGTAAGTTAGTTTTATGATACCAGAGACCGTGCAAAGCCATGTGAGGTGCTTTCGAGAAGTAAATGGCTTCCGCCTTGTAGTCGTTTTAGGCGAATGCATGCGACACCCTGAGGATCTTTTTATCATCTCGTATATTCGAAAACGACTTTGTGTGCCATAGTCTTGAGCAAAATTCTCTCTCAACTCTATCTGATTTCGCTTGCTTAGAAGCCTTGTATGAACAAAACAAAGTAACGCATTTGCCGCATTTAGAGTGAATTCAATAAATGGTGTGCAGTATGGAAAAGGAACAATGCAGGTGGACTCTCGCAACTTCAAGTTTATAAAGTTCGAGCTGCAAGTGTGCGTCTGTGTTGCTCTCTTCTCCAGACCCTGCTCCGTACTGCTACAGCTTTTCGCATTCATAATGAACTGTTTCTAGCTAGCCGAAATGGCTTCCTTGCTGAATTAATTAATTCATGCTACAGTATTTCAGCGGCTTCACAGTAACCTTTCCTAGCCTTTAAACCTTTTTGCGTACTGTACAACGCTACGAAAGTATGAAACAGTGCAAGAAGGTTGATGCCGGACCAACTACAGCCCGTACTGGCGAATGAGCAGACGATAGAACCTCCCTACCGAACGTATGAGCTATATGTATTATGGACACTTCACACTTTTTGCACTGGCATATACAGATGACTGCGACCAACTCGGAGTGTTTACAGCATGCTTGCAGAATAACCTCCATTTCACACACTCATAAAAGAAACGTTGACATATTGAGCGAGAGCGGTGGCTCCTCCTAAAATTCTCGATTGTTGATTTCAATGCTTTTAAAGCAGGACATGCAATTTAACATATCTCACTTGAAATAATGGCAAAATCAAGATTGTCATTTCACTACCCAGACAGCAGTATTGAGCGGGGAGGGGAGGGGGAGTAGAAGGAAAATCATCATTGTACATGCATTTAGCGGCCCGTTAGTGCAATCCAAGTATTCTAGGGTAACTAATGCATGCCTGACAATTGAATTGTTGATTTGGTACATATAATTCTCGAAATCTTCACGCTTGAAACACGTAATAAATTTTGATTTAAAATGGTGTTCAGTTACAGTTAAGTGAATTAAAACATTAGTTGAGCATTTAATATATATGTGGCATTACTTGCTTCTATAAAAGCACAAAAAAAAAGAACGCGAGAGCCGTCATGGCGCAAATATAAAGGATAAATAATTGTGCTTCGAGCGACACTCGGAGGTACAAAGGCAGCATTCAAAAACTATTGCAAGATTATTACGCAAAATAATTTTACCACTTGTAGCTGAGGGTTGATTAAGAAAGTCAGCGAATATATATAAGTGAAACTGTGTTTTCGTGTCAAGAAAATATGTGTGCAAATTTTATTTCACCCCTGTGAATTCCACGTCGCGCCCTGTTGCGTGCCCTCTGTTTCATTCGGGAAATGAAGCGCTACTCTAAATCGCGCAGACGCGCATCGCAATACACAGCAAATGTGTGTGCCAGCGTCATTATTTTCTTCTCTTTTTTATTTCCCGTGCTCGTATGTGGTGGCATGAAAACAATGCAGTAATTGCACGCTTGTTTAGGGCCACAACTTAGGCGCGCCACCACGGGTGTGCTGGCTAGGTGGCAAATGCCGGGGCGAGAAATTCAGCAGATATTTTCGACATACAGACGGGCACAGCTGGGACGTGCAGGCCTAAGCAATGCCTGGAAGAAGTGTGTACACTTCGCCCCAACCAAGAAGTGCATCTTATTAGGATGCAGCAGCCGCAGCGACTCGGTTGTTTTATCAGTTTTGTTTCACCAGTAAGTAACTTGTCGGTTTATCAAGCACGTGTGATGTGTGGGCGACAAGCTTCCTTAAATGCACGTGTTGCGTGAGCGATAAGGAGGAATCCTTTTTTTGGCCAGTGCTAGTTCATACACGAAATTCATAAATCGAATAAAAACAGTAAAGCCACTAAGCAACGTAAATGAAAAGAGATGCTTTCTTGGTATCTGGATTGCGTTATTTCTGCTTTGATTACCTTCGTGATCACGGATATTTCTCCTCCATGCTTGGTGCTCGATGGGAGGTAAGTTTCTGCAGCATCGCACTTTTCTCTTTTTACATATATGTACTTTTAGATTTATGGAAAGTGCTTGTCTGAGAAAACTTTGGATTAAGGCATTAGCTCATCCAAGAAGCTGGTGTCCGTTCAAGTGAAATATTTTCTGCAGTCTCATCTTCAGTCGTGAACATGTTAGGTGAATAAAAAAATTAATACAGAATCTCAGTAAGTTTACGTTCCGAAGACTGTCTGACAGCGAGGTAAGTATACAGTGCACATGTATTTTCTTGTTCTGTTGCCAGAAAAACTACTTTGTGAAGTACTGTTTTTTATGTACATAAGTATGCTTCTGTACATCTTTTTTTCCGTCTTAGAAGTGTACACCAACGTAAGGAATGAACGCGAAACTATTATGTACATGAGCAAACAAAAACGTTCGATGAAACCTTGTATACTTTGTTTTTCTATGGTAATCTAAATCACTTTCCCAAACATGAAGTAATTTCTGACAAATGCAAGTGGCATGCCAGTGAACCCAGATGAAAGTGGACATGCATGCAGCCTTGCTAGTCACTCTCAGTCGCAATCAAATTTGCATTAGGCGTAGGCTTTCGATGCGAAGGAGTGGTACTAATATTAGCGTTATGTTGTGAAAAATAAGGTTGCTCGCCGAAAATAACAAGGTGCAGACACCTTACCGTCAATGTTACATACTTTTCAATATCCAGTGCACTAAAGAGAAAACGAAAAGCAAACCGTTTACTTATTGAGCATTTACTTTTTTTAACGAGAAACAGGGCATGCATAATTCATTCCCTAATGGGGAAACATTTATGACAATTGAAGGGGTTGCCTGAATGAACGAAGTATTTTGCCATTTCAGACGTTGGTGCTTCAGACAACAGGCTAAACACAAAATAAATCACAAGAGACTTCTGTACTTGCGTCGCGTTCATAGATAATTTCGGCTGCTTAGTGAGATTTTTATCAGTTCACAATAACGAGCTCTTTTTATGTAATTACCTGAATGTGAAAGGTTTGTAACGGGATGTTCCAGTTCTTCAGATTGTTTTCTTTATTTGTTCTCCAAGTACATATTCATTAAAAATAACATTTCCTCCTATACAGCATCAGAAAAAGGCTGTGTTCGAGTAACTGAAAAAAAAGATTCTTTGATGCACCGTTTTTTTTTTTACAGCCCAGACTATTGATGCGATCTCACTGTGTAGCTTGAAGGTGTTTGTAGCCTTTCTCTTGTGGTGTAACGGGAAGCAATCTTGAGCAGATGATTCGGCGGTGCGCGTGCGTGCCGAAGGTTTCGCGTATCCGCTAACGACAGCAGGTAAGCAGCGTTGCACGCGCGCCCTTCGGCTCGCACGCGCACCACCGAATCATCTGCTCAACATTGCTTACCGTCACACCACGCCCCGCCGCGGTGGTCTAGTGGCTAAGGTACTCAGCTGCTGACCCGCAGGGCGCGGGTTCGAATCCCGGCTGCGGCGGCTGCATTTCCGATGGAGGCGGAAATGTTGTAGGCCCGTGTGCTCAGATTTGGGTGCACGTTAAAGAAGCCCAGGTGGTCTAAATTTCCGGAGCCCTCCACTACGGCGTCTCTCAGAATCATATAGTGGTTTTGGGACGTTAAACCCCAGATATCAATCAATCAAATCCCGTCACACCATAAGAGAAAGGCTACAAACACCTTCAAGCTACAGAGTGAGATTGCATCAAAAGTCCGGGCTGTAAAAAAAAGTCAGTGCATCAACGAATCTTTTCTATTATTAGAAGAACACGAAGCGTTGTTTCGTTACGCAGTACAGTATGCAACGTTTTTTTTTAAATAGAATATGTAGTTTTAAAGAACACAAAGAAAGAAATAAAATTCAAAATAACCTGGTAGAAATGCTTCGCGAATTTAGACGTATAGGGCAACTGCAGCTGGCTCATCAAAGTGTTAGAGCCTGCACAATCACAAAGCCTCTGAAATTATCTACGAATGAGGCAACACGAAATAGAAAGACATTTGGAGAAAGAGAAACATTATGAATATAAATAGAATGAGCAAGAAAGATAAAGAAGCGCATGATGAGAGAAAAATTGAGAAAGAAACAAAGACGGACAAGGAGAAAAAGAAAGAGGAGGAGGAAAGAAAAATTAAAGAGAAAGAAATAAGGCCTCCTAGCTCTGCTCTTTCCTTGGGCACTAATCGTGCGAAGCTTTCTTAATTTCCTATCCTCAGATTGCCTTGACTACCGCAGTAAACTCTAGAATAGTAGAAACACTGGTTATTGGACCATGTTTGGGACTTTTTCTTCAATCATAATAGATCTTTAGAAAGGTAGCCTGAGCTGATGAAATACATGGATTTCAATGCGCTTATTAGTAGTTACTGCACACCCAAGTTTGCGATTTCGACTCCCACTTAGCCAGCTACTATGCAAACAAATGTCCTCTACAGTCATGGGCAAGCTAGACGACATATTCATGCGCAAGGTGGCAGTCCCCACTGCTGTTTCTTCACAGAATAAGTGTATAACATGACTAGCCAAAAACCTACACGGGTGCCTAAACCTCTGTCGTTAGTTGGAGAAAGGACTCAAGAAACTCTTGTTGTAGGTTGTTTGGGTGCTCAGGTACACCACATCATTCAGTTACAACACACAATCTGGAGGAATCCAGTGACGCAGCTGGCATTTCTGATGTCACTTTCACAGGCGCGACTCCTGCTGCAAGTGAATTTACCTCGCCAAAACTGTTAACAAAACCGCTACATGCAGGAATTGCAGAGCCTGCACCGCATGTACTGGAGGCTGCTGAAGGCCCTTTTCCGGGATTGAACATAGAAGAAAAAATCACTTCTTCCAGTATTGTGAGTGTTACTTATATGCAGATGAATTATCGTTAAGGTCTCAATGTTTAATTAAAAGTCAGCAAAATACTTCAGTTTGTGTGGGCTTCGCAATTCAATATTCACAAAACAAAACTTTGGTAGTTAAACATTTTACTAAGTGTATGGCCCATTATAATATAAGGTGCATCTGAGCAGATGGTTTGTGACGCTTACCTTCACCTATTTAATCTATCCCTTATTTGAGGGGGAAAATAGAAGCTGCTTTTTACTGACATGCAGTTCCTATTTTCTATTCACAGGTTCCAAGTGCTTCCTGCCTTGTCACTGAATATGCTGATGCAATGTCCTCAACCGTTCACAAAACTCCACTCACAAACCGTAGCGGCAATGTAAGCATGTGTGACCAAGAGTTTAGAAGATGCAGTGTAACAATTACATTACCATAGTTGTAGCAGCAGTGAAATATTATGCAAAAATCTGTAACGTTCGAAACTTGAATCTGCATCATCAGTTTGAAACTATCCTAGTTTCTGCCTGATTAACGCAATAAATTTATTCGGAATAACACTACTTGCTTTATTATTTCCAGTTACAACAGATCTGCCAGCGTAACAGCCACAAAAAGTAGCCTGGCAATGAAACTTCCTAATTATCATTGTTTCATCAAATATTTCAACACTCAGCTTTGCATGTCCCACTCATTCATACTCTCTATCTGTATCGCATTACATCAATCTCTCTTATAAGGTTGACGGTCCATCTAAGCCGCACCAACGCCATTTTTAAATTATTCATTGCTCGTACATCACTAGAGTGCAACCACCTTTTTGAAAACGTGTATCTATTAATGATAGATGTTTGTTTTGTTATAGTTTAGGCGTCATCGCTAACTACAATGACATTCTATTTCACCCATATATTCTGCATTTCTACATTTTGCTTTTCTTCGGTACTGTGTCCTCACAGAACATTGCGTAAAAGTTGTTTTTAATCGCCGCTCCTTGTTTTTCTTGATTTTGTGCATTTTCATATTTACCTTTCTTGTTTAACGTTTTTGAGATAACTAATAGGTTAAATATTTTTGCCTCTTTGGAGTATTTCTCGACATAACTATACATTCTACTTATGTTGTAAATATTTTCTTTCGAACTCACTCCCCAAATGCAATACATTGTGTGGCCATGAGGGTACAATAAATGAAATAAAATATATACAACATATAAGCAAAAATAGCATTCGCAATACATTTCTTGGTTGTTCAAAAGTGTATGCCAATGGGACTTTGATAGCAACGTGACACTTGTGTATGCCAGAGAAGTATCACGAGCTCTACAAAACATTATGTACCTACAGTACAATGAAATATCATTTCAGCTCTATGCAGCCATTATAGTAGTAGTAAAAACTTTCACCAATTGCGTTTGTATGTAATGAGCTCATTGCTTTAGGTGAATCATAAATTTTTAATCCCACTGGCTCGCTGCAAGGTAACTTTTTAGACTCAAAATACTCACAAGAAATGGTATTGCAGTTTACAGTGTGTTGCAACACCACGTACACACTGTGATAAATTGTGTGACTTCAAAACACACTTATCTGTTGCCACTTACGTTTGCAGCATTCGCCAATGGATACCACGGAGAAAACATTTCGGTGCCAAGAGGCGCGCAGGCAAGCCAACATCACAAGTGCAAGCAAGAAGAGAATAAATCATGTGCTGCAATCTAAGCGCCTACAGCGGAAATTGGCTAGACATAAAAGTGTAGTTAGAGACCTTTCAAAGAACCACACTCGTCGCGATGGAAATATAAAAACACTGAAAAATTCTGGTGGCTGCGGAGAAGACTCGCTGAAACGCCAGATAGCTCAAATATCAGAGACACTAATTGAAAAAAACGTTTATTCTCTGGAGCTCAGAGCTTTAGCTCTAAATTGATATTTTCATTATCCTCAGGCATCAACTATGTTCGAAGAGCATTTTAAACTTGCTCGCCACACACTGCGACTTTGAAAAAGTGGCAGCAGCCTGTTGATTGAGCACCCGGGTTTCCCGAGGAGACACTGTAAGCATAACGCCTTGAATGGCGTGAAAATGCCCAAGCTGGTTATCCCACGCTTTTCTCGTTGGTATATTCAGACGGCCATCCGAATGCATGCTGAATGGGATGGACTAAAGTTTCATGGATATGTTAATATAGAACAGACACCGATGACGACAGTATTCATATTGCAAAAAATGCATTCGTTGTCACGCTGTTAGCAGTTATTAGACGGCGGAAGCTACGTGTAGCATTATTTCTGCTTGATGGCATTAGCGAAGATCGACGTGCAAATATAGTATTTCAAAAAGCTAATATGACTGGCAAAATTACAGCACACATTGTAAGCACCGCCTGTGATGGCGCTGCAGCATAACTTTCCATGCTGCGCGACCTGGGCTGCAACTGGAGACACGTGCAATTACATCATTTTTTTGCACATCCTGGCACAAAGCAAGCAACCTGGCTTCGTACTACCTATGCACGTTACACGCTGAAACTTGTTCAAAATAGCTCATGCAACACAAAGGTGTTTTGAATGATGCGTAAAAAAGAAAAAGAGGGCAAGACATAGAATAGCTTCACGAAATTGAACAGAGAGGGGGCTTGCATGTCTGTAATAAGTGAAGGCAGCCACACATCATTTAGAAAACCAAGCCAATGAAACTGTTTCTGGCAGACCAGGTGTTCAGCATATCTGTTGCAGGTGCTCTAGAAGAGTGCAGAACCCACAAAGTTCCGGAATTTTTTGATTCACCAGCCACAGAGGAATTTGAACGTAATTTAAATGAAAAACATGCCCGACATTCTAAATTTTTGCAAATTTCTGTACAGAGGTGGGGAAAATGCCGTGTGTCCGTCAAATGTACACACAGTGACTTTTGCAAGAAGTTAAGTAATTTATTTCCACAATAAGGAGTTCTCCTCAAAATACGGTGTTCACAAAAAAACCGCAAAACAAGCTTCTTGGGCTTCTTAATTTACATGCAGCGTGTCGATTTCCTCTACAACCATCTTACTTGTGACAAGCAGATGCGGGCAAACCTCTCTAAATCGAAATCAAGCCAGGACCGCCTTGAGTTGTTCCTTGCCGAAATTAGATCATTTGACCGCTGCAAAAAAACCAGGCAACAGCAAGACAGTTGTCTGCGGCGTTAAATCGTCTCACTGTTAAGATTGAGGTGCAGGATGGGGTGGAAATTGCTTTCCGCTGGACCAAATAATGGTTTTTCATGCCAGCTCACAAGGAAGGGCATCATCTGAAAGCATAACAAATGTGTCAAATTCTACAGCAGCCCAAAAACTTTTAGTGAATTAGCAGTGAACACAATACAGCCTACTGTGTATCAGTGAGGAGCATGCACAGTGCTCAGATCCAGGCAATGTATCAGAAATTTCAGATATCATCATAGCATACAATGCCGCCTTTGTAGGTACACGTCTTCAGAAAGAGCTGTTGTGTAACGAGTGCAGTTCTGCATTAACTTCACCTGCACACAGAGGCAATGCATACTGTTTTATTACAAGAAATAAACATAGAGGATTGGTTTATCCCTCAAAAGATGTTGGCATTGTATGCCGACAATCAGAGAAAGAACTTCGACGAGCTCTTGTTTACTCCAAACTGCAGTCTCACAAGTTTGCAGCAAAGGTTGCATGCAGTCGCGACAATAATCGCCCTTGTAAGGACGGCTTTTTTCACATACATAAATTAACATGAACCTTGATAACTCTGCGCTGGAGCACCATGCACTGCATTCAGAAGATGCAAGTGGAGATAAAAAGTTGGTAGATCCCACGTTCAGTGGGAATCGATGACATGCGAAGCATGAATAAAGAAGATTAATATGCTACTTTACAATCAGCACAACACTACGAGGTGGAGGTCTTTTAGGCCGTACATGAATTCAATGTCATGATTATCATGTTTGGATGTGTGATTTACTTTCGTCATCTATTCACGTCACATCATGCGAAAATTCGTATATGCGGAGCGAGTGGAACGACCGCGAGTGCGCTATGAACGTAGCATGTAGTCCAGATTTACATGACACGCATATCAAGATCATGTTTGGACGTGTCATATATGTTCGTCGTCTATTCACGTCACGTGACACCAAATTTAGTACGTGGGGAGCTAGAGAAACGGCTGCGAGCACATCTTGAGTGTGGTATGTTGTCCAGTTCTTGCATCACACGCGTATCAGTATTACCTTGTATGCACCAGTCATATATCTTCGTCATCCATTGACGTCACGTAAGACCAAATTCGGTATATGTGGAGCTCTCTTCCTGACGGAGGGACGCAGGACGCGCTCAATCGAATATGCGTCGAAGCAACGCAGGACAGCGCACGCCTGCGAGTATATGGCAGGCAAATCAGCACCTGACCGGGTATCACCGGCGTTACGCGACAAAACGAACGCCAGCGCGCACGCGTGCCGGGTCATGTCGAAGTGTATTTGCGCATATAGTTGCATGTAGTCATGTTCTTACATGACATGTATGTTATATTTATCATTTTTTGCACGAGCCACATACCTTTGTCATCTATTCATGTGACGTAATATCAAATTTGTCATGTGTGAAGCTAGCGAAACGGCTGCGAGCTCATTAAGAGTGTGGCATGTAGTCATGTTTTCAGATGACATGCATGTCATGATTATCATGTTTGGTCACGTCATTTCCTATGTCATTCGTTCGGGTCACATAATACCGAATTCGGTACATCTTAAGCTAGCGAAACGGCCGCGAGTGGATTATGAGTGTGGAATGTAGTCATATTGGTACATGACACGCATGTCATGATTTCCATGTTGGGGTCAGTCGCTTGTGTTAGCCATACAGTCATGTCATACCATACCAAGTTTGCTACATGTATTGTGAACAAAACCACCGCAAGAGAAGCAAAAACATAAAATGTAAATCATTTCATTCATGAGGTTGATATCATGATATTCATGTTATGACTAGGCACTTATTTTCTTCATGCAGCCATGTTATGCCATACCAATTTTGGTATCGATACCAAAATCAAAACGGCCAGGAGGACTGAAAGTCGTAAACGGTTACATACATAGATAGATAGATAGATAGATAGATAGATAGATAGATAGATAGATAGATAGATAGATAGATAGATAGATAGATAGATGGATAGATAGATAGATAGATAGATAGATAGATAGATAGATAGATAGATAGATAGATAGATAGATAGATAGATAGATAGATAGATAGATATATAGATAGATAGATAGATAGATAGATAGATAGATAGATAGATAGATAGATAGATAGATAGATAGATAGATAGATAGATAGATAGATAGATAGATAGATAGATAGATAGATAGATAGATAGATTGTCACGTTGCTCTCAACAAACTTGATAAAAATGGGCTCGTTTAGTCGACTACCCAAGCAGCGGGTCAGAGAGATTGTCTTTGTCTTCTTTCACTCTTCGATCTCACCCAAGCAAACCATGTGGCAATAGTCCCCCCCTTTCAAAGCATCGACTCGATGCTCGTAAATAAAACAAATGAAGGTATACACACGCTGATATAGAGAAGCAAAAGAGGGAGAGTGCCAATACTCGCAGCGCAAATGAGGAAGTTTCGCCAACGCTTGCGCCAAGCGCAAAAAGAAAAGGCATAAAAACACAGGAGAACACAAACAGCAGCCGCAACGCAATGTCACGGCTTGTCGTAGCACGTGAAACCCCAAGGGCTACTGTGTGAAGTAGGGCTTCAGCTGAACAACATGCACGGTTTCAGGCCGAAGCTGTCGACGCTGCGCCATCCGGAAATACCTCGTAGGTAACATCTGTGACTCGTCTAAGATCCTTGTACGGTCCAAAATAATGGCTTAGGAGTTTTTCGGATAAGCCTGGTCGCCGGACAGGGATCCACACCAACACTCGGTCCCCAGGGTGGTAGGTGACATTTCGATGGCGGAGTTTGTAACTTCGTGCGTCTGCATCTTGTTGGTGACTGGTGTTTATGCGAGCTAGCTGACGAGCTTCTTCGGCGTATTGAGTGTATTGCTCAGCATCTTGAGCAAGTTCATTGCTTTGGTCGCACGGAAGCATAGCATCGAGCATGGTTCGCACGTTGCGTCTGTAAACAAGTCGGAAAGGTGGAAATCGCGTTGTTTCTTGCGTTGCCGTATTGTAAGCAAACGGGATGTATGGAAGAATCTCGTCCCAGGTTTTGTGTTGTACATCCACGTACATTGACAGCATGTCCGCTATGGTCTTGTTAAGCCTCTCTGTCAGTCCATTGGATTGCGGATGATAAGCCGTTGTTTTTCGATGGCTTGGGCAGCTCAGTTTAAAAATGTCCTCCATCATTCGTGCTGTAAACGACGTCCCTCTGTCCGTAATCACGCATGAGAGGGCACCATGCCGTAGGACGATTTGGTGCACGAAGAACTGCGCGACTTCAGAGGCCGTGCCACAGGGTAACGCTTTTGTTTCAGCGTAACGCGTAAGATAATCTGTCGCAACTATAATCCATTCGTTCTCAGAGGACGACATAGGGAAGGGCCCGAGAAGGTCCATTCCCATGAGGTCAAACGGTGTCCGTGGTGGTGCGATCGGCTGGAGCAGGCCGGCGGGTTTCACAGGCGGAGTCTTGCGGCGCTGGCACTCACGGCAGCCTTTCACATATCGATGTACACTAGTTGATAGTCACGGCCAGTAATACTGTTGGCGTACTCGGGCGAGAGTTCACGAATAGCCTAAATGTCCTGACGTGGGCTCATCGTGGCACGCAAGGAGGATTTCATCACGCATGTCGGTAGGAACGACGAGTAGGAAGGCTTTGTCGCTACCACGGGCGTTTTTCTTGTAAAGAAGGCCTCTTCTTAGACAAAAAGAGGACAGTTCGCGAGCAATGTGTTGAGGGACCTGAGAGTTGCGGCCTTCCAGGGAATCAATGACTGGGCGTAATTCGTCTTCTGCCCGCTGCTTTGACATAAATTCGGAGTCGCTAACTGCTCCGAGAAAGGCATCTTCATCTTCGGAGCCCCTGACAGCGTTCCCCACAGGTGCTCGAGAAAGCGCGTCGGCATCTTCGTGTTTGTGCCCTGACCTGTATACAATCGTAATATCAAACTCCTGCACACGCAAACTCCATCGTGCGAGACGGCCGGATGGATCTCTAAGATTTGCCAGCCAGCAGAGTGAGTGGTGGTCAGTCACCACCACTTTGAAGGGATGACCGTAGAGGTAAGGCCGAAATTTTGTCCCCGCCCACACGACTGCGAGGCATTCTTTTTCTGACGTAGAATAGTTGGTCTCGGATCGAGAAAGAGTATGACTGGCGTAAGCTATCACACGCTCAACGCCGCCGTGTTGTTGTACAAGGACAGTGCCAAGTCCGACGTTGCTGGCATCTGTATGAATTTCTGTAGCAGCGTCCTCATCGGAATGGGCAAGAACTGGAGCTGTTTGCATTCTCGGTCGTAACTCTGTGAACGCTGTATCTTGTTCTGCGCCCCAAGTAAAGGGTACGTCATCTCGGGTGAGTCGCGTAAGAGGTTCAGCTATTTTCGAGAAGTTGGCGATAAATCGGCGATAATACGCGCACAAGCCGAGGAAACGGCGTACTGCTCTTTTATCTGATGGGACAGGGAAGGCAGCGACAGCAGCAGTTTTGTCTGGATCAGGTCGCACTCCATCCGCACTAATGACATGTCCCAGAAATTTCAGCTCTTCATAGCCAAAATGGCATTTTTGGGGTTTCAGCGTGAGTTCAGCTGTGCGAATGGCTTCCAGAACCTTTCTCAGACGCTTCAGATGTTCTTAAAAGCTCTCGGAAAAGATGACCACATCATCGAGGTAGACAAGGCAGCTTTGCCAGTTCAAGCCAGCGAGAACTGTGTCCATCATCCTCTGAAAAGTGGCTGGTGCAGAACAGAGGCGGAAGGGAAGAACTCGGAATTCGTAAAGTCCGTCTGGAGTCACAAACGCGGTTTTTTCTCGGTCTCGTTCATCCACTTCAATTTGCCAATAGCCACTCTTTAGATCGATGGACAAAAAATACTTCGCACGTCGTAACCTGTCGAGGGAGTCGTCGACCCGTGGAAGCGGGTAGACGTCCTTTTTTGTTACGCTATTAAGCTTCCTGTAGTCAATACAGAATCGCAGCGTTCCGTCTTTTTTCTTTACTAGAACGACTGGCGAGGACCAAGCGCTTCTGAATGGTTGAATAATCCCGTCATCGACCATCTCTTTTACTTAAGTCTGAATAGCCTCGCGTTCTTTGGCAGAAACGCGATAAGGCTGCTGCCGGATGGGGCGGACGTCATCGTCGGTAATAATTCGATGCTTGGTGAGGTGTGTTTGACGGACTTTAGAAGAAGAGGCGAAGCAAGATCGAAGCTCTCTTAAAAGGTCATGAAGTGCAGCCTTTCCCTCGTCTGACCGCGTCGAATTAATGTCGATGTGGTCTAGAAATTCCTCATCCTCATGCGTTTCCTCGGACGCGAAGCAATCCATGACGTCGGCAACAGGTTCTCCATAAGCTAGGGTGGTTCCGCGGAAAAGATGCCGTTGCTCGTAATATAAGTTCGTAGCTAGTATCGCTGACTATCCGTCACGGACGCGCACAACACTTCGGGCGGCGCATACACCTTGGAGCAGCAAAAGTGATAAGTTGTTTTCAGCCACCACGTCACCGTCTTGGAAGTCTTCACAAGTGACTTCGATGGGAACAGTTGCTCGATGTGGCAGCGTCACACTGTCGTCAGCAACACGCAGCGCAGGTCTACTGCAGTTATCAGCGTCTCGGTCTCGATCTGTTGCGCCTTGAGTCGAGAAGGTCACGATGTGCTCACGGAAATTTATGATGGCACCGTATTCCCGAAGGAAGTCCATGCCGATAATCAGCTGACGCGAACAGTCGCGAAGAACGAGGCAGCTGAGCACAAACGTTGACGCACGAATTTTCACTTTTGTGGTACAGCGACCCAGCGGTGTTACAACGTGTCCTCCAGCTGTTCGAATTCGCGTTCCATTCCACGGCGTGATCACTTTCCTGAGATCTTTCGCGCAGCCTCCCGCTGATGATCGAATAGTCTGCACCAGTGTCTACCAATGCACTGACCTGAAGACCGTCAACCAGCACAGGTATGTCGAGTGACACGCGGTCACTAGGTTCAGATGCGGATGTCAGCGTTTCTTTGGCACCGCAATTATTCTCTGACGAAATGCCTTCGGCGTTGCGTGCAAGCGTCGATGGGAGGTCTTCCGCACTTTGAGTCCCAGCGACCTTGCCCCCGAAGGCCGCTGCCTTCAGTTTTCCCGACGAGGGCTCGGGGAGCGTTCCCGTGCCGTCACCCCGAAACGTGGCCCAGTGGCTGTGGGTCTTCTCGGAGATGGCGACCACGATTGCCGTCGTGTAAAGGGTGCACGCTGTTGCGCGAGATACTCTTCAATATCCCTTGGCCTTTGACCAATTCGGGGACGAGGGGAATTGGCGGAAAATCCGCGCAGTCCAAGTTGCCATAAGTGTGACCAGCCTCACTGCAATGATAGCAGAGGGGTCGTCTGTCTGGCGTACGCCAGAGATCAGACTTGCGCGTCGGTGCACGGCGACTATCGATGTCCAAATCAGCGTGCGCTGACTGAATCACGACTGACGGCATCATTGTCTGGATCGGGATGTATGGCATTGTCTGGATCGGGACGTGCGGCACTGTCTGGATCGGGACGTGCGGCACTGGTTGGGTCGGGACTCCTTGACCAGAAAGAGGAGTGGCAGATCGCAAGGCTTCCGCGTACGTACGACGGCGACTGTCAGTAGACACAGGAGCCGTTTCCGGATCAACCGACGTGGGCGGAAAACGATGGGCGTGCAGCACCTGCTGGACCTCGTCGCGGATGACACTGGTGATAGAACCAACATAGATTTGCCTTGTCCCGTACATCTTTTCCATTTCTTCCCGGACGACAGATCGAATGATCTCGCGAATTCATTCGGCGCTCTTGCTCCCAGGGGTGGCGAAAATTTAGGGAGTTGAGGCAGCATTCACTTGACGGTCAAACTGGGCAGACCGTTGGTGCAGTACTCGCTCCATTGTTGCCGCTTCAGTAAGGAACTCAGCAACACTTTTAGGGGGACTACGCACCAAACCAGCAAAAAGTTGTTCCTTCACCCCACGCATGAGGTTGCGCAACTTTTTTTCTTCTGCCATAGCAGGATCCGCCCGCTTGAAAAGCCGTGTCATGTCCTCGACGTACATCGAGACGGTCTCGTTGGGCATCTGGATGCGTGATTGTAGTGCACGCTCCGCTCGGTCGCGGCGGTCGGGACTGCTGTAGGTCTCCAGGAGGCGACGCTGGAACTCGCGCCAAGATGTCAGAACATCACCCCTGTTCAAAAACCACGTCTTGGCACCGTCTTTTAGGCAAGTGTACACGTTCCGGAGCTTCGCGGCATCATCCCAGTAATTGATCGCTGCGACACGTTCGAACTCACTCAGCCAGTCGTCAACAACTTCATGCTGCTCTCCGTGAAAGGAGCTAGGCATGAGCGGGTTTTGGACGGTGCAGTAGATCGGCGTGGAAGGTGTCGGAACTTGCATGGGATCTTTTGTCGAAGTCATAGTCACTGCGTCAGTGGCTGGTGTCTCAGGCGGTAGGCCTCGTTGGCGGCGGCTTACTCTATGAACCGGAGCGTCCACGGGTGCAGGGCTTGTGTTCCTGCTGCTGGACGGGATTTTGGGCATCGGGTGGATCGTGAGACGTTGTACCCAGCAACTCCACCAGTCTTGTCACGTTGCTCTCGACAAACTTGATAAAAATGGGCTCGTTTAGTCGACTACCCAAGCAGCGGCTCAGAGAGATCGTCTTTGTCTTCTTTCACTCTTCGATCTCACCCAAGCAAACCATGGGGCAATATATATATGTATATATATATGTATATATATATATATTTATATATGTATATTTATATATATATATATATATATATATATATATATATATTTATATATATATATATATATATAGATAGATAGATAGATAGATAGATAGATAGATACGTTCAAAGTCGCCGAAGTTTGCCAAGAATTTCTTCGCACTCAAGATCTGCAAGCTAGGCTTCGCCACAGTGCTATAACGACAACTGCGCCCTTTCACCAAGAAAGGGTTCGTCAAAAACACATCAATATGGCACAAATTCAAGGCCAGTGAATGCATTCAAGTGTATGTGTAATTCTGCATATATATGTTCACAACAGCTATATAGCCTGCCACTGAATTCTTTGTGTAATATTTGTAAGAAATGTTACCTGTGGCGTGCAGTTGTGAACTGCTTCAGTGAGACTCTGGTACATTTCTTTTCTGTATTTCTTGCCAAATTTCACAATAGAGTGATTTCAGTATTGTTTCGCGTTTTTGTATTTCTTTAGTTTGTTTCAAATACTCTTAGGCACATAAGAATCACACTAATACACACTTCTATATATCATTAATGTAATTCACTTTCTCACTACACAAATCCTACTATTTGATTTGATTCTACAAGTACGTGGGTGTTACGTGTATAGTTTGTTTCTGTATTGTGTATGCCCTACATTACACACTATCTCACAAGCATCTTTTTTTTATTTTTCACAGTTAACAATTGAATATTTGGTCAATTACTTTCAACGAAACTGTGCACTCATCATCCTCTTTAAAAATTAGTTTTTGATCCAACTCTTGTTTCTGTGGTTTGACTGAATAAAACTAGGCCTATTCCACTTGTTATTGTTGCTTTGACGTATAAAAAATTTGAAAAGAGAAATAAAACATACAACTGAGCTTGCTCTAGTCAAGAAGTTGGTTGACAAGTTAGCAACAAATCAAAAGGCATGCTTCCATCATTTTGTGCTCAGTGAGTTACTTGGACTCCAAATTGTTATTTGGGTAGTTTTAAAGCAGTGAAGAAAGGTTTGTGTAGCCACCTATGTATTTTCTGCTCCTGAACGCTTTATTGGACTCTTGCATTCCTGTTTTACCAAATGTGTGGTAACTTTATAAGTTTGACACAATACTTCAGCTCCATTGCAAAAATAAAAATCTGTAGTTCATGCTGTCAAGTGTGATTCTTTTTATCTTTAGAGCTGTATACATTTGCAGATTTGACTTGCATATAAATTCTGTCGTTCATGTTAACGCAATACTGCAATGCCCCACTTTCTGACCACATGACAGCCCAACACTGATAGAGCCTAGCAATAAATGTTTAGAGTGATGAACAGTACCGTAGAGCAAAGGCTATAAGTCCGATCACTTGAACCTGGCAATGACGTGAAGAATAGCAGGATAGATTGCCACAGGCACCACATTTTTCCATTTCTTGCCTTTCATCAATGCTTACAGGGCAAAAAAGCCCATCCTCCTCTGCGCGATTTTATCACAAAGCATTTTCATGCTTTCACAGGGTCGAACAGACCTAAATAATTTTTCTGATAACGATATATCACTCAATACATAAGAGACTTACATGACTGATGTGAAGAAATAGAAACTGTTTATTACAGTCTGCAGTGTGAGCTCGACGCAACTTAGCGCTGAACTTTGCTGCCGACGGGGTAGCTGATAATGAAGCCATTTTGCTATTCTTCCAGAATCTCTTCCATTCATCCGGGGTAACCAACAGCTCAGTCAAACTCTTCAAGCACTTTACTATTATTTTAACCTGAGAGGCACGATGCCCGGGTTGAAATACGTAGCGGAAAATTTTTAACAGCGGATACGCAGTACGTACGCAACAAATACGGTTCAACTACACACTCTAACTGAAGAATCGAAGAACCACGACCAAATGCATCCAGCCATAGTGATCGTAGAACAAAGAAACATGCGCTATAGAATTATTCCTCCACAAAAGTGGGGGAAACACATGTATCTTACGCTTACATTGCACTTCAACTGATGTGCGCATCTCACGTTGTATTGCAACTCCACCCAAAGTTCTAACCTTACATGAAACAGACAAAGCCAAAACAACATTGTCAAAAACGTAACGGAACCATGTACGACACCACGGCTGGACGCCCTGGCTGTGCAACCGAGCATAATATGAATCAGCTGCGTAATATATTGCGGGCCGAGTTCACGCAGCAACCCGCGTCCTCCAATGCCAAATAAAAATCACAGGGGACGTTTCGGCAAGTCTCGTTTATGGCGAGATCTCACAGCAAAAGGTCGTGCGTTGGATCGAAACAGCTAGCTTCAAATCTGGGTGGCTTGTCAAGGTTGGGTGCGTGACGTCATTCTCCCTCCTTATTTCGCTATTCCTCTGTGATTTTTTCATTTATACTTAAAGATTATGTTGGTATGGTTGTGTAACGGGCATATAACGGAGAAAAATCAACGTTGTTGATGTTTCGCCGTTATATGGCGGTTTTTTCTTTAGTTTTGCATGAGCATATGCTTGCCATTATTGTTTTTCTGTTGCTTTTTTTTACTTCATTGCGCCGTTAATCTGCGTGAAAATCATTTATTTGCTTAGTTACTGGCATTTAACTTTGATGCACTAGTTCTCGATGGTGTAGCAGCACGTAGTATGCTTTCCTTTACTGTTGTATATTTATGTGTCGCCTACGATGTATCACTGACTCTTGCCTAAGGCCTCTTTTGTGAGGCATGCAGTACTTCTGAAATGAATAAATAATTATTGTCTCAGTCATGAGCATGGCTAATTCATGAGTATGCCTCAGATTGAGCATGCCTCAGATTTGAATAAATTTATCCAAATAAGCGGTGTTGATTATCCCACCACGGTACAATAGCTTGTTGAGGCAGCTATCTTGCTAGCAGCCTCTACACATTCAGTGAGCCGTTAACAAAACGAAGGCTACGCTGAACACCTCCATTAACAGCCATGTTTGAGGAGATTGTCATTTCAGTTTTACTGGGCATAAACGTGCCTTGCGCTGTATACTCCAAATCGTTAGACACTCTAATGATGATAATAAATTTTGATTGTTCAACATGATGTCCGCACTATTTTGACATGATTTAATAACTTATGAAACACTTAGACACACTTGTGACAACTATTCATGTGTGCAAACGAGTCTTTCAAGTTTTCAAAATGTTAACGGAAGAAAATAGGGCACAGTAAGGGGTTTTTCGTGAGGTATACTGCAGACTTGTTTTTTTGTTCTGGCATGTCATCACTTTTGATATGTCAACTTATAATCAGTATTGTCATAGTGTATCGTTATGTTTACTGCAGTATGGCGAACTCTGTGGATGATCTTCCATTGTTCCTATCTTCCGCACGTAGATTTCAATGCATCGCTGCAAATTTCCTTTTCTCGTTCATCTCTTAAGTCGGTTCACGAATAACATCAGCCTACATCTGACCAAGGCACAGACTCCAAACTAACGAACAATAAGAAGTAGAAGATAGTTTGAAGAGTGGGGCACACAGTATGAGCATACAGGATAAAAAAAATAACGCGGGACGACATGAATTGCCGCAAAAAAATACTTATACAACCCTTAATACCACGTTGTCACTGCCCACTTGCACCGGCTGGGAAATACGGGGTGTACCATCTGCTTCGATATTTGGCAAAATCAGGGCCATAGAATGGTATGGGCCCTTCCATGCTCGTTCACCATCTCTCAGTAACGTTTATTCTGAACAGTGGAGGCGAACGCTCACAATGAGGGCGGTATAATATGCGTGGGGCCCGTCAACATACCGGGGTGTCTTTGTCGAGCTCCGGAGGAGGAGCTGCAAACCAGTGCACATTAGCAATTCAGATTGGGAAGCAGCGTCAGCGTTTTACCGTCTTTCGTGCATTGACCTACAGCGGTAGGCTTCGGTGCTGTCTAGAGTCCAGAAATCTTCAAAAAAACGTTTTGGCACCCGTTCTTGATGTGATTGTGGAAACAACGTATCTTTTGTTTTTAAGTGCGAAGCATTTCTTAGCGAAATTCGGTGACTTTGAGCGTATCTATCTATCTAGCCGCCTACGACTTTCATTTCTGCTGGCCATTTCGATAATGATATTGGTACCAAACTCGATATGGCGTAGCATGACATATGATATGTTAGTCATGAATGTCATGATTTACATTTCAAGGTCCTGCAGCTCTTGCGGTGAATTCGTTCACATGAAATGTTGAAAACTGGTATGGTATGACATGATTGCATGGCGAAGACAAGCGACAGACCCTAACATAAAAGTCATACATGCTTGTCATGTAACAACATGACTACATGCAATGCTCATCATGCGCTCATGGCAGTTTCGCTGGGGTCACATTACCGAAATTTGGGTACTGTGACTGGTGCAAAGATGATAATCATGAGATGCGTGTCATGTAACAACATGACTACATGTGACGCTCTAGATGCGCTCACGGCCATCTCGCTAGCTTCACATGTACCAAACTCGGTATTAGGCGATGCGAGTGGACGACATGGGTAAATTCTAAATATGATAATCTAAATATCTAAATAATCGAAAATCTAAATATCTAGATAATCTAAAATCTAAATATGATAAACACGACTTGCACATCATGTAACAACATGAGTGCATGCCACACTCATGATGCGCTCGCGGCCGTTTCGCTTGCTTCGCATATGTCCAATTGGGTATTACGTGACGGTATTAGATGACGAAGGTATGTGACTGGTGCAAACGTGATAATCGAGTTGCGTGTCATGTGAGAAGAAGGCGCAAATCTGTTAGGACGTGACGGGGTGCGGGCTCGCTAGCGTTCATTTCATCGCGCCACGCCGGCGTTACCACGGGCGGTGGTCCTGCATATACAAATAGGCACGCACCGGGCTGCGTTGCTTTGACGCATGCGCGTTTCAGCGCGTCCGGCGTCCCTCCGTCACGAAAACAGGGAGACGCAGTGTTGTCTGGGTAACGCATCGGCGCTAAATGCAGCTTGTTACATTTCGCGCCGGTTGCCGTCGGGCTGCGCTGATGGACACTGGACGTGACGGTCGCACCTGGTGTCACGCTATAGAGTGCTCACGTTTTGCTAACGTAGCGTCGCTGTGCCCAGAGTGCGCGCGCGTCCGCACTAAATTTGAATATACTGGGCCCTTCCTGATGCGCTCGAGGCCGTTTTGCTAGCACCACATATTTCATTCATTTTATTTCATTTATTTATACTGTTAGCCCAGAAGTGGGCCGTTACAGGGTGGAAGTACAAACAATTATTTGCAAAAAAGAAGTACCGTACAGGTCTCGAGATAATTTCTCGGTACTATTGTGACCAGCAACTCGAAGTTATACATAACATACATAAATGGAACACACATACGATGCAATACATACGCGCAGAACAGCACATGACGCATTTGAGGCGGCACTTTTGTACCGCGCTGAAGATTTGAAAGACAACTACTGCAGGATCATGCAACCAACAAAAAGTACACACACACGCAAAAAAAACATATGTCACTGTTATTCGGAAAATAAACGTTTTAGATTCTGTTCAAATTATGTAAGCGAGGAACAACCAATTATAGACTCTGGCAGCATATTCCAATCTTCAATAGCACGTGGAAAGTAACTGAACTTAAAGCAATCGTTACGTGGGACTAGGGGTGGTATATACATATTATGGCGATGTCTGGAGTGTTCTTGTGTGTTGACCTGGAAGTAATCTGAATAGTTTAGTTTAAATTGATTATGAATTAACTGGAAGAGGAATTTCAGACGCTCAATCCTCGTCCTAAGCTCAGGACTATCCAGTCCAGCTTTTTTACAGAGTTCAGTAGGAGAATGATGTCGGCTATATTTATTAAAAATAAATCTCGCACCAAGTCGCTGTATTTTTGTTATTTTATTGCAGTTTGTCTTTGTGTAAGGGTCCCAGACAATTTTAGAATATTCGATAATGGGTCTGACAAGAGTTTTGTAAGCAAGACACTTTATATCAGATGGGGCGGTATAAAGGTTACGTCTAAGGCTATACAATGCCTTGGTAGCCCTGGAGCATACATTATCAATATGAGTGTTCCACCGGAGGTCGGGCGTGAACCATAACCCAAGATATTTATAGTTTTGTACACGCTTGAGGAAAGCATTGCCAATCTGGTAGTTGTAATCTAGAGGTGCTTTCTTTCTAGTTATAGTCATAAAGACTGTTTTTTCTGTGTTCAAACTCATTTGCCATTCTTCGCACCAATCCTTTATTCTTTGAAGATTGTTGTTTAGATTAACTTGGTCATGTTCAGTCTCGATTCTACTATAAACAACACAGTCATCGGCAAACAACCTTATCGGGACCGTAACGCGGTTTGGTAGGTCATTTATATATAACAAAAATAAAAGGGGACCCAGCACGCTCCCCTGGGGAACTCCAGAATTCACTGCAACTGCTCTAGTCTGTTTATTTTTTATTTGAACAAACTGCTGACGGCAGCTGAGATAGGATGAAAACCATTTTGTCAAGAGACTATTTTGAAACGTTTTGTCAATTTTAAACAGGAGCTTTGAGTGCGACACTTTATCAAATGCCTTTGTGAAATCCAAATATACCACATCAGTTTGACCACGCAAATTGATTGTTTTTGAAAGATCATGAACAAATCCGATTAACTGAGTTGTTGTAGATAAGCCTCGGCGGAAGCCATGCTGCTTCGAAGATAATAGATTGTGCGTATCAAGATAGGACATCAAGTGTTTGTTAATAATGTGCTCGAGTATCTTTGAACATGTACTGATAAGCGAAATAGGACGGTAGTTGCGCTCGTCTCGAGAGGAGCCACTTTTGTGAACAGGGGTAATTTTAGCCTGCTTCCACGCTAGTGGGAAAGAGCCACTGCGCAGGGACGACTGAAATATTTTTGTAAGGAAGCGAGCCGCCCATTCAGCGTATCTGTACAGAAATTCGTTTGGTATACCATCAGGGCCGGGGGTTTTTCTTGTATTTATATTAAGTAAAAGATTTAGGACACCCTCTTCGCTAATTACCACATCATCGATCGGCCGCTGCAATGGTGACGTAGAAAACTCGGGCAAAATGCCATTATCATGAGTAAACACAGAAGCAAAAAAAGAATTGAAATCATCAACACGTTGTTGAGTAATTTCAGGTGGCCTCGGAGAGCTTGCTGGGGGAGTTACAAAGCGCCAAAACCTTGAGGGGGCTTCCTTCAAGTATTTCGTCAATGTCACATTGAAAAACCGATCCTTGGACTGCTTGATCAGACGTTTCAGTTCTTGTCTCATTGAAGAAATGCAAGCTGTTCCTTCAGGGGTACAATTTTTTGCACAAGATTTCTGTTTCCGTTTTAGTTTTCTTTTTGTGTGAATGATTTCTCTGGTGATCCAGGGATTGGTTTTACAAATGCGTTTTCTAATCCTAGGTACATAGCTGTCTATGCACTTCCCTACAACAGTTGAAAAGAAATGCCATAGCCTATCAGTGCTGCAGTCAGTGTTGTAAAGGACCTGAAATTCATCAAAGGACCTTTCAAGATAGTCCAGAATAGACACATCATCAGCCGCCATAAAATTCAATACAGTGCTAAGTGTGGGTTTACCCAAGGTGTCTGGGGACAATGCTAGGTGAGTTACTACCATTCTGTGGTCGGATAGGCCTTCTACAACTTCACAACGGCTGAGTAACGGCAACAGCTTTGGGGACACAAAAACCAAATCAAGGATAGATGACCTTGTAGTCCCTATCCGAGTAAGTTCAGTGACAGTTTGCGTTAGCCCATAGCAGAATGCCAGCTCCAGTAGTTGCTCAGCACTTGCAACCTGTTCCGATCCAGGAGACTGGGATAGCCAATTAATATCCGGAAGATTGAAGTCCCCTAATAATAATACGTTATCTTGGAGACTAAAATTAGAATCCATAAAATTTCTTAGCTTTGCGATTATATCAAGAGAGGAATTTGGCGCTCTATAAATCCCTCCAATATACACAGTTCGCTCGCTGAACCCACACCTAATCCACAACATTTCTATGTCATATTTATCATCCAACACTGAAAACCTAATGTTGTCTTTAATAAGAAACGCAACTCCACCACCTCTTCCTTGCCGGTCTTTTCTAACAATTGTGTAACCTGTAGGTGTTACTTCAAAATCTGCTACATCCGTGTGTAACCAAGTCTCTGTTACGACCATTATATCCGGTTCATGCTCCAGGATTGCGGCTTCAACTGCATCAGCTTTATTCAGCAAACTTCTGGCGTTTACATTAATAACCTTAACAGATGCGGTCGGTCTCGATTGGCGTCAGTCAGAGCTGGTAATACCTGGGCTAGCATACCTGAATCGCTCGTTGGTAACCTCATTCCAGCCATAGAGAACGTTGTTTACTTTCAATTTATCGATGATTAGTTTAACCTTTGCTCCCTTTGCTCTTTCATCCGCTGATGAAATCCATAGTTGTTTTCTGATTTCAACTACTCGTTTAGAGTAATCTTCGCTGATACTGAATTGTGTCCCCTTGAGGTTGCGGCAGTTTTTCAGTATTTTGGTTTTGTCCCTGAAGTCTCCTACTTTCAAGATGACTGGACGGCTTCTTCCAGGTATTTTCTTTCCTAGGCGGTGAATTCTCTCAATGGAGCTACACTTTGAGCCAAGTAATTTGTCAAAGATATCGTCATTCACCTTGCTTAAGAGTACTGCCTCATCCTCAAATTCTTCTTCTTCCACTCCGCGTACTAAAAGGTTGTTGCGTCTAGAACGATTATCTAAATCATCGATCTGCCTGGCAAGAGCCGTCAATTCACTGTCATGGCGACCAACACTTGATTCTATCATTGTAAGCCGGCTCTGTATTTCACCCAACCCTTCAAGTTGTTTTTCAATAGTCTGGAGCCTAACATGCATGTCGGAAATGCTGGCATCCGTAGATGTCTGCTTGACCTGAATTTCATTAACTTTTGCTAGTAGTTTAGTCTGGTTACTTAATATTTCCTCCAGCATTTTTTCAACCTCGGGCCCAGGATTTTCCTCTACGTCACCGGACAACTTCAGTAACAGGCTTACAACTGAAACACAGTCATTTAAGCAACCAAGAACAGTGTGTGGACACGGCAGCACAATCAGGCAGGTACAGTTACTACGAAAACCATACTTTCGATCACCAACCTGCACAAGTAGACGCACGTAAGGCGACATCATCACGGCGTTGCTGCCGTGATGATGTCGAAGTTTGGTGTTACGTGACGTCAATGGATGACGAAAGTATATGACTAGTGCAAACATGATAATCCGGACACGCGTGTGATGCGAGAAAATGACAACATACCACGCTCATAGCGTGCTCGCGGCCGTTTCGCTAGCTCCACATATACTAATTTTGTTATAACGTGACGTGAATAAATGACGAAGGTAAACGACACATCCAAGCATCATAATCATGAGACGTAAGTCATGTACGGATTCATTTACCTCAACCTCGTAACATTGTGCTGATTTTAAAGTGACACATCAACCTTTCTCATTCGTGCTTCGCATATCATCGATTCCCACTGTACGTGGGATCTGCCATTTTTTAAAATGTACTATTAGCAAACTGACTTCTGTTTCCTTTTTCTCTTGTTCTTCTTGTGTTAGAGGCCTTTGAAGAGGCTTTACCTTTATTTCAAGACGACCGAGTCAGTCATGGAGAGATAATTGATGTTCATACCCCACAAGGCGAGAACACAGCAGAGTGGTTCAGGAAACAAGTGATTGCTAAGAGAATCTGAATCGAAATACAGAAGATAACGTCTGGTCAATGAGAGTAGCAGAGTAGATTTCGAAAGAATACAAGCGCGCGATATGAAGACATGTACTTATATGGCCAGATGCGGTCAATAGGCATACTGAGACAACGTCGCCTCTGTAAAGCACAGGACTGCGTTGGTTGGCAAGGCATAGAAGAGGCGTTTGCGCGGTACTGGGCCTCATGCTGCTTCTCATGATGATTATGACGATTTTGATAGGGGTTATGATGGTTATTGTGTTGTGCCACTCAATCTATTGTGCAATGTTTCATCGTGACCTATAGCGAAATACTCAACTTGAAAAAGGAAAATGTGGCCGCAAATCACAGTACATGATTAGAGGAGCGTATGTTGTCTTAGTTTTTGGTAGATTCTTTAAATACACATATCTGAATATCTGATAAGATTATTTGCTTTTCATTATGCGCAGACTAGTTAGAAAGTATTCGTAGAATGCATCACAATTAGGTAACTGGATTTTGAATACGTGTTTCTTGCCATCATTGAAAGCCCTGAAGACGTGCATACACGTCTTGCCTATATTCAACTAGCCTATATGCTAGATGAATACCTTTATTATTATATCCTGCATGAGTGAATTCCGGAGACAGTTTGTAGCTGCTGATGCTAAGCCGAAAACTTTAAAACAGATAAGTTGGCACTAACTTTTCATTAGGGCAAAGTTCAAAACATTATGCCGAAGTGAATATTTTTGTCTGCTGTAGAATATGACCTAGCCTGTGAAACGTATATGAATAGTTTGTCCTTCAATGCAGGAGGATGCATGGGCTTACGGTTGAGTTGAATAACGTATCGTGCAGTGGACTGAAGATTTAGTAGAACGTCATGACAGCGACAAATTGTCCCCTGGAGTTTTCATATGTGTGCTATCAGTATAAAACATTCCCATAGTTGAAGTACTTCCACCTCAAATATGTCAACGCAGATTTACCTGTACTTCTATTTGGCAATATAATAAGGCGAAGACTGTTAGAAGGTTTAGGCACTGTTACGGAATTTTCCTTCAAGTGCCGAGCGCTTTAGGGGCCGGGGTCGTCGTGTGCTGTCATTGCTTGGCGTAACGCAAGCAAAACCGCGTACCAAAATGTAAAAGAAGAGAAAGATAGAAAAAACAGAAGCAAAGAGACAAACAAGAAATTATGTAATCTGAAATATCATTATATTTTGAAATAAAAAAATACAGCAGAAACTGTCAGAAAGAAAACAAAAACTTGGGATGAATTAGGCAAGAGTGAACTGAATTTAAAAACAAGAAAAGGCTTTTCAAACTTTCTTCTGGAGATTACTGAGGCGCAAAATGCATTTTGCCAAACAAAAAAACAAAAAAAGACAAAGAATAGCGCACACAACCAACTGCTTAATGACAGACAAACAAACGTACAGAAAAAAACGAAGATTCCGCGCATGCGTTCACAGCCAACAAACGTCGTACAGCGAATTGGTCAAGAAATTAAGCTATCCCAAGTTTTCCCGTTCCACACGCGCACACGCACGCACAGAAATATATGTATGTATGTATATATATATATATATATATATATATATATATATATATATATATATATATATATATATATATATATATATATATATATATATATATATCGTTGGAAGGCAGGTGGGCCTGTTTTCCGATGAAGGCAGGCCCACCTGCCGAAACGGTAGTAAAACATGTGTTTTCGCACGTTTGTTGACATCTTTTTTTACCGTATATATATATATATGTATATATATATATATATATACATATATATATATATATATATATATATATATATATATATATATTGTGAGATGGCGTCGAGTACACTCAAGACTCTCCTTTATTGATTCGAGTATGTGCCCCACAACCGAAACTTGACTGGTAATGATGAGTATGTAAAGATGAAAAGATGGGACGCATAAATAATGCTCACACTTATTTTCCCCGCGCACTTGAGCGGCCGGCCAAGCCGAGACTTAGGCGGGAAAGGTACGGTGAACAAAGGGTTCAAGACGTGAAACCTGGACTATCTCGGAGGCACGGTAACGACGGTCCGAGGAACCCTCGACGGGAATGACAAGGTAATTGACAGGAGATGTTCGTTCACAAACAACGTAAGGTCCTAGAAAGCGTGACTGAAACTTTTCACACAATCCGGGTGTGCGAACAGGCGTCCAAAGTTGTACTTCATCTCCAGGACGGAAGTTGACGTCTCGACGAAAGCTGCCATAGCATTGCTTGAGGTCTTGTTGACTAGCCTCCGGGTTGAGTTGAGCGCGTTGCCGTGCCTCAGTGAGCCTCGAGACAAAATGTTCTGGCGTAGTCATCGACGTTTTTGTCATTACATTGAAGAAGGAGACGTCAATAGTGAATGTCGGCGCACGACCATAGACGAGGAAAAAAGGTGAATACCCGGTGGTTCGTTGAGCAGTTGTTTTGTTGTGCGAATATTACGAACGGCAAGATTTTGTCCCGATTATCGTGGTTCGGTCCGATGTACAAAGATATCATGTCGATTAGAGTCCAGTGGAATCGCCCTGTCAGGCCATTTGTCTGCGGGTGGTAAGCGGATGTGGTCTTATGAACTGTGCCACAAGTTTTCAGGATTTCGCCGGGAATTCTTGACAGGCACGCCTTGCCTCGGTCACTCAAAAATGCGCGAGCTGCACCATGACGCAACACAATGGCTTCTAAAAAGAAGGCACCAGCGTCTGAGGCAGAGCTAGTGCGTAGAGGAGCGGTCTCTGCGTATCGTGTGATGTGGTCGACGGCTGTGACGATCCAGCGGTGGCCCGCTGGCGTTACGGGAAGTGGCCCGACGAGGTCTATTCCGACAACGACAAAAGGTGTATCGGGACATGGAATGGGTTGCAATAAGCCAGCAGGAGCTGAAGTTGGTCGTTTCCGGCGTTGACACAGTGCACAAGAAGCGACATAATTAGCCACAAATGTAGAAAGACCAGGCCAGAAGAAACGGCTCCTAACGCGGTTGTAGGTCTTCTGGAATCCCAAGTGTCCAGCTGATGGGTCGTCGTGCAATGCTTCGAGAACTTGTTTTCGCAGCGAACGGGGAAGTACTGACACCCACCGATTCCGCAAGTATAGTGCTGCAGGACATTGTTCTCTAGCTTGAGCAGCCGTAGCTGACGACGTAGTCTGGCGTTAGCCATTAAAGTATCCGATGATGCGGTTAAAGTAGGGGTCGTCGCGTTGGTACGCGGCAAACTGCGCGCTGCTGTTTAAAGATAGTGACCCTGCAACTGCCAGGGGTGATAACGCGAGTGAAGAAGAAGCCGCTTGATCACCTGAGGGGCATTGAGGATGCGTGTTTGGAGATGAAAGTGGCAGAGGGCAGCGAGAGAGAGCGTCAGCATCCTGATGCTGTTTGCCGGACCTGTACACAAAGTCAAAAGTGTACCGTGGCGCCCAGACAAATTCTTCAGCGAGGACCACCAGCATAGAGCATGGTGGTCGGTAACCACAGTGAAGTGGCATCCATACAGATAAGGTCGAAATTTCTGGATGGCCCAAACGACAGCGAGACATTCTTGCTCTGTTATCGAGTAGTTCTGCTCCACAGGTGTTAGTGTGTGGCTGGCATACGGAACTACTCTCTCACGTGAAGTGTCGTCGCACTGGAGGAGGACAGCACTCATTCCGTGGCCGCTGGCATCTGTAAGCAGGAGAGTGGGTTCACTCTCATCGAAGTGAAGGAGGACGGGGTCTGATGTCAAAGCACGCTTAAGGGCTTGGAAAACACACTCGCACTCGTCAGTCTACGTGAAATCTGTTCCTGACGTCAGAAGCTTGTGTAACGGCCCCGCAATGGCAGCAAAGTGACGGATGAAGCGGCGGAAAAAAGACGCCGGCCCACGAAACTTCGCAATTGTTTTTGATTGCCCGGACGTGGAAAACTAATTACGGCAGCAACCTTGATGGGGTCGGGTCAAACGCCGTCTTTGCTGACAAGGTGACCCAATACTTTGATGCTTGTGCTTGCGAAGTGGCACTTTTTTTTGCATTGAGCTGTAGGCCAGCGTTTCAAATGCACGTTAGAACTTCGTCCAAACGCTTAAGGTGCTGAGGAAAAGTAGAAGAATGAATGACGATGTCGTCTAAATAACATAAACAGGTTTTCCCTTTGAGACCACGAAAGACAGTATCTATCATGCGCTCGAATGTTGCTGGAGCATTGCATAAGCCAAAAGGCATGACGTTAAATTCGTAAAGCCCGGCAGGCGTCGCAAACGCTGTTTTATCCTTGTCTGCTTCACGCATAGGTATTTGCCAATACCCGGGTCGGAAGTCGAGGCTGAAGAAATATTCTGCGCCTTGTAGGGGGTCCAGGGCATTACCTCTGCGTGGCAACGGATATACGTCTTTTTACGCGATCTTATTGAGCGCTATGTAATCAACACAAAAGCGGACAGAGCCATCCTTTTTCCGGACCAACATCACAGGAGACGACCAAGAGCTAGATGAAGGTCGAATAATATCCCGTTTGAGCATGTCGGCGACGTTTTTCTCAATGATTTGCCGTTCCGCCGAAGACAGACGGTATGGGCGGCACCGTACAATGAAGCTGCCTTCGGTTTCGATGCTGTGCTTTGCAACAGGGGTGTGGCCCAGAACGTTGCAATGTACATCAAACGAAAGGCTGTGCATTTGGAGAAGGTCTACGAGGTCTCTCTTTGCTCGGCAGCGAGGTGAGGATTTATGGTGTCATTTAGGGTAACAGTGGTAGTCTTAATATCAGTAGTAGCAGACAAAGGCGGTGATTCTGCGTGAAGGGGAACCAACGAAAAGGGCTCACTGTCAGTGAAGCAGCTCCCAGCAGTGCCCTGGGGCAGCATCACTGGCAAAGAAGTTGGGTTCAAGGCGGTGACCAATGCTTTACCGTCGTTAAACCGCACAAGACCGGGTGCTATTGTAAGCTCCGCAGGTTTGGAGTGAACTGATAGAGCTATGAACACGTCATCGTTAACTATAGTACCCGAAGCGATCGTTAGAAGTTGTTCTTCTCCTGGCGAAATGGAACAATCAGTGGCAGAAACGAAACGGAAGCTGTATAGATCGACATCGGATGAACTCTCAGTAGCTGACATTTGAATTACTCGCTGACGACACGATATAAAAGCTGATTCCGAAGAAAGGAAGTCCCATCCAAAAATTACTGTGTGAGTGCACAAAGAAAGTACAAGAAACTGAATGTGGTGAAGGATGCCATCTATGAAAAAGTGGGCTGTGCAAACACTTGAAGGCTGAATAGGCACTTCATCTGCGCAACGAAGGGGAGGACCATCGTAGGGCATCCTAACTTTTTTCAAGCGGTCACAAAAGTCTGCACGAACTACGGAAAGTGATGCGCCTGTGTCCACCAGTGCCTCTGTCTGTATACCTTCAACATACACAAATAAAACATTCGATGGGCGGTCCGGACGTGTTTGACGCAGTTCAAAACATGCATTTTTTCCTCTCGAAGCTGCGCTGTTTAGTTTTCCAGTTGGCAGTCGGGAATTGAAGAAGATGGTTGGAGAGGAGAAGAGGAACGCCGCATTGGTGAAGGTGAGCGACGACGTGAGAACCGGGAACTGCCAACTGGGACAAAGTTCTGCGGAGACGGCGCCCAACGTGTGCTGTTCGGATACAGCCGGCGATAGGGTGGTCCAGTGGCGTAGAAGCCGTCCCGTTCAAGCTTATCGTAGCTTCGTCGTTCGTCTCGCTGACGGCGTCGGCAAAACCTTGAAATATGACCACCGATGCCGCAATAGAAGCAACTCGGCCGCGAACTGCGCCAGGCGCTGTAAGGCTGGGAAGATGGTCAGGTTCAGATATATCAGGTTGTACCCGAGTGGTCTGGAGCTCCTCAAGGCGCTGATAGGTAGCGACAACATGGGCTAAGCTTTGGGGATTTTGCACCACAAGCGCATTAAAAGCGACAGTCGCTATTCCTTTTAGGAGGTGGCGCACATGGTCGTTTTTCGCCTTATAGTTGTCGATGCGGTGGCAAAGGGTGAGAACATCTTCCATGTAAGAAGTGTAAGACTCGCCGGGGCGTTGAACACGTGCATCAAGCCTCTTTTTGGCGATACCCGAGCGCACTGACGGGTTGGCAAAAATCTTGCTGAGCTGACGTGTAAAGGCGGGCCATGTCAGAAAATCTGTGGCGTGGTTGAAAAACCACGTTTTTGCGACGCCGCTCAAGTAAAATGCAACGTGGTTGAGTTTCGCAGGCTCATCCCAGTTCTTGATAACACTCACGCGGTCAAACTCCTCGAGCCAGTCTTCAACGTCTTCACCCGGAAGCCCTGCGAACTGCGGAGGATCCTTTTGAGGGCTGGTGACCAGGTGAGAAGGGTTTCTTGGCGGTGGGAGCGGTGGCAAAGCTGGCACGCTGGGCTGGGCGGCTTGAGACATTACCAGACCCAGGTCATTTGAGAGGCGGCCTGAATAGAGCTCCAGGGATGTGTTCTAGAAGACGCGGGGGTGTCCAAGAACGCGAGAGGACGCAGGAACCGGGCAGCACTCTTCACCACTTGTAATATGGCGTCGAGTACACTGATAGAGAGAGAGAGAGAGAGAAAACTTTATTTGCGCATAACGCGGAGCATTCCAAATGGTCGGGCCCCTATTCCAGGGCTCCGCTGGCCCTAGGCATCATCTCTACCCGTTGGACCAGCCAGCGCAACAATGGCCGAGCTGGACAGCAGCGCCTCCCGTTGTTCCTCTGTGTTGTTTATGTTGGGGTGTTCTTCATTGTGATGCGTACACTCCCACGTGATGTGAAACAGAGTTGGTGTGGCCCCACACCACGGACATATATTTTTGTATGCTGTGGGGTAGAATACATGCAGTCTGTGTAAGTTCGTGTATGTGTTTCTTTAGATTCTGCGTAATGCCACCGATTCCATATCTGTGAGTTTCTTATGCGGTGCTGGATACACTTTTCTATTGTCCCTGTAATACTGAAGAATTGCCCCAAAGTTAGGGTCTAGGGGCGTTAGATCCTCTATTGCAGTGTGCAAGGAAGCTCGGTAATCTGTGAAGCCTCGAGCCGCCTCATCCGCAAACTGGTTTACGGTGACACCCTCGTGCCCTGGCGCCCAGATAATGGTTTGGGTGTATTCAATTGGGAAGTCCTTGTGAGCTTTGGTAAGAATTTGGAAGGCCTTCATACATATTCTACCTTTTTCGTGATTTCTACATGCAGCCTTAGAGTCTGTGATTATTGTCATTGGGGCTTTTCGCTCCCTGCCCTCCTTGATTGCCAGCGCAATCGCTATCTCCTCCGCTTCTGTGATAGAGGCTTGGGCTATGGAGGCACAACTTGTGACGTTTCCTTTTCGGTCTGTGACCACGGCCACCATGTTCTTTGCATTTGCCTGATATGGTGCGGCGTCAGTAAATCTCGCCGTATTCAGATATTTTGTCTGTTTATCTATGTAAACGGCTCTTGCTTTACGTCTTCCAGCATGTAAAACTGGGTCCATGTTCTTCGGTAGGGGGCATATTTTGTACCAGGCTCTGACTGAGCACGACAATTCCTTAGCTCTTCCATGTGCCTATACTTGTTCGCCGAGGCCGATCCTCTGAAGAAGTTTTCTGCCGGTTGTCGTCTGTAGCAGGCGGTTAATCTGGGTGGTTACTTGTGCCTCAGCCAACTCATCAAATGTATTATGAAGTTCGAGCGCTAACAGCTTCGCAGTTGAAGTGCTTTGTGGTTGTGCTTTGTGGTTCTGAAGTCCGAGCGCTAACAGCTTCGCAGTTGAAGTGCTTTGTGGTAGTCGCAGAGCCGCTTTATACGCCATCCTTATTATTTTGTCTGTTTTTTCTTTCTCCTCTCTATTCATGTTGTGGTAGGGTAGCGAGTATGTTAGTCTGCTGATGACTAAGCTCTTTACCAAACGAAGCACGTCTTGTTCTTTCAGTCCAGCACGATTGTTCGTTATTCGAACTATCATACGAACAATTCGTTGAGCTCTTCGTTTAAGCATATTCAGTGTGTGGAGACATCTCTGATTGGACTGTAACCACATCCCTAAGATCCGAACAGTTGTTTTCTCTAGTATAATATTGCCGTCTAGCTTGACCTCAAGGCGGAGGCTCGGGTCTGTCCTTTGTTTTTTACTCTTGGAGAACAGAATGAGTTCCGATTTGTCTGCTGAGCACTGAAGCCCCCTTTCTTTAGTGTAATCTTCGATGGTTTTAGCTGCCAGTTGAAGCCGCTCTTCTTCTTCGCCAAGCTACCCTTGGTTGTCCATACAGTGATGTCATCCGCATAGAAGGAATGTCGGATCTCGGGAATACCTTCCAGTTTTTTGGCTAGACCAATCATGGCTATGTTGAAAAGCGTAGGCGAGATCACAGCGCCTTTTGGTGTGCCTTTGCTCGGTGGGTGGAAGACATTAGATTCGTCTTTTCCTAGTCTGATAACAGTGGTTCTTTTAGTATGGAAGTTCTGTACATATTTGTACGTCCTTTGACCACAGTTTATCGCTGCTAGCCCATCTAATTTGGCCTTATGGCTTACGTTGTCAAAAGCGCCTTTTATGTCGATGGCCATGACAATGTTTTCTCCTGCTTTTGGAACATTTGTTAGTACTTCCTCCTTTAAAAGCAGAAGGATGTCCTGTGTCGAAAGGTTCGAGCGGAAACCAAACATGGTGTTTGGCAACAATTTATTTTGTTCAAGGTGCCATTGAAGTCTGGCATTTATTAATCTCTCAAACACTTTGCCTAAGCACGAGGTAAGACAGATTGGCCTGACGTTTTCTATTGACGATTTCTTTCCTGGTTTGGGTATCATAATTATTACAGCAAGCTTCCATTGCTGAGGTACATTGCCATTCACCCAGTGTTTGTTAATGAAGTTTAGAAGCGCTGTTATGGCTTCGTCATTCATGTTGCGAATCATGGCATTAGTGATTTGGTCCGCCCCAGGCGCTGTGTTGCGTTTCAGGCTGACGATTGCCGCTCTGACCTCGGCATGCGTGAAAGGTGCATCTAGTTCTGAGTTTGGGAGCCCAGTGTATTTAGCCTGGTAAGGGGCTGTGATGGCTCGGGCGCCGAAACACTTAATATAGATGACTTGAAGCAGGTCATCTCTTGTGCCTGGATATGTGTGCAATAATCTTTCTAGAGATTTTTGTCCTTCGCGTTTAGTTTTCAGAGGGTCAATCATGGCTCTTAGGATATTCCATGTCTTTTCTGTTTCTAGGGTTCCATTTAGTGAATCGCAAAATTGTTCCCAGTTGGCTGTCGCGAGTTGATTAGCGTACTGTTCGGCTTGCTGCGTTTTTTCTTTAATTTCCGCTTTGAGTTTCTTGTTTCGCTTTTGCCTTTTCCATCTTTTAGTGAAGTTTCTTCTTGCTTCCCACAGGTGGAGAAGGTGAGCGTCTACTTCAGGGGTATCATCTGTTCTGGCGACAATTTTGGTATACATTTTCTTTTCATTTCGAATTACTTTGCACCACTCGTCCAAGTCGTCTATGGCGGTCACGTGCACTTTTGGCGCTTTTCTATGAGCGTGCCAGTCTGTAATTTTGGCTGTGCCGGTGTGTTTGCGGATTCGGCCGGTGCCGATTGTGGTGCTTAGTATGTAATGATCGCTGCCCAGGTTTTCAAGGGTGTTGTACCAGTCCACGCTGTGGCAGTTTTGTACTATCGTCAAGTCCGGACTTGTATCCATGGATACGATGTTGCCTATCCTCGTTGGTATTGCAGGGTCAGTTAACAGAGTCATTTCCAGTTTCTTTATTTGTCTTGCGATATTCTTGCCTTTGGTGTCTTGCATCTTATATCCCCAGCTTGCATGCCTGGCATTAAAGTCCCCAACTATGATTAATGGATTCTCTTTCGCCAGTTTTGCTGTCTCTTGAAATAGCTTGTCGAACGTTGCGCTCTTTTGTCTTGGGGTACTATAGATATTAGGTATGAAGGCGCTCTTTCCATGGCTCCCTTTGTAGGTTATTTCTGTTATGATATGCGGGATATCCGCCTCTTCAATGGCCTGATGACATATTGCTGTAATTGAGTTATCGACTAATGTAGCACTTTCCATTCTGCGTCCCCGGTATTATAAGTTTCGTAGCCCCGTAATTTTGGTTGTGTTCCGGCTTCCTGGACTGCTATGAGAGCAGGTGGCTTTTGTTGCGACGCCACCAGCTGCAACAGTTGCCCTCTTTTCCGCCGGAAACCACGGCAGTTCCACTGCCATATTTCGCACTTTTCTGACCGCTGCGTTTGATGATTAGCTGTTATGCGTCTCCTGGTTCATGGCCGATAATCCGGGCCTGTTTTAAATTTTCTCAGCTTTTTCTCTGATGTTGATGCCTGTGGCATGCTTTCGCAAGGCTTTCGTGAATTCGACGTGTTGTGCCTGGATTTTCTTGTCCAGAATCTCGAGCTTTCTATCTACATTTATCATTACTTGCTCTATAACTGTCGGTATAACTTCCTTTATGTTTCTTTCAGCATCGACGACGTAATCATTGAGTCACCTCCTGCGTTCGGTTGCGTCTGCGATTTCTGGCCGCTCTGGGTGGGTATAGAGTTTTGTTGCGGGTGCTGCATTTGTTGCTTTTTTAGTTCGCTATTTTCGCGTTCTAGGTCACCTATTCTCACCCGCATTATCTCTAACTCACGTTCTAAGCGCGTGAGTTGTGGTGTTTGGTGTGAGTGTAGGGAGGATTTTGCTGCCCAGCTCACCTGGTTCTTCGCTTCCTTTTTCTGCGCCTTCTTGCCCTTGTGCTGTTGTTGCTTTGCTTGGGCCTGCTTGTGGCCACCATTCCTGGACTTGGAGCAGTTTCGAGAGCCGGACCTGGATCTGGATGTAGATCGAGATCTGGATCAGGAACTGAAACGGGCCCTGCCTGGCGGTGCAGAGTCCTCACGGTCCGTGCTGAACCAGCGTCTCTTGAGTATGCCAGTGGTGTTTGGTGTGCTGTGTTGGTGCGACAGCAGCGACCGGACCTTTTGAGAGACGCGTTTGAGTTTCTTGGTGCACTCCGATGCCGCTGTGGGATGGCGTCCGCCGCACATGGCACATTCCGGATCGCAAGTGTGGCCCTCAGGTGGGCCTGTTAGGCGACAGTTACTGCACGCCTTTGTCATTGGTGTGGGACAAACATCCGTCCTATGTCCCTGGCTCTTGCAGAGTTTACAGTACTGCCGTGTGGGTTGATAAGGCACGCACGGCATTTCGCCACCGTAATAATACACGAAGCGTGGCAGTAATTGTCCATCGAACGTGATCACTGCAGTTTGTGACTGTCCGAGCATGCGGGCTTGAACAATTGTCACTCCTTGAGTGCGCACTCGGAGATGGCTCAGGAGTTCAGCTTCTGGCGTTTCGCGTTCTAATCCATGTACCACTCTTTTCAGGTATCCAGCAGGTGTGGATATGTAGGTGTTCACGGGATAGTTGGTGCCATTGAGCTCCAGTGTCTTTATCTTCAAGATCCTTTCTGCTACATCTTCGTACGGAGTGCTTGCAATAATTATGTTTGATCCGTTGCGAAGGTGAAGCAGATATTTGTGGCTGTTACAGGCCTCCGGGTCACCGCTCGCATATTCTATCGCTCGCGCAACGTGGTATGCTTTCCGTTCCTTCACAACTAACCCTGGTGTGGGCCGCATGATAATCTTCATATCGTTTTAGATGCGGAGCATCGAATACTCGAGGCTTGTAGTGCGGCGCCGTCCGCAAGCTTCCTCCTCCTTCTTCCACCATCTGTGCATCCCTTCCTCCTCTACACACCGCGCGCGCTACACTCCTCCATCATCTGTGCACCCTTCCTCCTCTACACACCGCATGCGCTTCTCCTCTTCACGAACATTCGCTAGCTGTATAATGTAGCGCGCATGCGCCATCGCGCTTCGAGAACATCGGCAGCTGACGCGCGCGCATGCGCCGTTGCGCTTCTCCCCCTTCTCGAACATTCGACAGCTGACAGTGCATGCGCCATCGCGCTGTATATATACTCAAGGTCGGTGCTCGCTCGCTCAGTTGCCGCTCGTCGGTTGGTTTGTACGGCGCGTCGACGTCCGAGGTCGCAATGATCGACGTCCCTTCGACCAGCGCCGGCCAAAGTGTTGGCGGAACCGCAACCAAGTCGTCGTCCGAAGACAAGGCAGCGCGGAGAAGAGCTCGCGACGCCGAACGTAAACGTCGGCGTCGAGCGGAAGATGCTCAACTTAGAGAACGTGAAGCCACTGAGAGACGTCAGCGTCGAGCAGCAGCACCGGATTCGGCCGCTTTGAAACGTAAGCGTCGACAAGAGGACCCGGACTTTCGAAAACGGGAAGCCGAGTGCAAGCGTCGGCGACGAGAGGCCGATCCCGATGCTGCCCGCGAGCGCAAGCGCGCCGAGGTAGCGGCGTGGCGCGCCAAGCAGTATGCCACGCCCAACGCTCGCTTCAAGCGCGACTTCCTCGACCGAAGCTTCGGCCACACCTGCAAGGTGTGTGATCGTCTTTGGTTCGATAACAACTTAACTCGGATCGGCAACATTCAGAACAACTCCAAAGCGTTGTCGGTTCTTTGCGATACATTTAACACCCCTCCTACAACCACGTTAACCAATTTAGCCAGCGACCCAAGTAAGTCGCAATTTAACACCCCATTTCACAACCACGTTAACCAATTTAGCCACCGACCCAAGTAAGTCGCACTTTAACACCCCGTTAACCAATTATATGCTCCGCATCCTCCTCAGTGTTCCCCCGAGGGAAGCTGCGGGCAATTTTTTGGGGCAACGGCGCCGCGCGCGTTCGTCGTCGGCCCCTTTCAGATGCTCTTCCACGTTGCTCTTCTGCAAGCGTTCTAGCGCCGGAGCTATTGCTCTCAGTTTCGCCTCGAGCAACGCTGTCATCACTCGCTGCGCGTTCTTGTTTCCTGATGCGTTTTCGCTGTCGCAATGACATAGCTACCTGCCACTGACCATTCTTGGCTTCGTCGTCGCGTTCCTCTGCAGAGTCTTTTTCCTTGTTTTCGGCATCGCTAGTAGATTCCCCACGTAGCACCTCGTCAGGTGAAAGGAAATCTTCATTGGCGTCCACCGCAGAGCTCAATTGGGTTTCGATGTCTTGGTCATTTATGTCCATAAGTGCCTGGGCTAGTTTCGGGTCGTTGTCCGTTGGGGTTCGGGCAGGTGCAGCGCGACGCGTCGGCCGAGAGCTGGCTGCCAGGACTCCGCGTTCCGCTTCGCCGCGAGGCTTAGCGTGGCGGGTTGGCATGCTCTGCCGAAGGTCTTCACTTCCCAGAGAAAACCGGGATCGCTTGTCCAAAAAGATGGTGTCAGCGTGTACCTGACGTCTTCCTGCACAATTCCCGTAGTTTCACTGGTAGTCACATGATTTTAACCGCTGATAGGTACGATGATTGACGGAGCCGATGTGAACGCTTGTGCACTCGTCGGCGCCATCAGGCGGTCCGAGTACACTGAAGTCTCTCCTATATTGTCTCGAGTATGTACCCCACAACCCAAACTTGGCTGGTGATGACGAGTATGTACAGATGAGAAGATGGGACGCGTAAATAATGCTCACAATATATATATATATATATATATATATATATATATATATATATATATATATATATACATATATATATATATATATATATATATATATATATATATATAAATATATATATATATATTAATATATATATATATATATATATATATTAATATATATATATAAATGTGTGTGTGCGTGTGATGCTATGAAGAATCGGAGACGTGGCCTGGCTCATACGCCATGTTTATTCTGAAAGCACTTCTTCCTCAGCCTCTACCTTCAGTCACTACCTACTTACGTTACACGATTCCCGCTCCCCCCGAAAGAATGCGCGTGTTGTGTCATACAATGCAGAATGAATGAGCAGTACTAGAATGCAAAAAAAAAACATCGAAATGAGTTGTAGTTGCGCATCACGTTGAAGTTCCCTAAGATCGCACATAGTCTTCACAAGAGAGGGCAGCAATTCGGGGTTATCAAGTGCAGCTCTGGTGGGCGAGGCTGGCTGTTATGCTCTGGACAACATAAACATGCTTTGAGCGTGGAAACAGATGGAAATACAGCCGGTATTCTTGCAAAGAAGGAACGAGGTTGGAACGCTTTGTAGGATTGAATGTTTCGTAGGCGTCGCATTTTTTGTCGTGGGTCATACTAACGCCGTGCATGCAGTTTGCGCACCCGTTGATCGTGGCTGATTACGCGCTGCTTGTGTTTCTGCAGAGCACAAACGGTTGTTTTGTGGCTTTTGGGGAGTTTTCTATGGTGATAACGCAGATGTTCAGACCGAAGGCGCAATCTTGAAAGCTGCTGCAGAAAAGTTCCTTGGCTTTTCTTTCTAAGCTGGCTCAGATGCGGAATCAATCTTTTCTTTTGTGATTGTTGTTAACGACATTCTTTAAGCCGCAAGTATGCTTGCGATGTAGCTTTAGTTCTTCGTTGTCCTTGTTGGTGTGGCCGTTCTAGTTTTTGGGGTTCTCCTTGTTGTTGTTGTTGGCGTTGCTGATGTTGCTGTGGAACGCGTTGCGGTGGGAGCCATTCTTGAACATCAGGCCAGTTTTCTTGACAACTTGATCTGGTGTCTAGTCGGCAGCTGGTAGTCTGTGGGCTGTTGTAATTCTGTTCGAGCAGTGAAGATAATGCTTCAGGGTTGATAGACAGCTCTTTAAAAGCTTCTTCTACACTGTTCACTACAAAGAGATCTTGCGCCTGGCAGAGTGCGGTGTTCAATACGTCTGAGCTTTGTGCTTTGCTTCGACTGTCTAAGGTGTGTGCACCGGACGGCAATGAATGAACCCGTGTCCTGAAAGAGCATGGTTTGACCGGGTATTTTTGTGAAGCGTCAGGAAATCAACCGTGATCGCGGCGTCCTTATGAGGCAAATGGTGAGTGATAGGAGCGCTTGAAAAACCGCCTTGTGGATCACGTATGCGAGACTAAGAGTGAAGGCAATCAGATGGGTGAGCAACGCCTCGTGTCGTAAGCTGGAGCGAGGACTTTGCAAATTCCGACTTTCCTGCAGAGGGGAGGCGTGCTTGATGGTTGGGTTTTTCCCAGAATACGCATCGTCTTCTGTAAGTAAACTCATGTGCGACTTTGTCTTGTGGCAGTTGTCGATTCACGTTGGGCTTTCGAATGCTCGATGAATGCTTAGGGAATTGACGATAGTGTCGGGTTTTTTAGTCTGTTTTCATAGTCGCTAAAACGAGTGATCATTTCTTCTTTTATTTTCTGCCAAGACTTGTCATTTTCAAAGATGTGGGTGAGGTAAAACTTAGATGCCTCACCGGAGATGTAGTCAGTGAAGTTGATGATCACCTCCCGTTCCGACCAGGATGCAGCGGCGGTGAGGACCTCGAATAGGATGAACCATTCCTGTACGGGTCCGTCGTCCGCTGATCCGGTGTACTTGGGGATGTCGAGGTCAGCCGATGGTTCTGTCATGGTGCTGGTCATTGTCCTTCTAGGCGATGATTCGGTAGTTAATTTATGGTCAGGGTTTCTTCTGGGCAACTGTGCCGATAATGAGTGACTGATGAAGGGGCAGGCAGGTCTCCATCCTGTCGACTCGTGTGACGCTATGATGAATCGGAGACGTGGCCTGGCTCATACGCCATGTTTATTCTAAAAGCACTTCTTCCTCCTAAGCCTCTACCTTCAGTCACTACCTACTTACGTTATATATATATTGTCACGAACAAAACAAGACCTGCAGCCAGGGGTTCACTTGAACCAGAGCAACGAAGATGTTCTCTTCTTCTTCGCGCCCAAAAACGCGTATGAGCCACAGTGGCTCGTTCATCAATGGTGGCATTACCCCTTCGCCCAAGAAGCATCGTCTCGATGCTGTGCAGGAAGGCAAAAAAAAGAAAAGAAAATTAGATGAAAATTAGCATGCGAGCAAAATGAATGGCGTAAGGCGGAATAACGTAGTTGGTTGTGGGGACAAAAGTTAGAGAAATAAGAAAAATAGGAAAAATGTAGGGAAAAGACGAAACAAAAAGAAAGACGCGAAGTTACTAATAAAGTCAGTCACTCCCTGGTGATTCACAGCGCGAAAAGTATGGTTTGAGACGCGAAACATGAATGACTTCAGTTTGCGGGGTGAAACGGGAACGTCTCGAATTGCCTTGTGGGAGAACCTCGTACGTGACGTCACTGAGACGTCGCACAACCTTGTAAGGGCCGAAGTAGCGGCGAAGAAGCTTTTCGGAAAATCCACGCTGTCGGATAGGGGTCCACCCCCAGACTTCATCACCTGGCTTAAAAATAACTTCACGGTGGCGAAGATTGTAGCGGCGCGCGTCTGCGGTTTGGTGACGTTGAATGCGGTGATGAGCAAGTTGACGGGCCTCTTCTGCGCACTGCGCGAATTTGGCGGCATCCGTGTGGTATATTCCTAAGTTATCGGGCAGGAGCATGGCGTCGAGCATCGTCGTGACGTCACGACCGTGGACTAAGCGAAAAGGCGTGAAACCGGTACTTTCTTGAACAGCAGTGTTATACGCAAACGTTATGTAGGGAAGTATGGTGTCCCAGTTCTTGTGATCGATGTCCACATACATTGACAGCATGTCTGCAATTGTCTCACTGAGTCGTTCAGTCAGCCCATTTGTTTGCGGGTGGTAAGCCGTTGTTTTACGATGTTCCGTGCCACTTAATCGCAAGACTTCCTGCAGCATCTCTGCGGTTAAAGCTGTCCCACGATCAGTTATGACGACAGCTGGAGCACCGTGACGTAAGACGATGCTGTTAACAAAAAATTTGGCAACATCTGCTGCGGTGGCTTTTGGAAGTGCCTTGGTTTCACAGTAGCGTGTTAAGTAGTCTGTAGCGATGACAATCCACCGGTTTCCAGACGAAGACGTGGGGAATGACCCCAGCAAGTCCATCCCAATCTGATGAAAGGGCGCCTTTGGTGGGCCAATTGGGTGCAGTAGTCCCGCTGGTCATAAAGGTGGAATCTTACGTCGCTGACAGTCGCGACATGTGCGAACGTAGTGCTTCACAGTCTTCTCGAGACGTGGCCAGTAGTACGAGCGTTGAATACGTTGCAGCATGCGCGTATAGCCGAGGTGTCCGGATGATGGCTCATCGTGACACGCACGTAAAATGTCACCACGAAGCGTAGTTGGCACAACAAGCAGATACATAGCTTGTGTAGGATGAAAGTTCTTTTGTGTAGGATAAAGCCCTCTATCACGGAAACAACAGGAAGATAGTGAACGCGCAAAGCTTCGAGGAAGGTGGGAATTGCGTCCTTCCAGGTAGTCAATGAGCGGGATGAGCTCCGAGTCATGACGCTGTTGCTCCGCTAAGCTGGTCGCTGATACGGCAGAAAGAAAAGTGTCGTCGTCTTCAAGGTCAGTGTTGGCATTTTCGACCGGTGCACGTGAGAGACAGTCGGCGTCGGTGTGTTTCCGCCCAGATTTGTGGACGATGGTGACATCGAAATCTTGTAGCCGAAGGCTCCATCGTGCTAGACGACCTGAGGGATCTTTGAGATTCGCGAGCCAACAAAGGGAATGGTGGTCGCTAACTACCCTGAATGGGCGGCCATACAAGTATGGGCGGAACTTTGTTATGGCCCAGACAACAGCGAGGCATTCCTTTTCGGTTGCAGAATAGTTTTTCTCCGCTGGGGATAACGTTCTGCTCGCATAAGCAATCACGCGCTCTATGCCATTTTGCCACTGAACTAATACCGCTCCTAGTCCAACGTTGCTGGCGTCAGTGTGTAAATCCGTGTCAGCACTTTCGTCAAAATGACCTAGTACAGGTGGAGCCTGGAGAAGGTTTCGGAGGGTGTCGAACGCATGGCACTGATCGGGACCCCAAACAAACGAGACACCGTCTTTTGTAAGCTTGTTGAGGGGTTCAGCAATATTCGAGAAGTTTTTGACAAAGCGCCTGTAATACGCACAGAGCCCCAGAAATCGGCGTAGGTCGCGCTTATTTGTGGGCATGGGAAAGGTGGCAACGGCGCGGGTTTTCTCGGGATCTGGGCGGATGCCAGCATGGCTCACAACGTGTCCAAGGAACTTCAGTTCTTCATATCCAAAATGACATTTGTCGGGTTTGAGAGACAACCCCGCTGTTCTAATTGCCTGAAGAACTGCATAAAGGCGTTGGACGTGTTGTTCAAACGTGTCTGCAAAGACCACGACGTCATCAAGGTAAACAAGGCATGATTGCCATTTGAGCCCCGTGAGAACCGTATCCATCATTCTTTGAAAAGTAGCTGGCGCTGAGCATAGACCGAAAGGCAACACTTTAAACTCGTACAGACCGTCGGGAGTTATAAACGCCGTCTTTTTGCGGTCGCGCTCGTCCACTGCGATTTGCCAGTAGCCGCTACGTAAATCCATGGAGGAAAAATATTTAGCGTTGCGTATACGGTCCAACGAGTCATCTATCCGGGGTAGAGGATAAACATCCTTTTTGGTGACCTTGTTCAGTTTACGGTAATCAACGCAAAAACGCATCTTCTTCGCATCTTCTTCGCGCCCAAAAACGCATCTTCTTCGCGCCCAAAAACGCGTATGAGCCACAGTGGCTCGTTCATCAATGGTGGCAATATATATGTTCCACTCGAGGATACCAGTGAAGCCACTCAAGAGTCAAATCTGCTGCAGTCAATTAGGTACTTTTCAAGATCGCGCCGCCATCGAACTTGCCAATGTGCGTCAGACAATCTTTCCTTTACATGGTTGAGGGGCAGTTCACCAGCTTCGTGCACACAATTAGGTAAATGCGCATCCCAAACCGTTTCGCGTCAGTGAGAAGAAACACGACCTCATATTTCTCGCCCCCAGAAATAACAGCACAGAGTAATTACCGAATCCGATGCTAAAATAAATGGCGTCATAAAGCCACCCTGCTACTGCGCAACTTTCTTAAAACAGGTCCGGTGTGTTTCTTTACACTACAGGACACAGCAAACCAATACCAAATGGCGCAGGAAAACGACACCAGCAGAGTTCTGTGGAGAAATAAATCGTGTGACTGAGTGTACACAGATGTAACCGAGTAAACGCTCCAGCGATTTGACTGCGTCGGGGTTTTCTTCTAAACTGAATATCAATGGTGCTATACGTGGCTGATAAAGGGGTTCCTAACAGAATATGTTACACACGTCTACTTGTATCCGGTTGACCCAGTGCTTTGTAAAGATGTCTCACTTGCATGCAGATATAGACCACACGCGCGATTGATAATCATGGCCATACAACTCCTAATTCTGAAGATAAGCCCCGAGTACGTTGTAGTAGTGAAAAACTTAAACCACTGCGTTGCGCTACTTCAGACAATATTAGTGTCTATCTCGTAGAAATTGGGGGAATAATTGGAGAATCTTGGAGAGCCGGCCGCCGGAACAACTGTCCAGTTGTAGGCATTTTGTGTGTGGCTACTACGTGGTTTTTGGCTGACTGTGTTGTTCTGCCACGATGCCAGGAAACATCTCACGTCACATCCTTTCCGATGAAGGAGGCTTTCTCCCTCAGCCGCAAACATGTTAACGGGGACAGTAGCGAGTCATCTTATCGATGACAAATGAGCAATCAACTTGCAATGCCCGTCAACAAAAGCCCCTTCGACCCCTTTCCTCATTAGGCAACAGTGTCTGCTTCCGAACATTCAGAAGCTTTCTCAGCAATTTTTGTCGCACTGGAATGGTGTCTCCACGTATTGTGTTTCTTCATCTCTACCCTAGGTTGTTCTGACACATTAGAATCTTCTTTAGTCTCCATTTCAACAACAGAGAGGAACATACACGCATTGCGATCTTTGCTGACTTCTGGTGAATCTGCAAAGCTCAAGAAACAACTAATGTCCTGTCATCCTCAATTCACAATACGGCAACTAAGTGTTGCTGTGGAAATTGCTTTACGAGCTCTGAAATTTCAAGGACGAAAAATTCTCGCGCGGGAAATGAGACTTCGCATCGTTCGGAAGATAAAGCTAAATCTATGAAGCATTTGTAGCAGTATCCAAATTGCTTTATTTAGTACACAACACGAGTTAGCGGGGTTTTGCTGCTCTGCCCAAAACATGTTCAGTACTAATGAATGGTTATAGAGGTCTACAATGGTGATAGCACCCAGCGTGAGTGTATAAAAAGAATGTGCTTCAACGCAGCTTCTCGTCCGGCGTTATTTGAATATGTATGATTTATCTGCGTGCCCTAACAAATCAAGCTGTCAAGAGTTGTACGTTTCTATTAGTGAAGTCGATGTAAAACACTGCGATTTTTCAACATGGAATTTCAGGAGGAAAAGAGAGGGTCAGTTCAGCCATTTAGATTGGATAATAGGCGTTTGAAGCAGTTTATTTGATAAATCCGACTACTTGTTTCTGTTTACCGGAAAGTGGCTGCGTCAAAAAGGGTTTGTGTTCATTTATGTGTCTATTGCCGTTTGTTTCTATTTTCTGACAAGCTTGCCCACATGAGTGTCACGTTTCAGCTAACATTTCGATTCGCACAGGAGGCTCATTTTTCTAGTCAATGCTGTGAGCAAGAGCTTGACGTTTTGTATGTACAGCTTTTTTCGTCTATATGAGGATTTCGGATTGCGTTAGAGCTATAACAAGTACAATAGTGTGCTTTAAAGCTAGAACAAGCAAAATGCACTGATTTCGTTAGTCGACAAACAAGTCCAGAGAAAACTTGTTGCTTCACACTTTGCTTGACCAGATGAGGTTATAAAGAAGCACATAAAGGTCAATCACATTGCCAATATAGGCGAATCATAGGTTCTCACTGAGTATTGTTTCGCAGTGATGGATGACGATGGGCCTGTTTCGTAAACGACTTCGTTTGTTCTGGCTCAGAAAAATACAGATACTCGTGTAGAAGTACCTTTAAGTATCAATGACTTTGATGAATAGGCAAATAAATATCCGACCAAAGCACTTTGTGAAACAATATAATTTTATACAAACTTTGGCACCTTCCATTGAGGAACCCCTTCTTTTGAACACACCGCCTTAACACGCGAGATATGACGCACTCTCTATGAAAGTGTTAAATTCACATATCATTACACCAGAAGAGGAAACTTGAGATAAGCAAAAATCGAATGTATGCACTAAAGGACAAAGAAGGCAAATAACTACCAATATGGATAGAATATTTAAAATAGTGGAGGAGTTTTACAGAGATCTGTACAGTAGCCGGGACAACCACGACTTTAATATTATAAGAACTAGCAAAACCCAGGTGGCACCCGTCCAGTTATGATAGAAGAAGTCAGAAAAGCTTTGCAGAGCATGCAAAGAGGCAAAGCTGCTGGTGAAAATCAGGTAACATCAGATCTGCTGAAAGATGGACGACAGATTGTGTTAGAAAAACTAGCCACCTTGTTTACGAGGTGTCTCCTGACGGGAAGAGTACCAGAGTCTTGGAAGAACGCTAACATCATCTTAATACATAAGAAAAAAGATGACAAAGACTTGAAGAATTACAAGCCGATTAGCTTGCTCTCTGTAGTATACAAGCTATTTACAAAGTTAATTGCTAACCGAGTAGAGAAAAATTTAGAATTCAATCAACCAAAAGAACAAGCAGGATTTCGAACAGGCTACTCAACAATCGACCACATTCATACTATCAATAAGGTAATAGGGAAATTCTCAGAATATAACCAACCACTATACATAGCCTTCATAGATTACGAGAAGGCGTTTGATTCAGTAGAAATATCAGCCGTCATGCAGACACTGCGAAATCAGGGCGTCGGTGAAGTATATATAAACATCATTGAAGAAACCTACAGGGGATCAACTGCTACCATAGTGCTTCATAGAAAAAGCAACAGAATACCAATCAAGAAAGGTGTAAGGCAGGGGGACACAATCTCCCCAATTCTATTTACCGCGTGCTTACAGGAGGTTTTCAGAACCTAGAATGGGAACAGTTAGGGATAAGAGTTAATGGAGAGTACCTTAGTAACCTGCGCTTCGCCGATGACATTGCATTGCTGAGTAACTCATGGGACGAATTGCAACTCATGATTGCGGCGTTAGACAAAGAGAGCAGAAAGGTGGGTCTTAGAATGAATCTGCAGAAAATGAAAGTAATGTACAACAACTTCGGAAAAGAGCAGCGCTTCGAGATAGGTAATACTGTGCTTCAAGTTGTAAAAGACTATGTCTACTTAGGGCAGGTAATAACCGCGGAGCCTAACCACGAGATTGAAGTAACTACAAGAATAAGAATGTGATAGAGCACAATTGGCAAGCACTCTCAAATTATGACAGGTAGATTGTCAGTATCGCTCAAGAGGAAGGATTATAACAGCTGTATCTTGCCGGTATTTAGCTACGGAGCACAAACCTGGAGACTTACAAAGAGGGTTCAGCTTAAATTGAGGACGACGCAGCGAGCAATCGAAAAAAAATTAGTAGGTGTAACCTTAAGAGACAAAAAGAGAGCAGAGTGGATTACGAAACAAATGGGGTTAAGGATATCATAGCTGAAATCAAGAAGAAAAAATAGACATGGGCCGCGCATGTAGCCCGAAGATCCGGATAACCACTAGTCGTTAAGGGTAACTAACTGGATTCCCAGAGAAGGCAAGCGGGTCAAGGGGAAACAGAAGGTTAGCTGAGCAGATAAGGTCAAGAAGTTTGCGGGTACAAATTGGCAGCAGCAAGCACAGGACCGGGTTAACTGGCGGAACATGGGAGAGGCCTTTGTCCTGCAGTGGACGCAGTCAGGCTGATGATGATGATGATGCTGATGATGATGACTTTTTATCACATTTCTAAAGGTTTTGATGGTATGATTGTGTAACGGGCATAAAATGGGGCAAAATAAACGTTAGTGATGTTTCGCCGTTATATGATGGTTCCTATTTTGGTTTTGCATATTCAGATGCTTGCCATCATTCTTTTTATGTTGCTTTCTTCTTTTTTACTTCTTTGTCCCGTGCGTCTACGCGAAAATCCTTATGTTTGTGTAAATACTTGAGTTGAACATTGATGCACTGGTTCTCGATGGCGTAGCAGCACGCAATACGCTTTATTTGTTATTTTTAAACGTTGCCTTCTGTGTATCAATCACTCTTGCTTAAGAACTCATGTGTGAGGATGGCAGTACTTATGAAAACATGAATAAGTATTGTATCAGTCATGAGCTCGGCTTATTGCATTTACGCTTCAGAATTGAACAGAGTTAACCAAATAGGCGGCGTTGAATTTCTCACCACGCTGAAACAGCTTCTTAAGGCGGATATCTTGTTAGCAGCCCTTAGACGGTTACTGAGCCATCAACTAAACAAAGGTGACGCTTAACACCTCGATTCGCAACCATATTTGTGGACGTCGCCAGTGCCAGCAGGACAATGTCATTTCAGTTCTACTGCACATACATGCGCCTTACGCTATACACTCGGAATTGTTAGACACCTTAATTATGACCTTAGATTTTTATTGTTTGATAAGATGTCTGTATTTTTTGGATATGACGTAATAAGTTTTGCAACTTCCTCGACACACTAGTAATAACATTTCGTATGCGCGGACGCATATTGCATTTTTTTTAAATGTTCACGAAAGGAAATATCACACGTTAAGGGGGTTTTTATGAGGTATACTGCAGACATGTTTCATGTTTCCGGTTGTTTGTCTTCACTTCTGATATGTTTTCTTATAATCAGTAAGGTCATACTCAGCTTACGGTTATGTTCACTGCAGTATGATGGACTCTTTGAATGATCTTCTCATGCTCCCGTCTTCCGCAAGTACATTTCAGCGTATCGCTTTAAATTTCCTTGTCTGATTTACCCGCTTAAAACGTTTTTCGAAGAACATTGGCCTGTAGCTCACTAAGATACAGACATCAAGCCAACCGGACAATAGGAAATCGAAGATGGCTTGAAAATTGCGGCACATTGTATGAGCGTACAAGTGAAAAACAAGCGCGTTAAGACCGGAACTGCCGTAAAAGAAATACATATACAACCGATAATCCCACGTCGTCACTGCCCACTTGTACCGGCTGGGAAATTTGGGGTGTAACATCTGCCTCGGCATTTGGCAAATCAGGGTAATAGAACAATATGGGCCCTTTCATGCTCGTTCACCGTCTGTAACTCACATTTATTCCGAACAGTAGAGGGGAATCTTCAGAACGAGGGCGGTATAATATGCGTGGGGCTCGGCAACATACCGGGGCGTCGTTGCCGAGCTGCGGTGAGGAAGCTGCAACCCAAACACATTAGCAATTCAGATTAGTTAGCAGCGCCAGCGGTTTACCGGCTTTCGTGCACCGAACTACAGCGGTAGGCTTCGGTGCTGTCTAATGTCCAGAAGTCTTCAGAATAAAGTTTTGGTGCCCGTTCTCGGTGTGATTGTGGAAAAACGTATCTTTTCTTTTTCAAGATGAAATATTTGCGAACTGACTTAGGTTTCATTTTTTCTCTCGCTCTTATTGTGTTGGAGGCCTTAAAAGAGGCTTTACCTCAAAATGAAGACAACAAAGCTAGCCTGCGAGAGATCATTGATAATCGTACCCTACAAAACGAGAACACAGCAGGGTGGTTGAAGAAACGAATGATGGCTAAGAAAATCTGAATCGAAATACAGAAGATAACCACAGGTCACTGATAGTTGCATACTACATTTCGAAAAATACAAGCGTGCGAAGGGAAGACAGGTACTTATATGGGCAGATGCGGTAAATAAGCATACTAAGAAAACTTCGCCTCTGTAACCACTGAACCGCGATGGTTGGCAAAGCATAAAAGCGGCGCTTGCTTGATAGTGGGCTTGATTTTTCTGCTCCTGCTGATAATCGTGATGGCAATGATGATGGTTACTGCATTGTGCAAACCATACGCACAGTGTCAAACTATGACCTATGAAGAGATATTTAGGTTGATAATGAAAAATTTCGCCCCTATCACAGGACAGTATGAGAGGACCTTATGTTGTCTTAGATTTATTGTGATAGCAATTATACGGACGCTGTCGACTGGATTTTGCCGCCGCCATAGGCGTGGGCGTCGGCACCAACGTGGGCGTCGATGTCATGCACCGTATATGTATACGTACCTTCATATGTGAAAACGCAAGAAATTAAAGACTCCGACACGCGGAATCGAACGTGGGACCTCCACGTCGTGAATGCGAGGCGTTAACCAATGAGCCACCGAGGGGTCCTTGCTTCAAAGTGTAAATGGCAAGCTATTTATGTCCTCTACATACCGCTGTTGGTGGGCATCTCGAAAGGAAACAATCGTGTTTTCACCATTATCAGCAAGATGGGGCAATGTGCACGCGGCGGCTCTTATGTCTCACGCGTACGTTGATCCGCGAAAATGACGATCTCTTGCGTGCCTTAGTTGGCATTGGGCGTGCATGAAACCATTCTTTAGTATGTGAGTGATTTTAAATGAAATACAGAGAAAAATCTGAGCCTCATAACTGTCGCTCAAGGGGAGGACACCTCAACAGTAGCTCACGATGGGAGGGGGTAAAGGAGGGATTAAAAGGATATGAATGAAAGGTAAAGGGGTAGAGAGAGGAAGGGGAGAGTGAGGCACAGGGACAGCGTAAGACAGAAAACGATGGAAGTAAGGAGGAGATAGGAAAGATGGACACGTTCAAGGAGTCCGAGGCGAGAGCTCTTGTTGTCGTCAGTAGATGGCGTAGTGCGAGCCCAGTCGGCCCGCCCTACGCTGTCCGCTGACAAAGACTTGACTCAGAGGTTGCTGGTGCACGCATCAGTGAGCCAGTGCCGCCAGAACGCGATCTCCGACGGCAGCTACTGCGCTGTCGTCGGAGATCGCGGGGGCACAACCGGTCGGCACGAAATCCAGAGAGCGAGTCTGATTCTGCTGTAGTTACGGGGAGCAGAATGGTCACTGCAATCCTTGCACAGCCTACGTTTGCGAAAACGGCGCACTTTTCAGGCACAAAGAAGTAACAAATGAGATGCTTATTCTCGTTCATTTTTACTTTGAGTACGTTTCGTGCGTCATTTGCACGTGAGAAACCCGGGGCACGTTTTCATCTACTTGCCATTCTGCGCGTGACCTTCTAATTTGTTGCTAACGCGTTCATTGCTTCACTTACACGGCAAAGCTGCGTCTTTTTTGTTGGATGGATGGATGAAAAACTTTTATTGGGGTCCTGAAGGATTCCACCCCCGTTTTATAGAGGTAGGATCGCGGGCCGCTCCCACGTTGGGACGGGGAGGCCCAGCCTCACCGCCGCATCGTGGGCCTTCTGTACAGCCTTGAGATAAATTCTGTAAAATACATACCTGTTAATACCTGATGCGCCTATTTGCTTTTTTTTATTATGCTCAAACTAGGTATAAATGATGGATAGAAAGTCTTTTATTGAAAAAAGGGAGGTAATGAACCTCTGTAAGGATATGCAGGTCTTTCTAACTACACTACTAGTTCACAATCTCACTGGTTTTACACTTATTGTGTTCACCATCACTGTAACTGAGGCGGTATAGGGTCAGTACTATAGTTTGTCGGACCGCATAAACCACTCTGATCAGGCTGCTCTGACTTCCATATTGGGCAAATAATAACTGCGTGTCCGGGTCTGTAAGGAGCGCTTCACGATAATTTTTGGTTTTGGAAAGCTTGTATGGCCATTCACCTTTTTTTAGATGCGGAACACTGCCACAGGAAGTGGTGAAGGTCTGCGTGGCAGCGCAGCCCACAGTGCTTGCACGACACTGTCGCAATGTTCGGTTGTCACTATTTCGCAAAAGAGTATAGTGCACGCAGAATTTGCGTAGACCTTATTAATTAGGACTTCTTGGGAGCGTGAAATCATACAATTGCTGGAAAATAGGACTTGTGGGTTGACATGCGCAATGCGTTTTTTACTAGCATGACGCAGAGACGTGCGTACGTAGGGCCTTGTGGCTACCGAGGGAGCCATTTGACTTAAGAGCTCATGCGGGTTCACCCTGAGGTGGGGTGAGGGGGGGCAGAGAAAGATTAGTCGACCCACCTGCGGAAGCAGCAGCGGCGTGTGCTGCCGTATTCCCCCCGAGCACACCCGCATGCCCTGGCGTCCAGATATTTTCTATTGGCCTGTCGTCTTTTTCATGCCTACGAATGATGCTTTGAATAGCAGCAGCTGCGGCATCCTCCGACGCTGGGCGAAATATTTCCGAGTAGGCAGCGTTCGAGTCAGTAAAGACACGAAGGGGTTTCTGTATAGTGTATGGGAGGCTTGCAGTCACTCCCCATATGGCAAGTAGTTCGGCAAGCATAGGGGTACCGTTCGGTAGATGGCACCTGTAGGCCCCAGTGTACTCGGCGAAAAGCAATTCATGATGCCCAGACCTTAACGCTCGTTTTTCTTCCGGGTGCTCTCGTTTGGCTGTCAGTGCTGCATCGCACACCTGGGCTCTCTTCCGAACTTCTGCCAAAGTACGATGGGCCATGTCGTATTATCGAACAAACTTCGCCAGTATATTACCTCGTTGAGCCTCTTAGCTCACCGTCAGACTTACAACGTCGCAACCGCGAGGTTGTACACGTCCAGAGGCTCAAGCAGTACCACGGTTCAACGACGCCTGCACAGAACCATGTCGCCAGGATTGCTCCTATTTTTTCCCGCGGGGCCATTGTAAAGAAGAGGAAGTACTCCGACGCAGAGGCAGCAGCACGAGCGTGCAGCAGTTGTTGGAGCTCGTGAATTGCGGCTGGTGCATCACCTTCTAAGCATCAACCTTTCTGCTCACTAAATCTCCTTCAAAAACAATATATATATATATGTGTGTGTGTGTGTGTGTGTGTGTGTGTGTGTGTGTGTGTGTGTGTGTGTGTGTGTGTGTGTGTGTGTGTGTGTGTGTGTGTGTGTGTGTGTGTGTGTGTGTGTGTGTGTGTGTGTGTGTGTGTGTGTGTGTGTGTGTGTGTGTGTGTGTGTGTGTGTGTGTGTGTGAATGACAGCCGAGACTGTCTATATAATTGTTATCATATCACAAATTTATCTTCTTGCCACAGTCTTCGTATAACATCGCTCTCATAGGTACATAGTGCCTCAAAAATTTCTGTGTAATCTCCCTGCCTTTCCTACATTTTATCCTCTCTCGACCCACCCAAGGTACGTGAAATCTGCCCATTTTTCTTCTTGTGTCGTTGCTGTTTTACGGAGTGAACAGTGTAGAGTTGCAGCTGAAATAGCTGAAATGAATTGCAAATCACTACTATTTCTCATACTTTTTTCCTTTGCAGTCAACATACCAACGCTGCTGTGGCGATGAAAGGCTGAACTGAGAATTGTTGCTATATTGTAACTCAAACAACGCTCAGTAGTAGACCAGTAGAACAGTCAGTCGTGGTGAATTCTTTATATGATTAGCTTTGCGAGAAGCACAGGGTATATCATCACGCATATTCTCGCTTGGAGAGGCAAGATTCAATATTTTGTATTCACGATCGTTCGATACATTAACAAAGTTCGCTTTGGTGGGCACAGTCACTTATTGTTAGACAACATACCTAGGGTACATAATTGAGCAGTGTGCCTTGTCAGGTTATAAGAATTTGTCATCGTCTAAAGTTTAGGCTGTAGTGCCCCTCAATGCAGAATGATAAAAGGCAGACGGCGATCCCTATTGAACGTCGCGGCTATCCCCCTAAAATCATTGCCATTTATCACGTGTTATTTGTTGACGCAACCCGAATATGCTGTAGGCTCTTGGCTCAGATTTGAGGGCACGTCAAAGAACGCCAGGTAGCCGATAATTCCGGAAACCTCCACTACAGCATCTCTCATATTCATACGAAGATTTGGTATGTTAAACCTCACATATCACAAATCAATTGTTGAAGAAACCGAGTTGGGGGCTGTGTTGTACACTTGCGAAATATACCCATTATTTCAGGGATCGACTGATAATGGTTGACTGATGGTGGTTACTGCGCATTGTCCATATATTTTTGTATGTTTTCCTCATTTACATCAGCAGTTGGTTTCTTCATCTCTGAACTATTGGTGACACTTCAACCAACTAGCTGGCCAATGCTTTCCGAAAGCCTTGGAGCATTGCAAGACAACATTATATTGACTGTCTTTTTCTTGTATCAGCCGCTCAAACGCATGCACAAGGTTACGGCTCTTTTTCAGTCTTTCTTCCTGTACTGTGATTGAGGTTGAAGTCTGTGATAATCTGCGGTATCTGTTTCTTCTTTTCTGTACTTCATTTTTTCCCGTAACGTATTTCAATGTACAAAACAAACTCCGAAGCCTGTACGAAATGGCGCCATAGAAATCCAACAAACATGCCACAGCATACAATACCGGTGCATGGAACTGAATAAGCAATAGAGGCCCTGCAGCCGTGGCAGACGGGTGACTTGGAAGAGGTCTCGACACACAAGAAAGCCAAGAAAGAACGGAAACACACAAAAAAAGACGCGAGCCAGCCTAACTTGCAGTGGATGTGAAGTATACGAGAAACGAAAAATGCCAAGCGTAGTTTTGTGATTGCCACTTCAAACTATCGTGGGAGTCGAGATGAATGCTCGATCTGAACAGTGCAATGTGACACAAAGTAGCGTTCTATTTTTCCGCGGAAAACGCAGGACAAGGAAGACAGCTTTTTCAGCAGAGGGCCGGGGCACGTTGAAGTGAATAGAGACGACCTGGTGCGTTTGACACGCCGTGAAAGAGAGACGCAAGGAAAAAAAGCGAAACTTGCTCCGAGGAAATGAAGTCAGATGCAGCACTTTTAGGATACCGCATCCGACAGTCCTGTCAACGCAAAATGACGTTGACAAGAATCCCTGTGCTGGCGTAACTAGCTTATGCTAGCTCAAGCCCAGCTATGTGAAATATTCGAAAATACTTTTTTGTGTACTGGTTTCGAAGTCTTTGCGTGGAATGCCAACGTATCTCATGCTGTTTTCTTTCCTTCTCGATGCAAATTTAACTTCTATCAACGACGACGTTTATGATAGAAAAGATTTAGCGGAAGGGTCAGGTTGATAACTTAGGAGCATGTTCGTCGAGTAACCGCATCTAGGGAAAATATTATTATATAATAATCAGAAATATAAGACAACTTGACAAAATGCGGGCTGAATTCTAAGGGCTTCTTTTTTCTGAGCATCTGTTTCCTAAGATTAGCTACGAATTCGACTGGCATTTGAGTGGCCGATATAATTTCTTACGAAGACTTTTTTAGTGAGGGGTTTTAGTAAATCAGTGCTCAGAAAAATTTGGCATGGCCCACGTATCTTGGAATCGACATTATGCGAAGCATGCGATGGAAAGATGACCGGGTTGCTATTCCTTTATTGAGCGAAAAGTCATGAAATGACTTTAAATACAACTACAAAAGTTGCCCGCACAGACATATGTTTATATAACCAGTTGTTTGCACCTGCGCAACGATGCCAACTGGAACATGCGAATTAGCAACACCAGAAGCTGATATGAAGCCCTGATGCTCGCGAAGATGCATGCCCTTTACACTGCTACATAAATCTAGTTCATCGCATGGCAACTAACCACAATTGACGTTAACCCGACGTGACCGCTGTATCAAAGGCGTGCATATGTATTGTTTATAAAATGAGGTAGGTAATACTTCAACCACTAATGACGTATTTATTTATTTCATTTACTTCAACACCCTAAAGGCCCAATTTGGCATTACATAGGGGGGATTTAAGGGAATACATACATTTCAAGCAATATGGTCAAAAAACAGAATATCAAAAAGTAAACAATAAAAAGAAAACAGCGAGTAAATCGAATCGCAGCATCAAGTCAAATACGTTCACCAACATTAATCGAATACATATTCATTAGTACAATAGTAATGAAAAGACCTATGAAAATTACATGGAAGAACACTGAATAAGTATTGGGAGCAAAAACAGCAGACGAAACAAGGGCATTCAGACACAAATCAGCCATGTTTTTCACTATGCATATAGCCGTGAAGCATGGAGTTAAATATGGATGGATCTGGTATTTCTACGATGTTAGGTGGAAGAGAATTCCACTTGATTATGCACGATGATAATGGTGAATTTTGAAACTTTTTAGTCCTAGCAAAAATGGGGCCACCTTGTGCGCATGTTCAAAGCGGGTTGAAGTATGAGGGGCTGGAAAGATATGAGACTGGGCGAAGGATGAGTTGCTGTGATAAAGTGAGTGAAAAAACGATAGTCGAGTATGTCGCCCGCACATGGCAAGTGTGGTGAGGCTAAGGTCCGATTTTAGTAAGGAAACATTTATGTAACGTGTGTAGGATGATGGGTTGGACCAAGCAGCTTTATTCTGTACCAGTTCGAGCATGTTAGTAAGACTGATTTGGTGAGGATGCCATATGATTTAAGCATGTTCTAGGAATGGCCGAACAATAAAATGAAAGCGCGCAGTCTTGTGTTCTTATTAGTGAAATGCAAGCGACATTTAAGGAGGCCGAGTTTCTTGAGAACCTTATTAGTAGTATACTCTATGTGAGCAGTCCAGCTTAGATCGGAAGTGAGTATTACGCCCAGATACCTAAATGACGTGACTTTTTCTATTATCGAATCGTTTATTTTATAAGAGCGATAGCATGCAGATGTGATATTAGTAAACATGAAGTGCTTGGTTTTTCTGACATTAATTTCCATTTTCCATTTGCTGCACCATTCCCCTAACCTGGTAAGATCTTGTAGTTCTGCAACGTCAACTGTGGAAGTTATTTACCCATAAACAACGCAATCATCCGCGAAAAAATGAATCGATGAACTTATGATAGATGCAATGTCATTAATGTATAATAAAAAGAGAAGAAGACCCAGCACACTGCCTTGTCGCACACCAGATGTTACTCGGGTAGCATGAGATATGCAGTTGTTAAGTTTAACTGACTGAGACCTGTTGTTTAGAAATTTTTGTATCCATGCAGTAGTTTTCTGGTCAAGGCTGAGGTGACGTATTTTCAACATTAGCCGGTTATGGAAAACACGATCAAAAGCCTTAGAAAAGCCTATGAAAAGCGTGTTGATGCAGATGTACACATGAAGAGCTGTGTCCAGGTCTGTCACGTTTGAAAAGTTGAGTCTGACATGATAACTTTTCTCGAAAATCATGTTTGGTTTGAAGAAGTAAATTGTTACGGTTGATGTGACGCATGACCTGGGAGTGTATGATGTGCTCTAGTAACTTACACGAGATGGACGTAAGTGAAATCGGCGTATAGTTGTTGGGGTGATTGCTGTTACCAGACTTAAAGATCGGTACCACATTAGCCAATTTCCAGTCATCTGCTATACAACCAGAGTCAAGAGATTGCTGGAAAATGAATGCAAGCGACTTAGATGAATGTTGACAGGTTAATTTAAGTAGTTTGGCGCTGATGCTATCGGGGCCGGGACTGGTTTTAAGGGGAAGTCGACTGATAGCGCTAGGTACTCCGTGCTCTGTTATTATGATTGCTGGAAAAGGGTATTCAATGGGCAGTTGTGGCAGTGAAAGAGAATCATTCAGTGGAAGTTCATCAGTGAATACCGTAGTGAAATGTTTGTTGAATTTTTCAGCGGAGTGTTCTACCGATAAGGTGCTGCCGTCTTCCCTCATTAATACTGCTGTTGAGTGGGTGCTTTTGGGGTTCACGATATTCCAAAAATTTTTAGCGTCCCTTTTTATAGGGTTAGGTAGCGTTTCGTTAAAGAATTTATCTTTAGTTTGAAAATAGATACAATGTGCCTCAGATGAAATGTTTTCGTAAGCTCCCCAATCTTGGGGACAGTTCGAACGACTTGCTTTTCTGTAGACCCTTTTCTCCTTGTTCAGGGCGCGTTTTACATCTCGCGTGAACCCAGGGTCATCTGATCTAGAACTTATTGTTAGTTTAGGAACACAGATAGCTTCAATTTCTTTAAGCTTATCCCGGAAAAAACACCAGTTTTCATTAGTTGTACGGTCGTCAAAATATTCGTAAATTTCCGCTTCGAAAGTGTGTTGCGTACTGTTCATTTTTGTTATGTAGGTACGCGCATAGTTCAGCAACTTTTTTTTATTTCTAATTTCCTTGTAGTAGGAAGTGAAACCAAGCAATGGACAACCCTGTGATCACTGATTTTTTCTAGCACGCGTGTGCTACAGATTTCGGGGCTCTTAGTTAGGACCAAGTCCTAAACCCGATCCTTCCGCGTAGCTTTATGTACAAGTTGTGTTTCATTGTGATGAAGGAGCAGCTGAAGAGATCGAATACATTCAGATTGATTATTCTGATGAAGGGCAGACAGAGTGGACCAATCTATTTCTGGATAAATAAAGTCACCACCTAAGAATCAAAGCGAATAAGAACATTTCTGTGTAACTTGTTCAGTAACATCACCAAGAAGTTCTGGAAACTCTGAATTCCTGTGGGGGGTCGATAACAAGCGCCAATGACGCAAGCAACATGACCAATGCGACATGATGTCCAGACTATTTCGAGAGGTGAGTCCACTGAAATTGTAGATGGGTGGTATAATTCGTTTATCAAAACAATCACACCACCACCTCGGGAGTCGGTTCTATCTTTTTGAAAGACGACGAGTGACAATGGTAATGAAAGTTCACTGCTTGTGACGCCCTCAGACAGCCACGTTTCGTTACCGATAATGATTTCTGCAGAGCATGTGTGCATGATAGCTTTTAAGATGTCAGTCTTATGGTATACGCTACGGAAGTTAGCCAAAAGCATCAAAAATGAGTCAATGGGTGAAGGGCGCTCCTTATGTGACGCTAAACATCATTAAGCAGATCGTTCAGGGTCTGAGGACACCTGAACCACCTAGCCATTGGCTGGGTCAAACGGATAAACCTTGCCTTGTAGGTGAAGTTAGTTAAAACGCACTGAAAAGCGGGCGTTGTCAGTGTGGTTGCTCTTGGTGAAGTCTCGAAGTTTTTTCCTTGCGAACTGAACGAACACTCGGCGAGAAATCTTCTTCAAGCCAAACTTTTGGTGTCTCCAGGTTTTTTAGCTTGTGCGAGTAGCGCAGTGCATGGATTTTAGATTTAACGTTAAGAAACTTGACAATAATCGGACGCGGAAAGCCGGGACTTCGTTGGACAAAGCGGTGTGCCCTTTCGATATCTGCAGCTGCAATCTCAAAGGGCCACTCACCAGGCCCCATATCGTGTTTTAGTTAGATAGTGGAAGTTGTGTGATGTCCGATGAGGAACGTTTTGTCACAAAAGTTTTACGAATCAGTTCATTACAAGCGGAGAAAACAGGTTTTATGAAGCGGCACGAAACGAGGGTGAGAGGAGGCGAGCTCGAAACCCTTGCCGCTCCTCCGCGTAGCCTTCGCAAGCCAAATCTCTTCCCCACTCTCTCTGGCATCCGACCATGAGGTGACGTGCGCATGACGTGCCCGAACAAGCCCAGCCCCCGTGCACGCGAGCAGCATTGCTTCGTTGACCAGCGTTATTTTGTGGCCTTCTGCCTGTTTCGGCGGGATGGTTTGGAAACGCTGGCTTAGACGCGGTAGAGTACATGAGCACAATGGGTGCGTGAACGCGTAGGAGCGACCCCCGGCGGTCGTCTGCTCAATGCGCTGACTGTGGGGACACGAACGCATGCGCAACGCTGGCACATTAGCCCCGCTTTTCGTAGCATTTCACGGCAAAATATATAAGAAAAACGCGCACATTTCTTTATTGCGTCTCATTATTTATTTCAAGTTTTATTAATCTCTTAAAGCAACACAGACAATAACTACGCATGTTGCGTTTAATTTTTGCCGTGTCACGTGGTATACGGTTGACAACGTCAGAGCAGACTTGTCTACGTAGAGGACCAACGTCACTGCATTGCCGTGTACGTAGGGCCGTTCCTACGCCTGCGTAATGCCCTCATTCTCTACGCGTGCACCGGCAGAGGGGAGGGGGCGCAGAATGTATCTTGAAATTTGACCCATTTCCGCGGCGCGTAGCGCTGCAACGTTTGGCAGACGTGATTATGAATGCCTCGTCTACGAATTGCGCTTGTCAGCTTAAAATTGTCATCCCTGGTGAGTGTCCCCTTAAGGTGGTCAGTGAATAAATCCCTGACGATTTGCTCTGTCTTTGTGTATCCTTCAAGATCACCCTCCGGAAGGCCTTTGAAGATAAGTTTGTTCCTCCTCATTCTGTTATTCATATCATCAACTATTTCAACTAGCTGTCCACTTGTCTTGCTTATATTCGACTCGACTTCATTCACAGATTCAGCGATAGCGTCAAAGTTGTCTTTGAACTTTGCCACGCTGTTCAAAATTTTTTTCAATGACCGTGGCACGAGTCTTTAAGGCAGTCAAGTGTTGTTTGATATCGTCCAAGCTTTTTGTTGTCTCGTCGTGATATTCCTTTACGAGGGTGACCAAATCCTTATTCCTGGGGCCTGGGTTAGCTTCCACGTCCCCCGCGCAGAGTAAAAGCAAGATAAGACACGTTAACGCCAAAAGCAGAAACGGTCTGGGGCATAGCGCGCTGATTGCGGTTAGTTTCAGCTGAAACTGAACATGGCGGAAGCTTTTAGGTGCCGATTCGAGCGCTATAAGCACACAGGTCAACATCTATCGTTACACAACTTGCGTGGATCCACAGCCAGAGAGGCTATTAGCAAAAATGCTAACCAGATAAACAGCCTACCTATACCAGGAGAAGGCACAAGTCAAGAAAGGTGACACTCGTGGACGCGAATACCAGATGGAAACCGACTGTTCGGCGTTAATAAGGCTTGTGGTGGCGCTGCAACCATATGACATCACGGGATGCGTCACAGCCTCTTCCGGTGCTCAGAATGGGCTGGATGAGATGGTGGTTGCGCGTAGCTTTCGTTGATCAGCTGATTCCTGTCGGCAACGAGCAAACTGCACGGGGCAGGATTCGATGATCTATAACAGGAAAAGGCACAAGTCGAGCAAGGTGACACTCGTGGCCGCGCATCCCCGTATCACGAAGAGTAGCGTCTATTTAAAAATCTAGTTCAGAGACTTGGCGTAGCTCTGTGGTAAAACGCTTCATTGCCACGCATAATGCTTGGGTTGTATTCTAGCTGACATCCTGACATTTATTCTTTGATTGATTGACTGATTTGTGGATTTTAACTTCCCGAAACCACCTTATGATTATAAGAGATGCCGTAGTGGAGGGCTCCGGAAATTTCGACCACTTGGGTTTCTTGAACGTGCGTCCAAATCTGAGCACAGGGCCTAAAATATTTCCGCCTCCATCAGAAGTGCAGCCACCGCAGCCGGGATTCGATCCCAGGACCTGCTGGTCAGCAGCCGAGTACCTTAGCCACTAGACCACCACGACGAGGCGACATTTATTCTTTGCATTCACCGGGTCGACGCTACCGATGGTGGGTATTTCTTGACGCCCACGCCTTAAAAGTATTTCTGTGTGTTCTCGTCGATCCTGGCTAGATACCAAGTGTCAATCACCCAGCCTACTGGCAGCGTATATCCACCCGTGGGTATGTTCCACTGTTTGGAGGGAAGTGTTTGACAACGTAGGCTACGGAATTTTGACATTAGACACTTTTAGTTGGGCGTGCGTAGCAAGCCCATGTACGCAGCCCGGCCATGATAGAGAAATGCGCATGTGCAGTACGTAACGTATCGATTCCAGAGATGCTCGCGCACGCCGGAAGAAAAGATTTGGCAGCATATCAACGGGGTGAATGATGAAGAGTGGGGTGAAGCATCCGTCCGTTCATTCGTTCTCGCTTCCGTCCGTCCACGCGTCCATCTGTGTGACCGTCCATGCATTCATGCTTCCATCCATGCATGCGTCTGTTCGTGCTTCCGCACGTCCATCCGTCCCTGAGTTCGTCCATGCAACCGCTTCTGCGTCCGTCTATGCATCCATCCGTCCGTGCAGCCATCCGTGCGTCTGTCCACTCATCTGTCTGTGTGTCGGTTCGTCCACCTATTCAACATTCCAAGTACCACCATCTCGCATCTTTTCATCATATATTCCACATACAAAAGCACCACCATCCAGCGGACATTCCAAGGACTGAACGAGAGGAGGCACACACACTTCCTTACGGCTTGCGCTTCGGGTCTACTTCCCACCTTTAACCACCTCGAGTTCATGGTATATACTAGTTCACTGTATTCATGGCACTGCGGCCCAACCAAGGAGGATTAAAGAAAAATTGCTGGAGTGGAAGCTCCAGCAATGCCTTGCCAGCAGAAGTGAAGCCGTCTTTTGCCACTGCCAAGATGGCGGAAACATGCTCTTTTCTGATGGTGCCTACTTAAAGATCAAGTGACATTGATATGTTATGTAAATGCAACGTTAGTTCTATGTTAAAAGATAGTTGTTCCCGACGAAATAACACACAGAAACGAGTATAGATGACTTAATCTTTAAAGAACTTTGCCTCCAATTAGAGGCTCACTAAGGAACACTAGTAACTGTAAGCCGCACTTGGAGCACTATGTGACCAGAAAAAGTTCCCACATTAAACTTGTTGGGCGTGCGAGGGAAACGCTTTGTTTTTATTCGCTGAATGGTGATAATTTTTTATGCCCCTAGGAATATGGCCACCACAGCCGCAATCTTGCCAGTGGAACGGCTTCACTCCTGGCAAGTCATTTCCACTCCAGCATTTTTTTTAAATCCTCCTTGGGCCCAACGCTCGCTAAACCCTTCTAAAAACTAGGAGGTTACGCCCAGCGAGTATAACGTAGCAACACTTTCTTGTCTTCTGTGCGTTGTTTAAATATAAAAAATTTGCATGTGCGCGTTAACTAAAACCCGAAATCTCCTGTTTCTCATTCCCCATTAGCAGCCATTGGCATGTACATTGAGCACAATCTTTTGTTGTTCAACAACGAACAGAAGAAATCTCTCACCGGCACCACCTTGGAGGTCAAAATGTAATAGTGGTTACACACTACGACTACTACTACGAGATCGAGTGACGAACAGGTAAGGAGCATCGCCACTAAATATACGCTGCATACGTAACGCAACGCTTACTACGTTACGTTCACGCGAGACTTCGATGAAAGCCCAAGGAGAGTATATGGTGGCAGCAGTGGCGGTCGACGCAGATAGCAAAAGCGTACCTGATGCAAGGCATGTGTATTTCACAATTAAAGGCGATGTTTTCATGCCAGACAAGGTAAATTCAAGTGGCATGTTACGGCATCCTGATGGTTTAAAATAAAGTTCCTGGTGCCTCATGAAAATCTTCAAGAATCACTTTTAGTAGAATGTGTGTGGAAACGCATCTCTTTCTGCCAGGTCGCTTGGCGTATGAACCCTTAAAAAATAGCAAAATGGTACGTGCTTTTATTCATGGTGCAACATAACAAGCATTGGACGTTGTGCTATTTTTCACTCCTTAAATGTGCCGGTAATACATCGTATTATCATGGATACCTGGAACGCGATCACTTTCAGCGGGGTACGCTAAGCATCATCCGCAGAAGTGCTAGATAGAACGCTGGGGTCGACCCAGAGTGGCCATGCCAGATCAGACGCCGCTCTTAAATTGCACATCCATTTTCAAAACAGCAAAGGTGAACGTGCGCATTCAGGTCACCGAGACACGATGCCAAACAATTGGGGGACCCTTAATTAGCATTTAGGAGGTGAAAGCGATACCAAAATCCGGCCCTTAGTGTGCCCTTAGGTGTCTACTTATTAATATGTTTTGTTACAAATACACACACGCACAAACACACTGAAACGCGCCCGAACGCAAGCGCGAAGCATCTATAGTATTGCAGTGACTGTGCAGTGTGGCCACTTCCCTCTGCCATAAAGAGTCTCATAATGTCTCACAGATGTCAGCACATTATCTAGCGTCTATCACGTGCGCTGTTTGCAGCTTCATTGTGACTGTTTGTCATGGGCTCGATGGCCAACTTTTCATTTTCTGTGTTTCCACCCACTGTTTCCCCAGACGCACCGAGGACTTCTATGGCAGCCATTAGATAGTCGAGAGAAGGCTCCTCTGTGCTAGACTGGCCAGAACGTAGCCTGCTTGCGTAGGTCGACACGCAAGCACCTGACAGATAACCGAAACGATGGAACTGCAGGCTAGGGCTTGCAAGTATCCGCCAAACTGGCTGTCTGGTTAAACTATAGAAATGCAAGTCCGGCCTTGAAAACCGGTTATCCAGTTATCCGGATTTAAAGAAACGGCACTTCTGCTTACGCGGATTCAATGAACGTACAACTGGTTATTGGAATATTCCAAAACGAATATTTAGTCTCGCTAAAAGCATATTCGAAATTTCAGTGCTATTGGATGTGCACTGACACAACATGCGCACCTCAATAATTCATTACGGATCTAATCACTAATGGCCAAAGGAAATACTTAAATTTTTAACTGTGATGAACTTTCAAATCCTGCGGATATTTATTAGTAACGGTAAATTTGTGAATGAGCAATCACTAGCTACCTTTTAAAAGGCATTATCACTAGTGACTCACGTATTGTACCCTTATTAAGACAAATTAACATTGTTAGAAGGTCGAAAAAGCACATATCGTACTTGTACATATGGTTGCAATCTTTCCTAAAAACACGATATCCAAGAAAAACTAATATTTATCCTAGGATTACAACATGAAGATCTGGTTATTATAATATTCGAATAAGACATTATTGTTACCCTAATAGCCAACCCAATATCCGCTCAAGCTGGTTACCCAGTTTTCGAATTCAAATTACCAGATAACCGGTTCTGCCGCAAAACCGGTTTAATGTTGACGCCCTACTGCAAGCACCATGGTGTTTCGCCTTGTCGACGAATGTATCCAACTCGCTTGCAACGAAGACAGAGTGGTGGCCTACCAGTAATGAGCACTAGGCACTGGTAACCAAAGATGGTCACTTTGTGTGGTATTGAGCTGACAGTGACACCATCCTTGATCCTGGTTTGTTGCCATCTTCTGCTTTCTACCATCACTTCATCCATGTCTCTCTCTCTCTCTCTCTCTGTGGACTTCACGAGCCCACAAGATTTAAACGCCTCCTCCACACGTCTAGTTTCCAAGTGAGGCAAAAGTCATAGCGGCTTAGGCCGAATATTCTTGGTCTCCTGATCAATCACCATGCAATTACGTCATTTCACATGAAGCTCTCAGTGGGCGACGAATTTAAGCTTTGCAATTCTACTTGCACAGGTAACCATTCATACGTGGCGAATTTAAAACTGTCCTACACCTTTGTAATGTCCACACTAGTCCGTACTGCGAAAAATTTGCATATTCCGCGTACAGTGGGAGTCTATGATATGCGAAGCACGATGAAGGAAAGTTGATATGTTACTTTAAAACGAGCACAACGTTACGAGGCGGGGGTAAATTAGGCCGTCTATTACTTCCTTCTCATGATTATCATGTTTGAACGTGTCGTTTACCTTTGTCATCTATTCACGTCCCCTGATACTAAAATTGGTATATGTGGAGCTAGCGAAACAGCCACAAGCGCATCATCAATGGCCCAATACACTCCGACGGAACGTCTACGCGCGTGCACGCTGGGCACAGCAACGATGAGCTACCAACGCGAGCACTCTATAGTATAACGCCAGGCGCGACCAGCGTTAGTCAGCGCAGCCAGGCGGCAACTGACGCAGAATGCGACATGCTGAATTTCGTGCCGATGCGTAACCCAAAAAAAAGCACTGCGTCTCCCTCTTTTTGTGACGCAGGGACGCCGGACGCGCTGAAACGTGCATGGGTCACAGCAACGCAGCGCGGAGAGCGCCTGCGAATACTTGGCAGGACCGGCGCCTGGCGTTGCAACGCCGGCTGGTTGTGACGAAATTAACGCTGGAGAGCACGTGCGTCACGTCACGTCCAATGGTATTGCAGCCTTGGCTATGGCATGTAGTCATGCTCTCACACGACACGCATTTCATGATTATCATGTTTGTACAAGTATATACCTTCGTCACCTATTCACGTCAAGTAACACCAAATTTGGTATATGTGACGCTAGCGAAACGGCCAAGAGCGCATCATGAGTGTGTCATATAGTCGTGTTGTTACATGACACGCATTTCATGATTTTTATGTTAGAGTCTGTCTATTGCGTTCGCCATGCAGTCATGTCACATTATGCCAGTTTTGCAACATTCTATTTGAACGCAATCACCACGAGAGCTGCAAGATCATTAAATGTAAATCAAGGCTTTCATGAAATACATGTCACGTTTTCTTGCTATGACTAGTCAACTATGTTCTTCGTACAGTCGCTTTTTGCTATATTAAGTTTGGTATAGATTCCATTATTGAAACGGCCAGGAGAGCTAAATCTCATAAGCGGCTGGATAGATAGATAGATAGATAGATAGATAGATAGATAGATAGATAGATAGATAGATAGATAGATAGATAGATAGATAGATAGATAGATAGATAGATAGATAGATAGATACGCTCAAAGTTACTGAAGTTCGATAAGAAATACTTCGCGTTTAGAACTTATAGGTTAAGAACACCAAGGACCCTGTTGGGCGGGAACCTGGGTCAACAGTGTGTGCAAGGCCATTATCTACCACAAAGCCACGCCGGTGCTTAGGACTTTTGCGCAAACATGTTTTAGGCAGGCTTAATGTCAGGAAAGGATCGCGTTACTAAGACTTATAAAGCGTTTTAAAAGAGCGAAAGAACAACCAGCCGTCGCACAATGAGAGTAGCGTAACGAGTGGTTCGTCCAATGCCCCAACCCATTTCAAAACCTTCTTCTTGATGCCTAATTACCTTTGGTGCATACGCACATGAGCCATAATTCCTCATCGTCATCAACCACTGCATGAATAATAGGCACAAAATTCATTTCAAGTGTTTTGCGGATACCACGCTTCTCAGAAGAATGACAAAAAATACATAGGGAATCCCGGCCTACAAACTAGAACTTTAAATAATAATACTTTAGTAGGTATCAAGCAAGTGTGCTTGCAATGGTTACCCAATGAGTGTTTTCAATGGCTCTGAAAAACTGCTCTTCTAGATTTCGCTGTGACTGTGCTGCGCCTTCCACGCATGCAGCCGTGAGGCTTGTTCAGTTGACGGCGCGTTGAGATCAGCCATTCTCCATTTCCTAGGTCGCCACTTGACTGCTTACTCCACAGAAACGAAGAAAAAAAATGCCTGATCAACAATCAACGTGAGCTGGGAACGCGATCCTTCGCCGGCCGTGCCACTGCCAAGCGGAGTCTTCATTTTTTAGGGGCGAAGCTCTTTAACGCATAAGCTGTGCGTCCCCTGTGTGTAGCCACCTCTCGTTTAGTTCTTGGAGTGTTCACTAGATGGCGGTACCATGACCTGTATGTTCAGAATGATGGCGCGAAGTTTTTCAAAGCACTGGGGTTTAGGGACAGGGAGGGCTAAATAGACTTTAAGCGGGTAGACTTAACTAGAAGGAGGTTATCTGATTGGAGGCTAAAGTCAAGGCACGAGCTGGAAATAAACCCTTCCCTGCAAAATACGAATCCTCAAACTCACTTTAAAACAAAATCTAGTTTTCGGTTCATTAAGTATTACGGTTGGTGGCGCTAGCCACCGCCCGATCTAAAGGGTACAGCCATATCCATCCATCCATCCATGTAGCCACCTTTTGTTTAGTTCTTGCTATGTTCACTAGATGGCGGTCCTTGTAGCTGATGATGCTGATACGGACATTGGGCCTTAAGTCTAAGAAGACTTTGAGAGAGGCAGTAAGCAAAATAATAATCAATATTGAAGTCCCCGATCGATGGAAACTTAGCAGGATGAGCATGATCTATAAATAAAAGAGGGACAAAGCTGACATAAACAACTACTGTCCTATAACAGTGACATCAGAAGTCTAGAGCTGGCGATGCAGATTATAAAGGAGAGACTTCAGGCATGAATTGACGACGAGGGGGTGCTGGCGAACTACAGAAGGGCTTTCGGAAACACAAGAGGTTGGAATACAATCTGTTCGCACTGATGCGGTGCATCGAAATACCAGGAAAGGAACACAGGCTTCCATGGCTAGCAATTTTGGATATCAAGGGAGCGTACGATAGCGTGGTTCAATGGGACTTGTGGGGAATACTGGACACACTAGGTCTAGAAGATGGAGTTACTCATCTTTTGAAGGATATCTATGAAGGTAACAAGGTATTATTAAAAAGGGAAAAACAGGTATCCAAGCCCGCAGAGGTAAAACGGGGGTTAAGGCAGTGGTGGCCTCTGTCATCCTTGTTATTCATGATGTACCTACAAGGATTAGATGCCAAACTAGAGGGAAGCGGTCCTGGCTTCAACCTCTCTTTCGTCAACCAAGGAAAATTCAATGACAAGGCACTACCAGCATTGATGTACGCAGATGATACAGTGCTGATGGCCGACAACAAGGAAGATTTGCAGATATTGACGAACATCTGCGGTAATGAGGGAGATAGGTTAGATTTAAGATTCAGGAAGCAAAAATCAGCAGTCATGATTTTTATAGATAATTAAGGTAGTGAGCTTAGAATACAGGAGGTCACGCTAGAAATAACAGATAAATACAAATATCTGGGCTTGTAGACAAGCAATGGGACCGAGTACCTTAGGGAACACGAAATTTACGTGACGAATAAAGGTAACAGGAATGCAGCTGTAACGAAAAATGGGGCACTGTGGAATTTCAATAAGTATGATGTTGTGAGAGAAATATGGAAAAGTGCATGGTTTCTGGTCTGACGTTCGGCAATGTGATTTCGTGCATGAGATCGGAAGTTCAAGCAAGATTAGAAATTAAGCAACGTGGAATAGCCAGGCTTTCTTTAGGAGCTCACGGGGATACACCAAATCCGGGAGTACAAGGTGATATGGGTTAAAGATCATTTGAGGGCAGAGAAGTTAGCAGCAAGATAAAATGGAGAAACGATTGAGAGAAATGGGGGAAGAGCGTTGGGCTAGAAAAGTTTTCAGCTACTTGCACATGAAGAATGTTGATACAAAATGAAAGAAGTGAACCAGAGAACTGACGGGTAAATACTTAGAAAACAGCAGGGGGCCAAACCAAAAAGAATTATCGGTTAACAAGAAGGGGAAGGAAACTGAGACCAATGTGTGGAGAATGGAGAATTGACATGATTAGGAAGTCCGCACTAGAGATCTATCGAACTTTTGAGCAGGAAATTACCAAGGAAATGATCTATGATAATACTCGAGGTAGTTCTCTACTGTTTGAGGCAAGGACGGGAGTATTGTGAACCAAGACATATCGGGTCAAACACGAAGAGGTAGACACGGTATGCAGTGCGTGTGGAGAGGAGGAAGAAACTGCCGAACACTTGGTAATGTTCTGTAAAGGGCTTCACCCTACAGTTCAAGATGATGGCGCAGAGTTTTTCAAAGCACTGGTGTTTAGGGACAGGGAGGGGAAAGTAGGCATTCAGCGGGTAGAATTAACTAGAATGAGGTTATCTGGTTGGTGGCTGAGGTCAAGGCACGTGTGAAAGGTATACCCTTAGCTGCAAAGTGCGGGTCCTCAACCTCACTATATAAAAGAAAAAAATAAATCTAGTTGTTGGTTCACTAAGTAATACGGCTTGTTCGCATTAGCCACCTTCTGTTCTAAACGGTACAGCCATGTTCATCCATCCATTCATCCGCGAAAAGATGCAAGATGTTATAAACAAGACGGCGGCACTTGTAGTTGATGATGAAAGATGCGAGGTGTTATAAAACAAGAATGATGTCATGTATGGCGCGTGTCATTATTGGAAGGCAATCGTTCGATTTGGTGCGGTGACGTACATTAGGGGGAGGGTTGTAAAAAAATCGAGTGGGAAAGAAGTACGAAACATTCACGATTTACCACGTTTACCTTCGGAGCTTCGCCCACTCATCATCATTACCTTCACGGATATGGTGGCACTTTTTTTCCGTTTGCGGGGGCGCGGCACCCAAACGAGGGTGCTACAACTCTTTAATTGGCTTAAAAAGAATCCGTTGGGAACTTTGACAACGTTTGCGCATTCTATACTGCCCAAAATAGCAGAAGATTATGTAGAAGATAATGACCATGATGATGATGCGCAAAATAATGGAGATGCTGCCGCGTCTGTGATAATGCTTCAATAAATGCGAAGCATTTTTAGCGAGCTTTGACGACTTTGAGCATATCTATCTATCTATCTATCTATCTATCTATCTATCTATCTATCTATCTATCGATCTATCTATCTATCTTGACGCATACGACTTCTATGGTAAGCATACTTCTCTACTCGTAACAAAGAAGTCATAAAATGTATGTCACAAATGTGATGATATACATTTCATAATATTGAAGCTCTTGCAGTGGTTTTATTCACATTACATATTGCAAAACTGGTATGACATGACTGCAAGGCGAACAGAAGCGATAGGTTCTAACTTGAAAATCATGCATGCGCGTCATGTAACAAGACTACATGCCACGCTCATGATGCGCTCGTGGCCGTTTCGCTAGCGTCACACTTACCAAACTTGGTATTACGGTGCGTAAATGGATAATGAAGGTATGTGACTGGTACAAACATGATAGCCATGAGTTTCGTGTCATGTAACAACATGACTACATGTCACGCTCACGATTTCCTGGCAGGCCATTTCGCTAGCTTCACTTATATCAAATTTGGTATTACGGGACGTGAATGGATGGTAAAGGTACGATAGTGGTGCAAACATGATGAACATGAGATGCGTGTTATCTAACAACACGACTACATGTTACGCCCATGATGCGCAGTTGGCCGTTTCGCTAGCTTCACTTGTACCAAACTCGATATTACTTCAAGTGAACGGACGACACCGGTAAATAACACTTACAAAAAATGCCACCATATCCACGAAGTGAATGATGATGAGTGGGCGAAGCTCCGGAGGTAAACCTGGTAAACCATGAATCCTCCGTACATTTTGCCCACTCGATTTTATTGCAACGCTCCCCCTAGCGTACGTCGCCGCACTATATCGAACGATGACACGCGCCATATGTGGCATCATTCCTATTTTATAACACCTCGCATCTTTCATAATCAACTACACCTACCGCCATCTAGTTTATAACATCTTGCATCTTTTGGACGGACGGACCGACGGACGGACGGATGGACGGATGGATGGACGGACGGACGGACGGACGGACGGACGGACGGACGGACGGGTGGACGGACGGATGGATGGATGGATGGATGGATGGATGGATGGATGGATGGATGGATGAATGGATGGATGGATGGATGGACGGACGGACGGACGGATGGACGGATGGACGGATGGATATGGCTGTACCCTTCAGATCGGGCTGTGGCTAGCGTAATACTTAGAACTGAACGAGAGGTGGCTACATACAGGGGACGCACAGCCCACGCCTTAAGGAGCTTCGCGCCTAAAATGATATAATCACGCAATGCGTGTCATGTTACAACATTACTACATGACACACTCAAGATGCGCTCACGGCCATTTCACTAGCTTCACATGAGCCAAATTTGGTATCATGGGACGCCAAACGATGATGAAGTTAAGTGACTGGTGCAAACATAAAAATAATGAAATGGGTGTCATGTGAGAACGTGACTACATGCCACAGTCAAAGGGCCAATGAATTTAGTTGTGACGCCGTGCGCGTACTCGCCGGCGTTCATTACGTCGCGTCATCCCAGCGTTGCCACACCAGGCGCCGGTTCTGCTATATATTCTCAGCCGTGCGCCGCGCTGCAATTCTTTGACGCATGCGCGTTGCAGCGCTCTGTTGCTTTGATGCATGCGGGTTGCAGCGCGTCTGGCGTCCCTCCGTCACGAGAAGAGGGAGACTCAGTGTTGTTTGGGTAAGTCATCGGCGCGAAATGCAGCATGTCGGATTCTGCGCCGGTTGCCGTCACCACGCCGACGAACGCTGGTCGTACGTTGCGTCAGACTATAGAGGGCTCACGTTTTGTTTACGTAGCGTCGCTGAGCCCAGCGTGCGCGTGCATCAACGCTACATTGGAGTTTATTGTGCCCTTCTGGATACGCTCACGGCCGTTTTGATAGCTCCACATATACGAAATTTGGTGTTGCCTGACTTCAATGAGTAATAAAATATGTGACTGGTGCAACCGTGATAATCCTGGCACGCGTGTCATGTAAGAACAGCAGAAGATACCACGCACGTTGCCTGCCATTTCCGAAAGGAAATGGCAGGCATACAAGGCTCTACATATACAAAATTTGGTACCACGAGAAGTGAATAGATGACGAAGGTAAACGACATATTCAAACATTATAATCATGACACGAAAGTCATGTACGGCATCATTTACCTCCACGTCGTAACGTTCTGCTGATTTTAAAGTGACATATCAACATTTCTCGATTACCACTGTGCGTGGGATCAGCCAATTTTTTAGGGGCGAAGCTCCTTAGGGCGTGGGCTGTGCGTCCCCTGTAGCCTGTATGTAGCCACCTTTAGTTCAGTTCTTGCAGCGTTCACTAGATGGCGGTACTATCCCCTGTATGTAGCCACCTCTAGTTTAGTTCTTGCAGTGTTCACTACATGGCGGTACCGTCTCCTGTATGTAGCCACCTGTCGTTTAGTTCTTGTAGTGTTTACTAGATGGTGGTACTTGTAGCTGATGATGAAAAGATGCAAGATGTTATAAACTAGAAAGCGGTACTTGTAGTTGATGAAAGACGCGAGATCTTATAAAATAGGAATGATGTCACATATGGCGCGTGTCATTGGTTGAAGGCAATCGTTCGATTTAGTGCGGCGACGTACGCTAGGGGGAGCGATGTAATAAAATCGAGTGGGCAAAATGTACAGAGGATTCATGGTTTACCAGGTTTACCTCCGGAGCTTCGCCCACTCATCATCATTCACTTCGTGGATATAGCGAAATTTTTTGACCCTGTCTTCACCTAGCGTTAGGTGCACTCGCGCTTGGTGTTTCGCTGCAACACGGTATTCAAGTCAAGCCTGCTGTTAAATGCGAAGCATTTCTTAGCGAACTTCGGCGACTTTGAGCGTATCTATCTATCTATCTATCTATCTATCTATCTATCTATCTATCTATCTATCTATCTATCTATCTATTTACCTAGCCAACTACGACTTCTAGCACTCCTGGCTGTTTCAATATTGGTAATAATACAAAACTTGGTATGGCATAACCTGACTGTGTGAAGAGCATATTGAACAAGTCACCAATATGAAAATACGATATGGATGTCATGGAAGTCGTGATTTACATGTCATGGTGCATCTGCTCTTGCGTTGGTTTCGTTCACATGGCATGCTTCAAAACTGGTATGGTATGACATAATTGCGTGGCGAACACAAGCGACACAGCCTGGCGTGAAAATGAAGAATTTGTGTCTTATATAACAACATGACTTAATGCCACGCTTATGATGCACTCGCGGTCGTTTCGCTACCGTCATATGTATACCGGAGTTTGTATTACGGTACATGAATGAACGACGAAAGTATGTGGCTGGTGCAAGCATGATAATCATGAGATGCGTGTCTTGTAACAACATGACTACATACCACGCTCATGATGCGCTGGCGGTCGTTTCACTAACTTCACTTATTACGAATTCTGTGTTACAGAATGTGTATGGATGACGACAATATGATACTGGTGCAAACATGAAGAATATGAGATGGGTGTCATGTAACAACATGACTACATGCTACGCTTATTATGCGCTAGCGGCCGTTTCGCTACCTTCACATGTACCAAAAATGGTATTACGTGACGCGAACGGACTACATAGGTGAATGACGCACCCAAACATGATAATCACGACAGTGATGTTGTCAAGTAACAGCATCACTACATGCCACAATGATGATGCGCTCGTGGCCGTTTCGCTAGCTTCACATATGCCAAATTTGGTATTACGTGATGTCTACGGACGGCAAGGTATGTGACTGGTGCAAACATGGTAATCATGAGGTGCTGTCATGTGAGAACATGACTACATGCCACAGTGAAGGTGCCAATACATTTCGGCGTGACGGGGTGCACGTGCTCGCCGGTGTTCATTACGTTGCGCCATGGTGGCGCTGCCACCTCAGGCGCCGGAACTGCCACATACTCCCAGGCGCGCGCCGAGCTGCGTTGCTTTAACCCATGCGCCTCTCAGCACGTCCGGCGTTCCTCCGTCATCGGTGCGAAATCGGCATTGAAACGCAACGGCACGAAATGCAGCATGTCGCATTTCGCGCTCGGTACTGTCGGGCCGCACCAACAGACGCTGGTCGCGCTGGTCACGCCTGGCGTCACACTATAGAGTGCTCACGTTTTGCTAACGCAGCGTCGCTGTTCTCAGCGTGTGCTCGTTTCAACGCTACATTGGAGTATACTGGGCCCTTCGTGCGGCGCTGGGGGCATTTTGCTAGCTCCATATATACCAAATTCGGTGTTATGGGACGTCAATGCATGACGGCCCGAATGGACGGACGAATGGACGGACGCATGGACGCACACATGAACAGATGCACGAATGGATGGAACCATGCGACTTGATGGAAACATATGACTGGTGCAAACATGATTATCCTGACACGCGTGTCATGTAAGAACACGGTAACATACCACGCTCATACCTTGCTAACGGTCGTTTCGCTATCTCCACATATACGAAATTTGATATCACGTGACGTGAATGAATTACGAAGGTAAACGACACGTCAAGACATGATAAATATGAAACATAGTCATGTACGGCATCATATACCTCCACCTCGTAACATTGTGCTGATTTCAAAGTGACATATGATTGATATGTATGGTTTAACGTCCCAAAACCACCATATGATTATGAGAGACGCCGTAGTGGAGGGCTCCGGAAATTTCGACCACCTGGGGTTCTTTAACGTGCACCCAAATCTAAGCACACGGGCCTACAACATTTCCGCCTCCATAGGAAATGCAGCCGCCGCACAAAGTGACATATCAACCTTTCTCATTCGTGCTTCACAAATCATTGATTTCCACTGTACGTAAGATCTGCCAATTTTTCATTTCTTTATTTATTGAATTACACATACTGCAGCAGTAATGACGCCAAGGGAGTAGTGGGTATGCAAAGATACACAAGAATATAACTAAAACACTGAGCATAACGCATACAGGTAACATAAAAACAAATTGCCAACTTATCCACGGAGTGAATGACGGAGAGTGGGACGAAGCATTCGTCCGTCCATTCGTTCTTGCTTTCGTCGGTCCATGCATCCCTCTGTGTTACCATCCATGCGTACATCTGCCCATCCATGCGTGGGTCTGTTCGTGCGTCCGTCGTTGCGTTCGTCCATGCATCCGCTTCTGCGTCGGTTGATGCGTCCATCCATGCATCTGTCTGTGTGTCCGTTCGTCCATCTATTCAACACTAAGTACCACCATCTCGCATCTTTTCATCATATATTCCCCATATAGGAGCACCGCCATCCAGTGGACATTCAAAGGACTAAACGAGAGGTGGCACACGCACACTTTCTTACGGCTTGCGCTTCGGGTCTACTTCCGACCTTTAACCACCTCAAGTTCATGGTATATACTAGTTGACTGTAGTCAAGGCACTGCGGCCCAACGCTCCCTAAACCTTTCTGAAACCAAGGAGGTTACGCCCAGCGAGTAAAACGTAGCAACCTTTTCCTGTCACATAGTGCTCATTGTACATGCCAATGGCTGCTAATGGGGATTGCAGCGTGCGCGTTAATTAAAGTCGAGTGCTCTTGTTTATGTTTACCCATTAGCAGACATGAGCATGTACATTGAGCACTACTTTTATTGTTCAATAACGCACAGAAGAAATCTCCCACCGGCACCATCTTGGAGGTTAAAATGTAACAATCGTTACACAATACGACTACGAGGAACGAACGGGTGCTGCTATGAAAAGCTTCGCCCCTAATACCATCATGCGAATTACTCAAATAACACATCAGCACCTACAATGATGACATGGATACAAATAACGCCGTCTTACCCAATGCGAGAGCTTCCTCGTTCAATGTTTTCCTTAAAGACTTTTCCTTCTATAACCTGCCTGCTGCCAGCGTTTGTTGGATAGATGAAAGCCCCAGAGTACTTTTCTGTTGGCGTTTGTGCGACAGGACTACCAATTGCAATGAGCCAGCTGACACAGCTTTGTCTTTGACGCTGTAATTTCTATGCGATCAGGCTGCGTAATTCTTCTAGGATATATGCTCATATGCAATCGGGTGTCTGCCCCTTCAGGACGTCTCGGCGGTGCAATTACGTATCCCGCCTTTTTGGCCCCAGAACCCGCAATTTTGGATTCACTTGATCAAGGCACTGTTTTCGCTGTACCGCATCTACTCGGGAAAGACACGCTACGGCCACGTCGCCTCAGTCTTCCCTCCTGATGTTGCCATTGAGCTTTCCAACATCTTCTCCAACCCCTCAGACACGATGACATATCAGCACCTTAAGACCAAAGAACTGGAGCGATTTGTGCCATCTTAAAGCGTCCGTCTGCAGCAACTTTTCGCCGAGGGGGATCTTGGTGACAGGCATCCCTCCCAACTACATTGCTGAATAGGACAGCTTCTTGGGGAGCATCACGCCACAACCCGCTCAGCGGTGCTTCGCGAGCTCTTCCTCCAACGCCTTCTAAGCCGATCCACCTCGTCCTCGCGGTGGCTAGTGACCTGAGCCTCGACCGACTGGTGGAGCTCGCCGATAAGGTTCGTAAAGTGACCGCCTCAACCATGAACGCTGCTTCACCACCAACATACTCGGTGTTTGTGCGACTTGAGGCCCCGATCGATGAACTCGCCACCTCAATTGCTGCCCCCGGAGCCTCCTCCAGGAGACTCATTCGGCTCGTTGCAGTCACCGAGTTCCAGCCCTGCATTTCACTGCTGGTACCACTGGCGTTTCCTACAGCGAGCCAAGAGGTGCAAACATCCCTGTTTGTGGCCTGGAAACGCTCGCCGGGATCACTGACGGCGGCTGTGATCCCCTTCCTCATCCCAGCCGCCTCTTCATGGTATCAGACCAGCTATCCGGCGCCAGGTCTCTTATAGATACTGGCGCGGAAATAAGCTTTGTGCCCCGACTAAGGCTGATTGGTCAAAGTCTCCCGGGCAGTCACTTCGGGCTGACATTGCATCTACAATAGCGACGTATGTACTCCGATCTCTCACTCTTGACTAAGGCCTCCACTGCATTTTCCGGTGCGTTTTCGCCATCGCAGGCGTGATTCAACCGATAATCGATTCGGACTTCCTCTGATATTTTGATTTCGACGTCAGCGTGTGGCGTCACTGACTCGTCGATGGTCAGACTCGTCTCTTTATCTTATCTCTGGAGTGCTGTCAGGGCTCAAGAGACAGAAGGATTGGACGTGTTGGTATAACCAGATAAAGAGTACTTACTTGCGCAAACGACGGTACAGGAGGGGACAGGAGAAGAAACGAGACAGAGCGCTGAACTGCCAACAATTTATTTCTTGCGAGGGTTTTCGCTTATATACAGTCACCAGTCGCAACAGTCATGCGGGAAACACAATGATAATGCATAAGTACATCACTCCGACAAGCAAAGGGACAACATTTTTTTAATAGGTGAGCACGACAGAAGGGCTGCTAACACAAGCATCTTTCAATGAGCAAATTTTTTCGTTCTCTGTGATCTCGCGTGGGGTGCGATCTCCTCATCTTGCAACAATAGCACGCTCTGAAAATAATGGCCGGTGGCCCCACGTGCTTCGTTGAACGGACCACCATCCTTGTTTATAATGATCCACATTGTAGATATTTTCCTTCAGCCTCTCATTTATACAACGACCTGTTTGACCAACGTAATACTTTCCACACAATAACAGCAGCTGATACAGCACATTGCAGATGCAATCTCTAAATTTATTTGCATGTTTTGTAGTGCAACCGAGGGTGGGTCTGGACAGTGGAACGGACAGCTTGCACAGGTGACTCAATTTTTTGAGGGGCCGTAAAGGCTACCTTCACATTAACTCGGTGTGCCACTTTCTTAAGATTGTGCGCTATCTTGTGCATATACGAATTCACGGCGAAAGCCTGCATAGCTGTGATAGGTTGGACAACGATATCGTTCCCTATGGCCTGAAGTTCACGCAGCAATAATTCGGCAACGGAAACTTGCACGTGGTCGGGGTAATCAGCCGACGTCTGCCTAGAAGATTGCTCAACAAAGCTTTCCGTAATCTTATGCACACAGGATTTTAGCAAAGCGTTCACGAAGCAAGATTTTGCGATACCTCGCTTAACTAATTTAGAATACACGGAATGAAATGGCAACACATGCTTTCCACGTGGTTGATACATCCAGCAAGTGCGTCCATTATTCTAGAATAGCTTTAAGTCAAGGAACCTGATTTCACTATTCTCAGAATGTTCATGAGTAAGCTCAAATTGTTTGAAACACAAGCACCATAGTAACCATAGTAAAAAATGGCATTGCCATGACGTGCCTAAAAACGGCGTTGGACAGATCATGCCCACATCTTATAGAGACAAGTTTTTTCGCGCAGGTGGAAAGACTAAGAGACGCGGCGTTTCCTGATAGTGTCTTAGCTGCTGCTTGCGAAAAAATAAAAAAGTCCATTAAGCAACGGCCTGGGACAGGCCTAGACAAAAATGTCCCGCAGGGAAGAAAAAGAGTGTCAAAAATCCCGTATATCCACTGGCTTTCGCACGGCCTTAAGAGAGTGGCTTCGAGGTATGGGGTGGATCTCGTGTTCTCCGCAGAAAACAAGGTGGGCCGCATCTGCTCAGCGGTTGGTAAGAAGACAGGTAGGCCAAAGCAGTGTGAAAAAAGAGGATGTGCCATTAAGCACGTAAGGCAGTTCGTTCCTTGCGCACGTGGTGTTGTATATAGAATACCACTGTCGTGCGGCAAGGCATACATAGGGCAAACTGGTAGATGCCTCAACGTGCGGTTGCGAGAGCACAGCAGCTCTTTAATAGGAAGGCCGTTCACGCATCTGGCGATGCATTGCAGAGGATGCGATCAGGGTAACTGTAAGCCGGTATTTGAGCAGACAACTGTAATCTACAGGCACAGGGGCTCAGCGGAGAGGGAGATTATAGAAGCCCTCTTTATCCAGAGGGAGGGGCCTGATTGCATCAGCCACCCCTCTATCAGTCTGCAGGAAGGGGAGATAGCCTATCTGCAACGTTACTTATAGGCATGCTGAGCATGTATTTTTAGTTTTTGGTCGATTCGTTGGGTTAAATTTGATGTCACTGCGGTATAAATGGTGTTTCCTGAATAAAATATTCCAGTTGCTAGTAGCGCGTCGTCCCGTGTACTTCTTCTCTGTTGTGTGTCGTTTTTTTTTTCGCGCCCCTTATCATCATGTTTGAAACCATTTCGCATCAGGTCTAAAACTGCAAGAGCGTCATTCTTATTAGAAAGTTCTAAGAATTGTGAAATCAGGTTTCTTGACTTTAAGCTATTCCTGAAGAATGGACGCACTTGCTGGTAGTATCAACCGCGTGGAAATAGGCCTTCTATGCAGGAAATAGGAAATAGGAATTCACTGCAGCGCGTGCGGCTGCCGGCCAATATTTTCAGAGTGTACTATTGTTGCAAGATGCAGGGATCGCACCACACGTGAGATCATAGAGGCAGAAACGATTTGCTCATTGAATGATGCTTGTGTTAGCACCCCTCCTGTCGCACTCACCGATAAGGAAAAGTTGTTCCTTTGCTTGTCGGTGTGATGTACTTATGCAATAACATTGCGTTCCGGGCATGACTGTCGCGACTGGTGACTGTATTAAAGCGAAGACCTTCACAAAAAATAAATTTTTGGTAGGTCAGCGCTCTGGCTTGTCTGATCTCCTGTCCCCTCCTGTACCGTCGTTTGCGCTGGTAAGCATTTTTTATCATGTCTTTGCTCCTATGACCATTCGTACGCTGATACCTTCCTCATCGTTTGAAAAAATCTTGGCGAGTTTCCCGGAATTAACCAAATCATGCAACCTCACTCAGCCACCGAGACATACGGTGGCACGCCCCGCCGTGGTGGTCTAGTGGCTAAGGTACTCGGCTGCTGACCCGCAGGTCGCGGGTTCAAATCCCGGCTGCGGCGGCTGCATTTCCGATGGAGGCGAAAATATTGTAGGCTCGTGTGCTCAGATTTGGGTGCACGTTAAAGAACTCCAGGTGGTCTAAATTTCCGGAGCCCTCCACTACGGCGTCTCTCATAATCATATGGTGGTTTTGGGACGTTAAACCCCACAAGTCAATCAACATACGGTGGCACACCACATCGTCACCCCAGGTCCACCAGTAGCCGTTCGACCATGTCGCATGTTTAGGGACCACTTAGTGATTGCCCAACGAGAGTTTGATCACATACTTCAACTTGGCATTAGAGGCCCGTTATCAAGCGCATCGGCTCCTCTGCTTCATTTATTCCAAAGCGTGATCGCGGTGACTGGCGTTCTTGTGGAGACTATCGAGCGTTGAACGCCAAGACTTCCACGACAGCTATTCCCTACCTTACTTCCAGAATTTTAAATCACGCATGGACGGCTGTATCATTGTGAAGGACCTTGTGGACCTTGTTAGGTGCACCACCCGATTCCCGTCGTGGCCGCTGACATACCGAAGACCATTATCACTACATCTTTTGGTTTATCTGAATACGTGTGGATGCTTTTCGGACTGCGCAATTCAGCTCAGACCTCTCAGTGGTTTATTTCAGAGGTCACAGAGGGCCTCCCTAGTGTGTTCGCGCACCTTTATGATGTCCTCATCTTCAGCCGGACGTCTTGAGAACATGGGCAGCATCTCCGTGCTCTGTTTCAACGCATACTGCAGTACGGCCTCATTGTGAACGCCTCAAAGTGTATTTTCAGCGCAGCTGAGCTCGAGTTTTTGGGCCATTACATATCATCAAAAGGTATACGCTCTCTGTGGGCTCACATCAAAGCAATGCAGCAGTATTCACATTTTACAACAGTACGCCAGTTACGCCAATTCCTAGGATTTGTCAGTTTCTCCAGGCGTTTTCTACCACAGTACGCAAAACTGCTTCCACCACTCACCGAACTCCTTTCTTCACCCGCCGGCCCATCCCCTGCAATTTCTTAGTAGTCAGAAGCACAGGCTGCCTTTACTGCCGCCAAGACAGCGGTCGCCAACGCTGTGCTTCTTATTCATCTGAGCAACAACGTCCCTACTTGGTTGATGGTATACGCAATCAGCTCTGCCGTTGGAGCTGTCTTGCAATAGTGCATCGTCTCCGAGTGGAGACCCTTGTCCTTTCACTTTTAGAAGCTACTTGCTGCTGATACCCACTACAGCGTCTTCAGCCGATAGCTACTAGCCATCTTATCTGCAATACATCGACACAGAGGGCCATATTTTGGAAGGATGCTTGTTTTTTGTACTGACAGATCAAAAGCCAGTGCCGTATGTATTTCGCACAAACTCATCCAAGTATGTGCCCCATGAACTATGCCATTTCACTTATATCTTCGAATTCACGACTGATATCCGCCACGTGAAACGCGTCGACAACACAGCCACGGATGCCTTTTCTCGTATAGCCGTGGTTTACTCTCCATCTCCAACCATCGGCTGGACCTCATTCTCCTCCGCGCTGCAGAATGACGAAGAGCTCACGGCTTTTACAATGAACGCTCGTTTCTTCCGACTACGCCTGGTGCAACATACAGTATCACCTGAGTCATTGTGGTGCGACATCTCGGGTGAAATTTCCCGTCTTTTTCTTCCTGCTTCATTTGCACCATTTTCCACTCCTTACATGACATCGGCTACCCCAGCATTCAAGCTACTCAGCGTCTTCTCACCCAGCGCTATGTGTGGCCGCGCATCAACGGTGATGTGCGTACTTGGATGCCAACGTGCCTCCCCTGCCAGACGACAAACGTTCAACGTCAAGGCAAGACGCCTTCGAAATCTTTTTTTCCACACAAAGCCGTCGTTTTGACCATATACGTTAATTCATTTTGGGCCCTCTACGGATGTCTCAGGGATACCGTTACATACTTACCATGGTGTATCCTTTCACACGCTGGCCAGAGGCTATTTTCATTAAAGTCATAACCGCCGCGACAGTTCTCCGTGCTTCTATTTTTACGTGGATATCCATTTTTGACGTCCTGGCACCATGACAACACACCGTGGACATCAATTCAAGTTCATGTTGTTTTCTTGTCTTGATCGCACCCTTGGAGCCAGACATTACTGTACCACTGCTTATCATCCCTGCGCCAACGGCATGGTGGAACGCCTTCCTCGGCAACTAAAGATCGCCCTGACCACACGCCTTCAGATGACGACTTGGGTTGACTCCTTGCAACAATGCTTCTAGGTTTAAGGGCTGTCATCCGGGTGGACCTAGAGTGCTCAGGAGCAGTGCTGGTGTATGGAAGTTCTCTGAGGCTCCCCGGAGATTTATTCATAACACCTCAGCTGCCAGCCCAACCGCAAGAATTTATGAACTGCCTCCTGGGCAGGGTGAAAACTCTCCGGCCTACTGCACCCCGAATTTCCGACAAGACAATATTTTCCATCCTGCTCTGGTCACAACAACACACGTTCTCGTGCTCTACGACTCGGCCAGACTTCTTTTTACACCAGTCTATGACGGGCTATTCTGCGTTCTTAACCGCACTCAGAAACCACCACTCTTCTTCAGAACGGCCGTGAAGAGATGGACAGCTTGGCCCAACTTAAGACGGCGTACCTTGAGACCGCCATAGATAAGCCTTTCATTTGCGTCTGGCCTCCCTTTAGACTGCCAAAAGCGTTTTCGTTTGGGCGGCACGCAAATCGGTGAGCGTGCGCTTGTAAACGAAAACAAAGACGGCGCTTGGCAGTGGCACGTGAGGTGAAAGCTTAGGTTTTGTTCTGACGACGATTGTTGATCAGGCCTCTCTTGTCTTCGTTCCTGTGGCGTAAGCCTACAAGGTCGTAGCAGCTCTGTGGGCTAATCACGTAGACCAGTGGCGAATTTTAACGCGAGAGCGTTAGATATCTCGTGCCACAGAAAACCCGTCGCCGGTGTCGGCCCCGTTGGTTGTGAGCGAAAAATCGTTTGTGTGTCTGTGACCGAAAAACCAAGCTACTGAGATAGCCGTGAGAGGTCACTACTTGTTTACGCGTGCACGCGCGATCGCATTAAAAAAAACCGTGCGTTCGAAGAAAAAGAAGTGCTCAACCTGACAAGGTGTGGAAGTTTCTTTCCCCTGCCACTATTTTCGGCTTAGCTTCCAGCGTTTCCAGCGTTTTCGTAAGGACGAGAAAAAAGATAATGCAATTGCAGCATGCGACAAACCTTTGTAGCTCCACTAGCACTAGACGGAATCTTAAACTTTTTGTGGCGTTAAGTTCGTGATCCAATGGACTCTTCCAGGGAATTCATTCCATGGTTACTTGAAAAAGTGTTTCAGGGCTCTTTAACGCATTTTGTTCGACAGTTCTCGCGACAAAAACGAGCCCATTCGGCAATAATAGCGCACTCTGGTCCAATCTACGATGTGGGTGTTTGTGTGCGTGCGTGTGTATGTAAGAAAACGTAATAATAAGTATGCCCTTAGCGGTTAAAGGGTGCACTAGGCACCAAATTGAACGCCGTTCAATTTGGCGCCTAGTGCGCCTTTCACGAACAACGAAATGAACGCCGTTGAGCACACGCTCCGCGTCACGTCGAAATGTATTGGCGCCTTGACTGAGGCTTGAAGTCATGTTCTCACATGACACGCATCTCATGATTATCGTGTTTGCACAAGACACATACCTTCGTCATCTATTGACGTCACGTAATACGAAATTTGGCATATGTGAAGCTAGCGAAACAGCCGCGAGTGCATCATGAGTGTGGCATGTAGTCATATCTTTACATGACACGCACTTCGTGATTATCATATTTGGATGTGTCATTTATCTATGTCCTGAGTTCGCGCCATGTAATACCGAGTTTGGTACATTTGAAGCTAGCGAAACGACCGCCAGCGCATCATGAGCGTGGCATGCAGTGATGTTGTGATATAACACGCAACTCATGATTGTCATGTTTGCACCAGTTACGTACCTTCGTCATCCATTCATGTACCGTAATACCAAATTTGGTATATGTGACGCTAGCGAAACGGCCAAGAGCGCATCATGAGCGTGGCATGTATTCATGTTGTTACATGACACTCATGTAATGATTTTCTTGTTAGGGTCTGTCGCTTGTGTTCGCCTTGCAATCATGTCATACCATACTAGTTTTACAACATGCCATGCGAACGAAACCACCGCAACAGCTGCAGGACCATGAAATGTAAATCATGACATTCATGACATACATATCATGATTTTCATGTTAAGACTGGTGAAATATGTTCTTTATGCAGTCATGTTATGGCATACCAAGTTTGGTATCGATAACATTATCGAAACGGCCAGGAGAGCTAAAAGTCGTAGGCGGCTAGATAGATAGATAGATAGATAGACAGATAGATAGATAGATAGATAGATAGATAGATAATATAGATAGATAGATAGATAGATAGATAGATAGATAGATAGATAGATAGATAGATAGATAGATAGATAGATAGATAGATAGATAGATAGATAGATAGATAGATAGATAGATAGATAGATAGATAGATACGCTCAAAGTCACCGATGTTCGCTAAGAAATGCTTCACCTTAATAAACTGCAACCGCTGTGGCACAAACGACGTTTTTGTTGACAAGTTGGCAAGCCTAGAGATTCCTCGTGATCTCGGGAACCCAGACACAAAAGAAGGCGCTGACACTGATGATTAATGTATATTTCTCAGCTCTTTCTATTCTGTATTATCTGGCATACCTCTATGTGCTGTCCGAATATTTTTGGTAGTTATGCGAATGTTTGTCTTTTCTATATCTATATACTATTGTTTATCGAATTGGCTTACGTAACCCTCCCCATAACTTTTAAACGCGAAGGTGTTTTATACAGGGGTATACTTAGGCACCGTGGCGTATTTTCATCATGAATGTGACGCCATAAAATATTCTCCAACATATTGCAAAGAAAAAGAAGAAGAATGAAAAGTTCCACAGCAGGGCATCGAAACAGTGACCTCGCACTCTTAAGCAAGCGACGCTAACGAATATGCTGCAGAACAACCCATCTCCAACGTTTAAACAGTGCACAAATAATAAAGGCATGTACCACTGTCGGTCGTAAGAGCTCGGCAACGTCAGTGTGTTTCCGTGCCCAGTAGCTACGGGCGCACGTCGGACCGGGGTGCTGTGAAGGTCAACAATGACTCATCATGGACTGCGCCTCCACATTGAGTGGTCGAAGTGCGTATGGACGGTTTCAAGATTGCAAGCGGCTGTACCCCAGAAAACGTCCGGTCACCTCATTTACCAGCTCCTATTGTAGAAACTGAAAGCACGTTTTCAAGTTCTTTTTAAATGTAAGGAAAGACTCTCTTCAGTGTTTCGGATAAAAGGAACGTGCGAAAGTTCAAGGGAATCTCTCATCAAATATAGATAGCTCAAAAAAACATTCAGTTGGTTATAAGTTGCCAATTAAAGAAAAAAAAGTGTGGAAAATCAGCAGGCTGTTTTCTAAAGTTTTTCTTGCCCATCGAGGCTACTGAAGCACATCGCTGAAAAAAACCGGGTGGCATGAAGGGTCCCTGGCGCAAGCGCGCTTATCTCGGGATTCTGGCGCTTTGTATCTCTTGTGCTCCTACCTCAAGTTTGCTTCGAGGTTACAGGTTGCTAAAGAGAGCACGAACGACGTTTTCCTCGTGGCCCGTTCGCTCACTCAGAAAACGGCCCCGCCGCGGTGGTCTAGTGGCTAAGGTACTCAGCTGCTGACCCGCAGGTGGCGGGTTGAAATCCCGGCTGCGGCGGCTGCATTTCCGATGGAGGCGGAAATGTCGAGGCCCGTGTGCTCAGATTTGGGTGCACGTTAAAGAACCCCAGGTGGTCGAAATTTCCGGAGCCCTCCACTACGGTGTCTCTCATAATCATATGGTGGTTTTGGGACGTTAAACCCCACAAATCAATCAATCACTCAGAAAACGAGCACGCTGCTCACACACGAAGTAAGAATTTTTACAGTTGTTCGCGCTCATCCTGTGCGTCTCTATGCGTTCCTTTTGTGCGTCTTTCTTTATGTTTCGGAAACGGGATCAAGGTTTCGAGCTGTGAAAGTTGTTTGTGCGCACTCATCCTGTGTGTGCTTCTTTCGTGCATGCTTTCTGCTTGCAATGTCACTGCAAGTTTTGATCGGCGTGTCTTTTTTTGCGTGACAATGTACTCAGTTACTGCAGCATTGATTCCTTCGCCTTTGTGTCGACACAATGATTGATTGTGTCGCCTTTGTGGCGACACAATGCACAATGACTGCTCAACTTCCTCTTCGAGGACACATTTCCTTGTCGCGTTATACTGATTCCTGAAAAAAAGGGAGAACAATTTTTTCGCCACACCGATCATTCATTCTCGATTAGTTTTTTAACTTCTTTCTTCGTTATGTAGTGGTGTTCTGACCAAAGCCTCTCACAGGAGACGAACGATATGAAAGTTGCATTCCATTTTCCAGGGACAATTTAGAGCGACCACCGTCTTGGATTTGTCCGTTTAGTATACAGGGTGTTTCAAGAAATATGTCTACTATTCTTTAAACAATACAGAAATGAGAATTCTGCATGCTGCCTGTGCAGTATACCCTTTCATGTGGCAAAAGGCGTCTTCACAAGCGCACAAACAGCAGTAGCTATAAAAATTCCCCAATAATTGTTTAACCAGGGCAAAAATGTGGTCCAGTGAAATAGGCTAATTCAAGCTCTTCCTCCAAGTAGTCCATATTCGCTTTGAAATTCCTCTAGGGCGGCTACTGGTAATCACAGCGGAGCGATAAAATATGGGTAACTTAAGAGCAGAAACCGAAATCGACGCACAAAATAGCGTTGAAGATTTATATGTAGGGTTTAACGACCCAAAACCACCATATAATTACGAGAGACGCCATAGTGGAGGGCTCCGGAAATTTCGACCATCTGGAGTTCTTTAACGCTCACCCAAATCTAAGCACGCGGGCCTACAACATTTCCGCCTCCATCGAAATGCAGCTGCCACAGCCGGGATTCAATCCCGGGGCCTGCGGATCAGCAGCCGAGTACCTTATTCACTAGACCACCACGGTGGGGTGCACAAAATAGCGTATCTACCATTCACTTTGAAAACACCCGCAATGACGGCACTGTTTCCCTCGCTGTTATCAACCATCAATCTACATATTTCGTTTCGTTGCAGTGCTTTCCTTCCACAGGACCGCTTATCGACGCTCGCTTATCCTTCTCCGCTGATGCGAGGGAAATACTGTCATTGATTGATTTGTGGGGTTTAACGTCCCAAAACCACCATATGATTATGAGAGACGCCGTAGTGGAGGGCTCCGGAAATTTTGACCACCTGGGGTTCTTTAACGTGCACCCAAATCTGAGTACACGGGCCTACAACATTTCCGCCTCCATCGGAAATGCAGCCGCCACAGCCGGGAATCGAACCCGCGACCTGCGGGTCAGCAGCCGAGTACCTTAGCCACTAGGCCACCGCGGCGGGGCGAAATACTGTCATTAGGAAGGGCATTCTCTCTGTTATTGATGTGCTGTTTGATGCGTTTGTTTGGTTTCGCATGCTAAATTAGTCTGCTGTTTTCACCCCATGGTGATTACCAGTGGCCGCCTTTAAGAATTTTTAATGTGACTATGCAGTATACACAGCAAGGAGTCGATTTCACTTGCCTGGCTGAACCGCCTATTTCCCCCGGTTAAGAGGTTAATTTTGTACACTTCAATATATACTACCGTAAGGAATCTGAACATTTATTCTTCCATAATAAAGGGAACGGCACGGGCCGTACGATGATACTTCCTTTCTGAATTTTTTATTAATAGTTGACACATTCTTTTAAACACCCTGTATAACCACCGGAAAGTGGCTTTTCAGGTCACATTTCACGATGTGCAATGTTTTTTTAAAACACTTCGTTTCTTTTCTTTTCAGCTGTTCTGCTTATTCCTTGCCAAGCAGTTCATTCTAGGCAATCACTATAGCGCTAAATGCAGTATTTATGGGGGCACACCGTATACCATACCTACAGTTTCCCTGACTTACAAACGGGAGCTTGGCTATGCAGCAAGAACCATGCTCTATAGACTGGTCTGTGGAAAGCCATAAGCTGAATCGTTATCGACCATTTCCTCTGCCTCATACCGGCTTGTTCTGTGGTTGGCACTGCGGTTCCTGTCTACGATAGATCCTTTTTATTGATCCATGAGAGAAGAAGTTATGTACAAAATTCCAACGGATGGGTCATTAGCGTCCCAATGCGAGCAAAGTAAGATAAAGAGGTAGACAAAAGAAGTGATGATGGGAATCTGATTCCATACCACAGGTCTCCAGGGTAGGGAAAAACGCCTAAGGGTAGCGGAGGACGCCCTCTGAAAAACTCGGAGGTGAGTCCTTCGATATGAACCTCAACGTCGTTTATAACAAGTGCCCGGGGATTATTCGTTGCACTCGGTGATCACATCGACAACATCCCAGAAGGCATCCCTTCTTCCTTTTTCCTCCTTTCCTGCCACTGCGTGAAGCATGCTTTGCTCTTTCAAGCGCCAGGGATTCGGGTCTCTCTAAAAAGATTTAAAATGTTTTATAATGTCCGCACGACACGAGAAGTCTGCTTCAACTTTGACATTTCTAAGCATAAAGAGTGTCAGAAGACGTAATATCAATAAATGATCGAAAAGCAAATAAAAAAGGAAAGGAAGCAGGCAACGTGGTTGGCTGCAGTCTTGTTACGAAAAAGTTCTTCGGGTACAGCTAAGACTTAATAGGAGCTTCTGAGCTTGCGCGCGTTACATTTTTTGCGAAGAACTAGCTACCTCTACAGCAGTGGACATTTTTACCGAAAAAGAAAAATAAGGCTTGCATCGATGTTTGTATGAAAAGAACCGTATGACATAAAATGTTGAAGTATTTTGCGGAAACATTTCTGAAAATTTGACGCCCACTGATTGGTGAATAAATGAAGAAATGCCCCACGTATACATTTTCTAATTTCTGACATTGTTCAGACTGCAGTAGTGACGCTAAATATCAATCTTCCTCGGCTTTTTCAGAAAAGCGATTCGAATAGTATGACTTACATTTTTTTATATTGCTGTTGCAGGCTTAAAGATGGTAGGCCCAAAAGAGAAAAAAAAACGTCGCCAAATATATAGAACTGCGCATTTACGTGAAAACAGGAACTCACATAAATTCCGAGCTTTCCAGAACTTTTTCAGAAGAAAGGAAGGAATTAAGCCTCCATGCTTGAAGAAAGACTCTGATATTCATACGTGTGGCTCCAGCCAATCGCCAACGCATGCCATTGAAAAAAAATTACATTCTTCAAACGTGAACAAGTACCTTTCCGTGCATCTGCACTATCAAAATGGAGAAATTGTTCGAAAAGCCCATTTTTCACAGGAACAGAAATATCAGGAGCGGTCATCTACCTTACTGTGCGTAATCTTACTCGTCCAGTGTATATAATAAACACCTAAAGTAGGTATTCAGGAGACTTGTGTAGGCTCTTTCTCACAAAACTTGAGTTTAGTATTGACTTTACTTTTATATTATACCACTTTTTACTCATTTCTTCTATCCCTTGTGATGATTCTTGCTATCATTCATAAATATGTACTGAAATGGTGTTGAAGCCGAAGAAGATACCAAATAAAAGAAACACCAAAAGTGACCTGCCCGTTTTTTTTTCTCTCCTTTGTTTTTTGACACTTATGGCGAGTCATCACTCGCACTGGCGACATCCTTGGTTTTAGCAAAAAAAAAAACTAAGTCATGCATACGGAGTCCCTTCTTCGGCAGTCTTTGCAAGATTGAAATCTAACGCTTCAGAAAACAACAAGCAAAGGCAGCTGTGGTATTTTAGGTGCAAGTGAATGAGACTACTCAAAAAGTTAAGACGGCGCTCAAGACATGCGGCAGCCATCATCTGCAGAGATTCTAATTCTCAAAAAGAGGCAAAAACAGAGGACGCTGCTTCTATTCAGAAGCCCCCTCTTAAAATTCGAATTTATGATGACGGGATACGTTGATCGAAGAAAACATAGGTGGGTGTAAAACAGACACACGAAAATTTAAAATACACAAACCGTGCAACAGCAGAACTGAAGGATTGTGGAACTAGTCTGGTCTTTGTATGTTGATGCTAGGCTTTAGCTAGGTAATACTAAGTTAATTCTACGTTGATTCATCAGTGAAGATAAGTTGCCGTTGCCCCACACATGTTCAGATGTACGTTCTTTGCAGATATTTAGTCTTAGGGTACATTTAACGCAAAACTACCTTCACCTATATACCGCAGAGACCATAGGCGCCTTTATAGAAGTTATCGATGCTTAGAAACAAGGAATCCTTAGGCTATGTCATGCGAGAGGAGAATAAAAGCATACAACGAGTAAAAAATTCAGGATTCTAAATTCTAAAATATACATGGAGAAAAATAATTGCAGATGCCACGCACAGAGGGAATCAATGTTATGCGAAGCACAAATGAAAAAGGTTGATATGTCACATTGAAATCAGCCCAACATTATGACGCAGACGTAAATTATATAGTATATGACCTCCCTGTCAAGATTATAATGCTTGCACCGGGAATTTGTGTTGGTAGCGCATTCACATCACGTTATACTATAATAAAAGTGGTGTATGTGAAGCAATGGTAAAACAGCCGCGAGCGCACTATGAGCGTAGGATGTAGTCATGTTTTACAGGGTACGCATGTCATGATTATTGTGTCTGGACGTGTTATTTACCTTCCTCGTCCATTCACGTCCCGTAATACCAAAGCTAGAATATGTTAAAGTAGCGAAACAGCCGTGAGAGCGTCATGAGTGTGGCATGTTATCATGCTGTTACATAAAACGCATGCCATGATTTCCACAATAGGGTCTGTCACTTGTGCTCGCCATGCAGCCTTGTTACACTACACCAGTTTTGCAATATGTTGTGAATGAAAGTACCTCAAGAGCAGCAAGACCATGAAATGTACATGATGACAATCGTGAGAAACATTTTATTAAATTTATGTTAGGACAAAACAGTTATGCTCCCAATATAATCATCTTATGTCATACTAATTTTGGTATTGATACCATTATCGAAACGGCTAGTAAAGCTAAAAGTAGTAGGCGTCGAGACCATAGATAGATAGATAGATAGATAGATAGATAGATAGATAGATAGATAGATAGATAGATAGATAGATAGATAGATAGATAGATAGATAGATAGATAGATAGACAGATAGATACATACATAGATAGATAGATAGATAGATGGATAGATAGATAGATAGATAGATAGATAGATAGATAGATAGATAGATAGATAGATAGATAGATAGATAGATAGATAGATAGATAGATAGATAGATAGATAGATAGATACGGTGAAACTCGCCGAAGTTCACTACGAAATGCTTCACAATTAAAAGTTTCTTGTTTTCTTACTTCTTTAAGTGCTAAGCATTTCTTTGCGAACTTCGGCGACTTTGGGCGTATCTATCTATCTCTCTCTCTCTCTCTCCCTATATATATATATATATATATATATATATATATATATATATATATATACCCCACCGCTGTGGTCTAATGGCTAAGGTACTCGGCTGCTGACCCGCAGGTCGCGGGATCGAATCGCGGCTGCGGCGGCTGCATTTCCGATGGAGGCGGAAATGTTGTACGCCCGTGTGCTCAGATTTCGGTTCACGTTAAAGAACCCCAGGTGGTCGAAATCTCCGGAGCCCTCCACTACGGCGTCTCTCATTATCATATGGTGGTTTAAGGACGTTAAACCCCGCATATCAACCAATCAATTATCCATCTATCTATCCAGTGGACTACGACTTTTAGCTCGCCTGGCTGTTTCGATAATTGTATTGATACCAAACTTGGCATGTGATAACATGATTCGATGAGGAGCACACTTGACTACTCATAACATGAAAATCATGAAATGAATGCCATTATTGTCATGATTTACATTTCATGGTCCTGCAGCTGTTGCGATGGTGTCGTTCACATGGCATGTTGCAAAACTTGTATGGTATGACATGATTGTATGGCAATCACAAGCGACAAACCCTAACATGTAAATCGTGACATGCGTGTTATGTAACAAGAAGACTACATGGCAAGCTCAAGATGCACTCCCAGGCGTTTCGCTAGCGTCACAATTACCAAATTTGGTATTACAGTACGTGAATGAACGATAAAGGTAATTGACTCGTGCAAATATGATAATCATAAGGTGCATGTCATGTAATAACATGACTACATGCCGCACTCATGACTTGCTCGCGGCCGTTTCGCTAGCTTTACATATGCCAAATTTGGTATTACGTGACGTCAATGGATGACGAAGGTATGTGACTGGTGCAAACATGATAATCATGAGATGCGTGTGATGTGAGAGCATGACTACATGTCACAGTCAAGGCGCCAATACATCTCGACGTGACGTGGTGCGCCTGCTCAGCGGCGTTCATTTCGTCGGGTCACGCCAGCGTTAACACCCCAAGCACTGGTCCTGCCATATACTCGCAGGCTCGCGCCGCGCAGCATTGCTTTGACGCAGGCGCGTTTCAGCGCCTTCGGCACCCCTCTATTACGAAAAGAGGGAGACGCAGTGTTGTCTAGGTAACGCATTGGCGCGAAATGCAGCATGTCGCATTTCGCGCCGGTTGCCGTCGAGCTGCGCCGATGGACGCTGCTCGCGCCTGGCGTCAGACTATAGAGTGCTCGCGTTTTGCTACGTTGCGTCACTGCGCCCTGCGGGCGTGCGCGTCAGCGCTAAATTGGAGTATATTGGACCCTTTATGATGCACTCGTGGCCGTTTCGCTGGTTCCACATATACCAAATATGCTGATACGTAACATCAATGGATTACGAAAGTAAATGACTGGTGCAAACATGATAATCCTGACATGCGTGTCATGTAACAACATGACAACATATCCCGCTCCTAGCATGCTCGCGTTTCTTTTGCTAGCTCCAGATATGCTAAATTTGGTATCACGTGAAGTGAATAGATAAAGAAAGTAAACGACACTTTAAAACATGATAATCATGACGCGGAAGTCATGTACGGTATTATTTACCTCCACCTCGTAAAGTTGTACTAATTTAAAAGTAACATATCAACCTTTCTCATTCGTGCTTCGCATATCATCGATTCCCACTGTACGTGGGATCTGATAATTTTTTTTCATCTCCCGTCTTCGGCTATTTTCAAGCATAAACACTGGCAGCAACGCGTCGTACAACTTCAGCATGAAGGCTCAGCGACCAAGAGTGTAAACATCTTTATTGATGTTTGAATGGCGAAGTTGCGTGTGGGACGAGCTCCAGGGACAGAGAAACGTGTGGGCGTAGTTATGGGGCACGAATCAACAGAAAGTATATCACTGATAAGGTCTTTACTACATCTGTCGGCTACAACAGACGCCGAAACTCGCACAACGAGTCGTCATAGACCGTCGCTGCAGCTTCAAACGAACTCTTCTGCACGTATTTAGATTCCACGCACCGCTAACTCTTCAGTTTTCATAATTTTATTCCAAGAACCGTCACCGAGCATTGCAACGGAACCACGACAACTATCCTTTGCTTCCTATATTGTCGCAGACGGGCACGCTGCGTTCGCGGAAGAGAAAACCGTCTAGCTCTGGCTTGGGAAGGCAGTCAAGGGAGCAGCGACACGATTGCCGCATTCTTTGGTAACGCCACATCGGCTTCCCAAGGGAATGCGCACCGCAGACTAGTCCATTCTTATCCCAGGATACACTTTTACTGCGGCCTTTTTCTTTCTTCTTTCATCTTTGCGTTCACATGAGTTTAGTTTTCTTTGTACGTGGCTCCGACGAACTACAAGACAATTTCTATCGCCTTTCCCATCTCGAGATTGCAGTTTCCGTGAATCTTCGCTTACGGTGCTTTATATATAGGACTCTGCATGAACTTGACGATAGTGCTTGTTTTTTGGTATACAAGCTTATAACGATTGTTGTTGTAAACTTAATTTGGAAACGCGGTAAGGATGTGGTAAAGAAACGACCAATTTACCAATGTTGTCCTTGAACTTAAGAGGCAACAATTCGCGCAGGGGGAAAATTTAGAGATGACTCACCTGATCAAGAATATTACAACATATTGCTACTGAACTGCCCTCACCTCGACACTGGTCAAACTAGAGCGTTCAGCTTGCGTGCTTGCGTGTGTGATGCTTTGCACCAATGATATCGATGCCGGGGGCCACGAAGCCCCCCCCCCCCCTTCTACGGCAATACCGTCCTTCTCGTAATTTTTCGCTCATGCCACTAATCAGGACTAAAGTCTTGGCAGCCTTGTAAATAACAAAGGTGTGACAGAAACAGCGAGAGTGCCGAAAAAAAATGGCAGATCCCACGTACAGTGGGAGTCAATGATATGCTAAGCACAAATGAGGAATTTAGTTATGACACTTTAAAATGAACACAACGTAGCGAGGCGGGGATAAATTATGCCCTAGATCACTTGTGTGACATGATTATCATCTTTCGACGTGTCATTTACCTTTGTCGTCCATTCATACAAAATTTGATATATGTGGAACTAGTGAAACGGCCACGAGCACGCTATGAACGTAGCATGCAGTCATGCTTGACGTGGCACGCATATCATGAATATAACGTTTGGACGAGTCATTTACCTCCGTCGTCTATTCACGTCACGTGGTACCAAATTTGGCATACGTAAAGCTGGCGAAACGGCCGCGGGCGTATCATGAGCGGGGTATGTTTTCACATTATTACAAGGCACACGCGTCAGGATTAGCATGCTTTCATCAGTTATTTACCTTAGTTATCCATTTAGGACACGTAACACCAAATTTTGTATATGTTAAGCTAGCAAAATGGCAGCGATTACATTATGAAGGGCTCAATGTACTTCGACGTAACGTTGACGCGCGCGCACACTGGGAGCAGCGACGCCACGCGAGCACTCCAGGCGCGACCAGCGCGACCACCATCCGGTCGGTGCGGCCCGGTGGCAACCGGCGCCAAATGCAACCTGCTGCACTTCGAACCGTTGACGTTACGTAGCTTTACCCAAAGAGCACTGCGCCTGCCTCTCTGCGTGATGGAGAGACGCCGCGAGCGCTCAAACGCGCATGCGTAAAGGCAACGCAGCGCGGTGCGCACCTGCGAGTATATGGCAGGCAGATCGGCAGCTGGCGTGGAATCGCCCGTGTGACGCGACTAAACGAACGCCGGCACGCATGCGTACTGGGTCACGTCGAAGTGTGTCGGCGTCTTGAATGTGGCGTGTAGTCTTCGTTATTACTAGACTCGTATCTCATGAATATCATGTTCACACCAGACACATACCTTTGTGATCCATTCACGTGACGTAATACCGAATTTGGCAAATGTGAAGCTAGCAAAACGGCTGCGAGCGCATCATCAGAGTGGCATGTAGTGATGTTGTTACATGGCACGCACCTCATCATTATCATGTTTGTCCCAGTCTCATACCTTCGTCATCCATCGCCATCCCGTAATACCAAATATGGTATAAGTGAAGTAGCGACACGACTGCGAGCGCATCATGTGCGTGGAATGTAGTCATGTTGTTACATGACACGCATCTTATGATAATTACTATGTATACAGCAGTAGCGTACCTTAGTCATCTCATACCGTCCCGTAATACTAAATTCAGTATATGTGAAGCAAGCGAAACGGCCACGAGCGCGCCATGAGCGTGGCATGAAGTCATGTTACATTACATGCATGACATAACTTTCATTTTAGGGTCTGGCGCTTGTGTACGTTGTGCAGTCATGTCATACTATACCAGTATTGCACCAAGAAATGCGAGCAAAACCACTGCTAGAGCAGCACGACAATGATTTGTAAATCATGACATTCCTTACAGACATGTCATGATTTTCATGTTATGACTAGTCAGTTATGCTCGTCATACAGTCGTGTTGTAGCATACGAAGTTTGACATGAATATCATCATCGAAATGGCCAGAAAAGCTAAATGTCGTAAGCGTTTAGATAGATAGATAGATAGATAGATAGATAGATAGATAGATAGATAGATAGATAGATAGATAGATAGATAGATAGATAGATAGATAGATAGATAGATAGATAGATAGATAGATAGATAGATAGATAGATAGATAGATAGATAGATAGATAGATAGATAGATAGATAGATAGATAGATAGATTCAAATATTACAGAAGTTTGGATAACGGCACTCGACAAATAGCATGCATACGCGTAAGGTTCGCGTGAAATATTAAGTTTGGCATTATGCATGAAAGCACTGAACTAACACTGCTGTGCAAGTGATATTGAAAATTAGGTGACCAGGTACAAAGATGTTTCTCTTCTTTTTTCTAGGCTTTTGTGAATATGAATGAAAGAGAAGGTTCGTTTTTACCCATAAAAGATGCGTTGGTAGAAAGAGTGGAATATACTTACTAGATTTACTCAATGATAACATTTTTATTCAAATCTAACGTGCCTCTTGAGAGGAACAGAGGGAAGCGAGCAAGTCGCGGAGGAGGAGGTTTATATCATTGCTTCACCAGCCGCTCTACAAACAGACCTTCATCATTTAAACCTAAAATGAAAAAAATTGGCAGATCTCACGTTCAGTGGGAATCGATGATATGCGAAGCACAAATTAGAAGTGTTGAAATGTCGTTTAAACTCAGCCCAACATTACTAGGTGAAAGAAACTGATGCCGTACATGATTTCCGTGTCATGAGTACCATGTTTAGTTGTGTCGTTTACCTTCGTCATCTATTCATGCACGTGATACCAAATTTATTATATGTGGAGCAAGCGAAACGACCTTCAGCAAGCAATGAGCGCGGTATGTTGTCCTGTTCTTACATTACACGCGTGTCAGGATTATCATGTTTGCACCAGTCATATACTTTCGTCAACCATTGACGTCACGTAACAACAAATTCGGTATATGTGGAGCTAGCGAAACGGCCGCGAGTGCATCATCAAGGGTCCCATATACTCCAATGTAGCGTTAAAGCGTGCGCACGCTAGGCACAGCGCCACAACGTTAGCAAAGCGCGAGCACTCTATAGTCTGACGCCAGGCGCGACCGGCGCAACCAGCGTTTGCCAGCGCGGCCCGAAGGCAACTGGCGCGAAATTCGGCATGCTGCATTTCGCGCCGACGTGTTACCCAAACAATACTGCATCTCCCTCTTTTCGTGACGTAAGGACACCAGACGCGCTAAAACGCGCATGCGTCAAAGCAATGCAGCGCGGCGCGCCCCTGTGAGTATATGACAGGACCGTGGCCTGACGTGGCAACGCCGGCGTGACCCGACCAAATGAACGCTGGTGAGCACGCGCACTGCGTCACGTCGAAATGTATTGGCGCGCCTACTGTGGCAAGTAGTCATGTTCTCACATGGTACACATCTCATGATTACAATGTTTGCTCCGGGCGCATACTTCGTCATCACTTGACGTCACGTAATACCAAATTTGGCCTATGTAAATCTAGCGAAATGGCCGCGAGCGCATAATGAGTCTGGCATGTAGTCATGTTGTTACATGAAACTCATGTCGTGATTATCATGTATGTGTGTGTCATTTACGTATGTCGTCCATTCGCGTCTCGCATTACTGATTTTGGTACATGTGAAGCTATCGAAACGGCTGCGAGCACAATATAAGCGAAGCATGTAGTTGTGTTGTTACATAGAACGCATTTCATGTTTATCTTGTTTGCACCAGTATCATACCTTCGCGATTCATTCCCGTCCAGTACTACCAAATTTGGTATAAGGGAACCTAGTTGAATGGTCTCAAGCGAATCATGAGCGTGGCATGTAGTCTTGTTGTTACATGACACGCATCTTATGAATATCAAGTTTGCACCAGTCACATACCTTTATCATCCATTCACGTACCGTAATACCAAGTTTGGTATATATGACACCAGCGAAACGCCTACGAGCGCATCATTAGCTTGGCATGTAATCATGTTGTTATGACACGTATGACATGATTTTCATGTTAGGGTCTGTCGCTTGTGTTCACCATGCAATCATGTCATACCATACCATTTCTGCAACCTATCATGTGAACGAAACCATCGCAAGGGCTGCAGAACCACGAAATGTAACTCATGTCATTTAAAACATACATATCATGCTTTTTATGTTATGACTAGTCAAATATGTTTTTCATAGAGTCTTGTTATGCCATACCAATTACGGTATTGATACTATTATTGAAACGGCCAGGAGAGCTAAAAGTTGTAGGCGGCTAGATAGATAGATAGATAGATAGATAGATAGAAAGATAGATAGATAGATAGATAGATAGATAGATAGATAGATAGATAGATAGATAGATAGATAGATAGATAGATAGATAGATAGATAGATAGATAGATAGATATGTTAAAAGTCGGCGAAGTTCACTAACAATTGCCTCGCATATAAAAATCATTGCAGGGATGACAGATTGAACTTCAACGTAGCGTGATAAGCGAGATCAATGTTTTAAGCGAAGCAATACTTGGACGAAGAACATGGCACTATGGTGTCGCCAGGAAAGATATAAAACGGGAATGACTGCGCCATCGATGAAAGCGTGGAGGAAAATGTCCAGTATATCCATCGGCTTATGTGAAAAAGAAATAAAAACAGTCATACAAGAGATAAGCCTAGTATGTGAGCCTAAAAGTTGGGCGACAAGGTAAAGATGTGTGTATTAACCAAAAGCTCTTAGTTTTACAGTGTGAAGAAGAGACAAAGAAAGCTGACGAATTTTGAAGTATGGTAGCGTGAAATAAAGAGCATGCAGTTTTGCTTAGTAGTCGTGAAAGATGTTCTCGTATTTGTTAAAGCCAATATTAATTAATGCTCTCTCTTTCACGTTGAGGCATCTTTAGCATAAACAAAACCCTAGGACAGGACAAATATTAGTCCAGAATGAGGCAGTGTGCCTCCGCCATTGAAAATTCAGAATCTGCCACCCCGTTCAACTTGACTGCGAAATTTTTTGTTTGTTTGTTTGTTTCCCGTTTTTCTATCAAACAACGTTGCTATAGGCGAGTAAGCTTTGACTAAAGCAACGCCTCCTAGAAAAAAGTTTGCAGCATATCTACGGAGTGAATGGTGGAGAGTGGAGCGAAGCATTCGTCCGTCCATTCGTTCTTGCTTCCTTCCGTCCATGCGTGCATCTGTGTGACTGTTCATACGTCTATCCGCCCGTCCGTGCATGCGTGTGTTCGTGCGTCCGTCCCTGCGTTCGTCCATGCATCCACCCCTGCGTCCGTTCATGCGTCCATCCATGCATCTGTCTGTGTGTCCGTTCGTCCATCTATTCAACACTCCTAGTACCAACATGACGCTTCTTTTGATCATATATTCCCCACATTGAAGCACCGCCATTCAGCGGACATTCCAAAGACTAAACGAGAGGTGGCACACGCACACTTTCTTACGGCTTGCGCTTGGGGTCTGCTTCCCACCTTTAACCACCTTGAGTTCATGGTATATACTTGTTCACTGTATTCATGGCACTGCGGCCCAACGCTCACTAAACCTTTCTAAAACCAAGGAGGTTACGCCCAGCGAGTATAACGTAGCAATATTTTCCTGTCAGATAGTGCTTAATGAACATGCCAATGGCTGCTAATGGGAAATGAGAGACAGGAGAATTCGGCTTTTACTTTCTTACGGCGTGCACTTTGTATCTAATTCCCACCTTTAAGCAACTCTAGTTCATCGTATATACTAGATGATTGTATTCATGGCACTGCAGCTTAACGCCCGCTAAACCTTTCTAAATCTAAGGAGGTTACACCCAGATAATATAACGTAGCAACCCTTTCTTGTCAGATGGTGCTTAATGTACATGCCAATACATGCTAATGGGGATCGCAGCGTGCGCGTGAACTAAAACTCGAATGCTCCTGTCTCTTATTACCCATTAGTAGTCATTGGCATGTACAATGAGCACTATTTTTTGTTGTTCAACAACACACAGGTGAAAGCTCTCACCTGCACTACTTCGGAGGTCAAAATGTTATACCTGTTAGACACTACAACAGCTACGAGGGACGAACTAGTGCCGCTATAGTAAGCTTCGCCCCTAAAAATTGGCAGATCCCAAGTACAGTGGGAATCAATAATATGCGAAGCACAAATGAGAAAGTTTGATAAGTCAACTTAAAATCAGCACAACGTTATGAAGTAGAGGTAAAAGATGCCGTACATGACTTCTGTGTCCTGATTATCATGTACGGATGTGCAGTTTACCTTTGTCATCTATTCACGTCACGCGATACCAAATTTAGTATACGTGGAACTAGCGCAATGCCCGCGAACTTGATGAGAGGGGTTTGTTGCCATGTTCTTACATGGCACGCGTGTCGGGATTATCATGTTTGCACCAGTCATATACTTTATCCTACCTTGACGTCACGTAACACGAAATTTGGTACATGTGGAGCCAGTAAAACGGCCACGAGTGCATCATGAAGGACCGAATACACTCCAATGTAGCTTTGACGCGCGCGCACGCTGGGCACAGCGACTCTACTTTAGCAAAACGCGAGCACTCTATAGTCTGACACCAGGCGCGACCGGCGCGACCAGCGTCCGTCGGCGCGGCCAGGTGGAAACCAGCGCGCCGTGCGACATGCTGCATTTCGGACCCATGCTTTGCCCAGACAACACTGCGTCTCCCTCTTTTCGAAATGGAAGGCGCTGGACGCGCTGAAACGCGGATGTGTCAGAGCAGTGCTGCGCGGCGCGCGCCTGCGCGTATATGGCTAGACCAGTGCCTGGTGGGGCAGCACCGGCATGACGAAACAAATTAAACACCGGCGAGCACGCGCACCACGTCACGTTGAAATGTATTGGCGCCTTGACTGTGGCATGTAGTCATGTTCTCACATCACACGCATCTCATGATTATTATGTTTGCACCATGCAGTCGCATCCCTTTGTCATTCATGGACGTAATGTTATACGAAATTTGCCTTACGTAAATCTAGCGAAATTGCCGTGAGAGCATCGTGAGTGTGGCATGTAGTCATGTTAATAATAACACGCGTGTCATGATTATCATGTTTGGATGTGTCATTTTGGTGTCGCGCGATAACAATTTTGGTACTTAAGAAGCTAGCGAAACGGCTGCAAGCGCACCATGAGCGTAGCATGTAGTTATGTTGTTACATGACACGCATCTCGTGTATATCATGTTTGCACCAGTATCATACATTCGTCATTCATTTGCCTTCCGTAATACCAAATTTGGTATAAGTGAAGCTAGCGAAACGGCCGCAAGTGCATCATGAGCGTGGCATGTAGTCATGCTGTTACATGACACGCATATCATGATTATCGTGCTTGTACTAGTGACATACCTTAGTAATCCATCCACGTACTGTAATACGAATTTTGGTATGTGAGACGCAAGCGAAACGGCCGGGAGCGCATCATGAGCGTAGCATGTGGTCATGTTTTATCACACACGTGTCATGATCTTCATGTTAGGTTCTGACGCTTGTGTTCGCCATGCGCTCATGTCATACCATACCAGTTTTGCAACATATCCTGTGAATAAAACGACCGCAAGTGCAGCAAGACCTTGACATGCAAATCATGACAATATATGACATACATGTCATGATTTTCATGTTACGACTAGTTAGTTATGTTAGTCATGCAGTCATGTTTCTTAATACGAAGTTTGGTATCGACACCATTATCGAAACGGGCAGGAGAAGAGATAAAAGTTGTAGATAGATAGATAGATAGATAGATAGATAGATAGATAGATAGATAGATAGATAGATAGATAGATAGATAGATAGATAGATAGATAGATAGATAGATAGATAGATAGATAGATAGATAGATACGCTCAAAGTCACCGAAGTTCGTTAAGAAATGCTTCGCATTTAAAATACCTCAATCCTACGAGAATGTCACTTGGATTGACGATCAGGTGTGTGCGACTGAAGAGCGACTCTGTCCCTTTTGTGTTTCCGCACGTCGAGGTACGGTTGCCACCACCACGAGTTGCCTTCGTGAAAAGAAAAACTGACGCGCAACTGTGGAAAATTGTAGTCCAAGCTGTCCGCGTGGCAGTGCTTGATATAAATATTGATATTGTTGCTTTCTATTATTGCATACGTGACAGATCTGATAATAGTGAATACTTTCGAATGCGCATATTTTAAGCGAACGTACCACTGGGACCCAAATTGTTCATGCCCCTAGCTTTCGCGTTCATACATTCTTGTCGGTCTATACATTCTTGTTGTCCTATTTACCTGGCACACTGTGCTGATTGAAGCTGGCAATAGCAGTAGTGCTTAGCTTGATTTATGCAGACATACTTTTTAACAGTAAATTGCATGAAGGTGATGGTATTTCTATCACGTTGTACAGAAAAAAAGAAGTTTGGGGCTGCGAAATATTATCCCTGCATGACTGTTCAAAAACGTCTTGTTTTTTAGGTATCCTCCCTTTTCCCTATTCGAACGAAGTGCGTGCATGAGCACCTGTGGTGAAAACACGTGTACAGAGATATCAGTATGCGGCTCTAAATCAGGCATACTATACGACAGTCGCATAGTTCTAACGCAACTGATATACCGCTTGCACTTTAGCACACCATAACTGTAGTACAGGCCAGAAATAAAACAAACGAAGGTATTATAAACGGAACTGTAATATATGACCTAAACTGTTGAGTCGCCGCGGCCTACTGGCCACGGCTCGAAAAGAACGCACGTTGACACGGTTTGTGAAGGCAGGCAAAGAATGACGTTTATTAACTGTAGTAGGGCGTTAATATAAGATCGTGGTAAGGGGAAAGGGAGAAGGGAACAGAGCAAAGGAACTTCACGCATGCGCAGTGGACAACCAGTCTGTGACACCGCAGCCCATACAACATAAACTATCCATGCACAAGCTTGGAACGCAGTTATCAGCTCATGTTTTCGCAGCAGTAAGGTGCGGCACACGTGTGCCATCTTTTGTTTGTTTGTTTTTTTTGCTCGTGATAGCACAGTGACCCATCGCATGCTCCTTGCCCGCTGTGAAGACTGACTGCGTCAACAACACTGCACTCTGAACAGTGAAATCCTCAAACACCTGGTGTCCCCCTCGAAGACCGCGTGTAGTCCTGGCCATGCCAATACTCGGTTAAAAGATAGTGTCAGTGCTGCTGTTCTTTATCTGATGTATTGTTTACAGTTGAGCGTATCATTCGTAACAGTTTACTACACTGTACGACAGTGAAACAAAGCATTGACGTGCATCTCATACGTACCATTCTATGTTTTTGACGCGAGTGAAAGTGGCTGCCTGGGACTCGCTTTCTTGTGCCACATCATCGGCGATAACATCGACTTTGATCGTCGCTCTTACAATGGCGACCAGCTTGAACATGCACAGAGTACAGCGAACTCGTTACGGCTTCGACAATATACCATACTAACAGCAACTCATCATCATCATCATCATCAGCAGCAGCAGCAGCAGCAGCAGCCTGACTACGTCCACTGCAGGACAAATGCCTCTCCCATGTTCCGCCAGTTATCCAGGTCCTCCCTATCGGAAAAATTGCCATGATGGATACTGGAAAACTTGGTGGGCGTAGTGGAAATAATAGTGGGCATGGTGGAAATTATGATGGCTATGGTGGGACGTAGTGGAAAATATGGTGGTTATGCCGGGACATACTGGGTGGTATGGTGTACAGATGATGGGTAAAGTGGAAATGATGGTGGGAAGCAGAGGCCAGATAGTGGGCAATAATGGGACACTCTGCCCACCATTGCGATAATGCTGGGAAGCCCTAAGCATATGGTGGGTGGTGCTTATTATGGTGGGCTACATGGTGTACCAAGCTGAGAAACTCTTCCCACCATTGCGATAATGCTGGGAAGCGCTAAGCAGATGATGGGTGCTGCTTGTTATGGTGGGCCACATGGTGTACCAAGCTGAGAAGCTCTGCCCACCATCGCGATAATGCTGGGAAGCAGTAAGCAGATGATGGGTGGGCTTATAATGGCGGGCAATTGATACAGTGTACCATGCTGGGATCTGTACACTACATGTTCTACCACCATGATTTCCACCAAAGGTTAGGCCTACTGACCGAGCCCGTACAATTGTGTTATCCGTGCTTCCGGGTTTCAGAATACACGATTACGACGATTAAGTATGACAATACAGCGCAGCCGTATGGCATCAATTAACCTAAATGAAGCATTTTTCATTGTGTATGGTGTCCGCTCAAGAAGCAACAAATATCGATGCGACGCGATTAAAGCACTCCCAGAGAACGCGTATAATTAAATGTCTTCTCACCGACAGCCGCCGGTCGCACTCGCCGGCACTTCTCTAGCTCTTGTACGAGAACTCAGACGTGGCAATTCGTGTGCTTGGTGAACCAATATGATAGCGTAATGTTTCCAGCACACTGCATTCGTTTTGCCCAAGCCGTAGTTGTTGCTTTAGTTGTTGCTTTAGCGAAAGAGCTACAGCATTGCACTGGCGCGACCGCCCTCTACATTGCGCGAAAAGCATCCCAATACTCAATCAAATAAATTAGGCGGGCATATCTATGGAATGAGCCTAGAAGCGTCATGAAGCGTGAGCAGATGTCGCCCTTTAGAACGAGCGCGAAACGGATATTAAACTTGGCAGACCCCGCCGGTAAACTGTTGCTGCTCCCCAGTCCACTTGGTTTTTTTTTCTTGAAGTTGTAAATTGTAAAAAAATAGCACTAGTGCCATCAACACAGTGGCAATCGTTACAGGCCGCAGTTGCTTGTGTTTAATAAATGTGCAATTTTTAGTAGCAGGTGTACATCTTGTCTATGTTGTGTACACAACAAACATAACTTAAGTTGAACCTTAAGTTTGTATGCCAACTAAGTATTTAACACACAATCAATGACATGTTGGTGTGGCGCAGTGGTTAGCGTCTTCGAGTGGAAATCCGCAGGTTGCACGTTCGATCCTCCGTGGCACCTTGTTTTTTTTTTTTTACGGGACGGGTGTTTTTTTATACCGTTTTTATAGAATTCTTTTTTATTTTTTGTGGCAGCTCGTCACGGTGATTCTGACGTCATTTGGTGCTCAAGTGTTGCCGGCACTGCAGCCCCCACCATACCCACCATGCGCCATGGTGGGCGTTTCCCACCATTCACCCACTACATTAATCCACTATAATGGTGGGTGGTGGTTTCCACCATGCCCACCATTCGTTTTTTTCCGATAGGGCTGTGCTTGCTGCTGCCAATTTATACCCACAAACTTCTTAATCTCATCTGCCCACCTAGCCTTCTGTTTCCCTTAACCCACTCTCCTCCTCTTGGAATCCAGTTAGTTACCCTTAATGACAAGTGGTTATCCTGTCTACGCGCTACATGCCCGGCTCATGATCCTCTTCTTGATATCAACTATAATATTTTTAACCTTCGTTTGTTCCCTAATCCACTCTTCTCTCTTCTTGTCTCTTAAGGTTACACCTACCACTTTTCTTTACATTGCTCGCTGCATTGTCCTATATTTATGCTGAACCCTCTTTGTAAGTCTCCAGGTTTCTGCTCCGTAGCTATGTACCGGCGAGATTCCTCTTCAGGGAAAGTGGCAATCTACCTGTCATAATTTGAGAGTGCTTGCCGAATGTGCTCCACCCCATTCTTATTCTTCTAGTTACTTCAATATCGTGGTTCGGCTCCGCAGTTATTACCTGCCCTAAGTAGACATAGTCTTTTACAACTTGAAGTGCACTCTTACCTCTCTCGAAGCGCTGCTCTCTTCCGAGGTTGTTGTACATTACTTTCGTTCTCTGAAGATTAATTTTAAGACCCACCTTTGTGCTCTCCTTGTCTAACTCCGTAACCATTAGTTGCAATTCGTCCCCTGAGTTACTAACAGCAACTACCCGATTTTAGCAGATAAACCCAACATTGCCTGCCAGCGAGCGCGGTCAGCTAGCTCTCTTCACCGTCCCGTGCGTGATGTCATGGCGTCGGCTACAGTCGGGTTTGCAGCTACGATGCCTGTTGCTTATTTTCGGCAAAATAAAGTTAACGAATGCCGCCAGGCTGGTGAAGTCAGCGAAAGAATTTGCAATATCAGGAAACGTGTTTACGACTGAGTGTTAAGTAGAGGCCTTCTCGCATGCTCTGAAGTCCCGCTGTTGTGGTATAGTGGCTAAGGTATTTGGCTGTAGACCCGCATGCCGTGGAATGAAATTGTGACTATGGCGGCTGCATTTTTGATGGAAGCGAAAATGCTGTTCACCCATGTGCCAGTTTTTGGTGCACGTAAAAGTACCCCATGTGGTCAAAATTTCCGCAGTCCTCCACTGCAGCCTCTCTCATAATCATATGGTAATTTTGGGATGTTAAACACCACATACCGTGCAATCACATTCTTTGGAAGTATTGTGACATATCGCTGACGATACTTTAAGACTTCACTATCTTTCGCTTTATATGTCTGATAACAAAGAGTTTCCAGTATATTGTCACGGGGTAGTGACGTCGACGAAGGGAGCATACGGTAGGTTGAAGATTAAACTGTTTATTCCGCCGAACTAGTGTCCACGTAAAAGAAAGAGGTTACAGCAAAAAACTGGCACTGATATCGGCGAGCAGAGCATCGGCCGTCGATCAACTGAGAAGCGGCGAAGCGTGTCGGCATTTATACACTTGCAATCGAATATTATAGCGTTATCGCTAGCGGCGAATAAGATTCCAAAATAATCTGTTATGTTCATGAAATGGGCGTAATCTTAGCAAAATGATGTACTACCATCCCAAAGCTTCTCGAACAGTGTAGGCGAGGCTTGCGCTGAGAATTACTGACAGTGAAATGGGGTGATAACAAAATATGACGAGAGGATGTGGCATCATTCGCAACTTTCACGACCTATTGGTGGCGCGACTATACATCGAACTTGGCGGTCGTTGAGATGATCACCCCGAAAGACACGATAGCCGAAAGTACATTTTTGGCGAAGACTGCAACGCTTCAGTGGCCCTTGGATTTATGTTGTTGAGAAAGTAGGGAAGCGCTTATATGCTACATTAAGGCAATAAATGCTGGGTAGCATATTGAAAACATAAACTTTGGGCAAAAGTTTAACGCATCGAGCAGGCGAATTAAGCGCGAGAACTGCAAACCTGAAAGTTGCTGTACCCGGGCAGAAAATGGATGCTGCATAAATCCACGGTCTTTGGTTATTTGCCTGCCAAATTTAACACTCCTAACACCTGATGGATTTTTGGGGATGTTTTTTCGAACGGGACGCTTAATTTTCCTCCCCGTGCATACAGGCTCTGAGCATCGACGCTCGCAGTGAAATCAGTCTGCTTTTCCTTTCTACTTTCCCCTTGACTTGAGAAACTCAAAGGGTTACAGAAATATTGAGACCGTCCCCAACGTTGAAAATTGACCACGAACGCGTGAAACCAAGCAGAAGCGTCTGCTGTTTAAGCAGGTTCAAAATTTAAATTATCTCATCAGAGCTACCGGCCACCACCTCTCAGCGGCGCCATGGTACCTGGAAGTTGCGAATAGCGTTGACGCTTCCTCTTCGACTTGTGAGTCCAAGTGCACGTTTAGACACCACTTCAACGTAGTTTTTGCCATTTCAATACAGTGGCTCTGCTGTATTTTTAATTAAACATTATTTTAGCAACTTATTTTTCCATGATAGTTTTTTAGAAGTTTTCTTTTTTTGTTGTTGAAAGGCAAAATCGAGTAGCTAAACACGAACATTTCCCTTCTTCCTACCAGCATCACTTATTGCTTCTGTTGTTTAACGCACCCTATACAATTAGGCCACTTTAGCGCACCGCAAGCGTACATAAAAAATTGCAGCAAGAACCCGTAAATAAAAAGACAACTTTGTACGTACTTATATTCATCGAGCAACGAAATGCACGTTGGATGTTGTGCGAGCTTTCACTCCTTAAAGGTGCTGGCAGAATGTGACCACTTCTTGCAGGGTACGCTAAACATCATCCGCAGCAGCGCCGGGGTAGAATGCTGAGGCCAATTCAGTACGGTCGTGCCCGATCAGACGCAGTTCTTACATTGCGCACACAAGTTTGAAACAGCAAAAGTCAACGTGCACATCCAATGCCCCCAGGAACAATGCTAAAAATCTGCACAGTGAATGCCGTGGCCAGGCTTGCAAGCTTTTCGCCTCTACCATGACAGTCAGGATGCTTTTCGTGCAGATCACAGATGCCACCTAATTGTTGGGACCTAGCGTGCTTCTAGCGTCAGCGGGGCTGATGAGCATGCGAAAACGCTTGCATCTCGAATGCGACTTATCTGGTTGATTGAAACGCATCAAAGTACGCTAAACTAAAAGTGTTGTCGCACACTCCACTTGCAGCTTACGCAACGTAATTTTCACAGCGTACGCAACTTCTCCATACGCCCAAATAAAACTGTCTATCAGGAAGAGAACAAGAGTGTTCAGTGCTCTTTTTCTAGAAGCGTGGGTGAGCAACGAGATCAGAAGTCAACAACGGCAAAAGTGAAAAAAAAAATTCAGTAAGTTCAGGCGTCGCACGCCTGGGGGTGAGTCTTTTATGTCGCAAACTGGTGCGCTTTCCAAACAGCCGATTCTCGAGAGACGATTATCCCGGCGTAAGGACGCCCATTTTGGTAACAAGACCGTGGTCGGTTGCTGCTTTTAACAAGCAGCTAGGTGGTCCCTGGCCAACGGAGTGCTGGCGGGCGACGTGAGAACATTCGGTGTATCGACACTCATCTATCTGGATTAAAGTCTACGGAATGGCTGCCACGCTAGACAACGTAGTCATCTCACAGTAATGGTATGAACCCGCAGCCGAAACGTGTGCGTTCGGACAGTTCGCGGAACGTCGTAAGCAAGCCACTCCTTTCGTCTCTCTCTTTCAGACGGAGAGATCGAGTGCTTGAATCAGAAAACGAGAGGAGAGGACTGCAACCAGTGTGTGTTTTGTCTGTCCAATAAACGGACTGAATTGTTGTGGTTGGCCGTGATGAGAATCGGGAGGAGAAACCGACTGGTTGAAACCTGGCTCAAGAGTCTTCACGCGCTGTTCTGTTCACAGCAAACAGTGCTCTGCACTATCGGCTCTGCCGAGGCAACAGGCGACGGTTCCAACGGTGAGAGAGTCTTGTAAATATCTACATAAGTTCCTGTACATAAAGTCGCGTTGTTGCAACGTATCGAAGGGGCTGGTCTCCATCTTTACAAGCAGCAGCAGCCACGACAAGAAAAGACGGACCATACAACCTCCCACTCTCTTTTACAGCAACAGCCGCTCCGAAGCTGAGAGATCTCTTCTCAAGAGAACAGACGGAGTGGGTAGAAGCTTGAGTTTCGCTTATTTGTTCTTGCGTCTTTATTTTTTTAGTACCCCTATTGCAAAACCTGGCACCTCGGTGTACCAGCATCCAGTACCATGCCGGATCATGAGCCTAGTATCGCTATGGATACTGGGACACTTTAGCGGCATGTGACTGGGAGGTGCTGACTACACAGCGCAGAGTGACTTTACAGCGTTAAAATAGGTGTGCCCATTAGCCACAAAAAATATATTAGTAAAATGGGTGATATCAAGCGCATTTGCACAATAAAACGAAAAAAGAAGTTGTATGAAGAAATAAACATCCACAAAGAAGACTTGAACTTCCCGCCTTCTTCTCCCCAACCTATTTCTCTATCCACTACACCAAGCCAGAACATGACCGAATGCTAGTAAAAAGGCTATTTGTCCAATGAACACGCCATCTGGCTTGATGTTTAGGAAAAGCACAGTCAAGATAGACCCGATATTCCTTTCCGAAGAACAATTGAAACGTCAATGGTGGTTGCAGGGCTGGCTATCCAATTCTATCAACATTTCATGTGTACTCCTATATTATAGCCACCATAACGGGTTAAGTTAAATTGCCATTTAACTTGATTGATTGATTGATATGTGGGGTTTAACGTCCCAAAACCATCATATGATTATGAGAGACGCCGTAGCGGAGCACTCCGGAAATTTCAACTACGTGGGGTATTTAACGTGCACCCAAATCTGAGCACAGGGGCCTACGACATTTCCGCCTCCATCAGAAACGCAGCCGCCGCGGCCGGGGTTCGATCCCGCGACCTGCGGGTCAGCAGCCGAGTACCTTAGCCTCTAGACCACCGCAGCGGAGCAAATTGGAATTCGGAGCGTTTCGCTGAAGCTTCATTACATAGCAGTGTCCAGGGCTACCATCCTCGCGGGTGCCAGTGCCTGTTGTCAGATAACTTTTTTTGCTGTTGGTAATATACATTTTGCTGCTAGCAGCGTTGCGCTACTGTGAACAACTTGTTACATAAAACGCATGCGCCTCCCCGCCGCGGTGGTCTAGTGGCTAAGGTACTCGGCTGCTGACCCGCAGGTCGTGGAATCTGATCCCGGTTGCAGCGACTGTATTTTCGATAAAGGCGAAAATGCTTTAGGCGCGGGTGTTCAGAATTGGGTGCACGTTAAAGAACCCCAAGTGGTCTGAATTTCCGGAGCCCTGCACTACAGTCTTTCTCATAAATATATGGTGGTTTCGGAACGTCAAACTGCCCATATCAATCAAAACATATACGGTTGTTTATTAAATGTCTGAGCGTGCACTTGTACGTATCTTTAGCGCCACATCGTGACGTTTCGCTCAATAAAAAACTGACAAGACAGTCACCCTTCCTTCGCCTGCTTCGCATAACACCTATTCTCAAGGTACGTGGGATCTGCAGAATTTATTTATTTCTACATTAGTAGTTGAACGTTGAAGACTCTTCTGAAAAGTACTTCTATATTGTCGCGTCAAGACTCTTCTAAAATACTTCTATATTGTCTCGTGGTCGTGACGGTGACGAAGGCTGCTGTACGCTTCTTGAAGTTTACACTTTGGTTGGACAAACATGTTGTCGCCAATTCAAACTTTGAATAGGAGCAAGCAATGAACACTTTGTACTCGTTTTGGCGCCGGTACCGGTAATCTGATCTGATTGTACTGGTAATCTGATCTGCGGGATGGTGCGTCAACATTTATGCTTGCGCAAACAAACATACCAGCTTATCGCTGGTAGGTGCATTTCCAGCGGGGCAGAAATTCCCTGTACCTCACATTGTACACACTCCCGTCCACTGATACGCAGTTCAGCGTGGCTTTTACCACTTACGCACCCGGACCCCCAGTAGAAAAAAATCACGAACAAAACCTTTTCTTGATGACACTACTGTTGAGGTCAGCAAATAAGGAGAAATGACGCAACACTGAGAGAAACAGGGTGGCCAGGAAAGATCTCCTTTTATACTTAGAATGCAAGAGGAATGAGCTCGTGCTTTTTCAGATCCGCTCACCGCTTGGGGAAGCGGCCCTTCGTAAATGTTTGTTACCTATTTTTAACTTTATTTGTGTGCTCTGCAGCGGTAAAACTTAAGTACACCGATTTCTTACTAAGACGAGACTTGATCGATACAAATGAAATGAAATTTTTGTGTACGTTTGGTGATAAAGAAACAGACGTACATGTAATGTGACAGTGTCCATCTAGAAAAGCAGCTTTCAACTACTTCTAACATTAAGACATAGCGAATAAACATTTGACCCTGTATAAGTGTCACAGAACGAGCGCTAAAAATGAGCGCGCCGCCAAATTCTTGCGACAACGAGCGGGAGAAAACGCCGCGAGGTCAAAAAAAAAGAAAACAAGCATCCAAGGCTCCCCGGGCGCGCGACGCCTCTCCTCTCGGAAGCGTCGCTTCGCCGATGAACCTCCTCACCCCACAGCGGCGGCTGGGCAAGCGCTCGATTTTTCCAGAACGAAAGGGGCGTGGTCATACCGAGTTGAATCATCCTCCGGGGAGGGCCTTCCAACCGTCTCACTCTCCCCTCAGCCTTCGCCGCGTATCGCGCTGACGAAATGATGAGAAATTTCTGGAAGGTGGCGCGGAAGGTATTTAATCGAGCGGCCGAGACGAGAAATCAGGAGGAGACGGAAGTTAACGCCAGAGCGCGTAGGGATTCCGCCGTGTAGTCGGCGAAGGTGTTGGTCCGTAGGGACGAAGCTGGAGGTGAAGAGGATTTCCACCTGAGGGGTGACGACTCGAGCTACAGGCAAGAGTGTGTGTTTACCGCTATCGAGCGAGGACGCGTGGCGACAGCTGCGTGTGTGAAGCCGACGTGTTCGGGCGAAGAAGTTGAAGTCTGAAGAGTGGCCAATTGAAGACGGGAGGTTTCCTGGAAGAGAAACTTCGAGAGCTGGGGAACGACAACAACGCTGGACTTTGAGTGAGTGATTCTCGGAAGAGTATCATTCAGACTTTTGTTCCAAGGACTTTGGACTCAATAGGTTTTATATCTCTTTAGTCTTTAAGTGTCTTGGTTGTTCAATGCATGCGACTGCATTGTAGTGCGTATTGTTGTCTGTGTCCGTTGTTTCAATTGTGGCTGATTGTACTGTGTAATGCGCCGTTTGATTGGTGACGTATTGTATGTAACTATTGTGGAGTGTACATTCTTGTGTATTGTTTTCGATCTGCCAATTTCGAGAATATAATTTGTTTGCTTATCAACTCTCGGCTCTGACTTGTTCTTTGGACCACAGCCGGCGTCCGCTGGCGCACCAATAAGGACCACTCTTAAATTGTCCACGCTTTCGTGGTGCGGTTCGGGGGGCCGATACTTCGGCTCTTAGAATTAGCCCGGCGATTGCCTCCCTAATAAACGGGACAGGTGTGACAATTAATCTGGCGTCCGCGACAGGACCTTTTGGTGCACAGTGTGTCCAAAGTAGTGAGAAAGAGCCTCGAGTTGTTGATAGTGCTATCGGAACAATTTGGTGTGTTGTTCAGTGTTCTCGTTAACGAGTGCAGGAAAGTGTTCCGATAGACTGATTTAGGCAGATACTTTTTTAAACGTGGCAAGGTTTTATTTGCGAGACACAATGGATCTCGAAAAGTTAGTTGCGCTTGGTGAAAAGATGGGTCTTTCCGGCGCCGAACTACGGAAGTGGGTCACCCAGAGGGAAAAAGAAGAAAAAGAGAGGGTCAAAGAGGAAAAGGCAGCTGAGCTGGAAAGGGAAAAGCTGGCGGTCGAAAGAGCCAAAGCGGAAAAAGCAGCTGAGTTGGAACGAGAGAGGTTGGCAGCTGAAAGGGTGAAAGAAGAAAGAGAGGCAAAGGAGCGACAGCTGAAGGAAGAAAGAGAGCAGCAATTGAAGTTGGAGCTGGAGAGAGAGAAGTTGGCAGCCGAAAGGGCGAGAGAAGAAAGAGAAGCGAGGGAGCGACAGCTGAAGGAAGAAAGAGGCAAAGGAGCGACAGCTGAAAGAAGAAAGAGAGGAAAGGGAACGGCAGCGGCAGCACGAGATGGAACTCGAGCGGCTCCGTTTGCAACAGCGAAGCGAAACTCCCGTCCAAGCTAGAGTTGAAAGCAGCGAACGGGAAGATCACGGCTTCCGCTTGAACCCAAGCAAGCTGCTCGTAGCGTTTGATGAAAGGAAGGACGACCTTGACGCGTACCTTCACCGATTTGAGACGATTGCGAAGAGCCAGAATTGGCCGGAACATCAATGGGCAACTGCTTTGAGTACTTGCTTGAGTGGTGAAGCGCTCAGTGTGTACGGTAGGCTGACGCCGACCGATGCAGCCAACTATGCAAAGGTGAAAGCTGCTTTGTTGAAGCGATTTAGATTCACTGTGGAAGGATTCCGGGACAGATTTCGGACAGGAAAGCCAGCTGATGGGGAGACGGCTACGCAGTATGCCGCCCGACTTTGCCATTATTTCGACAGATGGATTGAACTTTCAGGGACAGCGCAGGAGTACGATGAGCTTAGAGAGCTGCTAATTAGAGAACAATTTCTTACTAGTTGCCACCCAAGCCTGTCACTGTACTTAAAAGAGAGGAAGACTGACTCACTTGAAGACATGCTGGAATTGGCTGATCAATTCTTGGAAGCGCAAGGGGGCACTAATTTGGCCAAGGTCAAGAAGGATTGTCCCGATGAGTCGAAGAAATGGGCTCCCGAAGAAAAGAAGCGTGCACCAGAGAGCATTCCGCGATGTTTTCTGTGCAACCGAGTGGGTCATCGCGCGAAAAACTGTCGAACGATCTTTACGAGCCCTACGGTTGTAAAATGTTTCAAGTGTGGTCAGACTGGGCACAAAGCAGATGCATGTCGGAACGGAGTGAGTCAAACTCACCAGGTATCTTGTGTGCAAACGGCACCGAAATCTGATAATAGTAATGCCGTCACTGATGGATTCGTAGAGTTGAAGAATGGGGAGAAAATTCCTATTGTGGGGGCTGTAATGTCAAAACAGCCAACCGGTGTTACGAAGGGAATGCCAACGCTTCCTGGAAAGATTGCAGGCAAGAAGATTACGGTTCTAAGAGACACCGGTAGCTCCACGGTTATCGTGAGGAGAAATTTGGTACGGGAAAGTGAGTTGACAGGCAGAACGAAACCGGTTTGCCTAATTGACCGTACGGTCCGGATGCTTCCCGAAGCAGAAATTGAGGTTGAAACCCCGTACTTCAGCGGGAAGGTTACTGCGTTATGCATGACGACCCCCCTGTATGATCTTGTCATCGGAAACATCGACGGGGCGCGAGGGCCAAGTGATCCAGAATGTTTGGGAGAAGACCCGAAGATAGAGCCCTCGCCAACACAGCGGCCGCGAGACACAGTGGAGGAGCATCCCGTGACGGATCTCACTAGAGCCCAAGGTGAAGCTGCGGCGCAGGAGACAGCGAAGGAGAAGACAATCGTGTCGAATAAGTTCACGGGCCGAGCAACCAGACTTACGTCGGCACGACCTCAACCGACCGGCAGTGTAAAGGAGACGGAGTTGGCCAGCCGGGAAAGATGTAGAGGCATGATCAGGCGGGTAAATAAACAGACAGGACCCGTCGAATGTAATGACGCGTTGACGGTGTCGGAAGAGACAGCAATGGCTGAGACGACGCCTCAGATATCGTCGTTGGAAAGGGCTCGCCGAACGTGGAAACACAAGAGATCGAGCGAGCACCGCAAAAGGGGCGCAAGCGCTTCTCGAAGTACTCAGGATAAGTGCTGAAGTCAAATCAGAATGTGTTTGGCAGTGCTGAGTGACATATGTTGTGTTAATGTTGTGTTATCCGGTGTCACAAGTGTCGAAGTGTCTGTGCTGTGATGTGATGTATAGTGTTGTATAATTGTGGTAATGAGAGAACTTTATGCATTTCTATTGTTTGAATTGTGAGATGAAGTGTTGTAGTCATGTGCCTGTGGTTATATTTCATGTGCTGTGTAATTGAATTACAATGTACAATTGTATTAAGTGATCTATTGTGAATGGAAGTGTCATGAGCGACTGATGGTGTTACAGTCTGTGAGAGTGTGTGGTGACTTTTCGCGCTCGTTTGTGTGGTTTTGAATATTATGAGATAATATTCTTAAAGTGGGGGGCAGTGTCACAGAACGAGCGCTAAAAATGAGCGCGCCGCCAAATTCTTGCGACAACGGGCGGGAGAAAACGCCGCGAGGTGAAAAGAAAAAAAAAGAAAACAAACATCCAAGGCTCCCCGGGCGCGCGCTCTCCCCTTGGTAGCTTGGCTTCGCCGACGAACCTCCTCACCCCACAGCGGCGGCCGGGCAAGCGCTCGATTTTTCCAGAACGAAAGGGGCGTGGTCATACCGAGTTGAATCATCCTCCGGGGAGGGCATTCCAACCGTCTCACTCTCCCCTCAGCCTTCGCCGCCTATCGCGCTGACGAAATGACGAGAAATTTCTGGAAGGTGGCGCGGAAGGTATTTAATCGAGCGGCCGAGACGAGAAATCAGGAGGAGACGGAAGTTAACGCCAGAGCGCGTAGGGATTCCGCCGTGTAGTCGGCGAAGGTGTTGGTCCGTAGGGACGAAGCCGGAGGTGAAGAGGATTTCCACCTGAGGGGTGACGACTCGAGCTACAGGCAAGAGTGTGTGTTTACCGCTATCGAGCGAGGACGCGTGGCGACAGCTGCGTGTGTGAAGCTGACGTGTTCGGGCGAAGAAGTTGAAGTCTGAAGAGTGGCCAATTGAAGACGGGAGGTTTCCTGGAAGAGAAACTTCGAGAGCTGGGGAACGACAACAACGCTGGACTTTGAGTGAGTGATTCTCGAAAGAGTATCATTCAGACTTTTGTTCCAAGGACTTTGGACTGAATAGGTTTTATATCTCTTTAGTCTTTAAGTGTCTTGGTTGTTCAATGCATGCGACTGCATTGTAGTGCGTATTGTTGTCTGTGTCCGTTGTTTCAATTGTGGCTGATTGTACTGTGTAATACGTCGTTTGATTGGTGACGTATTGTATGTAACTATTGTGGAGTGTACATTCTTGTGTATTGTTTTCGATCTGCCAATTTCGAGAATATAATTTGTTTGTTTATCAACTCTCGGCTCTGACTTGTTCTTTGGACCACAGCCGGCGTCCGCTGGCGCACCAATAAGGACCACTCTTAAATTGTCCACGCTTTCGTGGTGCGGTTCGGGGGGCCGATACTTCGGCTCTTAGAATTAGCCCGGCGATTGCCTCCCTAATAAACGGGACAGGTGTGACAATAAGTGAACCGATGCGAAAACTATCAACAGTCATGCGTAGGTCACGTCGTATTCGACTCAAACTTTTTTGTTATGACGGCGCACTTAGTTCTATTACCGAACTTGACTACAAAGTGTGACTGCAGTTCAGAATAAGGAGACGCACGTGCACCCAAATCTGAGCACACGGCCCTACAGCATATTCACCGCCATCGAAATTCCAGCCGCCGCAACCGGGATTCGCTCCCGCGACCTGCTGGTCAGCAGCCGAGTACCTTAGGCACTAGACGACCGTGGCGGGGATTCCAGCACAGACGTAGCTCTGTGGTATAACACTGGCCTGGCATGCAGGACACCCGGTTTCGAATCGCATTGTCTTCTTTGTGTTTTACTTATTTAGTGTCTTTTTCGCCCGATAGAGATTACGGACATCCACGGTGGCAGACAACTACCGCTCACGTGACCCTTGTTTTGATATAACAGCTATGGCTGTAAATACTTTAGCCTTTCAGCACCAAACAGGGCTGTACAGTATAGAAAAGCACTTCTGTCAGCATGGATCTCTCTATATACGCTTGTAGCCCTAATACTCAATTAGGTACTTACAAAGCTTTGCATGACCGAAACGAAGTTTAGGCCAAACAGAGTTCAAAGAAAAGGCTCGACAAGCAAGGCTCTTTTGCAACCATATGCATGATAAGAGTTACGTAAAAGCCAGCACCACGGCTTTATATTTTGCACACTTTGAGAATAACGACGCGCTCTTCGGGCGGCGTTTCAATCCACGCGTCACGTACCGTTTTGTTAGAGCGTGTACTTCGTGATGGTTTGAGAAACAGTGCGTTTGCGATCAGCATACGAAATCATTCTTTTGTGCCAATGGGTGTGTATATACGGATAGGCACGGCACGCGCATTGTCGTATCAGTGTTTGCGTACCCTTATTGTGCAACCGAATACGGCACCCATTTATTTGCTTTAGCTGTAAATGCACATATATACTGTGCTCAATTCATGTCGCAACACAATCCCTGGCCTGCACGAGCTGCTCTTTTTGGACTCCTCTATACCTGTGTACTACCAGCACGGCACGATGAAGATACGCCCGAAAAAAAAACTTGAGCAAAGATAGCTACACCATTTATTTATATACTTTTTATTAAAAATGAGCAAGCGTGTGCTTTCGTGGAAATACGTGTCGACCAACCGCCCACCAAGTGTGGGGTCAGATAAGACTGGCAATGCAATGGTTTGATACATTCACCAAGACACCGTTGTTGCTATCAGCTTTAGTCTCGGAACGAAATTGACAAGACGCCCGTCCTTCTTTCTCTTTCTTTCTTTTTTTCTTTCTCTCTTTCTTTATTTGTTTGTTTCATTTCTTTGTTCTTGTCTTTTTCCTTTCTCTTTGAAAATTAAATAATGTTTCGCTACTGAAACGACTCCGCATCGATGCCCAGTTAACATCATATACTTGTTTTTTTTTGAAGAATTGAGCTACCTGATTAGTTCTTCAATGCTCCTATATTCTAATACTGGAATGAAACTAGCCTGCGCACCCTCCAGCCACTCCACATCCACCGGCGGGCCTTTCTAAGAAACGGAGCAGCGAACCCAGCGACGCTGACAGTTCATCGAACCGCATTCGGCGGATTGCGAGAAAGAATTCATGCCTGTTTACAGTTGTAAAAAAAACTAATACCACTCCTGCAGTGAAGCTGCAGGTAGCCTAAACAAACTAGACTGTCCTAATTGTGACGATAACGCCATAAGAAAACTTGAGACTCTTGAATTGATAGGCCATCTCTAAGAAATTCGAATCTCTGGCTCCCAACAAAATCAGGGATGTTCGAGCGAATGCCCGCAAGAATGTCTTGCCAATCTACGTCATACACCAGACATCACTGCTTGATCTGATGAAGAACACAGACATCGACGGTAGCAAAGTTCAAACTCACATTCCACTTAACAATGACATGATGCTAAGCGTGATATACGAAGTGGACATCTCCATTTCTTCTGGCGACCTCCCACTGCTTATCGTCCAAGCCTGACAGCTATCGTCCAAGCCTGACACAACATCGTCCAAGCCTGACAGCTAGGTAACTCGCGTTACGTAAAGATTGTCTTCAAAGACAACATATTTGCCATCTCACGAGAATACGGGTCACTTTCGTTACGCAGTCCATTCACTTACTCCAAGACTGCTTCAGTGCCAAAAGTGTCAAAAAATGAGTCATGTTAGCGTAGTTCGCAGGAGTATGGTAATTTGTGTTCGCTGTGCAGAGCCACACAATGAAAAATCCTGCCATGAAAGCACCTTGAGACGTCTCAATCGCCATGAATCACATTAAGCGTCATCAAAACACTATCCGTTAGTGAAAAAAAGAATGGAGTGTCCTGATAGAGACGGTACGTAACGAATCAACGCACAAAGCGGCGGCTGTTATTGTGAGCAGTAGATAATGAGGCTCACGTCGGCAATGAAATTCTGTGCTACTGCTGTCCAACCTAGACTGATAACGCAATCTCCTCCTCCGACAGCCCATGAGCCTCCTCTTAAGCAACAGTTACCAACAATGCCATGGCACCGCCACCACCACGTCACAGTCAGAGAGCCGAAAAGGTACAGAGACTTCGAAAGTGGCAGCGCATGTCGCTTGGCCCTCACTACCACCACTGCACACTCATAAAGGGCTGGGGTAGAATGGCCCGTAGTGTGTAGCACCGGCCGCAGATAATTTCCATGACAAAAGTCAAGTTTTCGCTGTGTAGAAGTCCCTCATGACCACGATGCGCGCTCTCCTCACTGGAATCTCAACTCCCACAGCTAAATGCACACGGTAAGTTTTGGATTCCTTAGAGCCAGTTCCTGCAAGTGTTGTGTCAACATATTGTATAGACGTCAATTGCTCTGGCATCACTGCGAAAAACGCCGCCATCGGCGCCCCTATTGCCGCGCCGGGCATACATGGGTAGTGCACAGAGAGCCGTCCGCAAGTGAACGTGCATAGGCCCAACTCTTTTGTGGGTCTTAAGGCTTGCCAGGTCCTGAAAATAAAGGACCTGGCAAGCTTCTTCTTTCAATCCAACATCACTTCATTATAGTCGGAAGCTCGCCAAAAACAAAAAGCGGGCACAATGCAAAAGATGTTTCAGTTATTTCGGCGGGCTGCAACTGACTATTCATTGCAAGGGAGCATCGCATGACATCGAGTTCGAGGCAAGCACTCGTACATACGTTCTGCAACGCCTAGATGCGTTACACTTGGGCGTACAAATGATGTCAAAGCGATGAAGTGTATACACGAACTATCTATGCGGTCAGTTGTACGAAGCTCGCTTTATCCGGCTCGTATGGCCCCGGTGATTTTTGCTTTGCAGTTACGTTCTCTATCAATATCTCGTTTCCTGTATATAGAACTGTTTCATTATGCATGCTCGAATGCTCTGCTCACGATTGTCTTCCGTTTTTATGTACTACAAATGGGGGTACATGCATGTCCACTTTCTCTGTGTACAACCGAAGGCAAACCGATGCCTCCGAGGTAGCTACGGTAATCGTGGAGACCAACGACAAGAAAAAGCTTATTGTGGTCGCGATCATTTTGCGATTTACTTGTGTGACGCACGTGCTCGCCTTTCCTAGTTAAATCCGCGGGACTTACTTCAAAGTCCTTCGTGTGTAACGCTGTGTGGCGGCGACAACTTCACATATTCGGTGTTCGTGGCGTGTGGGATGTTTATCGCAAGTGTCACCACTCTACTGTTACACGCCACACACCGTGGTCAGAGGGTATGCTACACTTCATAATGAAAGTTACCATGGTTCTCTGTCAAGTCTGCACAAATGAATAACAGGAGACCAACATTACCACACTTTAACATGTGACCAATCGTGGAGAACACGAGTAATATCGCTTACCCAGCACGTTCGCGAAGGATTGTATTTAGCACTCTCGCCATTCTGCTTTGTGAAAGCTGCGGAAATTAGTAACACTCAAGTAATTGACGTCCGTGCAATTCACGACGCAACATTAGCGCCGATTGGGGTCTTTTTTTCGTAAAGCGTCAAGGAGTTGCGTCTGCTCTTACTTTAGCTGTCGTTCAGGTGAGTGAACCAGCAAGCACTTCGCGGTGGTTCGGTAACGCTTCTGACTACCTAAGAGAAATTCGTAGGTCTTTTTCTGAGTGTTCAATGCGCAAATACACCTGACGTTTCGCTCAATCGTTGTTTTGTATGCTGTAGTTACCCCTGGTTGCACAGCAAACTGTGCTAGGAATTTGGGCTTTGCACTGCTCAAAACTGCATCCACAGGTGGCGCTGCGTGTCCGCAAAACTCCAGAGTCTGACGTCCATGTTCTAGTCATGAGTGTCGTATTGTGCGCTGTGAACATTCATATATGTGTGCGCGTAGCACTTGATCTCTTTTCTTCTTATTTTTGTTCCTCCTCTTCTCTTCCTTCTCCTCCACTTTTTTCATCTCCCAGTGTAGGGTAGCAAACCAGGTACAACATAGTTTACCGCCCTGGCTTTCTTTTGCCTCTTTCGCACTTTTGTTCTCTGCTTTCTCAACAAGTATGCGGACGTTTCAGCAGCTTTTTTTACTTTTTTGGTAATTTCAATTTCCTCCTGACTTTATTGTAGGGATCAAAAATCAGGGACTCTCATGCGTGACCTATTCTGCACGACCTGAACGATGTATGCACTTGTAGGCACTTGAGGGATCTGGTAGGCGTTATAGTTACTCAGCCCATCTTCTAGGTAGCTGGGGTTACTTGGTATAAAACGCGCTATGGAACACTTCAGCGTCTCAGTAGCTTCTATGTGCCAGTGCATCGAGATGAAGCCCACTGCTGAACCAAAGAGCTAAAGTCAAAATGAAAATGTGCACAGTACGCACGTAGTAGACGTCACTCTCAAAACGTGTAAAGTGAAGACCTAGCTTTTCTACTACGTTTCAAGTGATCGGCCTTTTGTCTTATTAATCGTCCTCACAATACATTGCGGGCTCGTAGGTTATGATACCGGGAAATTTTGCATGGAAATCGTTTTTTAAACTACAGTAGAATCGAAGTGATTATTCACAAGGCTGCTGAACGGTCGACTATTCAGCCATTTCCAAGATTCCCATGTTTCCACATTACGTAGACGCCTTCGAAGTCTGTGGCAACGAGCCAGTGTTGACGTGTGAGATAACTTTTCATTTCAATTTTCGCATCTAGAACGCAATAGCTCCGTTCTATTCTAAACATGAGGTTTGAAAAAATTAGGAAAGCAACTGAGTAAGCGAGGCGACTACACGCTGTCGACGATGCCACCCACGTGTATTCAGAAAAATAATCACAAGGTTTATGACAATGTTGCCGTAAGAAACCCCTCGCAAAGGCGTGCTCGGAAGACATGTACTATCAACAGCAAACGTTCGTGGGACACAAATTGTTCGATAAAGTTAAATTCCCAATTCGTTACATACTGCACACAATTCCGACCAGTACAGTCACCAGCTTTACTACAAGCATTTGGCACTAATATAGCGAAAATTCGCAATTGTTATGGATCCAACCTCCCGCAAAGTTTTTTTTTCTTCATAATACGTGCAGGCAGGGAATGAACGCGTTCCACGGCGTCGAAAGCTAGCATGTGTCGTTCCCTCCATTCCACGCGCAGCTCCCTTACTGCGGATAGTTTTAGATGCCAGGGCAGCTCTCTGACTTGCGTGTGTAATGCCGTATGTACGTGCGTCCAGAAGAATGCACCGCAACGCGCTCCCTCACCGCAGCTGCTGGAGCGGTTCCAAGTAGGTCACGCCACAGCTGCTCGTTATCGCTTTTCTCACAGATGCGCGTTGGTGTCACTCTCTGCCTCACCTGTAGCACGCTCGCCCCAGCGCCCACAGCTGCCACTTCGACATCGGGTGTCTGCCGAAACCTCTCAGCGTACACTTCACTGATCACAAGGCCGTGGAAGTCAAAGTGAAACGCTCGCCAGCTCCAGTTGAGCACCCGTGTCCCTAAACAGAAAAAATGATGACTGCGAAGTCTTGCCTAACGCTCCATTGACACTAACATGAAACCCGAATCACCTCCCGTGTCCTTGCGTTTCAAACAAACGTTTACTCGAGCAAACGTTACACCGAGTTTTGCTTCAAACTGTTCTTTCAGCACCCACATCGACGCCCGCTTCAATCGTGTCAACGCCGTGCGCACCGCAGCTACTTCGCATCCTGGTTCCCTTCGGGAGATGGTTCATAATATTTTCTTCTCTGATGCCGGCTTACATATCACGGCAAAAAGCATGATAGGGAAACCATCAGAAGTCCAGAAGGCGTGGTTGCTCTGGCCATCAAACTACTGAAACGCACAGCAAACTGACTCAGTGGGGTGAAAGAGGGCAACACGATAAGGCTAGTGCAGGCCTTCGTAATGAATGGAATAACGTACGTAGTTTTCTAACCCAAGCGGCTGGTAGCGGAAAAGACAAAGATGGGATGCTTTATCAGGAAGGCGTAAAAAGCTGGCTGTAGGGCTGCCGATAAACACAAGGAGGAGTAAATTACTCGATTTGCGTCTCCACAGCGCGCTGGAGGAATCAATAAAGGCACAGATCATGTAGTACGAGCACCTCTCGAAAAGCACTACAAGCAGACACATGCTTGCGAGTTTAGTTATCAGATGTCACGCTTAGCACGGTGTGAAACTCGACGTACCAAGCAACGCAAAGGATAGGCTGATCATCCTTTCCTTGCCGAATACATGCACCTCGAATACCACAGAGGTAGACGGAAAAAAAGAGCACAGGACATACAGAAGAAGTACGGCACGTTTACAGAGGCAGTGTTCGTGGAGGCGACCAGGTATGCGCGCATGCGTGGCTTCGCGGCCGCTGTAATGGATCACCATAACACGTGCAACTAGCGTCACGGCACGCACGCTGAACGTGGAAACAGCAGAGGCAGTGGCTATCGCACCCGCAGTGGCCACCACCATGGCAGAAGTTGTTATCAGCGACTCCCAAACGGCAGTCCACACCTTTGGCAACGGCCGCGTCTTTACCGAGGCGTTACAAATATTTTTCTTTATTCAAGAATTACCCCACATCGCCATTGGGCGTTAGAGCAGGGTGGTGTACAACGGAGATACAAATAAATCTTCATTTACACAACAGACTTGTGCTTCAGAGAGCTTGTTCTATGCGGCTAGACACTTCGGAAAAAAAGAATTCGCAAACATGCACGTCCTGGGCCGGTATTGAAGGATTTTGTGTTTGTGATCATTACGCATAGCAACATAAACAGGTGTATTCAAATAATTGTCTTTGTTTATGCCTACCTGGTTGTTATATATTTGAAAAAAACAGTTTTATCCTTAACTTCCCTCTTCCTGAAGAGAACAATTGCCGATTCATTTCTTCTTTCATCATTGTGACACTGTTCATTCTATGGTACCTGCCCAGTAATTACCTGGCTGCTCTATTTTAGATACCTTCTATTTGAGAAATGAGAATGGTTTCCGATGGATCCCATAGTTGGCAGGCCTACTCTAATATAGGTCTAACGCATGTAGTAAGTGCACTCCATTTTATTTCAACTTCGCGACATCTTAGGTTTCGTTGCACAAAGTTCAGCGCCCGTCCATCCTTACCAACTGTCTCACTGATGTGCTCATTCTATGAGCAGTCAGCATAAAAAACGATGCCTAGGTACTTAGAGACAATAACTGTAGTAAAAACATCCATATTTATAGAATAGTTATTTATCATTGACTTTTTATTTCTAGTAAAACACGTATGGATGCACTTTTTTCGCTTTTAAACACATGTTCCACTACATACACCAATCATATATTTTGTTCAAGTCTCCCTGTAACGCTGTCGCATCTTCGTCGTAAGATATACTTCGGTACACCAGTCACAAGGAGGATTTAATTCCTAAATTTATATCATTTATGTATATCAAAAATATTATAGGTCCAATACAGAGCCCTGTGGCACTCATGAGGTGACGTTTGCGTAACTCGCTTTTTTGTCATTAATAACAACACACTGCCTGCGCTCTCATAAGAAATTTTCAATTCATTAGACGACATCTATATGCATACCTATTTTCTGTAATTTGTAAATAAGAAGCGAAGGCGTAACCGTGTCGAAAGCTTTACGAAAATCTAAAAACAAACAATCTATCTGGCCCTTACCATCAATTTCACTGCCTAAATGGTGAATGAATTCTACAAGTTGTGTAATGCAGGACAAGCCCTTGCGAAAAGCATGCTGTACTTTATTAGGATATTGTTCTCGGTAAGGTAGCTCATGATGGCTGAGTAAATGATATGCTTCATTAATTTGCATGCATGTCAGGGAGACGGGTCTATAATTTTGCACATCTTTTTCCGTGCCCCCTTTATGAATTGGCACAACGTGGGCTATCTTCCAGTCGTAAGGCAATTCATTAGCACGAAGCGACTGCGTAAAGATAACGAAGGTAAAAGGGGACGGTAACAGCACAGTGCTTTAACACGCTAGGTGAAATACCGTCAGGAACAACTGCCTTGCTTTCGTCTAATTGCTCCAATAACTTTATGATACCAGACACACCGAGTTCCACCTGCTTCATAGGCGACACATTGCTAGCAGCTGTCGTTATAGTGTCGGGTTTCGCTAAAAGAAATACTGAACGAAGGAAGTCATTTAGATATGTTGCCTTTGCCTCGTCGTTTGTAACGATTTGGTTATTGCAAATTATTTCTGGAAGGCCCAGATCACTTGATACGCACCCCTTTAAATACTTCCAAATAGCCTTAGGATTGGTTTTCAACCTTTCATTAGGTCCCTTGAAATAATTTCCTTTTGTGATCTTAGTAGTGAGCTTGTAATCAAGCGCTATTTGAGCCAATCTCTCATAATGAGCCTTGCTCTTCGTTTTCTTATACTTCACAAAAAGCCATTTTCTTTTTGTATAATTCCTATAATGTACGACGTTACCCAACGTTTTTTTTTCGTTTTTTTAAGCTTATAAAAATGTACGTGTGGTACATGTTCCTTCACAAGCTCGCCCAATTTCACTTTAAACGTATTCCACAGTTCATAAATGTTACAGTCATCCTCTACGCACTCAAACGTTGGTAGGTATTGAAAAAGATTTTGGTTGACACCTTCCTTATTCCCTTTATTATAAAAAAATATGTTTCCATTTTCACAAAACCTCAATTGTTGAATTTTGTTTTTGATGGTCCCAACAACAGCCGAATGGTCGCTAATTCCTGGCACGACTGCTATAGAGCTTATTACATTAGGTGTGCTTGAAAACAACAAATCTAGGATGTTACCATCCCCCCCCCCCCCCCCCCCCCCCGCGTTGGTTCTCTTACGTATTTTACTGGACGATATGTGTCTACAAACTTTTTCATTTCAGAGTTCACAGCACAACGACCAACAATGTCACAATAATCATCCTGCGAACATAAGTCCGGCAGATTACAATCACTACCAAACAATATCATTTCACCAGACACTTTTGAGATAATCTCAGACAAGGCACAAACTGCACTCTGATCAGCGTTAGGCGCACGGTAAACCGAACTCACAATCAAACAAGAGTGATTAGGCAACACGATTTTGCAATAGACTGTTTCGATAGCTTCGTGGCAGACATCTACAGCGCTGAACTGCAGTGTCGTAAGAACAAGCAGAAAAACGCCCCCTTAGATGCTCGGCCGATCTTTACGATAAACCACGTAGTCTTGTGGAAACACCCCACTGTCTCTAAAAATGGTTTGAGCCAAGATTCAGTGCCCATTACAATATGTGCTCCCACTGATTCTATCATTCCAGCAAACTGGTCTACTTTATTTGTTACACTCCTGCAATTGACTACTAAGGCAACAATATCTTTGTGTTCTTGAGCCTAACTTTTATTTATTGGTAATGTTCTCAAAAAACAGGACAACCGCATCTTTTTCTTTATCCCATTCACCCAACTATTCACGTTGAGCTTATGAAAACTTAGTTTAACTTTATTTTTATCGGCCTTCTTAACCTTAGCATATTGCCATAGCTTTTTTTCTGATAGGAGGCGTTTCAGGTGAGTAATCTTTGTCGATACCGTACGCGGTTGATTAATTGATATGTGGGGTTTAACGTCCCAAAACCACTATATGATTATGAGAGACGCCGTAGTGGAGGGCTCCGGAAATTTAGACCACCTGGGGTTCCTTAACGTGCACCCAAATCTGAGCACACGGGCCTACAACATTTCCGCCTCCATCGAAAATGCAGCCGCCGCAGCCGGGTTTCGAACCCGCGCCCTGCGGGTCAGCAGTTGAGTACCTTAGCCACTAGACCACCGCGGTGGGGCAACGCGGTTCCTTTAAGTTTCCTGGTGTTTGACAGAATTAATAGTTTTTTCTTAAAAGATGAAAGACTTACATTGATTGGCCGTTTCCCTTTGCTGTCATAACGTCCTAAGCGATGTGCCCTTTCAACGGATTTAAGCGCAATGACAAGATTTACAAATATCATCAATCAGTTGCTCTGATTTGTCCAAAGTTTCAAATTGTTCATTACCCTCTACGCCGTAGAATACGATGTTTCTTCTACGGCTTCGCTTTTCTAAATCCACGACCTTCAGTTCTAATTCCTTTACTTTATCTAAGAGATATTCAATAACACCGGCTTGATCGGAGACCAATTTATTTACCTCTTGCAATTGTCGTTGAGTGTCATCTAAGTTTTTGCTCATATCTGTCATTAACGTTTCATGTTCCGTAAGTCTTGCATCGATTGAGTCTATATTGTTTATTCAAAATGGCAGTTTGGCCATCCTAGTTGTTTTTTAGCAAGTTATCTGTGTCATGAGGGCCAGGATTTGGCTTGACGTCACCTGATAGCAACAGCAAAAACGCAAGATACAGCATTCTGCTTAAGAAAAAAAAACAATTTTTCCCGCCCCTCTCAAAGACCCGCTTGTTACAAGGCAACGTCAGTTTTGCCAGAGTGGGTGGGGCCGCCACAACTAGTAGAAGTTTGCGAGTCGTTAACGGACAGTTTCGACTAACCAGCACAAGCAGCAAAAGCGTCAGTCGCATTTCGGCGAAGTAGCCGGCTCCAAATCCACCGGTGGCAAAGTGTTGCTCGCTCAAGTAGCCTTCTTGGTCATCACATGGTTCATCACGCGGTTCCCAGCCAGCAAAACGTAGCGGTACGATACTCCCGATGTCCTTTCGTCTGTCTTGCGTAGACAGTGGCTGTCCGTTGACATCACTGACTACCGGCGGGAGCCAGGTGATATCCGATGCGGCGCAAAGGCTGGTCCCGTAACAAAGCGTCACCCCTCCAACTTCATCGAAGGTAGATTCACTGAACGAACACCACAAGAGCACAGATACCTGCACAAGCAGCAAAAGCGCAAGCCGCATGTCGGCGAAGGTGCCGGCTCCAAATCTTGTGAGCGAACTGAAAATAGAAATGTTTACGTAGTATGGCCACCCGCCCACACTTTCTCGCTCACCGCCACCGAGGCGGCGCGCGGGGAAGCTTGAGGCTTTACGCACCGAACTGCCACCATCACCGCTGCCACCTCGGCCGTGACGTCGGGTGAGCAATATGAGTGAGAGGATAACCTCCGCAGTTTCAAGGGTAACACGCAGCATTGCAGACTGGCGAAGTGAAAACTTCCACCACCACACCAAACGCTGAACAAAATGCAGGCGATCCCGAGCCGACAGCTCAAAACTAGAACGTTTCGAAACTCGGTGATCTTGGATCTCTGTTACCGACAGCTTTATGCGTCACGCTGCAAATTTTGCGAGTGCGGGGAAAACCTCAAGCACATGTTACCGGACTCCAGAAGGGGACACAGCCTCGAACCGAACGCGCTGGCATAGTGCACTGCTCTGACGTTCCCTCAAAGAGCAACTGTGGGTCGTCCAGCGGGCCTAGGCCACCGCCAGAGCTCAAGGGCTCCTGGCCGGCACCTATGTGAGGATATATACACATATCCTTGAATAAATTGCGGGGCGGGTTTTTCCTTTTGCATTTCTCTCTCTCTCTCTCTCTCTCGCTCTCTCTGATACCGACTCTTTTTTCTAGTATAGTACGTCGACAGGGGAGGAAAACGGAACATACATGTCAAGGCATACGAAATATGTCATTGCAGTTTCACGCCCACATCCTCAAGCGATGCTTTTGCATAGCCGCATAACGTGGGCCACAGTGTAGCTGCGACAATGCTGCTTCTGCCACCCCGCCGTGGTGGTCTGGTGGTACTCGGCTGCTGACCCGCAGGTCGCGGAATGAACCCCGGCTGCGGCGGCTGCATTTCCGATAAAGGCAGAAATGTTGTAGGCCCGTGTGTTCAGATTTGGGTGCACGTTATAAAACCCAGGTGGTCGAAATTTCCGGAGTCTTTCATAACCACGTCTCTGATAATCAAATATGGTGGTTTTGGGACGTTAAACCCTACATATCAATCAACAATGTTGCTTCTGCCAAGGAAAGTTAAAACGGAGATGAGGTCTTTTATATATAGCCTACTGAGTAAATAAACAGAACAATATGGACAATTTTGGGTTTTTTTTTTTTGCTCTCGTGTTGCCTCCCGTTGTGACGAGAACATGCGAGAAGCCTGTAATTTTGTGTTTTTTTTCGGTTTAAACAAGACATGATGAGAGATCGCGGCAAGGCGACGCGAACGTGATCCTAAATAAATGTACTGGTACAAACAGAGAAGCGTGTGAACTTCAGCTTGTTGATGCATATAGATATGAAAGCACAGCGTAAAAAAAGTCAAGGAAAAAGCAGGAGAAACGCTGTGTGCTCTTTGTTCTGTTTCTTTCTGGTATTCATCACGCTGTTTTTTAACATAATACAAGCCGGTTAACGGTCACGGATACTTAGATGTGTGTTTGTGTGTTGACGGGAATCGAACGTCCCAATACATCGACATATTATGATGCCGTCATGATGCCACAGCTCACAAAATTTGTGACGTCATCGTGATGTCACAAGTAAGGGCGACACAAGAATAATGACGCACCGCAAGAATATTATTGGTATGGTCATTGGCATACTGACCATATCAACAAAAGATCTGTAGTATACGGAAGGTTCGGCGTTGTAATTTATCGTCATTGTCCATGACTGCTTCTTAAAAATATGCCTTTATACTGCGTCGTGGCTTATACGGTAACCAAAGCTAAATAAATATTATAATATGCAAGTCTCGTACACGCTTAACAGAATTTTTCCGCAATTACTGTATGTTTGTTAACAGTCAGTAAAGTGTGCAGCTGTGCGAGTTTGTTCATATTTCTAAGCAAACTGACGTACACAAAAATAAAGACAAGGGCCCAAAGTGGAGGAGACGCGGAATGGGAGGCTGCGTTCGTACCGCTCCTGTGGACGCGCTACTAAACCTGTGTTTCTAGAGCTTTTCTTCAAGTGTTCATGAACTGTTGCTCGCATCGGTTCCGATAAGTCATCAGGATCCCACCGATACTATATTTGACAACAGTGAGGGATGTTTTGTCAAGTTAGGAATAGTTTGTTTTCCTGCGGAGCGGTGCCCTCTTTAACCCTAACGAGTGGCTTGGGAGACCGCGCGTTTGGCGGGCTTGTTCCTGCCTGCGGTCGGCCCTTCGGAGGCCCGCTGCGCGGAATTATTTGCTCACGATTGAGTATAGAGTGCACGGAGAGGGTATTTCAGAAGAAAAGTTTACTCAAGATAAAGGTTGGCAGTCCGCTGGGCCCAGAAGAGCTGGCGCCAAAACACGCACCGCTGACTCTAACGTGCCATCGTCGCAGTCGGGCGCACGCCGCGGCAAATCGAGTGGCGCTGCGCTGAAGTCCGAAGTAATACGGGCGGGACATATGCCCTCTCTTCCTCAAGATGACATTAAGATTGTGATCTGGCCGAAAAGTAGACTTGATATCTCGAAAATTGGCGCAGCTACGGTGGCAGACGCAATACTAGTTGCCACTGGCATAAGCCAGAAAGATTCATGTCAGGATACTCTGATGCCTGAATCTGCACTAAAATATTATGGTTGCCATTACACCCAAGCGCGAAAACGCAGACCGAAACGTTCGGACGAAGCAAATACTCATTTAAGGCAAGGTGCACAAGTCAAGTGCCTATGAGACTGCCCCACACTCCACGTGCGAAGGGGTCATTCGCAACGTCCTACTTCAAGACGGCCCTGACGTCATTGATGCCAAGATTGTCAACACAAATAATCCACTCGCCTTAGCAGCGAAGAGAATAGCGCAAACTCGCAAGGTCATCATCGCCTTCGACGTGTATCGTGTACCGAACTTTGTCAGGTATGGACCGGTGCTGATGCAGTGTTCACTATACCGCAAGCAAATCGACGTGTGTTATGCGTGCGGCCGTTTTGGTCATCACGCTGACGTGTGGCCCACTCCCAGTGACACGATTTGCCGAGGTTTTGGTGCCGCAAGCCCCGACAAGCAACATGTGTGAACTCCCAAGGGCAAACTCTGTGGTGGCCAGCATCTCACGGCTATCAAAGACTGTGCTCAAAGGTTCAAGATCCCGTAGATTGTGCGCCGTCGTCGCAGTGAGCATGCCAGAATGGCTGGTGCTGCGTCACGGTCCCCGCAACGTCACCTCGACACTGCGGACGAGTTCCAGTCTTCGTCACCCATCACGGATGCTAAGCGCAGAGGACGCCCCCGCTCCAGGGGAAGGTCGGGAGGCTGCTCCGGATTTACGCACCGTGGTGCCTCCGGGGGATGTTCCGGCTTGCGCTCCAGGTCGACAGAACGTGCCCGGGGAAGTTCCACTTCTCAGCGTCGCTCCACCTCAAGGCCGGGGCACGTTTCATTAGAACCGACCAGGTCCCGCTCCCGCAACCCTACCCCCTCTAACACCAAGAAGCCGACATGAGCATGAGCTCTGCGAGAGCATCGAGGGTCAGCTCAGATCTGGGAAGAGCTGGGGTCAACTCAAACACCTTCTCGATCAGGGCAGCACAAGGTCCTGCCAGACGCGATCCCTCGCGCGAGCCATCCATCATACTACTGACTCTACCCCTGACGAATTGGTTGTCAACAACCTTATAGACATTATTCTGTTAGTAGCGGATAGCTCGGCACCCACACAGTTTCTGTACTACGTGGGGGAGACGTGCCGGAGTTGGACCAGGACTACACTGTGGCCGAGATCCAACAGGCCTTCTTTTTCCTAAATGCCAAATTCGCCCCTGGCCCTGATGGCATAACAAATAAGATGCTCAAGAACCTTGATGATGACTTAATCGAATTCCTTGCGGAAAATATGAATGAGGTTTGGCACAGTGAGGAGGTCCCCGCACAGTGGAAGACTGCCTACACAGCTCTAATCCCGAAACCTGGTAAAGCACCAGGAATAGATGATTTAAGACCGATTTCCTTAACTTCCTGTGTCGGTAAGGCCGCAGAGCATGCCCTTCTGAACCAACTCAAAGTGCACCTCGAGACCAAGGACATGTACACCCACAATATGATTGGTTTCAGAGCTGGCCTCTCGACAAAGGATGCCATGAAGCTGATAAAGCATCAGATCATCGACCAGAGCACAGGAGATACCACAACCATCCTTGAATTGGAGCTGGAGAAAGCTTTCGACAATGTTTCTCACGAATTCACTCTCCAGTCTATTGCCAGCCTAGGGCTAGGGTAGAGAGTCTATGACTTCGGGAGATCCTTTCTTTGCCAGAGAACTACCAAGCTCAAGATGACTGGAAACCTGCGTCTCAAAGTGAAATACGGCTTTTCACTTGTGACGGGTCCCCAGGGCCCATAAGGGATTCGCTCCGAATATTGGGAATGTATATCGAGTCCAACGGCGCAAACGGAGCTGCACTCAGACAGATCACTACCAAGACGGAACTGCTCTCGGCCTCATTCGAAGGATCACCAACAGACACCGGGGAATCGAGGAAGACAATCCTATCCGCATCATAAATACGTTTGTGCTCTGCCACCTTTCGTACTCGGCGGCCATGCATAATTGGTATGTTGCAGAGACGAGCAAGCTCAATTCCCTGATAAGAAAGGTCTTCAAGCTCACGCTTGGCTTGCCTGTAAGCACTCGCACTGAAAACCTTTTCAAGCTCGGTGTTCACATTACACTCGAAGAGATAATCGAGGCGCAAGAGCGCTCACATTTGCTCAAGCTTTCCGGAAGCAAATCGGGCTGCCAGATACTCGAAGATTTGGGCCTCAACTCTATTGACCAGTGTGCCGATCCCATGTAGATTCCCAGAAAAGTCAGGTATCAACTGCGCATCGCACACATTCCCCGCAATATGCACCCTGTGCACAACGTCGGTCGACGTAGAACCAGGGGTAGAGCTCTGCTCGAGCACGTCCGTAGCAACCCCACTGATGCAAGCTTTGTGAATGCTGCACCATATGTCGAATAAGAGGCATTCGCTGTTTCCATCATCGACTCTAATTCTAGGCTCACTTGTTCCGCCACGGCACGCACACCGAAGCCTGTGATATCCGAACAGATTGCAATCGCGCTAGATAGTCAGAGAGTCAACATACAGCGACTCCAAGGCGGCTATGAAAGCCCACGAAACCGCAATGGTAGCTCCTCAGGCCCTTCGTATTCTCCAAAGCGTCAAGAGTATCACGCCCCATTCTCTCACTTGGTTTACCACTCACCTGAGATCGATTGAGGGCTCTACCTCAAACCCAAACGAGGGCGCACACGAGGCCACGCAAGGACTCACTGACCGCACCGCCTCCGCAGTCCCTCTGCCTCGCTGGGAACCCTTACTTACATTTACCGAAATAACAAACCACTTCTATCTGTCAGACAAGGTATTCCTTCTCCCACACCCTGCCTTGTGCAAGGCGCAGGCAGTCAACCTTAGACTATTACAAGCCAGTGCGTACCCTAATCCTGCGGTTCTTCATGCCATCTACCCTGAAAGGTATCCAAGTGCGGATTGCTCCGCTTGTGGACTGTTAGCGACTTTCAACAATGCGTTGTGGAAATGTGAAGCCATCGACCCCGCCCTCAGCGAGGACAGGTGGGCTGCGCTCTTACGCAGCCCCGAGCTTAAGGATCAAACTCTGGCCGTCCAGAGTGTCCGTGAATGGGCCGCCAAGCTCGGCTCAACAGTCCCTACGTGGGATTAGCCGTGTGACACGGAGTCTCCCGTGCGTCTTCTCAGAACCAAAATGAGGTTTTAATCTATCAATCAGGGCACACATTGTCCGGACAAGAACAGAAGAGAATTTAACATTCACCTTGTATTTCTCCCGTACTTGAATAATAAAAAATTGACGGCAGATCCACGAGGTGATTGATGACGAGATTGGGCAAAGCTCCTGAAAGTAATACGGTGAAGTTTTCTTCCGTTAATTCGCCTGGCGATATGCGCGCTTCCTCACCGCTTCCCATTGTCGAACGTTTTCAAGATCTGCTTCGCGATGTTGACGTGCTGCCTCGGCCTCTCGTTCCCGTACGGAAGGATCTTGCCGACGCTGACGTACCGCTGCAGCTTCTTGTTCTCGTACGGCGGAATCTTGCTGACGCTGACTTGTTGATGTGGCTTCTTGTTCCCGTACAGCAGGATCTTGCCGACGCTGACGTGCTGCTGCAGCTTCTTGTTCAGATATGGCGGGATCTTGCCAACGCTGCCTTGCTGATGTGGCTTCTTGTTCTCGTACAGCAGAATCTTGTCGACGCTGCCTTGCTGATGTGGCCTCTCGTTCCCATACGGAAGGATATTGCCAACGCTGACGTGCCGCTGGAGCTTCTTGTTCACGTTTGGCGGGATCTTGCCGACGCTGCCTTGGTGATGAGGCGTCTTGTTTCCGTACAGCAGGATCTTGGTGGCGACATCGCGCCGCTTCCCGGCGCGCTTTTTCCTCGCGTGCTCTAACTTCAGGGTCCTGTCTGCGAGCGCACGCTGCTGCTGCCCTGCGCACCAACCTTTCGGCATCCTTATCCATACGAGCACACACCGACGGCAACGAGCGTCGGCAACTACAAACCTGTATCGATATGGTTTTGCTTATAAAACCATTGATTTAGAAAACATCTGGCGTCTTTCGTTAAGCAGCTGGCGTCTTCTGTTCTTTTTTTGATTTAGAAACATCTGGCGTCTTTTCGTTTTGCTTTTAGAAAACATCTGGCGTCTTTCATTGGTTTGTTTCATCAATCAACGGCGTTTTGAACCCAAATTATTTATTGTTCAAGTACGCACAGGAGAAATCTCACGAGGCACTACCCTGGAGGTAAACAATGGCTGCTACTGAGAATGAGAGACAGCAGAAGTCGGCTTTTAACACTTGTACTTCTACTAACGTTTCCTAATGAAACATGCCAATGGCAACTAATGGGGAATGAGAGACGGAAGAATTTGGCTTTCAGTTAACGCGCACGCTGCGAATTTTCCTTATTGTTCAACAACGCACAGGAAAAATCTCCCACCGGCACCACCTTGGAGGTGAAAGCCTAAGACTGGTTACACACTACGACTACGAATACGAGGAACGAAGTGGTGCCGCTATAAGGAGCCTCGCCCCTAATATGAATTGTTAAGGCTAAACGTCCTGAAACCACCATAGATTATGAGGGAGACTGTAGTAGAAGGCTCCGTGAATTTCGACCACCCGCGGTTCTTTAACGTGCACTTTATCTATGCACACGGGCCTCAAACGCCTTACGTTTTCACCTCCATTGAAAATGCAGCCACCGCGGTTGGGATTTGAACCCGTGGCTTGCGGGTCAAAAACCGAGACCACCGTGGCGGGTGCCCGCGTGTATTCCAGGCAACGAGGCCCCCGGCCTGCGCAAGCAAAAAAGAATGGGATGTCTTCTCTTTCTCCACGAGTTCTTCGCCTTCCAACCAAGTTTGGAACCAGTCGCCAAGAACCATCTTAGCACGAAAACAAAAAAAAGAAAAAAAAACAGAAGAACGGGGCTGTATTTTTGTTCGTGTCTTGAATGCACGCGTGACTGCAGTCAGCTGTATAAAGCAGCACACGTGTCTTCTACACGTGTATTCGATAGCCTGTGCGAGGGCCAGGACAACTTGAGGATTGCACAAGGTCCTACGAACTCACCTAGCTTTATAAACTAGGGAGGCCATGTTACCCGACCTTCCTCTCTCGCAAACATATTCTCAAGAAGGGTCATATGCCTTTGCGATGTCGAGGCGAACCACATACCATAAACTCTCACTACCATAAACACCTTTACATAACCCCCATTGTTTCAACGCGCCACTCGGGGGACCTTCATGAACGTGAGGTAAGGGGATACTCGATCATGCCAGCTTTTTCGCTTGACATTGACTTTCTTGCCCTTTTTATTTTGTGTGCATGTGAGTGTCATGTGTGTGTGAGGGGTGGGGAGGGGAAGAATTCGGGCTTTTATTAGCCTTCCGCCACTTAACAAAGAGTACAAGAAAGGACGGTGTAGGCGGAAAGGAGAGGTGTTTCGTATTCCGCGATGTTCTCGACGTGCACACGCTTTACCGCGTTTTGAAGCGTGACGCAGTTTGTCATTGTGACAGGCTCCCTCCAACCATGCAACCCGCAAGGTACGACGCAATTTCTTTCGCTCTCTATTTACTTTTTTTTTGTTGCTAGCCTCTGAAACACGTGAAGGGACACGAATCAACTAACGAGCCCTCTCGATTCATGGCGTGAATGTTTCCCGGCTCTCTCGCTTTTCTTTGGAGGAGGGGTGTTTTTTATTGGAAGCCTTGGTAACCATGAAGAAGTTAAATGGTTAGTGCCACACTAACTCATTAGTCACTCTGTGGTACAGCTATAAAGATGAAATCCGCAAACCATCACTGTTCCTTGCTTAACACACGTTCTCAAGAACGTCAGTGGCGGAAAAGGAAAATAAATAAAAGCTCTCAAGTGCATCGCTTCTAGAAGTACATCAGATAATGACTTAGCTGAATTTAACAAGGCGATGAGTACCAGTCTAAATATAGCCTCTAGGAACATGGCGGCCACATTCATTGAGCCTATATTAATGATAATGACCGCAAATACTAGTCTTGAAAAGTGAAGTGAATTGCATTTTTTTTCTGAAATGCTGGACAAAGTACCATCACAAGCCCGCACGGGCCATTTATGTCACCCAGTAGTAACTTGTGGCTCAATTTGTGACACAACATGCATGTCCTCTTTACCCACTCCTTTCTTATTTCTGGAAGATTCCGTGCAAACAATTGTATCATGTTTACCATAGCCTTCAAAAAGAATCCACCTGCCAAGCTGCAAGGAATGCCTACATCAGTGATAAACTGCAAAGCTTGCTTGAAATTAATCGCAACGAGTAGATATAGTGAATGATAAAACAGCAAAAGCCTAATGCGAGCTTTAGCTGGGCTAGTTTTTTACTTAAGTGAGCATGCAGAACGCAACGTGTGCCGGTGAGGTTACCAGTTGACAAGAAGTTTACTTGAGCTTGCTATTGGACTAGCCAATAATGTGTTCCTCTCAAAAATGGGATCCATTCAGAACTTCCTAATGAACACATATATTTACACTCGCAAGTAATCAATAGGTTTATAGAAGATGGTCGTAACCATGTGCGTGTGTGAACGCGTATGTTAATAAGGGGATATCAAGTTGTTCCTCTTTTGCAATATTACAATTACGTATGTGAGCGAAAAAATTTACGCCACAACTAGATGCTGCCTCCCTAATGCGCATGAAGTAGCTGTACTGAAAAAACAAAACTTTGGTCAAGAATAACACGAAGATTCTATTTCATGTAGCTAAAATTCTGGAGACTTCTCATGCTGTAGTGCATGCAACTTACTTGCCTTAAACAGGCCATCAGCACAGGCGTCCTGGGTAAAGAGGCTCCGTGTAAAATTTCGCCCCCGAGGTAAAATAAACAGATGGCATGCTAGTTTGAGACACTTTCCTTCGCCTGGGCATTGCCTTCAATCGATGCTACGTACACCTAATCAGGCGTGCCGCCAGTGCGAATGGTAAACACTGCCAAGTGAGCGAAACCTTACTCCATATATTTTGTGACTCCCAACTACATGCGACACAAAGGAGGAAGACGCCAACATCAATGCTTGCCGGCGTCGACGCAACAACACTTAATCAAGCTGCATTATATCTGCAATGTGGGACCAAACTCTGTCGAGAACTTCTACAAAGGCTGTTCTAGACTTCCTGAAAAGTACTCGACTTGATACAAAGCTGTAGGTTAACCCCCGTGTTAACTACCTATATAGTGTACATGCGCACCCCTTCTTATTTGCCCGCATCAACAGCCTTAAACCCTTTTTCCCAATCATATTCCTTATGCCATGTATAAAGTAGCACGCTAGAGCACCTTTGCTCAGACTGATCTCTGTGCCATCGTCACCTGGGCCGAAAGCATCACGTATGCTGCTTTATGCCAGATTAGAGGACGGGGCTGAGACCTGCTACTGGAATGCTACAACCAATCTTGAGCTGACGGCTTCCTTTCTGATAAGTGGAACTACAGCCGCTTGGTACCGACCCTCACTTCTGGAAAGTCGCCGCGTGGCCTTGAATTATACCATCCTACTGCGCTGTCTAGCTGCGTAGGGAATGTATCAGAAATAATGGTCTTCACACGCTCTGAGTGGTATCTGGAATTGTGTATTACATATCCAGAAGTTATGGCTGGTTTTAGACAAGGCCGTTCTTTTATACACAATGTTATTGGCTTTGTGACCTTTGTGCAACAACAGTAATCCCTCAAGCACATATGCGCTGCTATGTTCTTCAACGTGAAAGAAACCTACGGCAACGTAACGCATGACGGCATTCTCGATGGCTAAGAAAACATTGAAATCGGTGGAAAAATGTTTCAATGCTACCTATCGAACAGATACTTCTTCATACTTACTGCCGAAAGCCCCGCCGTAAACCAATACAGCTCTCGTGGCATCCCACAGAGTGGGCTTCTCAACTCTACTTTGTTTAATCTCATTATCACGAGACTTGCCCGAGTTCTTCTTCAATCCGTCCACCCTTCTGTATACGCTGATGACGTATACATTTGGGCTTTGGCAATGACGCCACCGCAGGCATGTGCAAGGCTTCAAAAAGCAGTGAAAATAACGTCGAAGTCTCCCCGTGCTTTGGGCTGATAGTTTTCACCGAGAAATGTGCCTTAGTTTCTTTCGCCCACAAGCCGGTGTTCTGCTATACCGTTTCCATCAAGAATGTCGGTCTTTTGTACAGCAGACGTCATCGATTCCAGGGCATAATTACTGACAGAGATCTTTCATGGAGTGCTCACAATTCGCACTTGAACAAGTGGCTCACCTGTATCGCCCACGTAATGAACTTTTTCTCCGGTAAACCGTGGAGCACATCCGTGTCAGCCATGCTTGAGCTGTACAGGGCGCTCCTCTTGGGGTATTTCAGTATAGACCTTCGCTTGCTTTGAAATACCTAGAAAACTAAGATCGGTTTCTGCGAAGCATTCAAGAATAAGTCCTTCACACATGCTTGGGATTGCCTAGGTGTACTAACACGGTCGCCACAATTGTCTTTGCCAAAGACCAACCGTTTACGACATACATAACGGTCGACACACTTCGGGCGCACATTCATCATATAATCATCTTTTTGCATTACATTTACGCCGTAGTAAGTCAGTACCAACTCACTCGCCTCTCTATTTTTCTGAGTTCTCCAGAATGGTTACGGCTAACCAGAATTCTTCTTTCTAGAAGCTCCCACCCGCAACCATACCACTATTCCAGGAGAGGTGTCTGCAAAGACCCTCTGTGCACCTTGAAGTGCCGTGGATGTACAAAAAGGCTAGCCTGTCATCGGCAGCCCTTAATAAGATCTCATTGGACCTTTTGTATCATATGCAAGCCGAACTTATAATTATACGGATTACTGAGTCTCGAGAAGGTCGATAAGCGTCTTTGTGATTCCATCTTGATCAATCACCGTCAAGTGCAAGACTTCACACGTCACAACATGTACTTGCTCGAGCTCATCACCCTTCTACCCGAAAATAAAGTTGTTATGTGAGAATCCCCTGGTAAGGCTATATACCGTGGCTCTGAGGCAGTTCTTCAAAATTAGCGAAGTTTACGACGCTGGTACTGCTATCAGATGGTATCTTAAATCAAGAAAGTCAGTCATCGCCTAACGAAGAACATGACATAATCTTTCAATGGCTACCTGGTCACTGTGAGATTAGTGGTAAGCACCTCGCTGACAACGCTGGCCGATGTGCCCACAACGGAGCGCCCACACTGCTCTTACTCCTGTGAAGGCATGACGCTGCAAGAGACCTTCGCCACATCGCGCATAATGCCACACTTATGCATTGGATTATTCCGCTGAACTCCAATCAACGTCCACAGAACCTGGATTCATTTATCCAATTACACCTGCCACCAAAGTCTTCGCAAAGTGACGCTACAATGCAGCACAGGTTGTGGGTCAGCGTTGCCTGTCCCAATTTATTCAGTTAGTATGGCGATCCCCCCCCCCCCCCCCCATCCGGAACTGTGATATCTCTCAATGCGTAAAAACTGTCGATCATGTCATGTGCGGTTTTGTGTACTATGAAGAAGGTCGCCAGACTCTCCATTTTTCTTAAGAAGACGGGATGATCGACCTTTAGCTCTGGAGAAAATCTTGGGTGCATGGCCTTCAAGTAACATCAGCACTGAAAGCCACACGAGCCCTTCTTCAATTCTTGAGGGCAACATCACTGTGCAACCACCTGTGAAATCAGCACTGTGTGTACGACGTATGTGTTATTTGCAATGTTTATCTCCTCTTCCTTTCTCTCTCTTTCTATCCCTCATTCCCCCCCTCTCCACGTGCATACAATAGCAAACTCGTCTTAGTCTTGCTAACTTACCTACATTTGTGATATTCTCTCTCTCTTTCTGAACCATCTAATAAAGTATCTATTTTTTTCGGCGCATCTCCAGTTTACCGATGACGCGGTGTTCTTTTCGCCTTCTCAAAATGATGACCTTGTCAGAAATAACATAATATAAAAGAAAGTTCAGTTTACTGAACAGGATACACCAGTACCATGCAATATTGCTGCTAGACTGGCATATAAGGTGTTTGTTTGCAAGGTAATGCATGCCGCAATATAAACTGCCTCCTTAACATTAACGCTAAAAAAGAAAAAAAGGATATACATTTAATCGCCGCATTACACCCGCATCACTAATTTTAGGCACAATTTCACGGTCTGTAGCGTGGGCTATACGCGAAAAAACATGGTATTTCATATTAAGAGTTCAGCTTCGCAATAAAAAAAAACGTATGTGGGTCGCCTTTTGTTTCCTTTCCTAATAATTTGAAAGATCCCCTCGGAAGGCGATAAAAGTGAACTTCAAAGGTTGAGCGCACGTAGTTTCAGCTTGGCTGCAAAAATAGCTCAAAATACATTGCAAATCATAAAATACAGTTAAAAATGGCACGTGTCATTTCGGTGGGCGCCACACTTCTGGCCTTTGCTTTGAGCAGGGAGTCAATGAAGCGGTGACCAATTTAGCCTCCTCTTTTAGCTGTCCTCACACCGAAAAGCGGAGACTGGCTTCGACCACTTTCTTGTCTCGCTTGAAACGTGCCGCGGGCCACCAGGCATACCGAAACGCTTGATAAAAAACTCCAGCTAACGATGAGCGCGTTAAGGGCCTCTCTCAATACTCTGCAATAATGTGCTGCTGGGTGACCTTGTGATATGCATATGTAGCGTGTGCCACGTTGGAGATCTTGGGGCCAGAGTTAGAGGTGGCAGTTTGCTTTTTACCATTTTAACAAGAAGGAGTTTTGAGACGGAGTCCACCATGGCTTCGCTGACATATTGCTGTAACAGATATGACATTGTAAAGTGTACACTAACCTGTTGCAAGGAAAACAAAAACTAGAAGGAAAAGCTCTGTCGGGGTGCGTTGAACCAGCGCCTTTCCGTTTCATGGCGCTAACCACTATAGGCCACGGAGCATACGTTCCATGACATGTAATCAGTAAGCCATTTATATACTCTATACTGTTTTGCGATCTTCACAGCTCTAGCACTTAAGCGCGTTTATGTCATCATAGGCGAGATCGGCTCAAGTTTGGCGCGCTGTAAAGGATGGCGCTTATCGCAATTCAACAAACGCCGCCTTTACGCAGTGTAGTCTCTCCTGCGCGCGCACTTATCAGACTCTTCATTTCAGAGAGCACAAAGATCCCTTCGCTTGCCGCCACGGCCGCATTTACCAAAGAAGCACGCTGCTCACACACGAAAATGCAAGAATTGTGACAGTTGTTCGTGCTTGTCCTGTGTACACTTGTGCGTCTGTTTCTTGCGTCTTTCGCTTCAAGTGTGGAACTGCGAGAATCGTTTGTCCGTACTCGTCCTGTGTATGCTCACATTTCACGTGCTTTCTGCTTTTGGCTGTTGCTGCAAATTTAGAACTGCTTGCCGTCCTTTGTCTTACACCACGATTTGTTGCTATAGCAATCTTCCTTTCGCCCTTGTGGTAAAACAATTCACAATAAACGCTCCACTTCCTTTGACAAGACATGTTTCACTTTCGTGTTATACCGATTCCTAGAAAGTGTGATCAACCACGCTTTCAAATGCGAAGCATTTCTTAGCGAACTTCGGTGAATTTGAGCGTATCTATCTATCTATCTATCTATCTATCTATCTATCTATCTATCTATCTATCTATCTATCTATTTATCTATCCAAGCGGAGTATAGTCATTACTTCTTACAAAAACAAGTGTAACTTTTTGTGACTATAGGGGTACTCTATAGCTCACAATAAGTGAAAAAATTACAAATTTAGCTGCTTTTGATTTAGTTTGGTGCATGTAAAGCCTATAATATGCTAAAAGTCTTTTTTTTTCAGTCTTGTTTTCTCACCACTAGAAGAATAAGAAGAAGCTAACAGGACAAGCACTGACTCTACTGCCCTTTCCTTTGGAATGTCATCGCCTTACTCTCCACTTGAGTACCACTTTGAAGTCGTACAAGCACACGCAGTTCTCTTTATTTCAAGTTATGGCTGATAGTAAGATGCAACTTAAGAAGCAGTAGAGGCCACACCCAGAGCACTGAAGCCAGTGTGCCGAAGTTACTCGTGTAATGTCATATGTTCTCCAACAATCCGGCTTATGAAGCTGGTTTAGAGCGCTCACTCATAGGTGCAGGTTTATGTGCGTTCAACTTTGACGGGAACTGACTCCACTTTGGAAACTTGTACCCGGCTATATGTAGTTTAAAGTATATAATAAACCAAACAGCTACAATATGAATATGCGAGCGTACTGGAACCAGACGAATACGTAGCTCCTACCGTAGAGTACAAACGTAAGAGGAGAAAAATTTCAACGAATTCATGACCGTACTATTTCGGGATGATAGTATAAAGGCTGTCTCTAGGAAAACAGGCCACATATTACGGCACTTTCGCTCTCTTTCATTATTTCCGTTCTGTGATTACTGAGTGGGAGAGATGAGAAGGACGTTGTTTGTCGAGTGCAAATTGTATGTTTATAGGGTACAAAGCACCTGCGCTGTGGTGCTGAAGTCCTAGAAAATACCGCGTGCGCTTGAGAGCGCAGGGATCGCTGTACAAAAGAAAATGGTGGACCACCTGAGGCTAATGGCAGTTTAAGCCCCGTCACAATAATGCAAATTTAAAAGCTACAACTCTGCATTAACGCTTTAGTCTTTCCGAGAAACGCGCCATGTCGTCATCATTTGAATCGTTATCTTTTTCGCGTGCACAATGCTTGTGCATCATGCCCTCTTTTTACAGCCAAACATTTATTTTTATTGTCTTGTACAAGCCACCCGACGGGACTCGAGAATTCCTGTAAAGACTACAGGTTCACATATTCGCTAACATAAAACTAAGAATATAATCTTGGCTGGCGGCTTTAATCTCCCTAATGTTAAATGAGATTGGCCTGACACCTAAAACGACGCGAATATTATTTTTGACATAATACTAGAGCATGATATTGTGCAAGCCGTTAACCAGCCGACTCGAGTTCATGGTACTTGCAGTTCTGTCTTATAGTTAGTATTCTTTTCCCAATGAATTGTCGATTACAGTGTTGATATTGAACATGGGCTCTCTGATCACAAACGTGTCAATATTTTTATTCCAATTTCTAGCCATAAAGTGCCAAATGAAACACACATGCTTGTCTACAAAGATTACTCGCATGCGGTCCATGTATTAATTATTATTCACTTAGACGCTTATCTTAGTGATTTTTATGACGGTGATATCGGTGTTTTGTGGCATCGAGCATGTACCAGTATTGCTTTGACAAACTTACCCTCAGCAAATGAAAGAAAGTACACAAAGACACGCTTTCAATGACGCGGGATATCATGCAATCGAAACGTAAAACTAAGAGATTAAAAAAGAATCGCGCATCACCCCATGTCATAGAAGAAGTTGACGGAAGCCATGCAAATGCATTGCATAGTTGAAAAAATGGGTACTTCAGTAAAATGCTATATAATTTATTAAAATTGGCCTTACTAAATTTTGGAAGTATTTGAGGGAAAAAAAGAAACTGGTGTCACAGAATAATGCTAATGGCGGTATAAAAGTGAACAGTCATCACTGGACAATTTAACGCATACTTCAACAATGTTTTTTTTTTCTGTTGCAACTGGTAGCGTTCCCACTGCCCCACTTGACGCCACGGCCGTTACAAGTTCTTCAACTGCTTTAAAATTTATTAGTTACCCCGGGGTGCTTTCAATGCTACTAAACTTGCAAACAAAAGCTTGCCCGGAGCGCGACAATATTGCGAATGTTTTTTTTCGCCGATACGCCGAACTTCTTCAAAGTTCATTTTTCATTATATTTCATGCTTTCTTGTCATGATCGAATTTGCTGAAAGACGGGAAGACGGCCCGTGTGGTGCCCAATTAAAAAAAAGGTTATAATCTCTGTTTAGATAGATATCGTGCCATTTCACTTACATTTTGCTGTAAATTAATTGAACCTGTTATTATAAAAGCAGTCAATGAGTGTCTGGACGACTGAAAAATTCTGCCCAGCTCGTAACACGGTTTCAGAAAAGGGTATTCTCCAGTCACACAACTAGTCACTGTCATTCATACTATTGTTTCAGCTATTGACGATAATAATCAAATCAACTAAATGTTTTTATTTATTTATTTACCATAGTACCCACAGCGCCCAAGGGCAATACAAGGGGGGGGGGGGGAAGAAGGAGAATACAAAGTTTTGACTCTGAATATAGATACCTCACACTTCAACAGCACAATAATAACGCCATTCATTGTCAACTACAGGTAGCGTCACGTAGGAGTAGACAATACAAAGCAGCTTCACAATACCGTTTCGCCCCTACACATCTTCGCGAGTACACTACTCTAAACCCTGAATTAATCTTGAAAATACTTCATGGGAAGCAACCTCTGCTACTTCAGAAGGCAACCTATTCCACCGTGCTCTCGTTGTGGAAAAAAAATGACATTTTAAATGCAACAGTGCGGTAGCTTATTTCCCTTTTTTTTATTGGCATGATGTAGTCACTGTGAAACGTAGTCCAGTTTGGAAAAGTATTCTGAGGGGTCCGGACCTTTTAGCAAAGGTTTAGATTTTAGCAAAGATTTCAATAAAACAACTCATTCCAAACTAATATTTAAGCTACGAAATTATGATATTCCTTAATTACTGGTTTCTTGGATAGCTGAATACCTAAAAAACACGAACAGTTCGTGCATATATGTGGGCACCACTCTGCCTGTCTGCAGTCACTTCTGGAGTACCGCCGGAAAGAGTACTAGGTTCTTTGTTGTTCCTTGTGTACGTCAATCACATTGTTTGTCGTGTCAAAAAACAAATGTACAAGTAAGGCTATTGGCCGATGATTGTATGTTGTTTAAAGAAATAACCCACGTTGGTGAACAAGATGACTTAAACGAAAGCCTCAGTCGCATTTTTCAGTGGTGCTTTCATCGGGAAATGACCTTAAATGCAAAAAAGTGTTCATTTACCAATTTTCTGAAAGGAAACATCGATATATTATTATTATAAGCAGGGTTTTTCTCCGCCTACACAAGTCACTAAACTATAAATATTTATGCGTCTTATTTGCAATAATCTTTCCTAGAACCTTCATGTTCAAAACATTTCTTTCTCTGCGCAGCAGGTTGAAGTACGAACTTCAACCTGCTGCAGTCTCTGTTAAACATCTTGCGTATTATTACTTAATTCGTCCGAAGCTCGAGTACGCCTGCATTTCATGCGACCCATATACACAATGCAACATAAGAAACCTTGAACGAATCCAAAGACAGACTATCCGATTTCTTTATAACACGTTTGCTACTTTCGACTCCCCAACTGAACTGATGCAGTCGAATGATATCACCAGTCTTGAATCACGTCAAAAAAAAAAAACTGCAGCTTGACTTTTCGTCGCAGATACTTAATAATAAACTCGCACCCAATCCAGCAGAATATTTGAGTCCGCTATCGGTGAAGTTTGCTCACCATATCACCCAAATGCTCTAACCCCCTTGTTTCGCCCGAACTGACCGATTCAAATACTCTTTTTCATGCATACCATAAATCATAGGAACAACTAACACACTATATTATTTGTTTCATACACTTGTGTTGTATAATGTGAGCTACTTAATATTGTATGCTAAAGACTGTTTAGTTCAACTAATAAGATTGTTTTACTTTTTGATTGTATTTTGCTTACCCTGCATGAACCTTATGTCCGCAGTAATTATGGAATAAATAACCTAATAAATATTTGTGACGAAGCACACTAGAACGGTGTGGTGTAATAGTAGAGAAGGAGGAAGGCGATGAAAAACAAATTGTTCATCATATAGCCATCGCGTCTCCTGTGTCACACTAGTCGACAGTATCTACCATGCCCTTCATGAAAGTGCCCTTCCAAGAAAGTCATCAACATCCCGAAGTACTCGGAAGCATCTAAGGACATCCCTTTTGACAAGTGGCTCCGGCTCTACGAGGTGAGGACTGCAGCCGCAGCATGGAGGAAGCGAGAAGAGCTGTGCTACTTCTCCGATTACCTTGAAGGTGAGGCTTTCCGATGGTTTCCCACCGTGGTGTTCGACACTGACGCGTCTTGAGAGAGCTTATCTGAATGCATGAAGGAACGCTTTACGAGTGGCGTCATGGATCCTTTCCGCCAATTCATTCATTGCCGCTTGAGACCAGGCCAGAGCTTGATGGAATACTATAATGAAAAAAAAAACTCTCTCGGACACCTTGCCGACCTAAAGAACGCGCACCTTATATCTGGGCTCATCGACGGCCTTCCTGCGCATATAGAGATGGCACTTGCTGGGCTTACCTCGTCTACACCCTGCAGCGGCATGGCTTACAGCTGCACTTCGTGTGAAGTCAATCATGCAGAGAGTGAAGTTACAGTGCCTTCCACCGGCTCGGAATACACAGATTAACGTAACAAGCGACAACACTAGTCAGCGTGAGACGTAATACCCTGGTACGAACACCCGTGCGCGAGTGCAAACACTGTGCGATGGATGGCTTACCTCGACAGATGCACTGACATAATGAAAGGCCACGACGCGCAAGCATTTCCGCCTTCTCCACCTACCAGGGAAACGAGGAGGGCGACCCAGAGTTCATGCAATTCAGTTTGATGCCCTCATTAACGTGTACCCTGTCAGCACTACACTTGATACCGGAGCTACGATTACCTGTATCAGCGAAGCAGTGCTGAAGGCACTTCACCTGCAAATAGTGAGAAATTCATGCATCTCAGTTCAAGAATTCACATCATCTACCGAAACTTTGGGTCGCGTTAATCTAAAAGTACAGATAAAAAAAGTGACAAGAAAAATTAAGGCTCATGTTCTACAAGGCCTGGAGAGCAAGTTACTTCTTGGCTTGTATAGTGCCTGCCTCTTCAACTTGGCTCTGAACGTTGACACCATTACTCTATGCCAAGAGACTGACATCGTCCATTCTCGCACACAAAACTATACCACAGCTAACATGGGCACGTCTTTGCAAGGTATTGAAGTTTGCGATTTACTACATATAAATAATACTCAACAGTTGGCTTTGGAGCAGCTTATTCACAAGTGCGATGGCATTTTTCTAAGTCCCTGACAGACAATGAGCGCATCAATGGCGAAATGCATCGCATTCATCACACCGGCAATGTTCTCATTCGTAGAGATCCTTATCGATGCTCAGAAACCGACAGCATTGAAATGGTCAGACAGATCAACGACCTTCTCATGCAAGGTGTCATACCACTATATACCTCCCCATACGCTGCGCCGGCACTTCTGGCAGAGAAAAAAGGGGAAGGTCACACGCGCTTCTGCATAGACTACTGCAAGCTAAACGAATATATGGTGCCTGATTATCAGCCCATTTCTCGCATCAACGACGTTCTCAATTCTCGGAGGGAAATCTACGAACTTCTCGACGTTAGACATAACGTCAGGTTACTGGCACGTGAAGATTCAGTCTGATGACATTCCGCAAACGACATTTGTCACACGCACCAGTCACTACGAGTGGCGCGTCATGCCTTCTATATGAAACATCCTGGCATCCGAACCGCGGCAAACTCACTGCAATCATGGATGGACCCTATGCGATCATACGCAAGATTTCGGCAGTTAACTATGAGATCGACCACAGTGTGGCTACACTCTGTCGTCAGACTTACATTATTCATGTCGGGAGATTACACCGATATCATCCGCTCTGCGTCTACGTCTCTGTCAGGGGAGGGGGAAAGCGTGTGACGAACCACACGAGAACGGTATAGTGGAGTAGTATATAAAGAAGAAGACGAAGGAAAATAGATAGTTCATTCTATAGCCATAACGTCTCCTGCGTCACATATTCATTAGTGTCTTCATTGTTTATAGTTATCAACAACGTAAGGTTGAACAACATTATCACATCGTTTATTCTATTTCTGCATTGAATGCCGTCACTTTTTATGCGGCCTGCATGACAACAGGCAGGCATGAAAATGGCACAGGATTGACGTTGAACATTGCAGCTTCTAAAATATTGTCTCCAGTTCCGAGTGCACGCATTTACTAAGATATGGGGCGTATGTAAATAAGCAGACATACCTCGATGAAGAAATCACATAAATAAATGGCCTGCATGCTGCAGCTGTCGTGTTCTTTGACAAGCAGAGACTGGGACCATCTCCTAGAGAAGCAGCCCCGCCGTGGTGGTCCAGTGGCTATGGCACTCGGCTGCTGACCCGCAGGTCGTGGGATTGAATGCCGGATGCGGTGGTTGCATTTTCGATGGCAGCGGAAATGCTGTAGGCCCGTGTGCTCAGATTTGGGTGCATGTTAGAGAACCCCACGTGGTCTGCATTTCCGGAGCCCTCCACTACGGCGTCTCTCATAATCATATGGTGGTTTCGGGAAGTTAAATCTCACATATCAATAAATCAATCAATCCTAGAGAAGCAGGCATCTACTTCAACCTTTCGTCTTGATTTCCCAGATCAAGCTTTGCCAATATGCCCTGTTTCAGTAGTTCTACTGTCGCGACACTTATCGTAATAGTTGTGCTCTCATCTACATTTTGTATCCGCATATTTTTGTTTCTCACTATCACGTAGCTGTGGTTAACCCCCCTGCCTTCTTCCTTACTGTTTCTTTTTTTCCTTTCGTGACATAAATATTCGCACAATTTTTTTCTTCCACACATGCATCCAAGTGGTCTGCGACTTTTAATAGCTAAGCTACTTTAGCTTGCCGTTACTTGCACAGCCCGCTTCCATGTGCCGTGCACCTATGCAAGAACAGTAATAATTGTAAATGGGCATGCCTGAATAATTAGGCAAAACCGACTTCACAGAAGTGTTTCCCAAAGAAACCGGAAAATAAGGGAAAACTTTTGTCATCGAATGGGTGTACTGTTGCGTGGCCTATCAGAAAAGCATTATTATCATAAAGGAGAATGTGCCACAAAAATTGGAAGGTGATACTGCCGCAATAACCACATAAATGTGCGCCCAGCTTAATCTAGGTATTACCAAACTCAACATAGCCACATCAAGTTTAGCATGCATATAACCAAGTTTGACCGAATTCAACCTAGCTACGACTAACATGTGCTAAGCTGCAGCTATAGTAAGCATCATGCACGTCTGTGGGAAATTCCAAAGTTTAGTTTCAGTTTGACGTACTCTCTCAAGAGTATGGGCAGCCGTGTCATCTGTGACTCTCTCCGGTTTGACTCAAACATGTATGCGTTTATAATAAACTTAGAAACAATCAAGCATAACTGAGCTAAAACCTAGCCATGGCCTATCCGCAGTCTCGAGACAATACGTATACGCTACCTAAGGACGAGGAACGACTTGAAAGAAAGCAAACTTATGTCATATTTCTGCCAAGTTTCGCTCTAGCAAGCCTTGCTTGGTAAGGGCTGGTTTCACCAGGGCTGTTGTAGTTTGATTTTTCAAGATTTTTGTTGTGTTTCATTTTCTTTTTTGTTTCTTTAAGTGTTCAGTGATTTGCGAGAGTGTTTCAGTGCTGTAGATTACATCGTGCATGTTTATTCTCTCCTTTTGTACGCGTGGCTAAAGTAATGGTTTCACACTGCGGACAGTTGCACTCGCCTTAAAGTGACACTCAAGTCAAATAACAATTTATGTCAGAGTGAAAGCTCAACGAATGAAAGCGTCGAAAACGACAATACTATCAAAAACAGTGCCCTACTTACCGAGAAATTGAGGTTAATGCAGATGAACAGAGGCGCTGCAGTAGGAAAGTTTCGAAATGATCTCAATGACACCAGACAGGCCGTATAAAATTAATCACTAGTGATTGATCTGGCTGTAATAAACCTTCCGTGCATCAAAAGACGCAATAAAATGCTGCTTGTTTATTTTGTGTTTGATTCATGAAAAAAAGAACCGCTGGAGGTAACTGTCGGGAATGGCGCAAGTTAATCAAAAGTTCAATTTTCACGTGGTTACACGGGACATGTGGTGCCATATAGCGGGGCGCAGTTGAACCAAAAAACGCCTGCAATCTCGAAGCCAATGGCGAGAAACTGATTAATGGCCGTTGTTGCTGCTGTGGCTCCCGCTGCTTTCGGTCTGCTGCTACTAGAGCAGTAAAGCCGGGCAACGTTGTGCACGGCAACAGTGACGTGAGTCGGCCCGGTCTGTCCGCTTCTTGGGATGGGTGATTTAAGTTCGGTAACCCAACGCGGACCAGTAAAGCGTGATTTTATTTCAAAACATGACCTTCTTTGGCACAGAAGTAACACTACGCGGAATCAACGTCGACCTAATGGTTACCTTTTGGTGTCCCTTTAAGTGCTGTTACTTTTATGCAATAAACATTCTTGTCTGAAGCGTACATTTCGCTCAGAACTGGATGCCAAAGACATTGTTCTTCAAAAGTACTGACTTTGTTTTATATTATTCTAGTTTTTTCACTTCATCTCTACCATCAATTACTTGACTGGGAGTTATTAGAAAACAAGCATTGGCGCAACGTGTATCTTTATTTGGGCCCAACGTACACCACAACTGAAGATGACTTCAGTGAGAAACGACAATTTGGCTACCGAAAAAAACGGCATGCCATTTTCATACCATAACATATAAATTCATAAATGGAGTTAATTTAAACCGTTCGAACTGTGCTGCATACAGGTTTGATACCTGAGCCGTAGTTTCATCTGTGTCTAACACAGCTGTTCTTTATTTTTGTGTTTCTCTATGAGACAGGAACTAGGGAACAAAATACCTGCAAGCAAGGCGCTAAAGTCTGATTATGGCCAAAGAAAGAAATAAAAAGCCTGCCATCTAAGAAAAAAGCTGTCTGCTACCCTTTGCCCTAACCCTATCGTATATACCACCTAACTGATTTTCTTTAAGGAGACGTGATAAGTCCCTTTTAGGCTTCTATTTTCTCCGAAATGACATTGATATAGAAGCGATAGAAGAAAAAATAAATGAATACAAAAACAAAGAAAGGAAGTTATAAAGAAAGCGAGAAAGAAAACAGGAAAGAGATATGGGCCAGTTGGTAATTCACCGCGACGAAATCTTTTCGCAAAAAAGAAACGCGACAAAACTAACAAGGCAAACTTTATGGCGAGAAACACAAACGACATAGTGCATGGAAACAAGTCACTATTAAGAGTGGGTGGTCTGTTAGACTCTGTCAAGTTCATGTGAAAGTAATTCACAAGTAAGGTCACATGGCGTTGTTATGCCATCGGCTAGGCTCCAAAAACCTAAAATACGCTATCTAACCACCGAATCGTATTTTTAACGTGTTACCGTGAACCATGTCATTTATGTTTGTTTTCTATAAGAACTTTTTCGTATGGGCGAATTAATGCGTAAGTATGCTAGACATGCTATTTGTGGCGCAATGCTTGGAGCATGAAGATGGGAAAGAAAGACAGATGAGCACCAAGAGAACAGAGTTCTTTTATTTTTCTTCGTGTCCGGTCTTTATGTTCCGAGATTTGCGCCAAACTCTTAGCAAACGACCGCTTAAAACAACAAACAAAAAGCGGAAAGAAACTCAACATTTTCACGCCTATAAATGGCTCTCTAAGCCACCTACTTTAATTACTTCCTTATGCGGCTCTTTTGTATGCGGCACCTGGCTACGCGGTTGTTTTTGAGCAATTATTTATGTGGCCTAAGCTTATGCGGCTCTTCTATATGCAATGCCAGCTCGTTGCTAGAAGGCCGCTCAAGCGTGACCGGTTAATGTAACGAATACCATCGATTTGGTTAAGCGCATTTCAGGTGAACGTTTGAATTCTTACATGCGGCACAGTATGCGTCCAAACAATATGCTTTTTATACGCCCCATTCTTCGTGACCTGAAAACTTTCATAGCTAAAGATTGTTCCCTTTTTTCTGCGTATGCCACCATTTGTAATATGAGCTTCATAACTCACGTCCACAGACAAATAAACTTTCTTCTCCTTTCCTGCTACATGTGCTAGTCTTTTACATTTTAACAAACTATGCTAGCAGCAGCGATGCATTCCTGCAGTCGAGCACTTGCTTGTGTTAGCCTTTTTTATGCTCAAATATTTGTGAAAGGAAAAAAGGTTTTGCTTCATTTATTTTTACAAAGTATGGTTTTCGCACAGTAAGCCTCAGTTTCTTCTTCAAACACTCGCAAACAATATTTCAGTGTTTTCTATACGCTTCCGAAGAACAAAAGACAATTAGCGGAGCCACTTGAACATCGCAGAACCAAAGTTTCTGCTTCTGGGTCAATAAACTGCGACGGTCGAGAAATGTTTCTCCTATACACGTTACTTTTGCTGGCTACATTATTTTTGTTGTTGCTGCACTTCCCCGCGAATTCATATGTTCCGTTATACAGGCCACACAAAATACAGCAAAGCTTCGCTTCTTGGGCGTTGAAAAATTTTATCTGGCCACGCGTCCTGCCTATAGCTGAAGGCATATAACGACCGCTACAGAAAGACGATGGCACCAGATACGAACTGCTGACTACAGCGAATTTTTTAGTATTACGGCTATTTCACTCAGAGGCACATGCACAATATTTTTTTGTTATTCGGGTATTTGCTAGAAGTTGAAGTGAAACTAGAACTTTGACTTTTTATACGCCCCAAACTTCATGAATTGAGAACTCCCTCCCATCCTCCTCCTCTTCTTCCTACTACTATTACTACTACTACTACTACTACAAATGCTACTTCTGGTACTTCTACTACTACTATTATTGCTACTATTACTACTAAAGCTACTAATACTACTACTACCATTACTATTGCTACTATTACTTCTACTAATGCTACAAATAATAAAAATGTTACTTTTACAGGTAGTAGAATTACTACCACTTATGCTACTATTATTACTAATACCACTTCTACTACTACTACTACAAATGATAATAATACTTCCAATTGTACTTCTACTACTTCTAGTAAGGCTATTATTTCCAATAACGCTACTATACTACTACTACTACTGCTACATCTAATACAACTTCTACACTCTAAAAAAAGCGAGAAAAAAAGGGTGTCTTTTGTCCCACAACAATAATGGTCATCTATATTGCGTTCCATCGCCCCGAGCCCGGTAAGTGCCGGTCACGATCAACATGGCCATTATCAGGGTTACATTGCATTCTTGATAGGAAAGTGGCCAGCGCCGAGTTTTCAAAAAAGGAAGCGCACGCAAGCCTGATGACGATTATTGTTGTGGGACAAAAAGACACCCTTTTTACTCGATATTTTTTAGAGTGTACTACTGATGTTACTATTTCTACTAACGCTACTTCTACTACAACTACTAATACTGCTACCACTATTACTACTACTTATACAACTACTACTAACACCCTTACTCTGCTACTACTACAGCTACTACTACTATTACTACTACACAAAGAGAACGAATAGTTGATAGGCGGTTTAGTTGGTACAGATTCATTATAAACATTTCGCCTTCTTACTTTTCCCATTTACTTGCGCTGCCATGTTGCCATAATGAAAACTAACACGATTACCCCCACTGGACGTTGCCAAGTTCAGTTAGAATGTGTAACACTATTCTCTAGAAAGGCGGCCTCGTGCTTCTATATTAATGTGCAGATATTCGAACTAAGTACCGTTAGCAACAACCTCCTTTTCGATTGCGGCATGCTTCTTGTGGGCTCCTCACAAGCCTTCCTTACTACTCCAAGAACCACACTGAAGCGAACTAATCACACTTTACCCCTCGACATGCCTCTGAAGGATATCTCTGGCAGTGAAAGCAGAAGATTGATTTTCATTGCTGCTTAGCGCCCCAGGCACGATAGATGCCACCTAACAACCTACGGCTGTCGGCAACCAGGCGTTGATGATGTTTAGAAGAATAATGAAGCCTTGCTAAATAGTTTTTTCTAGTTCTTTTTTCCCAAACACAAATATCTGCGGGTACAAGTGTCCTTGGCGCCTACATGCAGCGTTCATGCATAAGAGCTTGTAGTCAGACAAGCGAGCAGCCACTGATGGCATGGCTCAGCGTGTGCCATAAGGCTTAGGCTACTATGTGGAACGTACTGGCATTTTACGTTTGGGCAATAACCCTGTTTTCTTCCGGTGTTAAGCGAAGATTTGCAGTATTTGCAGCATGTGTACAACTTTCAAAAGGTAAAGTCTTAATGCACTTAAAGTCCCTGGAGTAACTGAAGTAGCTACATTGGCGTCGCCATGCAGGCTTCTCCTATCATCGGTGCGTGGTAGCCCTGGTATACTGCAATCGCTGTTTTCTTTTCTATCCACGACGACACCGGCAAGGAGGAGTTGCATTGGCGTACCCTCTCCTGTGAGCCGGAAGAGCGTATGCCTGTGCCCGAAGTTTCTTCCTGTACGCTGTAGCCCCGCCGTGGTGGTCTAGTGGCTAAGGTACTCGGGTGCTGACTCGCAAGCCATGGGATCGAATCCCGGCAGCGGCAGCTGCATTTTTGAAGGAGGTGAAAGTCCTGTAGGCCTGTGTTCCCATATTTGGGTGGGTGCTAAAGAACCTCAGGTGGTCGAAATTCGTGGAGCCCTCCACTACCGCGTTTCTCAAAGTCATATAGGGGTTTTGGGACGTTTAACTCCACATAAAGATCACTCAATGAATGAATCAATCAATTGTGAATTCCTCTCCTGGATCATATGCATCCTTAAAATTTGTGGGTTTAGCCTAAAATGTGTTGAAGAATCAGTAACATATGACCCAATGTCAAAAATGAACTGTATCAATCTGTGGGTGCTCATTAGAGTTACATTCAGTCAGGTAGAAGCTTCATAATTCCTTTTATTGCCTTATTAGAGTGTCGTCTTTGAGAGCTTTCACAACTTGCATTTTCTTCGTTCACACAGTGGAACAAAAATTTGGCTAGAAAAAACGCTACATGTTATCAATTCCTGTTATATTCAACACTCCTGTACCTGTGCATCTAACATTAGCAGCATTGGTATCTTAGCCATGAAAAGAAATCACACGCTTTACCCGAAAAGCCTATACCGTCAGCTTCTATTTCGTGCAGTATTACTGTTCTAAAAGCCTCAGGCGTTGCCATATCATGCAGCCCCTGAAGTAACTTTTTCAGAGCGAAGCTCCTTAAGGCGTGAGTCGTGCGTCTCCTGCACGTAATAATAATAATAATAATAATAATACCTTTTATTTCTTCAAATAGAACAGTACATGTGACTAGGCCTGCCAAAGCCAATTGGTGGCTTGAGTGGCAGAGCCTGGCAGACAGCAAGAAAACCGGATGTGTTACAAGATTGTAACTTATGGCCTAAGAGGGATGACAGGACAAAAAACAACGTGCATGTAAGATTAGAAATAACAAAGCATATAAGCGATAGTTACAAGCATTATACAATATTTACAGCAATTGAAAGTGAAAAGGTGTAAAGGAAAAAAAGAAAGAATAAGAGCAAATGCTTCTTAAGCAAAGTAACACACTGTATAATTGTGCAGCATAATGCTTGCGAATGAGTGTATATGAATTAACACACGATAAGCATTACAATTGTAGACAGATACGCCGTAGCACTTTCTTTAATTTGTATTTTGTTTTTGTGTGAAAAATTCTGGGGGAAAGTGCATTGAAGTAGGTTGGTACATAATGGGCTCGTATTCTAGTTCCACACTTTGTCGAACACCGCGGCCTCCAGTAACGTACTTTGGACCTTAAAGAACGAGAAGTAACATACGGAACCAGGAATTCTTTGATCCAGAAATGTTTTAAAACAACTGTTTGAATTAACAGATCATTGAAGTTTGGCATAAACAGCGTTTTGAAAATGTCTTTTTCAGAAATAATGTTCAGGTGGTAAGATATATTTTTTTAAAATCGAACGCAATATTCTGTTTATTCTATTGTGCCAACGGACAGCACAGTGTCCATAATTGGTTATTCCGTAACGCAGTATACTTTAACCTAAAGCGTGTGCTATCATCTTACGTACTGAAAACGGCATGTAGTATCTTATGTTATATAATAAACATGACAAAGCGTGAAGTCTTTTTCAAACGTAGGCAAGATGACTATTCCAGGAAGGGTCGCTGTCAATGTATAAACCAAGGTATTTCACAACAGATGAATACTGTAATGGTCTACAAGTGCAGGATGAACAGTCAGAACAATGCAAAATGAAAGGATAGTCACGGGTTACTTTCTTCAATGGGTTGTAGAGGCAGATTAGATTAGTTTTAGACACATTTATATTAATAAGGTTATCTCGAAACCAATCCATGACTTTAGTGGCAGCTGACTGTAGAAGAGTAATCGCCTCATAAAAGTTGTTTGCAGTCGTCACGATCACAGTGTCACATCAAATTGATATAGAGAAACCGGTATCGCGCTGTGAAGGTCATATACAAAAATATTAAATAGCAGCGGACAAAGAATTGATCCCTGTGGAACGCCGGTTTCGATAATTTGGAACAAACTGTGAGATTGTTCAATGGATACAAGTTGACGCCTGCCTTGGAGGAAATTTGCCAAAAAAGACCGGAAAGCACCCCTAAACCCTAACTGAAAAAGTTAGTGGCCATTTCTCGTTTTAGTCCTTGAAATGTCCGCTGGATGGCTGTACTTGTTGATTAATCTGTGGGGTTTAACGTCCCAAAACCACCATATGATTATGAGAGACGCCGTAGTGGAGGGCTCCAGAAATTTTCACCCCCTGGGGATCTTATGGCGGTACTTGTATAAGATGAATATATGATGACAAAATGCGATATGGTAGTACTAGCAGTGTTCACTAGATGAATGAACGCACGGATGAACAGATTGACATACAGAGAAACGGGCATGCGGACAGACGGGTGGACGGACAGACAGACAGACAAACAGACAGACAGATGGACAGACAGATAAGCGGAAAGACGGATGGGCATACCTAGTGAGAGATGCACGGACAGGCAGACAGACGGGCGGACGGACAGACAGACAGACAGACAGACAGACAGACACACAGACAGATGGATGGACGAATGGACGGACGTGGCCGGCGGATTATTCACGGTTTGCCGATAAAACCCTTCGAATCTTCGCCCCACTCATCATCATTCACTCCGTGGGTATGCTGCGAGTTTTTCTCGTAGCGCCACAACCTCAAACGTCGCGTCGCTTGAAGCTAGTCTGGCACAGATGCTGTACTCACTCAGGCATGCATTATGAAAAACACGTGCATACATGTGAGCATATACAAGAACAAAGGAACTCTGCTTCTAAATACTTGAAAAGATTCGTAACCAACGCTTTTTTGGGAGCTAAATTAACGTACACGCTTGTGGAAAGTTTTGTTAACGCCTGATTGCAGGCCGAACGAAAGAAAAGCTTTTGGTTTCTTAGGTAAGTTCGTTCTGTGCGTGGCAACCTGCTTCTTTTTGGTGGCATATAAGAGAGCGGGCACAACTTAGATTACTTAGCCTGCCGCTAACACTTCGTGAAATTGCAGTTGCCGAGAACCACCCCTACATTTACGCAAACAAAAGCACGTGTGAAGTCAGAGAAAATAAAAGAACTGTATAATGAGCAGCAACCATATGAGTCAAACAATGGCACGCCTGTCCCTGTTATTACGTTTTTGAATATTTTCTACTTGTTGAGTGTCGTCGCACTATTTCTCCACAGTCATATCAGCTTTCAAAGCCTGTATCATTCTCGAAAGGTGCGCAGTTTTTTAGCCTTTACGCACCATAATTATTTGTTAAGCCACGCTTACATCATATAAACAACGTCGCATGCGCAGTAGTAATTGGTTGGTTGGTTTTCGGAGTTTATTGTGCACAAGCCTTGCACGATACGAGAGTCACACGTAGTGAAGGGCTCCATATAATTTCGACCAACTGAGATTACTTAACGTGACCTTACCATGCAGAGCACACGCAACCATAGCATTTCGCTTCAATAAAAAAAGTATACACGTTTCGCATGATTGGTGCCATACTTGGAAGAAGGGCGCAATAGGTCCACATATCCCTTTCTCTCTGTTTCATTTCGTCGATATTTGTACCTCCTTATTCTTATTTCTGCACACACACACAAACACACACACACACACACACGCGCGCGCGCACATAGTATTTTTTGTTTTTCTATCTTTTTATCACTCTATTCACTTTATTTTTGTTGATTCTCTTTTTATCTTTATTTTTTCTCTCTCCTACCCTCGCTGTCTTTCTGTTCTCTACAGATCTTTACATGCCTAATCACTTCCTTTCTGCATATTCACCCTGTTTGTTTCTCTCAATCACCTTCTCTCTCTGTTTTTGCGTCTTTGTCTGTTTGCCAATTGATGACTTCGCAGGCATTTCTTGGACAAACTGTTGCCATGTTTACTGTTTTTGAGCGACTGCTCAATCTTCAGATTTCTCCATATTCTTCATCGCCTACTCATTAGTTGCAGTTCTCTAGTGACCGAAGGCATTGTACGGCTGTCTGTAAGATCTTCACTGTTAAAATGTCGCCACCATGGCCGACATCGAGCGTGCTCCATTGAGCGACCAAGCATGGTAACCACTGTACCACCTCGGGGGATATAACATTTTCTACGTGAATATAAATGTTCAATTGAGCCTGCAGCGTCTGTTGGAGCGAAGCTTTGACCATCGTCTGAGCTGCCAAGGAATACTTATGTCAACGTCATTCACACAAATGTATTAACTAATCGCGTAAGAAAATTCTCTGAAGCCTACTCATCTAAACTTCGAATTTCTTTTTGTCAACGTTTCACTTATAGTTGAGCAATCAAGTACGGTACCCAAAGAAATGCTAGTATTCTTACCTGCCTGATGCATAGCACAGTTGTGCTTCCTTACAACTGTACAAAATAAAGCGAATGGGCGTTTATAAATTCAGTACATGGGAAAAGCGTGCAAAGTGGAACAGAATTAGCAAAATATCTTATTTCTATCAACAGCCCTTCTGATTTGATAAAAAGAGAGAAACATTTTCGCGTTTTTAAGTCATGAGAGTACCGACCAGCCTTGGGTTCTTCAGCAACTCGAATTCCTCGACCGAATCAAAGGACAATGACTCGTCATCTTAGGCAACCTCACCATCATCGGTGAAGGGTGGGACTGGATAAGGGTTATTCCTCTCTTCCAGTGCCTTATACGAATAACACTGCGGAAATGAGTGTAAAGAAGTTTATTTATTCATTTATTCACTCCTTCATACATTCATTCAGCGATTCCAGAAACTACAGAAAAGATAAATATACATACAACAGGACGACGTTTTCTCCTCCACGAGTTGGGTGGCAAGATAAGCAAAAGTTTGAAGACTATGCAAACTGCTTCTCCTACTTTTCCTTTTCCTGCCAAACACCAAGTGCAAACAGACGCTCCGCTACCGCTTTAGGCTCCTGGCAGTAGGCATCAGCGAGAAAAGGAAGAGGAATGTGGACAAACGTGAACGTAAAGAAAAGGTTGGATAAACTCAGCTGGTGCTTCCCAATATTTACCCCTGCTGCTACGAGAACTTGAAGATGTGCTCTTCCTGAACGCCACGTATTTTTAACACAGCCGAAAAATATACTCTGTGGCTGTAGATGAAGAAGAGTAAGAAGGCGCTTCCGAAAAAGTTCCGTTGTAAACTGTCGACACGGAGTGCGTTCCTGTTAGACAATTTCGGAAGGGAAAAATGGCCTAACATAAAAGTATTGGTGATCCGTTCCCTTGGCATACACTGTTTGTTTTTTTAGTTCCGTTGCGAAATATGACAATAAATAGAAGAATCAGCGAATTTCTCTCGTGTTCTGTTCCATCGCATTCTCTTCACCTATGCTATTCTAACGAAAATTTCCGCAATCTTACCTATATGTTTAGATCGGTCTCTCAAAGACAGAACACTTGCTGAAAAGTACAAGGCAGTGTGGAACATAACTATGATTTCATTCTGTGAAAAGTGATTCAAAGATACATGTAAGGTATTTTGTAACCCATTTTAGAATAGAAGGATCGTGTAGATCTGCGAACGTCAGTGTGTCTTATTGACACCACCTATCAGATTTGCCAAACTCTATTTCCTTAGTACTTAATGAAAAATATGATAATTTATTCAAACGTTTATGTCTTTTAGTCTGACACCTTCCATCCCGCCTAATTTTACAATAATATAAATTAACTTTATTATTAGTTTATACGCTGAGAATTGTCATGCAAACAGTTATGAGTTGATAATAAATGAATTCATCAGCGTCTTTACTATTTCTTCAAACAAAAAGCCTCAAACATTAGCCTCAAACAAAAAGACAACTTGTCCCTTATTTTGGAAACAAAGTACACGCATACGCAATAGTACATGCAGCAATTACATACTTTTGCGAGTGTTGCTGCCTTACTAAAAATCAAAGTTGTTATGATTTGAAGAAGCCACTGAAAAAGAAACGGCAGCCAGTTCCACAACAGAAAAACTAGTGACGCGCTTCATCGACGATCTGATTACTGGATGGCCAAAGACTGCTCCCCTCAAACGTGCAGTAGCTCCTTGACTATTTACTTGCTGCTACTGCAGTGCGCGATTAAAGGTAATCAAGCATTGAGTTTTACTTTTATCGAAATGCCTGAAACTTTTGCTTATATCATTTTACAGTTAGACTCACTTTCTCTTCCGCAACACAGTTCTGCAAATGTCAAAGCGGACAGTAGACGAAGACAGTACCTCTGTAGGAAAAGAGACAAAAAATGTGGCTGCATTTTGAATTATCAAAGAATTTTTCAATAGAAGTTCAAATTCAGAACCCTGTAGCGGCAAGGCAGAATCTTGGTAGTTGGAGCAAAACTCTTACTGTGTGGCAGTATAACAAGAGTGGCGATGTGGGATTGTTGGTGAAACATTTGAAAGAAATTTACGTAGCGCGAGGCGAAAAAACGAACACAGGAATAAACTGCCGCCAGAAGGTTTTCTCGCTCTTCACATTCACGCGTGTGGCTGCCGGCGTTTGTTCCAGAGTACAATCATTGTTGGTCGGTATAAGGATGACATTACTCGGTTCATCATAGATGCCGAGCTTATTGATGCTCTTGGAGATGTATGTATTAGCAAGCCTTCAATTGCCTTGTCACCCAAGGAACTGGCGTTCCTGCGTACGCAGTGATACGTGCTTTTATCTATAAGGTTTTTTGTTGTCCTACTTATTGTTTTTTCTTGTAGGTAGATGGCATTGTAGTGCATGTATCTGAAATACACGTGCTTATCTATTTGGTCGCCTGACGATTATGTCTTAAAAGCAGCTTGGAGCAGCTTGGATGTTGTTGATAGTAGCGCTCTGTCTTCTCAGTCTATACTTTCCTGTGTTCGTTTTTTCGCCTCGCGCTACATAAGTTTCTTTCAAAGGCAGTATAACGTAATTTTGCATATTCAACCCTATTTGCTGTGGCTTGTCCTGCAACAGAGCTACCTCATACGGTTGATCTTCAGGGGTATCGGACATACTCTGTGAATTGTTCGGGGATGAGAACTTTGTCCACAGCAGAAGCAGCCTCGGTCGCTACTCTTGCGTATGTTATATCCGTGCTTTTGTGGGAAAAGAAGTACCACACCCTTCAAATGCGGCCCTTTGGGAACTCAGAACCACAATGACAGCTCTCCCTGTGGTTACGTACCTGGAGCGAGAGCAAACGTTATTATCCACAGGAGAACTCTCACGTTCCGCCATAATGAAGGTAGAATTTCTAGACGGCCAGCGACGTCACAGTGGCATACATGCCAGCGTCAAAATGCTTACACTTATTAGGGCCCCAATTAGATTACGCTACAAGGGTAGCATTCTTTTTGCACTAGCTCGCCTTTTTTTACGCGTTTACTTGCCCTAGGCGTAAGAGTTAGACAAACCCGATTACTCTTGTTTGTCTGTCTATTTTTTGTTTAGCCACGCCAAAACACTTGTGTAATATGAGCAAAAAGAGAAGTCCTCCTACGTGTGCCTAAGCACGCCAAATGAAACTTCTCGCTTGATTGAGGCTACCTGTGTTGCCGACTCTAAGCATTTCTACTTCCCTTTCCTGCAAAACCATTCAACTATATTTGTTACATATATAATTATACTGATAAACGTAGGATTGTAATATCTCTAAAAGAGCAGTCGAGTAAACCAGAGGTGACAATTTCACACTACAACAACTTCGAAAACAACGAACATAGCCGTTTCTTAGTAGCTTCCGTTTACACTTGTAGACACATCATCCATATGTTGCCATTATACGAATATCACCTAGGCCAGTACTCAGCACTGTACGTTCAGTTAGAAGGTACAGTAAATGTACTCATTGCAAGAACGGCAGTAGATGATATAAAGAGAGGTTGATTGATTGATTGATTGATTGATTGATTGATTGATATGTGGTGTTGAACGTCCCAAAACCACCATATGATTATGTGAGACGCCGTAGTAGAGGGCTCCGAAACTTTCGACCACCTGGGGTCCTTTAACGTGCACCAAAATCTGAGCACACGTGCATACAACAATTCCGCCGCCATCAGAAATGCAGCCGCTGCAGCCGAGATTCGAACCCGTGACCTGCAGGACAGCAGCCGAGTACCTTAGCCACTAGACCACCGCGGCGGGGCGATATAAAGAGAGGTCACATTGAGAAGGCTATAGAGAAGAACGCCACATCACTATACATTACCCGTATATTATAGGTACAAATTAAATGACAAACACGAAGACGACTTGGAGAATTAATAATTAACAGATTGATGTTGTTTATCATATCTAGTCTGCTTCGGTGTGTCAGTGGCTAGCGTGCTCGACTGCTGACCTGTGCCTCGCGCGTTCAGCCGAAGCTGCAGCGGTCACATTTGGATGAAGGTGTAATGGTAAATGGCCGTGTACTGTTCAACGTCTGTGCACATTAACGAACACCAGGTACTCACAATTTCTGGAGCCCATTCATGGGCGTCTTCATAAACATATCTTTGTTTTGGGGCGTGAAACCCTACTTTTGAATAAGTTTGTTATTTTTTATTTGTTATCTATGGTTGGCAACATTGTTCTATGAATATTTAAATAACTTAATCAGTTCACAGTTTCCAAAATGAAGCTAGCCAATCATTCCACATTATAATGCATCTTTTATATAGTGCCAGGTGCTTGCGGCAAAAAAGGCGGTGGTAGTTGTGCATGCGCTACGAAGGCCTATGTAAAGGACTAAGGGGAAGAAATCGCTTGCGCGTTCTAATGAAAAAAGAGACCGACCTGCTTGTTGTATCTCTACCTCTGCGGCTAGACCTCTGTTTTGACATCGTGGCACTGGTGGAGGTGCGGGAGCCTACAACCTGATGCAGGACAGTCTTGCTCGGACCCACTCACCTAGTCGAGAGACTCAACTCCTCGTAACCACTCCGGTGCACTGATTCTGTCGGCACCTACTGGCCTAAGTCCGGAGACCACACACCTGTTCCGTCTCTTACCGGCATGATAGCTCCTACCATATTCACGGGTGTCCTTTCATCACAGACAGCTCTTCCCTCTTAGTTCTTGAACATCCTCGCGTTCCTGAAAATGTCCGTGAAGAAGAGTATGAGGATGTCGAGGATTGGCTTGAACAGGTCAAACTTGTCGCCGTATCCACATACCCACGTGGCCTAGAGCCGTTCAACTTTCAAAACTGGCGCAATAACGTATGCCGCGCGGCAGTCAAAGTGGCCAAACATAAAAAAAGCAGTTTGATATTGACTGTCAGAACCAGGAGCGAGCCGTGATCGCTAATAAATGCAAGTCGTATGGTCAGTTGCTTGCTTGATTGTGAATCAAGTGTTTTTTAATGAATTACTCAAGGGCCTACAGCATTTCCGCCTCTACCGGAAATACAGCCGCTGCAGCTGGGATTCGATCCCACGACCTGCGGGTCAGCAGCCGAGTACCTTAACCTATAGGCCACCGCAGCGATGGTCCTGCAAATGAATCAGCCGTGTTGGACCTGTAGATTGGCCCGCTAGGTCTCCAGATGTGACTGTGTTAGGCTTTTTTTATGGAGATACATTGAAGACCGTGTCTACACCAAAGCGACGCCAACGCCAGACACACTGAAGTCAAAAATAGCAGATGTGTGACACTTAATTACTCCAGTAATGCTGTGACACGTGACAGAAAATGTGCTGACTCAGTGTAGGTTGTGAAAAGGAGCTGATGGAGGACTGTTCACGCACGCTATATGACTGCCTATGACTTCTCAATAGAGGCACTTTCGAATCCAATTAGGCTGATTTATTTTTATTACCTTGTTTTACTGTTAATCAATAATTAGGGATTAGAGCACTGCACACTTTTTCATTCGTTGTTCTTATTTGTAGCCCCACCGCAGTGGTCTAGTGGCTAAGGTACTCGGCCGCTGACCCGCAGGTTGCGAAATCGAATCACGGCTGCGGCGGCTGCGTTTTAGATGGAGGCAAAAATGCTGTAGGCCCGTGTGCTCAGATTAGAGCGCACGTTAAAAGAACCTCAGGCGGTCGAAATTTCAGAAGTCTTCAACGACGGCGTCTCTCATAATCATATGGTGGTTTTGGGACGTTGAACGTCACATATCAATCAATCTGCTTATTTGTATGCATTTTGCTCTTCCAGCCAACTACCAAACATGATATTTTAAACGAAGACGAAGTACGAGTGATTAACTTTCGAACGCACAGCAAATCGTGCCTTATTGCTTGCAAGTATCGAGAATAGCCAACGCAAGCAATACGATAAAAATATCACGAAATAATTCCTTGAAGTTTTACCGTTGTGCTTTCTACAGTAGCATTTCTTCGTCATAATGTCACCCTTTATCCCTCCGTCATGTTTATTGTTAGCCTGAAAAGAAAAGAAAAAAAACACGGTGCTGCGTTCAATACTGCCTACAGTCTCGTATCGTATTCGCACAAGGCGTCCGCATTTTCGTCGAAGCCTTCTTTTTGTATCTCATTTTTTTCTCTCTTATTTTTTTAACGGTACCATCATACCGTCGCTTAACGTCCATCGTATCCACCGTTAGCCTGTTCAAGCGACCTCCGTGCATGACCACTCTTTGACAGTTCTACGAACTTACATTTGAGGGCATTAACAATGCCCCGCTAAGACAGTAATCACGTGGTATTTTCTAAATATTTGTGCACTCTAAATAAAGGTGGGAAAAAATTAACCAGCGCAGCTATCTCACTGCAGATGAAAAGTTTTGTTATTTCTGGATGAGCGCTACAAGTTTTGTATTGAATATTTTTCTAAATAGTCATTATTATAAAGCTCATTAAGTAATTTTTATCAATTGCCGAACTTAGCGAATTGCAAAAAAAGTGTTCTGACCTACTCTATATGGTTTAGTACAATACTGAGTTAATTGTATACTTGTAGCGCTTATGTTTATTTGGTTATCACTCTGTGCTTTTTAGCTGAAACACGCCGTATAATGAGCTCACTAAGCACTCCTACCTGTCCAGAACAATTTTCCCTCCACCTCCCAAAAATCTCACTCGGCATCAAGCATTAGGGCTATTGCAAATCCAGACGTACCTTTTTTTGAAAATGTGAAAGATCATTTAGCCTGTCGTACAATAAAGTAATGTGTGCCCACATTGTGTGGAAATAGCTTCACTAGAAGATATGCTTCCAGATGGGAGGCAGCAATCTACAGCTGGTCCTTGGCAGGTGAGCTCTGGGCTGTCCACTAAGCTCGCGAGGCAGCTGAGGAGCTCTACATCTGAGTCTCCACGTGGAAGTGGCCCACGACGCAGTGATCTGCGATTTATGGGACCCATTAAAATTTTATCAAATCCAATCCAATGCGTCTGAATCACCTTGAGCAGCCAGGGCGTCGGTCACCGGAACGCAAGTGTAGCAGCTGAAACGTCACGACACGTGTTGTGCCGTTGAGTGGCGTAAAAAGGTGCGCTCAGTCAGGACCTCGCCTTTGCGGTGTGATGGGACCAGACGCAGGTTTAAAGTGCCCCTGAAATATCTAGTTGTCAGACTTATGATGTGGCACGGTATAGTTGTTCGAGAGTCCCACAGTGAACGCTTGTGGTGCAATATCACTGTCAGACGGGCACACGTGAACGCCATTTAACTCCCTCGTACTCACGGCAAAGTAGATGGGGTCCGTCTTACGCGGCCATCATTACGCAAACGAAGGTAAGCAGAGCATTTCGCAAAAAGCGTTAGACGATCTCACTTTGCAGCGGAACGAGGTACTGGCGTCCCCAGTATCTGCAGGTAAGAAAAAATTTCGAGCCGTAAATTGCCACAGTGAGTACAATGTTACATTTTGGCAAGAATAAACGTTCTTTTGTTGGAAGACTCATTCCTAACGTGTTTGTGCACATATATACGCGCTCGCCGGAGTGCAGCTACTCTGCCTACAGTGCCTAGCGAGTCGGGCCGGGCGCCACCATTTAAAAATATTTCGTCCGTGCGTGTGGTTGTTGCCGTCTCTGTGTTTGCGTTTACCCATGAGAGGAATGACTGACAGCGCTGCGTCATCGTCACCTGCTTCGACGGTTGCAAGAATGAGTAATGGCACCGGATCTAAATAAAGAACAACTTAGAGTGCTCTCACGGGGACATAAAACGCAAAAACTTTCGTGCACGGGCTACAAAAGCAACTAGCCGTCGAGCATGGCCCAATTGTAAACGAACATAGCGTTGGGTAATCAAAGTGGGCGATTGGGCCATTTGGCGATACATGATGTAAGTGCACTACGCGGTAGAAAACATGGACGGGAAAAAGACAAGGACAAGTTCAGAAAAGGACAAGCACTTGTCCTTGTCTTTTTCCCGTCCGTGTTTTCAACCGCGTAGTACACTTAGATAGCGTTGGGCACAAAAGGGACAGCGTCGCTGCCGGCATTGCTGCATTAGGTAATTTGTTTTCATTTGAAATAGCTTCAATGCTTTGTTCGCTTCAGACCAACTCAATACTGTGTTTTTTTTAAAAAACCGCGTGACGAAGATTCAGAAAAAATAACTACTAGAGATATTAGCATACTTCGGCGAAAATTTAACCACGCCAACTGAGCCCCCTTGTGGCAGCTATCACAATCTTGTCATTGGCGTTTGACACTCCATCTCGGTTGAACTCCCTACGGGAGATTAACGTTGACAGGGTTTAACAGAGTTCGGTGGTGGCTGTGTGACAGGAATAGTACCCGCTTTGGATGAACGAAACGTGGCTCTTGATAATTCTGCTTCTTCCTTCGCAATGCTGTGCTCGTCTGCTTTTCTGTCTACACGTGGCCCTTCTCGCTATGCAAGCAGAAAGAGCAAGGAGCGCCAGTACCTATCGCTCGTGATAACTAGGTTTGCAAGAGGTAAATGTCTGCCAGTGTGCTTGCTTATAGTGTACCTTAATTACATTAGAATGATCTGAGGCACAGGGTTTGGCAAGCACAAAAATCTTCGGTCGGCCATATCAACAATACCTCCGTAGAATAAGAGAGAGAGCATAAGAAGAAAGACAGGAGGGTTAACCAGGGCTCAGCCCTCCATTTATATAGCGATGGGCACATGGCGCAAACATGCACAGAACCTCGTTTGCGCCCTAAAGGTTGGTGCCTTTCGATAGGCTCTGCTAGCACATATAATCTAAGTGAAAAATATTGCGTTAGACTCAGTAAATACAGAAATATTGGTGGGATTTGCAGCAGCATGCCCCTTTTCGGCTGGTAACAAACCCCAGCGCGAGGGCAAGGTTTCGAGAACTATCGATGTATAGGGCTGTCGTTCTTAGGAGCGTGCTGACAAATGGTCTCATCAGATTCGGACTTGTGTCTTGAAGGGCGGAACGAAGGAGAGCGGCAACAAATCTACCAGAATAAAGCTCGCAGCGCCCTTGCGTACCCAGTTATTAGCGAGAAGGGCGTTCCAGAAAGCCAGCCCACGGATGTTGTAATGATCTTGTGTGAGCAAGAAGTGCCGGATGTTGCACATGCTTGTGCGTTGAGGAAGCATTTGTCATTCCTCTCAACATTAAAGCTAGGGGTTATACTTGACGCTGTCATTATGAAGGTTGGTTTGTTTAAGGTTTCTGACCAGGCAGACAAAAGAGTATAGAAGCCAGGCACCACGTTTCTAAGGAATTATCCGATGACCTTAGTATCAAAACTTATTTGCTCACGAATAGGCTGCTGTGGAAATTGCTCTGATCAGTGAAGGAACTGTGGTGTAAGAAGTGCACTTTAGGCGCTTTCTCACACCTTTTGTCTCGACAAGCGTGAGAGAAGCTGGCTAGGAGGGATGGCATGGAGCAATGAAGTTACGAAGGCACGTGTCAAGACTTTGTCATGACCGTGATGATACAACATTGCTCATTCCCACTAAAACTCCGAAATTTGTGGGTTAACCTAATTGTGTGATTTAGTGGGATGCAAAGCGCAGCGCCGGCACATGACTGCTCCCCGTGGCGAGAAGCGGTAAATGGGTTTAATGACTCTCGCTGTTCGTAGAAGCTAACTGTGAATAGCAGGCCGCCTGCTTTTCGCAGTCCAACAGGTAGCACCGGCAGCTACGATGCGAATGTGAACGGGCTTTTTATCAACATAAGGCACCTAATAAAATACTAACTTTTCCCTCCGCTGATAAGGTCTGGTGGCCGCGGACGACTGCGAGATTTAAGCGAGATGTTGATACCAGTATCTGCTATGAGCAGGTTGTGTTCTCTTGCCAATCGCGAGCGGTGGTTTCCGACGCATTTAAGCTAACATGTTTGTAGAGGTGACATAACGCGGCAATCACATGATGCGTAATATTGAATATGAAAAAACTACTTAAAAATGGCTTCTGTACTTGGTTCAAAAGCACTGGAATACTGAGCGAGAATTAATACTGAAATATGGTTGCTTTTTCGGGAGCTGAAGGTCGGAATAAACCAAATACAGCACTCTAACTTCGCTGGAAACTCATGAATGGTTGTCTCTCAGTAGGAACCTCTCGAGAAAGCCAATGTAGAGTACCAAAAAAGCTGTCTGTTGAATGGCGTGGATTGCCTCTCGCGTACACTGAAAAATATGAACAATGCGTATGACAGAAAAGAACCAACTTCCATTGTCGGCTGCTATTTCAGACGCCATAACCACCGATTGCTGCAGCAAGACAAGAGAGAAAGTTTGCTGTTACACTCTCTGAGATGTTCCGCGAGAAGGGAACTGAAAATGCTTAGAAGAACTTCGAACCAGTGTCAGTGAACTCGTCAAGGGCGAAGCCGAAGCCTGTAGCCATCAGCAGGCGGGTCGAACTACAAAAACTTGGTGTACCCTTGTGAACAGAAGCAAGGTGGACTGCTTGAACATTTTCTTCGCGTTCAAGACAAACAATCAGAATATTCCTTTTCGTTCGATGATGAGTGAATGGCGAACATGGAAAAATGAAGTGAGTACGTTTTTGCAGAAATGTTAAGTTCCCCTTGATGTCAACGACTTGTTTGAAAGGAAGGATTCTCTAGATATCAGTAGGGTGTTGCAATCAAGTTGGCAATGTCTTTTCAATATTTATAGATGATTTGTGCTATTCTATTTCTTTTATTCATTGTACGAGTCTGTTTCTAGTTACATAAAAATAAATGGCAAAGTAGCATCTCAGAACACAGCTGTTTGTAGTTACATCAAAGCCAATGGCAACGCAGCATTCCAGAACAGAGCTGGTGTGGTGGTAGATGTTTCTTTAGTAATGTTAGGCTGATATCTTAACTCCACATTATAACCGTACGGAGTCAGTTACTGCGAAGAGAAGCAGGGTATATCTATTGCGTCCTGCGTTGCCTGTTTGTAACAGGTTTCGACAAAGCGTTCAACAAAGGGCTCGGCCATGACCAAGTTTTTTTTGTGTACCGTAAATTATTTATTTATTTATTTGTTTGACAATACTGTCAACACCCATATAGGGTCATAACAGAGAGGACATACATACGGAATGTACGATGTTCATAAAGTTTCTTAATACCTTGAAAACTCATAATGAAAACTGGTATTCTAATAACTAACAACTCAACATTCAACTAACAATTCAAGAACAATTCAAAATTCACAGTCATTTTTTAAATATGTGCTACGAACATGAAGTCGCTTACATCACATGGCACTGAAAAATAATTATTTGGCGATCACGTAAATGAGCTTCTAGAGCATTTTTGAAGTCAGTGACATCTTTTAAAACAACAATTTCGTTCGGCAATTTCTTCCACATTTCTATGACATCTGGAAAAAAAGAATATCAAAAAGTGTCAGTATTTGTACGGTATGGTTTAATGACGCAATCGTGGTTAGTTCAGGAATTTGTTTTGCTTGGAGAATGTAAATATTTCAGCTTATCTATCTTCAGTTGATCGTGATTATTTGGAACAATACTTCCAGCCTAAATTTATTTCTACGTACTTCAAGAGGATCAAGGTTGCATCTTCGTAACATCAGTGTGACTTATTCCTTCCTTCGGTACGTTGAACAAAGAAAGCGCACTGCTAGTCTCTGTATTCTTTCAAGCTTCTTCTTAAACGTAACTTGATGGGGACTCCAAAGAACGGATGAATATTCTAGTACTGTTCTAATGTAGGTGGTTTATCCAACATGTTTTACGTCGCGCGATTCATCCGACAGCTTCTTTCTTAATAGATATAACGTTTGATAAGCTTACGTGCAAACGTTATCTGTATCCTCATGCTATGTTAACGTTTGCGTAATTGTTACCCCAAGGTACTTGAACTGGGCCATATTTACCTACAAGTTCTCAACAATGCTGTACAAAAAGGAATGGATTGTTTTCTTTTTTCTGATGTGTGTAAATGTAAGTTTAGAATAATTTATTGCTATTTTCGATTTCCTTCACGAGTTTTTTTTTCAATTTTGCAAAGAGTCCTGAATTTCGATTTGGTCGTCTAGCTTGGTATTTGCGGCATAGATTAAGCAGCCATCTGTGAAAAGTTTAACATGAACATCCTCTTCTGCCACACTACTGGTATCATTGATGTAAGGGAGAAACAATAGTGGTCCCAAAACAGTGCCTTGGGGCACTACCGAAAGTACCTCCAAGGGTGGTGATAAGTGACCCTCCAGTTTCACTACCTGCATGACGTAATTTATTCCCGCATGACGTAATTTGCCGAATCATTGGACATGGGATACATTATCAAATCCTTTCGCGAAATCCACAGATATCACATCAACCTGTTGTCTTCTACGTATATCACTCGTGAAAATCATGACTTGTTTCTATTAACTGGGTCAGAGTTGATAATCTAGTCCTGTAGCCATGTTGGTAAGAGTAGAGCAAAGCGTTCTGATCCCGAAATGCGAGTATGTGTTTTGCAATTTAGTGTTCAAACACTTTGCAAGCAATGGAAGTGAGTGATACAGGGCGGTAATTTGTCCCCAGTTTGCAATTGCCGTTTTTGAAATACAGGAATGAAGAATGCAGTGCGCCAATCTCGTGGCAGTGAGCGCGTTGTATAAAATTTCTTAAAGATAATAGTTAGATATTGTGACATCCATTCTGCGTACGGCTTGAGGAATGAAGTGCGTATATAATCGGGACCACTCAATTTTTTTCGTATTTAATGCGTGTGAGTAGCTGCTAAAATACCTCCTCCCTAGCAATAATAAGTGTTTTCATTGAAACAGTAGAACTAATTATTAAGGCTTCTTACGTATTTGCTTTAGTTTCTGGCAGGTTAAATACAGACTGAAAAACTTGATGAAAATGGTTTGCTATCGCATCCTTTTTCGTTATATTATAACTACCCACAACAATTACGTCAACTACTTCTTTCATATTTCTAAAATTCCTCAAGAACTTTTCGGGCGAAGATCTATGAAAGTCACTGAAATTTTTTCAAAGAATGTTTTTTTAGCCAAAGCATGCTTAAGATCAATTTTTAGATTTTTCAGAGCCACTGGCGACTTGCTCTTTTAACGGAGTCCCTTAATTTTTCTTTTTCTTTTCATATGAATTATATCTCGGGTGATCCAATGACTTCTTTGTTTTGTTTTCTTTAACACGTGATGGAACATAATTACCTATGCAGTAACTTATAACACATTTAAATTCTTGCCATAGCTCCCAGCGCTTCAAGGTGCAGTAAAATACATTCTTCGGCAGCAACCTAACCAAAAGGGCCATCTTTTGCGACTAGAGGTCTGCCTTACAGACACTACGGTTTGTAATGCAGCACGGGTTACACAAAAAATCACTCTATCGGATAAGGCACGACTACCACAAAGTGCTCAAGGAAGGTCACAATATTGTATTTCAGTGGTTGCCGAGCTATTGCGAAATTGACGACAATGAGCGTGCAGATGAAGCTGCTCAATTGGCTCATGACCAGGACCTGCGTACGCCCATACCACTTTTGAGAACGGACGCTGCATCGCGACTACAATCACTTGCTCGCCGTATAACTCTCCTGCAATAGAATACGCCGGGTTTTTTCAACACGCGCCTGTATTCAATCGACCCAAACTTGCAACTTCGTTTGCCATCCGGGCTCCCACGATGTGCTGAAACTTTACTGTGTCGCATGAGGTTGGGCGCGGCATTTACGAATGCATACTCACGTCTCTTTGGAATGGCGAGCAGTTCGGCATGCAACGTCTGCTCCTGCGAGGAAACACTTGAGCACATTCTATGGCATTGCCCAGCATACCAGTCTGAACGACGTATTATAGAAGCCAAGCTCTACCAGCTGGATTCACGGCCGCTTACAGCAGAGAAGATCCTGGGACCTTGGCCGACGGTTTTCCATAGACGCAAAGCCACTAAAGCACTCTTGTACTTCTTAAGGACCATCAGACTTCACGACCGAATGTGAAAAAACAGTGTGAGACCGTGCTGTGAAGTGTCGAGCTGACTATTCATCCTCCTTTTTCTTACTCCTCTTCTTTTCTATCTCTTTCCCTTCTATTATCCTCCCTTTCCCCCTCCCAAGTCTAGGGTAGTCAACCGAGCCAAGCTTGGTTAACCTGCCTGCCTTTCTTCTCTATTAATATATATCTCTGTCTCTCTCTCTCTTTCTCTCAAACAAGAGGTGGTCTCAAAGCTTTCTAATTGGACCTTCAAGTAGTGAAGAATTGAAGTATCGTCGGCCCTAGCACAGTTTTTAACCTTTACTTGTGTAGAGCTCTCCACATATTGCGTTGATCGAACAGGCAGCTCAAGGCAGGTCATCCTGTGATCCGATATACCATTTTTCACCTTCACTTTGTAATCGCTTAACTTATTGGATAGGAACACCAAGTCTAGTAATGACCTTGAAGTCGGCGTAATTCTGATATCCTCAAGCACTACTTGCTTCAGATTGTAGGTAAACATAACTTCCAGCATTTTTTCAGCGTTTACTGGTTCCCAACCACTGTACGAAAAATGTTTCTAGTTTATATGTGGAATGTTAAAATCTCCAGTCATTACTAACCTAGTGTTCCCAATCACATGCTCCTGTAAAAACTTGTTCAAACATTTTAGGAACTATGGGGAGCTTGAGGGTGGCTAATATACAACTCCAATAAGGAAAACAGTACTGTCACAAGTTAACCTGCACCAGAGAGTCTCTGGTACTTCCCAATCAATCAATGAAGCATTCAGAGAACCTTTACCAACTATACACACCCCACCTCCCCGTGAGTCTCTGTCCTATATAAATATATTGTAACAGGTAGGTACACAATCATTCGGCACATTTTCATGCAACTATGCTTCCGTTATTGTGATTATATGAGGATCGTGTGAGAGCAATTAGTACTCAAGGTGCGTAGTCTTGTTCACTACTTAGAAGTGTGGCAGCTTGGGCTAGTTGGTATGGCATGACGATAGTTATAGCGCGAGAACAAAACCGCAACGCAGAGACAAGAAGGACACGAAGGACACGAGCACTAACTTCCAACTGAGTTTATTGCGCAGAGCACGAAAATATATAGAGGAGACAGTAACCATGTAATAAAAATCATATAGAACAAAGAGCAGAACATGCGTAAGGGAAACAAAGGCAAAAAACAAAAGCACAAAAAAGCGGCAAAGAAAAATTTACAAGAAAACGAAACAGCAAAAGTAAAGATAAACTCAGTTGCAATAAACTCACTTGGAAGTTAGCGCTCGTGTCTTTCGTGTCCTTCGTGTCTTTGTGTCGTCGTTTTGTTCTCGCGCTATAACTATCGTCTTGTTCACTACACTGCGAGCATTGAATTGAAGCAATCTTAGCTATTTTCTTGGTGTCTCAAAAGAACTACCTAGGCTATCAGATTTGTTTGACTTAGTTGATACGACGCGCTCACTTCGTTCCGTTTTTTTCAGTGTCACGTTTGCCCGAGAGCAAACAGCACTTGCCTCTGACGTCATCTCATGCGTATAAGTCACTGCTTATCTTGAGTTTATTATGCACGAGAACTACTTTCACACCAACTTCCCTATCCGTGGCAGCGCTTTGCCATGAAATATTTCATATTTGAACTGTTTCCTTCGCATGGCCATTGCTTATTCTAAAGGAAGATACATTTAGTTTTTTGCAGCTTTAAAGATGGTATCTTTTTCTTTGCTGTCTTAAATTTCAAGATCACTGGTCTTGGTTTATCCGGGTTTATTTTACCAATCCCATGAATTCTTTCCACCATAGTGACTTCTACGCCGAGAATTAAAAAAATGTCAATCACAACGCGTCTCTTTCATAATTGCGCAGACTCGTTCGCGCTCTCAGTGAGGCCAAACACTAAGAGATCATTTTGTCTGCTTCTGTTTTCACAATAGATTAATTTGTAATTTTCCTCTCACACAGTGGACTCCAATTTATCCATTCTACCTTTCATTTCATCAAAAATCGATAGCACACTCTTCATTTTTTTGTTTTAGCATTGACTTCAGCTATTTCTTTCTTGATATCGTCAATTTTGCTAACCAAAGCATTTTGTTTTTCAAGAATTTTCTGCAAAAGTTCCCCAGTCTTTGAACCGGGGTTCTCCTCAACGTCACCAGCCATCGCCAGCAACAGCAGAGACCAACAACCATTCAAAATAGCACGACATCTGCGAGGGCACGGCAGAACTAACAAGCATCTATTATCAATACGATACGTAGAGCTGTAACCGACGTGCAATAGCAGCAACGGCGTTTTAGACATCTTGCTCGTCAGCCAACTGCCGCGCCCTCTGAATCCGATGTTCTCGCCTTGTCTCTTTTGTAGACTGGATGCTGTTGACGTCTTGCCTAAGGAAGCAAGTAAAAAAAATGCGCACTCCAAGCTTGCATTCCAGCAGCGTTTTACATCAATGACGAAAGAGCAGCCTTCATCGTCTTCCACAGGCATTCCGACGGAAAACTAAGGCAGCATCTACAATAGCAGCAACAGCGTTTTATCCATCTTGCTCGTCAGCCAAGTGCAGTGCCCAATGTCGATTATTTCATATGTTGATCATTTCACTGTCCTTTCAAGAAAGCGTGACACTTTCAATTATGACGACGTCATTGCGTATAAATAAACCTCATCTATTTCAGCAAATCTTATCATTCTGTCACGAACAAACAAAAAATGACAAAACTCATTTTTTATACGTAGCTCCAACCTTGATTTGCGGTCATGCTTCCTGAAAATATAAACCGTGGTTCCAAAAGAGTTTCTTACTCCATGATTCCAGCCATTAAAAAACCATGAAGCAGGCAATAGCTTCCCAATGTGTTATATCGGCATTGAAGAAGTCTTGCATACACTCCGTGCAGCCAAGCGCTGCTGCACAGATGGTTAAACTGAAACAGGTCGTTTTTCCACATTATAAGCTAACTGCAATAACGGAGGCAATACCGAAGAAAATAAAGGCTTAAAACTGAAACGTTCCTTCGCAAAGGAAGGTGGAGAAGAGATGTGTATTGTATGCTGTGTTCACAAATTGTCACACTACCTAATAAAAATTGGAAAGGGCCATGGAGTTGAAATCGTGTTTTTGGCTCCTAAGAAGCTTGCAGGGCTGCGTGCACGCATAAGGAATCGCCCAAACAGAGTACAAAGATACGGAAAAAAGGCATACGAATTAACCTACACAGTGCAATGTTGGCGTGGTCTATGCAATCCTCTTGTCTTGTGAAAATACTTATCTAGGCCAGACCGAAATATATATTAGCGTGCGCGCGCGTGAACGTGAATCGTCAGTAAATAAACAACACAAGTGGACACGTACCTATACCTTGCTCAGAGTGCAAGTGTGAAAAGAAGCATTAGGATGTTAAGGTAATGAGCCGCCCCCACGACAATGTAGCCAGAAAGATTTGAGAAGCATACTAAATTAGAAAGAAGGAAAGTGAATGTGTGGGTAAGTCACCGGTGTTTTTGCATAACTCAGAGATGAGACTTATCGATGAGCAGTGTTAAGGTGACATCCTATGATTGCTTAGCTTTTTGTGAAGATACCTTACAGAAAAGCAGATGTGTGGGGATGGTTTCTGCGAAATGTACTTATCGGTGTACTATGATCTAAGTATACTACGCGGTATAAAACACCAACGGCAAAAGGACAAGTACAAGCACAGACTATAGACCGAATGTGTATTTATTCCGCACTGCATATATATATGACACATGAAACAAAGAAAATGAAAGAAAGGAAAGTTAGCAGTTGAACAAGCGACAAACTTCATACACCTGAAAAACGAGGCACAATATCTGAATCATTACGCACATGCGCCGTTTGCCAGATATTGAGGCTCTTTATTTAGGAGGTCCACCAATGGTTTTCTCAAGCAGTTGTCAAGTTCCCGAGCCAGTCTATCTGCTTCAATAGTCATTTCAGTCTGATCATCTTCCTGTCTATACAAAACCACTGCATTTCTTACCTACTAGTTTGAAATATTCCATATATGCAGACGATTTGTGCATTTGGGCTTCAGACACGAGCATTAAAGCAGTTCAACAAAAACTTCAAGATGGTCTGACACTTATCAATGACTTCTTTGAGAGCAGAGGCATGATTCTTTCAAATGAAAAAACATCTGTACTTCCATTCACAAGGCAATGTCTTAAGAAATTCAAACTTCAGATAGACTCTTAGCGCTTACAACTTGTGCGACAGCAAAAATTTTTTAAGGTTATTTTAGACAGACGTCTGTCTTGAGCACCACAAATAAAATCATTAAAGGACAAAGTCATCTCCCTAATCAATCTATTACGTCAACTGACCGGAGTGAGGTGGGGTAGTTCACGTTCTTCTTTATTGCGTGTACATTCAGCAATTATTCGACAGAGAGTAGCTTACTCTGCCCGGTTTTACATGGGATATCACGTACCTTAGAGGAAAGAATTCAAAGATTGTTGGCCAGAAGCCTTTGTATATGTCTTGGTGTACCGCGAGCGTTTGCCAGTGCTTTAGTGATTGCGGAGTCTCGTCAACCGACTTTACGTGCTATGAGCTGTACGGAAACTTGCCGGCATTACCTTTGGTTGGCAACTCAACACGCTAATCATCCACTATACCGAGCTATTCAGGAGAGATTAGCTGCAAGAATGCATAAAACTATAGTAGAATTCAAGAGTTTACTCCCTACGCAAGAATACTGGCCTCTATGTGCATCCCACACACCATGGCAACTCTCTATTCCAGATGTTACAGCTTTGATTCCGGGATTAAATTGTAGGAATGATATTTCCATAAGTGTAATAAAGCAATCAACTTTAACACACCTTTATACCAATTATGAAGACTATATTCACGTGTACACTCACGGATCATATCTGAATCAAAGCTCTACGTCGGCGTTCTTTGTACCTACATACCAAGCTTTTAAACTCAGCCATTTCACAACATTCACAACGGCGGAACTCTATGCAATGATCTGTGCTTTACGCTTTATATGTTTACAGCCAGGTCTCTTCGATGGGTAGTTATCAGTGACTCACAGTCCTCCTTATTTACTTTAAAAAGAATCAGCTAGGGCAACAAAGCTAGTGAGCTCGCATATGAAATACAAAAGTTGTGCGCTATACAAAAAGATTTGAACCACACCATAATGTTCCAGTGTGTACCAAGCCACTGCACAATCACACAAAACGACATAGCTGGACACATTTCACATGCAGCACATCAAGAAAATAATATATCACTGCTACCTCTATCGATGAGCGATGCATGCTCTCTAATAAAGTGAGCTGAGCTGTCAACTGTCTAAGGAAACCTGGCTCGAAAATGGTGCGCAAAACCCTCTGTTGCATAACATTGATCCCGGTATAGAATCGAATATTCCGTTAAAGGTTAGCCGATCGGTAGAAACAGTCATCCATAGCCTTCGATTTGGAACAGCCTTCACGAAGGCTTTCCTGTATAGAATAAGGAAAGCTGGCAGTCCTACCAGCTCATGTGGAGAAGCTCAAGAAGACGTGGAGCACATTCTTCTGCATTGTAAAAATTATGAAGTACCTCGAAAGAACCTTTTTTTCAAAAACTCAATTAATTGGATAAGCGACCTCCATCAATTGCAAAAATCTTGGGTCCATGGCCAAAAGGAAAGCTACGAGCCACTGCAGCGTGGGCAGTCGTTAACTTTCTGGAGGAATCAGAAATAGCTCAAAAAACTAAACAAGAAACAAATGTACTTCACTGTTAACCGCAATATGTTTCAAAACAGTATTTTCGTGTTTCACTACGATATTTTTGAGAAAACCTTTCTGAAAACAGTTCAGTATTTAAGCGACAAGATCACCTTGGACATTTATTGAACTTTCACGTTTTGTGTGAACACCTAAATTGGCGTGATTACTTGTGTTTTTACAAACTCAGTGCAGTGCGGACACATTTCTGTGCAGTGTGGACCCATTTCTGTGTGGTTGGGACGCTCAGTGTTGAAAAACGTGAACTCATTGTGTAAGAGTTGTGCTATGTACATGTGTATAGCCTTGTGTTTGCTACAAAATGTGCCATGTTGACTTTTGTGCAAGAGAAGAGGAGTAGCTGGAGCCACGCATTGGCACCAACCTCTTCAACGTCTTCTTACGTACATTTAATTAAAAAAACTGCATTTTCAAACACCCCATTACAACCCCACCTGCAGACATGCTGAGCCAAGAAGTATATAGCTGACGACGACGAAGAATTTTGCAATCCCCACAGTATCCCATAATGGGTATGCGCCACAGTTAGTAGGTGACAAACATGAAGCTTTTGTAAAAGGTTGGGGCATTCGATGACCCATTCTTTGCGCAATTCGTGTAATCTGATATCTTGTTGTTTCTTTGCTGTTTTGTAAAGCTTTATTATATTACTGCGATTCCTTACCCGACATCAAGCCTGCCTAGGGCCAATTTTCCACAAAGTTGCAAGGCCTGGAGATGCTCAGTGGTATAATACTGGGCGAGCATGCCGGGGACCCGAGTTTTAATCCCATTGCAACCTTGACGTTTTCAATTTCTGAATTATTTTCTTAGTTCGTACGATAGTGGTTACGGACACCGACAGCGGCAGCGCCAGACAGCTACGGTACGCACGTGAGCCGTGTTGTGACGTAATAGCAGCTTTCGTTGTAAAACGAGCTTGCTTCGCGATAACGCACGGCAGAAGAGCTCACACATTTTTTTACTTGCATTCATAATAGAAAGGAACTCCATAAGCGTGTCAAACTTTCGCCTATGCAGAGCTGTTCCTTCACGAAAAAGACGTGTGCACCTACGATCCTTACAGTGCACGTGTGGCGAAATAAGTACCGTAACTTGAATTCGCATTATTTTTCTGCTCCCTAAGACGCTTGTTCAGGCAACTGGCCTTCTGTCCGGTGTACACCATCCGACACGTCACGGAGGTTTCAAACACATTATTTAACCCACTGCCAGGATTGTGAGTGCTCACTCTTTTTTATAAGACGATAGTTCTGTTTAGGTTCGGCGATTACAAGGCCCACGAGACAAATAGACAGACAGACAGACAGACAGACAGACAGACAGACAGACAGACAGACAGACAGACAGACAGACAGACAGACAGACAAACAGACAGACAGATGATTGATTGATATGTGGGGTTTAGCGTCCCAAAACCACCATATGACTATGAGAGACGCCGTAGTGGAGGGCTCCGGAAATTTCGACCACCTGGGGTTCTTTACGCGCACCCAAATCTGAGCACACGGGCCTACAACATTTCCGCCTCCATCGAAAATGCAGCCGCCGCATCCGAGATTCGATCCCGCGACCTGCGGGTCAGCAGCCGAGTGCCTTAGCCACTGGACCACCACGGCAGAACAGACAGACAGACAGACAGACAGACAGACAGACAGACAGGCAGACAGATAGATAGATAGATAGATAGATAGATAGATAGATAGATAGATAGATAGATAGATAGATAGAACCCTATAATTCAAACACTATTATTTTTAGTGTTATGGGCTAAAAATGATACTTGTTTCTTCACCATAACCTTTCGGTGGAGCTCTTCTTTTTTTGCTAGTGTTTAGATAATCTTACGTGCCTCGCAAATGTTAGAGAACTCACTGCGACAATGCTGATACTGTAATGTAGTAGCAATGTTGACGAACCCTGTGGTTGATATGTCCAAGATGAAACTGTTTATTTGGCCCAACTTGTGGCCGCTAGACAGAAAATAGGATTATTAACACACACTGGCACGGATGACAGTGAACTCAGCGTTCACCGTCAATCAATTGACGAAGCTGAAACACATCGGCATTTATACATGTACCGTCATACATTCCAGCGTTATCGCTAGCGGCCACGTAAGCTTTCAAAAGAACGGTAATGTTCGCGTTGTGCGCGTAATGGCATGAGCAGGTTCTAAGATTTTCTTGATGGTCCTTGATCAGTCGGCGTGGTTTGCGCAAGGCAGCACTCACAGTGTACAAGGGTGATAACAAAATTTTAGGAAGAAATGTGGCTATGCTGTGTACAGTAGCGTTATTTTTCATTTCGCATGTCTAGGCATAGCGCCGTAGAAACACGCCATCAATACTTCCAGCTAAACCGTCATCCTACGCCTGTCAGAGTGATTGCTTTGACAGAGTCGTGTGCCAGTGCGTCTTTTCAGATATATAGTTAGGATGGCGAACGTCGTAGATAGGAGCAACAGCAAATAATGCGAGTGCTTGTTAGGAGCCAGGAAACGCAACTACTTGCTTTCTGAGGTTAGTACATGAACAAATGTGCACAACAGTGCCCTATCAGACAGAGAAAACACAGGAAACGGCGTTGTTTGCGGATATAACGAATCCTGTTCTCTGATGCTGAGCCTCAGGCCCCCCTGCCTCAGGCATTTTTTTCGGAATTGCATGTGAAAGAAAATCAGACTACTTGCAGGTGAAAGCAAATCATATCTTCATATCTTTTTATTGTGTGCAAAGAATATGCTTGGTCGGCAAACTTTTTCCTTCCATTCGTTATCCGTTGCTTTTGGAGTGACGTGGTGACAGGCATTAGTCTGGATTGCTTTGTTTCACCAGACAACGTTACATCTTTGACATGGTAGCATCTCTTTTGAATGAAGGATGAAAAATATTCTAGGCCTCATTTTTTTGTTTTACACAGCGTTAATGAAAGCAGTAGATAATAAGGCTAAGAAACGTACTGGGAAAAGTCATTGTACTGTTTGAGCTTGCCTTAACAATTGTGATACTAATGTGAAGACTTTAGGGTGTGCGAAAAGGCAACTTGCCGCCGGTTCGGAGCTAATCTGCAAATTTCTCATTGCGCACTCGATGGAGTTACGATCTGCGCAGTGGTGGTCACCTCGTCTAGCTAAAAGGTATTTATGCGCATGCAAGCCCTGGGAAGGTTTGTCAGCGTCATGTGTAGTCATGAGGGCGAGTGGGGAGCTGTTCACTTTTTTTGATTAAGCTGATGCGGTGTCTAATTCGTTTGGTTGTGTTTGATAAAGAAGAGACGCTCTCCACCAAAAATAGCTTTCTTCATTGTCATTACATTACGTTGTACACGGCTTTGTGAAGCAATGGCCTTTAAGATGTTTACTTAAGTAATGGTAATATATTTGATGTCCTTACATGTATGTGGTTTATACAAAAAAGCCGGAGAACTTTTCTTCAGAACAAGAACACGCTAGAGCAAGGAAGGCAGGGTGATAACAGCAATATAAACATTTGATGTATATGCTTGCAGAAAGGCGTCATCTTCGTGAAATCAACACTAAGGAAACAACCAGTAAAGTTGAGGGGACGCATCGGCTAGAAGCGCGTACTTCTTTTCATCATGTCGGCATGAATATTTTTGCAACGCTGCTGCCCTGTACATTCTCTCCGAAAAAATAACTGCGCTGTTGTTCACTGTACGTAAAGCCTTGAACACCAGACAAAAATAAACATATAGTACATTATTTTTTTTTATTGCTCACTTTGACACGTGCTGCTATATATTTCAAATATGTTAGGCCGCAATAGTTTCAGATTAAGTAATGACATTACCGTTTTTGGGAAACCTCATGAAATGAAGGTACTTTTATTCCTCCAAACAATACAAATATAAACATAAATAAACTTGAAACGTGTCCCAGGAAAAACCAATCGTCCAGCAGAACTTACTGAGTGCCTATCGCCCAAAAGTAAATCAATGAGCCCTGCTTGCTGACCCTCCCCATCAACTGCCGATCCCGTTGACGGGAGGGGAAGTGGGAGCAGGCGTGAAACGGGCGGTCCTCACACTCACGCATCAAGCCTAGGCGCACAGGCATGAAACGATACAGTGGTCCCACTGCAGCACTTCCACTGGGGAAAAAAAAGAAGTTTACGACGTAGGCACCACCGGTAAAATTGCCGAATCCCGACAAAGTGCACCTGCTCATGGACGTGGGCGTTACCTATGGTGCTAGTTAAACCGAATGCCCGACTCACCGCTTCGAGAGAGACCAAAGTTGTTTGTAGTTATCGGCAGGAAAGCTTGAGTTTTTGTGCAGGTCACAGATGGCTCAGTTCATGACCTCGTCGATCAGCTTGAAATGGAAGACACTGAGACATGTGAGTGGATTACGACGAGAAGTTTCAATCCAGTTGGTCTTCGGCATATTCATGTAGCAATTAGATCTCGCTCACAAACCTTCTCTTCATTTTCACTAAATGGCAGGAAACTACATTTACCTGCTTGGCGTTGTTCTTCGCCCATATGCATTTAGCTAAATAACCAGGGGTCTGATGTGCAGACTAGGTTTGAGAAATGTTTACGAAATACGTATCCACAACTATATCTATTCTAACAAATATGTATATTATCGGATAACCTTGCATTTATAGCAATAAGCAGTACCGTTAAGAATGGGAAAGAAGACAACACCGCTTGTACCATGAAGCCACAAGGAAATCTATACGGTTTTCTCAGAAATAAAAGCCTCTTGGCTGCCGGCCCTACCGCAATGGTTAGTGGCTAAGGTACTCGGCTGCTGACCCACAGGTCGAGGGACCAAACCCCGGCTGCGTTGGCTGCATTTTTGTTGGGTGCGAAAATGCTGTAGGCACGTCCACTCATATTTGGGTGCACGTTAAGGAACCGCAGGTGGTCAAAATTTTCGCAGTTATCCACTACGGCGTCTCTCATACTCATACGGTGGTTTTCGGGTGTTGAACTCTACATATCAATCAATCTTAGTTGCCGAAAATTTCGTTCTGGTCCAGGGTTTGATCCCGGGACCAACGCCTTTACGGGGCTGTTTCTCTGCCAACTGAGCTAACCAGGAAGCCAGAAATAGACAGCGCGAGAGCGAATTCATCGAAAACCCGGAACACATGGACACAGGTGCTGCAAGTCAGTTGAGAACGAAATAATATAACTCATTTGCAACAGTACCGTTTATATCTAGAGACTGCAAGAAGGAAGTGCTTGAAGGAAGTTTATATCTAGGAGGTGCTAGTTTATTGCAGCTTTTTTTACTTTTTTTACTGGCTCAGCACAGTTCTCTATCAATACTATCATGCATCAATATCATTATATTGTGGTTGTGGGAATGTTTATCCGTGAATGTCTTTATGTTCAATTATAGCTGTGCTATTCCATACGCTTGAAGCTGGAAAGATATTCTATCGAAACAGACGCTGAAACTATGAAACATCGCCTAAATGCTGAATACCTACTGAACTCGACTGCGCTGGTGTACATACGTATATTTTAGCAACAAGTCATACAGCATTTATTATCTTTCACCTTCCCAGTTTTCAGTGAAAGCCAAAACTACGCGTGAAATCGTGAAGAGCACCTCTTGTACTTCAGGCGTAATATCAAACATCGTTTTGATGAAATCACGTAGGCAGTATACGCCGTGGAAGCACTTTGGAGAAATTGCAAGAAGGCAATGCATGGCGCCACGAATGCGTGGTGAAAAAACAAAACGAACTAAGGAAGCCCAAATGCCACAAAACACCCAGAAAGAGACAAGACTTATACTTTTACACAGTAGCTTTTTGTGCCTATCTTGCAGCTATTTGTTTGCGCTGGTTATGTAATGATGAAGCAAGCTGCTAATAAAGATCTATTCGTAAGAGCACCCTTTTCACGTGGATCATTAAAAGAATGGGTTCGTCTCAAAAGTAGGTTGCCGATGACACCTCTTGCAATATTTTTATAGATAACGGCTTAGTATTGCTTGCTGACAACAGCTCATCCGTCATTCTGCGATGATCTGTGTTCACGTGTTCCTCGTAATTCTTCTCTCCCACTCCCTCCAGACAGTTTGAAAATCACTAGTAATAGTTAGGTTTTCACGTTACACAAATCAAAGTTCTACAGATATGCCAGCCCAAAGAATCTGATAAGCTTCAATTTCGCGTTGGGTGGCAATGCAAATGGACTCATTGCCCCACAATAGCGACTGTGCCCGAACGTTTCAGCAAAGCGAGGGTAATGGCGCAAAGCGCAACTTCTGGTGTAGAGATTACAACATACCCGTGCGTGTTCCACGGGGGAAAAGTGGCGCATAAGATGGTCATTAGCACCTAGAAAACAAAACTCAAAAAACATTCAGTACAGTAAACGAAGTAAATTTTTATTACACTAAGCTTACGTTGTGGAAACGTTCCTAATGGAATCTCAAGGCTACCGGCAAAAGAAGTTTTCAATCAGTTTCACTTGCAGCGTCAAAACATTTGAGTCGCAAATCTATTACGAGTACAACAGCTTTGTCGACCACGTGAAAACTGGAAGCCGGGGACATTGTTAGAGTTTTTCAATGTCGCAGGAGTGACAACAGCTGTTGCCTTCATTTAAGGTTGGTGTCATACAGTCTCGCCGTCTTACCTCCTTTACACCACCAGGCCTGCGTCAGGCGTCACGACCTCAAAATATTCTTCAATTAAGACCAACAAGATCGCGGCAGTATATGACAGAAAACCTTAACCAAACTTTTATTGATCGACCTGTTCCATTTCGCACTTGCGCGTGCTGCGAGGTGGCTACTGAAGGCGGCTGCTCAGCGTTATGGGCGAAACTTGATGTGTCTGTTCCCGAATGACCAGCGCATTTGGTGGACTTGTTTCCGTAGCTGTGTCATACGGATGAATTCTGGTGACAACTGTTTAGAGTCGTAGTTCTACTACAGCCATTCTGTACATCATATGTGCGTGATCATAGCTAATAATTGTCTATTTAATCAGTTGTAATTGGTTGACTGCAATGTGGCAGTGAAGCAGTGTGTTTGCGCACAATTTTATAATAAAACAAGCTGCGACATACCATTTAAAATTAATTTGACAGGAAGAAAGAGCTCGTCAAAAAAATAATTCGGCAGACCGCGGTGTCTTGTTCGCCAGGCGTGGATATATTCACTTACGGACATATAACAAGAAGCAGAAAACGTGCTTATCTGACAACATAAGGGAAAAAAAAGAAGCCTGGACGAGAATGTAAGAGTGACCGCCACTAGCTAGCACCATAGGCCAAGTTTTTACATGGAATCAGCTGCACCAGACTTCCCAGGCTATGCAAGCATTGTTGTCAGTCGCGGTGAAAACGTTTCCCAGTGTTAATGAGAGCTGACACACATGCATATTTATCAACACTTTCACATGTTGAAACAAATGCAATCTGTACAAAAAAATGAGTTAGTGAAATGGCCGCCGGCACACTATGAGTGTAACATGCAGTCGTCGTGTAAATGACACGCATATCATGATTATCATTCCTAAACCTCATTTATCTTCGTCGTCCATTCACGTCACATAATACCAAATATAGTATAAGTGGACCTATCGAAACGGCCATGAGCGTGCTCTAAGCGAAGCATGTAGTCATGTTTCGCATGATACACATGCCATGATTATCCTGTTTTGACGTGTAATTTATCTTTGTAGTACACTCACGTCACGCAATAGCAAATTAGGTGTATTCGAAGCTAGCGAAGCAGCCGCGAGCACATAATGAGCGTGGTATGCTGTCCTGTTCTTACATGGCATGCATGTCATGACTATTTTAATTCCACCAGTCACATCTGCGTCATCCATTCACGTCACCTCACACCAAATTTAATATAGGTCAAGCAGAAAAAATCGCGGCGAGCGCACCATGACCGTAGCATGTAGTCATGACCTGTAATACATGAATGTCATCATATCTACGTTAGGATCTGTCACTTATATTCGCCATGAAGTCATGTCATATCATACCACTTTCGCATTATGTCATGTGAACGAAGCCACCAGAAGAGCAGCGAGAACATGAAGTGTGAATCAAGACATTCATGATGGACGTGTCATGATCTTCAGTACCACTTTTGGTGAACATCAATATATTGAAACGGCCAGGAGAGCTAAAAGTAGTAGGCGGCTAGATAGATAGATAGATAGATAGATAGATAGATAGATAGATAGATAGATAGATAGATAGATAGATAGATAGATAGATAGATAGATAGATAGATAGATAGATAGGCATTTAAAACTCTTTACTAGCCTGTGGCTGCCCCGCCGCGGTGGTCTAGTGGCTACGGTACTCGACTGCTGACCCGCAGGTCGCAGGTTTGAATCCCGGCGGCGGTGGCTGCATTTCCGGTGGAGGCGGAAATGTTGTAGGCCCGTGTTCTCTGATTTTAATGCACGTTAAATAAACCCAGGTGGTCGAAATTTCCGGAGCTCTTCACTACGACGTCTCTCATAATCATATGGTGCTTTTGGGACGTTGAACCCCACATATCTATCTACTAGCCTGTGACTGCAAGAAAAGTTGAAAAATACGCCGAAGTTATGGTGAGTGGGACAAGATTGGGAATGAATGTGACCCTCAAAGGCAGCAACACTGGCAAGCCACGGGCCCTGCGAGCGTTCGATAACTTTTTTTATATACACGGGAGCTAACTGAAGTCGAAATTATCTTCTTTCGAGTCCCTCACCCCACGGATTTTTCCTAGCTTCAGGGCACTGGTACGGCTTTCACTGAATAGCCGCCGTAAGTAATGCATCGCTCTCTTTCTCTTTACTACTGGGCTCTATTTAGGAGCCCTGCACCACTCACCGGTTTTCCTGCCTCGTAAACCTCCACCTCGACACTATGCTGTCGGGCCGTGCTCTCTGTTGCGTGTCTCGCAGTTGCCCCAAGGTGTGGAACCTTACAGCCAGAAGAGCTGTCGTTAGGTGCCCGGCACCACACAATTCAGGCTAATCGATACGCCCTCATGAGCTCTGCCACTCGATTGTTGGTTTCTTCGAGCGCAATGCGCCAATTCTTCACGTCTTAGCGATGTGTTTTTATTTCTTGTTTTTCGTTGTTGTCAAAAAAAGACATAACCATATATGGGCTGGCACTTCCATAAAATGGGATACTGCTGTGAATGACGTGGCTACAAAGAGTAAGAAAAAGATAAGGACGATGGAAAGATAGGGAGGATACTTAGAGGTCATTGCCAGTTCACTTCACTATTTTAGGTCAGGCAATGGAAAGTGTGAAAGTGTGAAGAAGGCTCTAATTTTAGACACACAGCCCCCAAACTTACTCGAGTGACTTCCATAAAAAACACTACTCTTTATTGTTCCGTCACGTCAACTGAACTACTAATACGAGAGAGTTTTCTGCGAAGACAAGGTAATACCAATTTATTATGCGCCAAAAGCTTTCATTGTGTTTCGGTGCAGGAATTCTAATAATAAATAATGACCATAGTGTTGATCTTCTATCATAAGCCTAATGAAGTGATTGGGTGAAGTTCTGACTTCCTGCACCTTTTATAAGCGATGTTCTTGGTGAAAGCGCAAGCCGATCAGATGCGCTTGAAACATGCTTTGAAGATGAACTTGTTCATATGGCTTTGTGGCAAAAAGAGCATGAACAAAGGGATCTGGAAATGCAGACTAATGTGGCGTTGCATTGCAATGCGTATTTTTCGCTCTGTCTGTTCGAACTTTGGGGACCTCGAATTCGCTTTTGAAACGACTGGGAATCCGGCTACATGTGCTCGCAGTAAGCTTCTTTGTTAGCTTCCTCGAAGCGTCTTATCATTCAGCTCCTCTTTCTGGTACTCGGCCTCACCGTGTTCTTTTGTTCGCTGCCCCGCCGTTGTGGTCAAGTGGCTAAAGTACTCGGCAACTGACCTGCAGGTTGCGGGATCAAATCCCGGCTGTGGCGGCTGCATTTCCGATGGAGGTGGAAATGTTGTAGACCCGTGTGCTCAGATTTGGGTGTAGGTTAAAACACCCGAGGAGGTCGAAATTTCCGGAGCCCTCCACTACGGCGTCTCTCATTATCATATGGTGGTTTTGGGAGGTTAAACCCCACATATCAATCAAGCTTTTGTTCACCGACAATACATACTGGGTGCCTCAAAAATGTCCCAAAAGTCCTAAAAACTCACAAAAATGCAAGTTATGCGATGACTTCAAAGTTGCTTCTTCTGCAGCTCCAGCATTTTAAGTTGACACAAAAACACCAATTCAGCATAACTAAAGAAGTTTTACGTGGTTACATTTCAGTCTTAGGAGTAAAATGGTTGTGCCAAACGAGAGAATTCAAGTCTTTCATTCCAATAACCTATTACACTGTCGAGATTTCAAGAATACGACTTCTGTTGAAATTGACAAGCAATGACATTCACCCAAATGCAGCGACTAAACCAAAATAGAAACGCTGACGACCGTAAAGGTCATATAGTGAAATGTCCAGAATGAATGAGCGACTTTCCATAGACCATCAACCGAATTGGTTCTGGGTGTTCGCAAGTTGCGCTTGCGCTTGTGCTCCTGATGGAACATCTGCCTAAAGAACACGGAAGAACCTCACTTGTGTAATCTTTGCCTTGAAAAGTGGGGTCGTTTATGCCATCTGCTTGCGCGCTCATCGGTTCTGGGGTGCCAGTTTCACTATTCAGTTTGGTTGAATTTTATTCAGCTACAAAATACTGGAAGCCACTTAGTCTTCATTTCCAAACTGCATAGGGTTCTTCGCGTTAAGAAAATCGATGCTCTTGAAAGAGTGTAAATGGGGGATAGTTGGTTCATGACAGGCCAAAAATCCAGCAAATACAGCCGGAACATGCAACCACTGAAGAGAACCTTCACTTAAGAGAAGCATTTAGGCAGAAACTTGATATGGTTAGAGCCCCCACGTCACCACGACACCCGTAACTACGTCTCCTGTTGAAAAATTGAGTACACAATAATATTTTTGCCAGCATTACAACACCTAATTTCTTGTCAAAAAGAGAACCTTGTTGTGTGTTCATATTCCTTTGATACACACGTCACGTCAGGTTAACATCAATAGTAGCACGTGAACGTATTACGAACGGGCAGCTGACCAAAAGTCTTTCGTATACAACCTAATGACACCAAGTCTGCCAGTACGAGACCCTCGTTAATGAATAAGGGCAAGAAGTGTATACCTAAGGGCTCGTTTTTCCGTGTTATGACACAATAATAATGAGATCTAACAGACAGTAATGCGAATAAATGTATAGGGAAAGTTATTATTGCAAATCTAAAGTAAATAAGAAGAAAGAAAAGTGTGTGAAAAAACAACCAGCCGGGAGAGGGAATAGAACCTATGACCTTCGAATAACGTGTTCGATGCTTTAACCACTGAGCTATCACAGCGGCCTTCCCTCACCACACTTTTGGGGGTTTTTTATGTGAATTTAGGAGTAGGAGTGTCGGTCAGCGCCATCTATAAGCCAAGCGGTGAGTGTGAAACACCTTTTTATACGGATGTGTGGCGTCACATAGCACGTAAACTTATTACGAGCGGGCAGCTGATCAATAGTCGCTCGTATACAACCTAATGACACCAAGTCTGCCAGTACGAGACCCTCATTAATGAATAAGGGAAAGAAGTGTGTACCTAAGGGCTCGTTTTTCCGTGTTTTGACACAATATTAATGAGATCTAACAGACATTAATGCCAACGATTGTATAAGGAAGTATAGGGGAGTTAGGAATGTATAGGGGAAGTTATACCAATGAAAAGTCAATAAGAAGAAAGAAAAGTGGGTGAAATATATATGTATATATATATATATATATATATATATATATATGTGTGTGTGTGTGTGTGTGTGTGTGTGTGCGTGTGTGTGTGTGCGTGTGTGTGTGTGTGTGTGTGTGTGTGTGTGTGTGTGTGTGTGTGTGTGTGTGTGTGTGTGTGTGTGTGTGTGTGTGTGTGTGTGTGATGCTACAATGACTGCTGGGTGATGTGGCCCGGCTCATACTTCATGTTTATTCTACTCTGACTTCTTCTTCCTCAGCCTCTACCTTCAGTCAATACCTACTTACGTTACACGATTCTCCCTTCCCCCGAAAGAAGGCATGAATTATGAACAAGAAAAAGTAAACAAGGAGAGATTAAAAAGTCACAAATGTCAAAAGTCGCAGTAGGTTCTATGCTTCAGAGGAGTTCCGTAAACTTTCGAAGACTTCAGTGGAGAGTGCAGCAGTCCGGTAAACGCAGGAGTTCTGGTGGGCGAGGCTGACAGTTGCGTTCTGGATGGCATAACCACACCCTGGAGATCTGCACTGGTAGTGACATGGGTTGAGTTCTTGCGAGGAGTGAACAAGTGTGGGAGTCCCTGTAGGATTTGAAGTTCGGATGTTGAAGGCGTCGAGTTGCGTCTCGTGACGGGAACAGACGTGTGCTTCTAGTTTGCATGTGCGATGGTCGCAGCTGATGAAATTGGAATGATGTCTTGGTCTCTGCGTTGTACAGATGGTGCCTTCTTGTCTCGTCATTTTCTGCTATTTCGGAGCTGTAATCGTAGGCGCAGTCTTGATCTTTTGCGCCAAATGCGTTTCTGGTGCCGATCCCTTATGCGAAGATGCCTGATGTCTTGAATTTGTTTCAAGAGGCTTACTTCTCGTCGTCGTCCTTGTCGGTGTATCTGTTGGAGTGTCTGAAATTCTTGGACTTGCTGGTGTTGCTGATGTTGCTATGGAACGCATTGCGGCGAGATCCCTCCTTGAACATCGCGCTGGTTTTCTTCACAACTTGATATGGTGCCTAGTCGGCAGCTGGTACTTTGTGGGCTGTTGTCATGCGCTTCGGGCAATGAAGATAATGCTTCAGAGTGGGTAGAAAGTTCTTCCGAAGCTTCTTCTACCCTGTTCACTACGAGAGGCTCTTGCGCATTGCAGCGTGCGATGTTCGATGCGTTGGAGCCTTCGGTGTTGCTTCCACTGTCGAGTGTGTATGCACTGGATGGCGATGCATGAATTCGTAAGGAAGGAGCATGGCTCGACAGGGTATTTTCCCGATGCTCCAGGTCATCTACGATAAATACGGCGTCCTTATAAGGCAAATGGTGAGCGTTAGGAGCACTTGAACAACCTTATGTTGAAAACCCAGGTGGCGGACCACGTATGCGAGACAAAGAGTGAACGGCATCAGGTGGTTGGGCAACGTCTGGGGTCATATGCTGAAGCGATGACTTCGCAAATGCCGACTTTCGTGCAAGGGAGGCGTGCTCGATGGCTGTGTTTTTCCCAAAATACGCGTTGTCGTCTGCCACTGAACTCGTGTGCCACTTCGTCTTTTGTCAGAGGTCGAATCTTGTTGTGCGTTCGAATGGTTGAAGACTGCCTGTAAAATTGACGACTGAGTGCAGTTGTCTGTGGATGGTGGTTTACAAGCAAGTCTTCGTCGTAGTCATCATCGTATTTTTTAAACCAAACGATCATTTCTTGTTTTATCTTTTGCCAAGACTCATCGTTGTCGAATATGTGGGTGAGGTAAAATTTAAATGCCTCACCGGTAACGTAGTCGCTCAAGTTCGTAACCATTTCCCGTTCCGACCATGATGCAGCGGTTGCGTGGTGTTCGAACAGATCGAACCAGTCCTGTACGGGTCCGTCGTCCGCTGATCCGGTGTACTTGGGGATGTCGAGGTCAGCCGATGGTTCTGCCATGGTGCTGGTCGTTGCCCTCCTAGGCGATGATTCGGTAGTCAATGTACGGTCAGGGCGTCTTCTGGGGAACTGCGTCGATGATGAGTGACTCATGAAGGGGCAGGCAGGTCTCCATCCTGTCGACTCGTGTGACGCTAAGATGAATGGGCAACGTGGCCTGGTCATACGCCATGTTTATTCCATACTGCACTTCTTCCTTTTCGACCTCTACTAACCATCACTTGATGCGTATATATATATATATATATATATATATATATTGTAGGCATTCATTAAGCACATCATCTATCTTTACAAAGATTCATCATCATGAGTGGTCATCATCTTCTTCTGCTGTGGGGACTTGGCTTGTCTGAGTTCTGTGCCTTGGGCGTGGTCGCTTCATCGTGTCTTCCGGGCCTAATAAAGGTTGCCTTTACTGTTACATCACAAGTGGTGGAGTGTGCTCTACGATCTTCCGTCCTCTCCCAGCCCGATCTGCCTCCTGGAGCTGCGCTCAGGTCGTCGTTTGTACCAGCTGTCCGGTAACATGCCTCAGGACGAGCCAACCGGCGCTTCTGCGTCTACCTCCACGGCCCCGGCTACCACGGCCTATCCATCGTGGATTATCACCGCGCACCAGCGTGAGCCGCCCATGTTCGCCGGACTTCGAGGTGAAGATGTGGAAGATTGGTTGGACCAGTTCAATCGAGCGAGTTCCACTAACAACTGGGATGATCCTACCAAGCTTCGCCGTGTTTCTTTCTACCTCACGGGCGTAGCGAAAACATGGTTTTTCAATCATGAAACGGACATTACGGACTGGACGTGTTTCAAGCAACAGCTTCGCCAAATTTTCGGCACCCAGGCGGTTCGTTCAGCTCTCGCGAAGAAGACACTGGATTCTCGCAAGCAACAATGCGGTGAGTCCTACACATCGTACATAGAGGATGTGCTGGCTCTCTGTCATCGTTTCAGCACGTCCATGTCTGAATCAGAGAAAGTTCGTCATCTACTAAAAGGGATAGGCACGGTCGCGTTCAATGCCTTGGTCATTCAGAACCCGACTACGGTCGCTGACATTGTTGCCACGTGCCAACGCCTGGAAGAACTTGAATCCCAACGGTTACCGCCGGACAGCTCTGAAACCACTACCACGACTGATGCCTTATTGCGTGCCATGATCCGGGCGCTTATACGGGAAGAGCTACAATCTTTCGGCCTCTCAATGACACCGAGTCCACCTCCCCCCTCCAACAATGTTTTGCGGGATGTTATCAAAGAGGAGTTGGCGTCCATGACCAGGCCAGCGTTTGTAGACACTCCAGTACCTCGACTCCAACCGACGTACGCACAAGTCCTCGCTGGCTCCCCACCCGTGGTACAACCGATGCCCGCACACTCGACGCCTGTCCCGCTGGCTTCGTTAACTCCGAGTGTGACTAGCCAGCCCTTTCACCCACCGTGTCGGCCGCATCGTCCGATCTGTTATTACTGCGGCTATCGGGGCCACATTGCACGCGTCTGTCGGAAGCGTCAGCAGGACGAGCGTCGTGGACTCGACACCTACGGACGGGATGATGGGACAAGCTGGTACGCTTTCCAACGTCGTCCTTATGATCCGCCGCTACGCCGCTCACCGTCTCCAACTGCGACATCTGAGCCAACAAGTTCCTACCGCTCTACTAGACGCCGCTCACCCTCACCCCTCCGCCGTTCCACGTCTCCATTGCGACCTGTCTCGCAATTCACCAACCAACGCCCGGAAAACTAGCCTCTGCAGCTTTTGGAGGAAAAGCTGCATCGAACGAAAAGACAGAAATTCCTCCAGTGCGTCCATATAATACGATAGCTGTTTTAATAGAAGGTGTGTACGTGGACGCTTTAATAGACACTGGTGCCTCTTTGTCTGTGATTGATCGTTCTTTGTGCTCACGTCTACGAAAAGTCACCACCCCTTATGATGGACCTACACTGCACGCTGCTCAAGGGGACGCCATTAGACCTGCCGCTATGTGCACCGCTCGTGTTTTCATCGCTGGTATTGTTCATTTTGTACAATTTGCTGTGCTGAATTCGTGTGCCCACCAGATTATATTAGGCTGGGATTTTCTGTCTACGGCGAACGCTTCCATCTGCTGTAAAGAAAATGTTGTTCATATGATGGAAACTGACTATGCCCTGTATGCGGATGACAAGCCCGTTCACTTGCTCGCTGCTGAAGAGACCGAGCTACCACCTGGTCATCAGCGGATAGTTGCCATCACTTCTAATGTGATCGACTCTGGTGACGTGTTTGTCCAACCATCTGCACGCTGTCTCGCAAGAGGTATAGCCTTTGCTTCAGGTCTAGCGCGATTCCACAATGGCTCCGGACTTCTCTACGCTACAAACCAGACTTCTGAGAAAATTCTCATTCCTAAAGGCACCACAATGGCTTGCGTTTCTGAATCTCAACCTGTCTCTGTTGTCTCTCTTATGCCAGCGTGTTCTGACCTTCCTTCTATTGGACGTTCATCAAGCGTTTCTGTACTTGCTGCGACTATTAGTCCAGAACTGACCTCTTCACAGACAGATGAGTTGCTTGCCTTGCTACAAAAGCATAGGAGATTGTTTGATGCCCATTCCTCATCTCTGGGACAGACGTCCATTATTAGGCATCGTATCCAGACCGATGGCACTTCCATCGTACGCCGTCGACGATATCGCGTCTCTTCATCCGAGCGTGAAATCATTGAACAAAATGTAGCCGATATGCTGCAACGGAACATCATACGTCCCTCCGCGAGTCCTTGGTCATCCCCTGTTGTTTTAGTAAGGAAAAAAGATGGCTCCGTGCGGTTTTGCGTGGACTACAGAGCACTTAATAAGATTACCCACAAGGATGTTTACCCCATGCCGCGCATAGACGATGCTTTGGATTTACTGCAAGGTGCTGAGTACTTTTCAAGCCTAGACCTGCGTTCAGGTTACTGGCAAATACCCATGCACGAGGATGACAAAGAAAAGACAGCGTTTTCAACACCAGATGGGCTGTATGAATTCAACGTCATGCCATTCGGCCTTTGCAATGCTCCAGCAACATTCGAGCGGATGATCGACACAGTTTTACGAGGCTTGAAGTGGAAGACTTGCTTGTGCTATTTAGACGATATCGTTATTTTCTCGTCAACCTTCCCTCAGCACTTGCAACGACTGGACAAAGTTCTTACGTGCCTTGCAAACGCAGGCCTTCAGCTGAACACCAAGAAGTGCCGTTTTGCGAGCAAGACGATTAAAGTGTTAGGCCACATCGTAAGCAAGGACGGTATTCGTCCCGATCCTGACAAGATTTCCGCTGTCCAACACTTCCCGCGTCCTGAAAAAGCCAAAGATTTGCGCAGTTTCCTCGGCCTCGCTTCTTATTTTCGCCGATTCATTCGAGACTTCGCCTCAATAGCTTCACCATTGCACAAGTTGCTCGGATCAGGCGTCGCCTTTGTGTGGTCTCCTGAATGTGAAGCGGCGTTTGCCCAACTGAAGTGTGCACTCACATCCGAACCAGTCCTCTGCCATTTCGACGAAACCGCGCCTACGCTCCTGCATACAGACGCTAGTGGTCGAGGCATTGGTGGAATTCTTCTACAGCGAGACAAATCTTCACGTGAGAAAGTCGTCGCATACGCGAGCCGTGCACTGACCCCTGCTGAAAAGAATTATACCATCACCGAACAGGAGTGCCTAGCGGTCGTATGGTCGATACAAAAGTTTCGACCTTATCTCCACGGCCGCCACTTTACTGTGGTTACGGACCATCACGCCTTGTGCTGGCTCTCGACAATCAAGAACTTGTCCGGCCGCCTTGGTCGCTGGATTCTTCGCTTACAAGAATACGACTTCACTATCACATATAAGTCGGGAAACAAGCATCAAGACGCCGACGCCCTTTCGCGTTGCCCGCTCTCTTCGGAGCCGCTTAACAAACCCACCACTGCTGCACACGAGAAGCTTTCGGCCGTCTCTTCCCTACATGTTTCGTCATTAACTACTTTGGACCCAACTTCTCCAAGCGAGTGTGGTTTGTTCTTATCTCACCAACGTGCTGACCCTTACTGTCGCCGCATCATGGACCGTCTTGACGGGACTTGCCGGCCCCCTAACGCCCGTCTTCGCCGACAGCTGACGCAATTTAAGCTCAACAACCACGTCCTGTACCGTCATATCTACCACCCTGATGGTCAACGCTGGGTGCCCGTTCTACCTCGCTCTCTTCGGGCTCAAGTCCTCAAGACATATCACGACGACATGTCTGCTGGACACATGGGCTTCCAGAAAACGTATGATCGCATAAGATGTCACTACTACTGGCCGGGCTTGTCCACCTGTGTCGCGAAGTACGTTGCCTCATGCGCCCTTTGTCAGCGTCGCAAGCTACCTGCATCAACTCGAAGTGGACAATTACAACGGCTCCCGTGTCCCCTGCAACCATTCGAGGTAGTTGGCATTGACCTGTATGGTCCGCTTCCTATGACTGTCACGGGCAATCGTTGGATAGTTACAGCTGTCGACCACCTGACCCGCTACGCCGAAACAGCTCCCGTGCCTTCTGCATCAGCTTCGGAAGTGGCCGACTTTATCCTTCGAGCAATAATCCTTCGACAAGGAGCTCCTCGTGTAATCCTGAGCGACCGTGGAAGAGTATTTCTTTCAGCACTCGTCGAAGAAGTGCTCAAGGCAGCCGGCACTACACACAAAACAAGCTCCAGTTACCATCCTCAGACGAACGGCCTGACTGAGCGCTTCCATCGTACACTGTCAGACATGATTGCGATGTATATCGAACCCGACCACAGAAACTGGGACACCATTTTGCCATTTGTCACTTTTGCGTATAATACCTCTGTACAGCGCACAACCGGTTACTCGCCATTCTACCTCGTCCACGGTCGCTTCCCCTCTTCTTTCCTCGATGTTTCGTTCTTCTCTGCGCCTGTCAAACCATGTTCATCTTCTAGTGAAGAATATGTGTCTCGTCTACTTCATTGCCGCCAGCTGGCTCGCGTCAACACTGAAGCCAAGCAACAGGATCGCAAGCTTGAATATGATGCCTCCCATCGTGCCGTGTCTTTCAGCCCTAGCGACGAAGTCCTCCTTCTTACACCCATTCGCACTCCCGGACTGTGCGAGAAGTTTCAATTACGTTTTATTGGCCCCTACACTGTCTTGGAGCAAACGTCTCCTGTGAATTATCGCGTGGCACCCGTTCTTCTTCCGACGGACCGCCGCTACAGGGCAGCAGAAATAGTCCACGTATCCCGCATCAAGCCTTTCATACGGCGTTCATCTTCGCTTTAAAATGCGGTCAAGAACTGCGGTCAAGATGACCGCTTTCACGTGGGGGGGGAAGTTAGGGTAGGCATTCATTAAGCACATCATCTATCTTTACAAAGATTCATCATCATGAGTGGTCATCATCTTCTTCTGCTGTGGGGACTTGGCTTGTCTGAGTTCTGTGCCTTGGGCGTGGTCGCTTCATCGTGTCTTCCGGGCCTAATAAAGGTTGCCTTTACTGTTACATCACAATATATATATATATATATATATATATATATATGCGCTCTAGGCTCTCAGTACACCGTCATCTGATATTTTCACAGTATTGAAGTGGCTTGTAATATTTTCTTTTATATATCTGGAGCCTTTTCAAACTTTCTGGGATAACATGATGCTCCTCAATGGATACACGTATACATCCGAACACCTGAAACTACATCAGAGTTTTAGCATCAGGAGCTTCCGAAGGGGATGTCACAACATCGCGGATTCAGTAGCAGTACGAAAAAGCCGTGCAGACTGTTGCGAACACATCCGCTTGTGTACCTTTGTATGGTAAGCCGTACAATGTATCTGGACGGAAGATGAGCTGCTAGTGTTCTCTTCCCGCGCCGATTCACCCCTGGCTTGCAATTTACTGTCGCGTAAAAAAAAGTCGTGGTGCTCCTTTTTTATTACTATTGTGCCGCTGTAGCTAGATTCAATGGTGCCGTTTATTATCGAATGGCAGTGAGCAATGAACCCAGGTGACGTTTCTGCTGAGCTGGAAAAAAAAGCGGTGGCAATTGCTTGCTCTTGCGGAAGCAGGAGCATTCCAACGTATGAAGAGAAGTACGTTTATCGAGTGGGTACATTGTCGTTTACCTCTCGCAACGTTTTGTTTCACAATTTTTGCGGATGGCAGTGACAACAATATCCCTGAAAACGTCGAATTGACCGGAACAGACTCGGTGCCTGATTGCAATCAAGCGTGTTCCTGGGTGTCTATTTGGCTCTTGGTGTTGCCTTTCTTTTGTGGAGTCTCTGGTATTTTGTAGAATTGTGACTGATATTTATTCATTTATTTATTTATTTACAGGTACCTCAAAGACCCTAATGAGTGGGGTTTTACATGAGGGTATATTTCGACTTAGCGGTGTTGACAGAAAAGCTACTTGCGATGGCCCTTGATATCATGAAACAAATATCAAGTTTGGCTCCTGAATACAAAAAGTGAGAAGAAAAAACACGGCATATCCAAGAAGTTATTATTGATGAGTGAGTGAACCAGCGGGATCGTTCGGTGTTCCCGTCAGTTCCCCGCGACATTGACAGTACACGTTGTTAAGGTTGGAGTCGAAGGAAGTTGCAGGTGATGGCATCCCACTGCTGCCACCAGTTGTAAGAGATAGAAAGGAACGTCGCTGAAGGATACGAGAACAAAACATGAGTTTATGACATTATTTTACACATATTTACAGAAAAGAAGGGTTAGTGGTTTCACAAACCACGAGCGTGGTGGTTGAACGTTACATAGTTCAGAGCAACGTCCAGCACTCTGTGGCGTCGTTTTATGCCCTGTCGGGCTCCTTCTCTCCGAGTCGAACACCAATCACGCACACACAGGTGAGGGGGGCGAGCATGCACGGTCCAAGTGAACACTGCACTGTGGTGGCACCAGCAGGGCTCTTCCTCGTCGTGTGTGTGCTGTTAGTCGAGAGTTCCCACGATCCTGGCCGCATACTTCAAAGGGTCCACCGCACAGCTCGCCCAATTAGCGGGGCGATCTGCGGTGGCCGTCACGGTCTCTTTCAGGAAGACGCCGCCCCTGTTGCTCTCTTTCGTCGTGGCGTCGCGGCGACACGACGTCTCCTCCTCCGGCCAGCAGGGACAATGCCTGGCGGGCATAGGCAGTCGGCTGGTCGGCTACTTGACTGAGGATTAAAGAAGCGCCGCTCCGCCGTCGGCTCTGGCGCCGCTCACGCCAGCTTTCCTATCGCCCGATGAGTCGCCGAGGCCATCAGTCACGCTGCTGCTTGAAGGGACGACAAAGGGGTCCGCATTTGAAGGACGGGGACTCGCCTTTGCTTGCTGCTTGGTCTGAATAATAGCTCAAATCTTCGACAGCGTCTGTCAGACTGGGCGCCGAAGGGATTGAGAGACGAATCTCCAGGCCAAACCTAACAACGTATGCAAATGAGTGCTAAAGCGGTGTACGATCACATACAAGGTTCCTTGGTCATAAGCATAATGCTGTGTTGAGTTGTGAACTTCGTTTGGACGTCATTACAGCTGTTTTTACGAATTGAAACCAGGTTGATGTTATAAAATACGAGGTCGGTGCACGTTACCTTGGTCGATGTTGGTTTCCAGTCATACGAAATGCACCGCAGAGCATATCGAGATGGCATCTACTGCACAAGCCAGCCGTTGTCTATGATGATCGTCGTGCAGATCTTCGTCGTTATCAGCGCCATCATTGTCCTCACGGCTACTGCGCACGGCAACGAACGTCTCGACCTTAGGCAGCTTCACTCCTAAAAAAGCAGTTTTCAGCAGGAACGTTGGTTGATGGTGTTTGAGCGATGATAGCCATTGTGTAATGATCTGTAGGTAATCGTGTGCTTAAGAGAGAATCAAATCAGTGGGCAAGCCTGTGCCACAATGACACTCAGTAGGTCCGGAACATATTCAGTGGTGTTATATAAATTCAGTACATGTATAGCTATTATTAGAATCAAATCAGTGGGCAAGCTTATGCCACAATGACACTCACTAGGTCCCGAACATATTCAGTGGTGTTATGTAAATTCAATACATGTATAGCTATTATTCAGTAGAAATCGAAGGATTAGTGGTGACAATGTCTCAGAAAATTTTGACTCACACAAAACTTCGGTTCAATCGGTTGCAGTGCTCAATACATATGAGCTCACTTTAGAACAGGCTAGAAATCAAAATTCAGGTCTGTCTCTTAAAGATGCGAAAACATTAAATGATTTAGCGTGTGCCATGGTTTTTTAACATCTAACGCTCACGGAAAATTTACAAAAGCATGTTTCTCTGTTTTTTTCCCACTCATGCTTTAGTTGCATAGTTGGTGATCCACTATTCCAGACGGTAGAGTGGATACTACGCATCGCAAGAAATAAAATTGAGAAAGCATTGTATTGAGAAACTTCTCTTTTAAACTGCAGTCCTTTTTCAGTCTCCAGTGTGTATCTGAGAACATGAAGGACCAGGACCCATGTCCGCTTCTCGCTCTCCGTCAATCTGCTTTTTTTTTTCTCACAACAGAAAGGTCAGAAGGACTAGCTAATAAACAGACATTTTTTCGTGTTGTTTAAGTTTTTAGAAGCTTGACAGCAGTGTTTCATTATTGGCTGCGCTTAAATATAGTGCGGTGGTAATTAACTGAGTAAGCATAATGTGGAGAACCTTACATGAAGCTTCGGATTGCTATTTGTTTTAATACTTGCTGCTTATTATGTGGCACAATTGCCACTGAAATGGCCCACAGTCCAATGTTGACGAGCATGTGTTTTTCTCCTACTTTGTGTGTCTTTTTAGCGTCTCCTATGTCGTGTTGCAGACCAAATGTGCGTACTTTACTTGTTTTAGGCAAGGCCCTTGTGTGCCAAAGAGGGTAGTGAGAAAGCCACTGAAAACGACCGATTTAGAAACTAGATTTTATCTCTTAATAAACAGAATTCATAGCAAAAGGTGAAGGCTCCGATTCGTGTGCTCACCTAATATGGGTACGTAAGCTTGCCAGTGGTTTCATCAATAAACTAAATGCAAGCACATCTTCTGTTACACACCATTATTGCGAATTGTTCCAGTCCATAGAGATGCCTTCGGGCATATTCATGAACTGGAACAATTCGCAGCTTAAGCTGACTGCTCGCCACCTAGCAGCCACACTTTCAAACAGCGTCAACAGGTTGAACGGTACCACCCTTGAAAGGAGGTATGTTATCACGTTACGTCCGTTGAGATTTGAGCACATAGCTTCTTTATATTGTAATACCGCATGCGCGAGTTCGAAAAGTAACAAAGCAATGCTTAAAGACTATGGCAGCGTGCAGCAATGCGAGGTGCCGCGGTCGAAAGATGGCAGCAGATCCTGCTGTTACTTCCCAAAGGGTGCAGGCGACGCACGGCAGAGAATGGCTCGAATCATTAACTAGTGCATTCTAAAAAAAGGTGACGGAACATACGTTAGTTTGTTCTAGTCAATTCAATCACAACACTTTGTTTGTCCTCGGTGGGTACACTATTATTTAGCGTTCGTGCTTTATTGTCGGGTTTCTATGAACGCAGATATAACCAAGCGCTTTGAAAATTTTGTTGCACTACATCTGTGGCTGTATATAAGAGCGAAGCATTTCTTAGCGAACTTCGGTGACAGCGTATCTACCTATCTAACCGATACGTTTGGGTGTTCTCGTGTTCACTCCCTTAACTTGGCGTTAATCAAAATTAGCATAGAAGGGTGGGATGCTTTGATCAATATAACGCGCTGGTCAACACATGAATAATGTCAGAATCCCATCGCGTACGTCATCAAACTCTTTCCGCCAGACAGTGGCACACACACCCATGGACGAGTACATGCCACTCGTATGCGGGTATAGGCCACACAGGATTGACACTTAGTATCTACCCTGAAACGACGAGAACACACGGGGCAATGTTAACGCGCGAGCGCTAAGAAATACCCGAATATCGGTAGCGTCGACCTCACAAATACAAAGAGTAAACGCCAGGGTCACAGTTAGAATCGAACCCAAGCATTCTGCGTGACAACGAAGCATTTTACCACAGAACCACGCCAGATCTGGGAACTGTTTTTTAAATAGACGCTAATCCTATATGAAACGTCAATAGTGGTTGCAGTTCTGCCTACCCAGTTTTATAAACAATACATATGTACTGCTTTGATACAGCCGTCACGTTGGGTTAACGTGACATGATTGTGGTTAGTTGCCATTCACTGAAGTTGATTTATGTAGCAGTGTGCAGGACCAGCATCTTCGCGACCATCAGCGCTTCATATCAGCTTCTAGTGTTGCTAATACGAATGCTCCAGTTGGCATCATCGCACAAGTGCAAAGTGTTATTAAAACGACCAGGAGAGCGAAAAGTCGTAGGCGGCCGGATAGATAGATAGATAGATAGATAGATAGATAGATAGATAGACAGATAGATAGATAGATAGATAGATAGATAGATAGATAGATAGATAGATAGATAGATAGATAGATAGATAGATAGATAGATAGATAGATAGATAGATACGGTCAAAGTCGCCGAAGTTCGCAAAGAAATGCTTCGCATTTAAAAAATATGGCAGCCTATCCACGGAGTGAATGACGGATAGTGGGGCGAAGCATCCGTCCGTCCTTTCGTTCTTGCTTCCGTGCATCCGTGCGTGCGTCAGTGTGGCTGCCCGTGCGTCAATCCGCCCGTCCATGCGTGCGTCTGTTCCTGCGTCCGCACGTTCATCTGTGCGTCCGTCCCTGCTTTCGTCCATGCATCCGCTCCTGCATCCGTCCATGCGTCCATCCGTCCGTGCAGCCATCCGTGCGTCCGTCCATGCATCTGTCTGTGTGTCCGTTCGTTCACCTATTCAACACTCCAAAGTACCACCATCTCGCAACTTTTCGTCATATATTCCTCACATAGAAGCACCGCTATCCAGCGGACATTCCAAGGACGGAACGAGAGGAGGTACATGCATACTTTATTATGGCTTGCGTTTCGTGTTCACTTCACTTATTTAACCGCCTCGAGTTCACGGTATGTACTAGTTCACTGTATTCATGGCACTGCGGCCACACGCTCGCTAAACCTTTCTAAAACCTAGGAGGTTACTCCCAGCGAGTACAACGTAGCAACCCTTTTTTGTCTTCTGTGCGTTGTTGAACAATAAAATATTCGCTGCGTGTGCGTTAGCTAAAAACCAAATTCTCCTGTCTCTCATTCCCCCTTAGCAGACATTGGAATGTACATTAAGCATCTTTTATTGTTCAACAACGCACAGAAGAAATCTCTTACCGGCACCACCTTGCAGGTCAAAATGTTATATTTGTTACACACTACTACAACGACTACGAGGGACGAACGGGTGCCCCTATAAGAAGCCTCGCCCCTAGAAACGGTATGCCGACAAACTGCGTCGCGGTTGGATGTGAGTCGCGTCTCACAACTGTGTTTTGTTTCCTGGCGCACGTTGCAGCTCGCAGCCCCTATAGCTTTCACATCGCTTATAACGTCTCACAACATCGTTTTGCTGGCACCCAACGCAGCCCTCAGAGCTTATGGCGGAATTTACGTGCGGACGCCGCTATGATTTAATTCATAATGTCGACATCGGCCTACTTGTGCTTACAACCACGGAATTTGTCTATATGCTTGTTTTGCGCGCAAGTCGTGGTGCTGCCCATCCTCAAATTAAGGTGCTGTACTTTTTACCCCAATCATTTTGATTTCGCTTAAGTGGTTATTCAAGGGAGCTTGCATGTGCACGTGTCTCTGTTAGATCATGGTTGCTTACAACAAGCTAGAATGTTCGTCGTACATGACAGGGCGCCTTATTGGTTCGTAGCGGTCGCTCACTTACACTGAAGGAAGTGTGGGTTTCAACAAGAAGGGGAAGCTTTTTTATTATTTAGCAAGTACTGAAAGCTGGAGAGTTGTTTTCTGAAGTTAGCCGCCGGTTTGTAGAACACGAAAAAAATCACAGCACGAAGTGATAGGTTATGAGTAGGGTGAAGCGTCCGTCAGTCCGGCCGTGCTTTCGTTGGCCGTGTTTTCGTCCATCCGTTGGCTGTTGTTTCCATTCGATCATGCGTCCATCCGAGCGTCTATCTCTGCGACCGTCCATGCGTCCATCCGTGAATCCGTCCGTCCGTCCTTGCGGGCATTTGTCTGTCTGTTCATCCATTGGTCCGTCCGTACTTCCGCCAGTCAGTCAGTCCATGCATAGGTGCGTCCGTGCTTTCGCCTCTGCGTCTCTTCGTCTGTCTGCCTGTTCGTCCAGACAGCGCTTCCAACGGCTAAAGCAAGTCGGGAGGCAGGATAGTCTCCAGATGGTTTTCATTGCGTCTCGCAGCAACCTGGCGTTTACACTCGAAAGCTCTTTTGGGTGCACTTAGCGCAAGGATTGTGTCTTAGTCCTAGCTAAACGCAGCTTATAGCGCAGCTTGCACGCCTGTGTCAACATGCAGCTGGTGAGGTGCGGTGGAGTAGGAATGCTTGGCTGTGAGAAGAAACATGCCGCTTGTTGCCATGAAAATAGTGACTGGCGCCAATGTGTTTTAGCGGTCGGTGACAAGTGGTGGGTCGAAGGCTTACAACACCCTGAAAAATGGAGACGAGCGCACATGCAGTCTCCCTTGTCTATATACGCACAAAAGTGCATGCGCGATGGGCGTGTGCAGTCACGCTTGAAAGGTGAGTGTTTACAAGCACAGGACTTTATTACGGGCTAGGCTCCTCTTAGTCTAAAGTTGTCCTGCATCAGGCTTAACCGACAGTATCAGAGAAACAGACAGATAGACGGACACAGATGGACAGACGGAAGCACGGACGCACGCACGGGTGGACGGACGGACTGATGAACGGACGGATGCACAGACGAACGCAAGGACAGACAGACAGACAGGCGGACGCATGGACAGGCAGACAGACAGACAGACAGACAGACAGACAGACAAACAGACAGACAGACAGACAGAGAGGCAGACAGAAATACGGACGGACAGACGGAGGGGCGGATGGACAGACAGAAAGACAGATGGACTCTTCGCCCTATTCATCATCATTCACTCTGTCGATATCCTGTGACTTTTTGATCTAGCCCTTTATTTTAGGGTCGCGATTTGGGGACATGCAAAAAACGTCGATCAAGCGTGTTACGAATGGTGTTCTGCCTTTTAGCAGCCAAGTGCTGACGGGTAAAGATGAGTAAAGTACCTTTCAAGAGTGAAAAATTTTGCGCCGCCTTGTGTAAAGTATTCTACGCTAGAACATGTTGTTTTGCAAGCTGATGGCGAAAAGCATGAAGCACGTGCAACAGCTCTCACATGTTCACACCTTCTCACCAGAGTGGCATAAGTTCAATCTTCACAATTTTCGTTTATTCACTCTGTATGCACTGACATTGTAAAAGTCTACATGTTACGTAGTTCTGAAGTGCGTTTTTCTTTTTTTGTTGTTGTTGCGTCCTCGCTTTTGCGGTATATATATTTTGCACTGCCGTATCAGCAAAAAGGCGCAGAAGAAGCAGAAGGTGTTTAATGAGGAGGAGTAGGCCTAAAAAAAACGGGTTCACAGCTTGCTACTCCTCACGGGACAAGGGGGAAAGTGAGAAAAAGTGGAGGGTATGATAATGGGTGATAGTGATATAGCAGAATGAGTCACTGCACACAATGTTTTGTTCGGTGTATATATAGGACACGCACAAAAGTTTCTATATTAGCAGATGCTCTAAAGACGGGAATCAAAACCTGTCTCGCTGAGAAATGCGAGCAAGCCCTTTAAGCTGCGTGAGGCGTGATCCATACGTTCTCAAGCACCCAAACGTTTCTCTTCTTAAAAGAGTCAGGCAGTATAGGTCATCTGTGAGGCGCTTAAGAGATTGTCTTTCAACTGCGTGTGAAGGGCACACACACAGGATGTGATTAATAGTCTCTGGCGTGTTACACAAGTTGCAGTTAGGATTTCGCTCTTGTGCAATCTTGCATAAGTACCGTCGCCCGTATGCAACACCCAGTCGCAGTCCATGCAGTAGCGTTTCCTGGTCTCTCCTCAGTAGGTACAGAAGGCGAAATGCACGACAAGAGCTAAGCCAATAGATGCGCTCGTGGTAATAATCCGAATCATTCCACACTCATTGCATAGATGTTCTCATACCGTTAGACAGCAAGGCGTTGATATCATATCGGGAAAAGTGAATTGGTATCACTTCGCTGCTAGTGCGCGCCATTTTCGCTCTGCATCAGCTTGTTCATTCCCAGCTATACCACAATGACTGGGAATCTATTGCAATGCAACAGCATGTCTAGATTGAAATGCATAATTCAACCTTATGTCACACACCAGAGAACTGTATGCAGTGTCTTGTCTCAAGTAGTTTATAATTAGCTGAAGTGCCGGTTTTGAGTCACAAAATAATGTTCATTTCGCTGGACTGTGTTATAAAATGTAGCACTCAGCTTGTCGGACGCCGGTCAGCTCAGCGGAAGTAGATGTTGTCCGGTGTGCTATTTTGAAGCGTTGAATGATTTTCCTTTGACGCACAGTGAAAGCGGTTGCTCAGAAGGTCTGCGTCACAGAGACATCTCCAAAAATGCGCACTGTATACCCGTACATATAGGCAATATGCGACAAAGCGAAATGCTTAAGAACAGCAGTTGGTATTTTTTACTTCTTTGTTATTATTCCTGGGATCAAAAGTCGCACGATCGGCTTACGCATCCAGAGTGTTATATCGGAGATCACATGTGGTCCATAATTTGAAGGCAGCAGACCTTGGTGCGACATAACAGCTTCTGAGTATGCAGCATTGGGTCGTGTGTTAGAAGTCTCTGCCAGTAGATGGTCTCGATGCCTTGTCAGTAGCCTCAGATGTACTAGTAGTGGTTCGTCTTGAAGATAAACACGAGCTGCACGAGCACGTGCTTTAGCAATAGTGCTCTATGTAGAAGTACATCGAGGCACTCCTAGGCAAATTCTTAGGGCACGCGCATGAGCTCCCTCGAGTGTAAATACAAAGTATGTACAAGCACGTGATATGTACAAGCTTTTTCCTTAGCGATGAGATGTGCTTCGACCATGACAAATCGCGATCGATGACAACTCCGAGGAACTTGTGATGAGTTACCAAAGGTGTTACGTTCCCATCGATCACTATAGCGTTGCAAGCCATGGACTTTCTTGTCAATTGCAGGGTTGTACTTTCCGTCGGTGACAGTTGGAAATCGCAGGAACTGAGGTATGCAGACGTTGTCGATACCGCACGTTGCAGTTTCTTTTGCACTCGCAAACGTGTTAGACTCGTGATCCAAATGCGAATGTCATCTGCGTACACAGAAACCGAGATTTTAACCCCTAGCCTAACGAGCTTCGTAACGAGGCTAACAAGTACTATAATAAATAATGTTAGGCTCAGGACTCCACCTTGAGGCACGCCACGATACATGGGTTGCTTATTTGTGTGACCGTCGGCAGCAGACATTCATATAGTTCATTTTTGAAGATTGCTGGCTTTCCACAGGTGCATGCGGCCGTCAATGCCATAGTCGTTAAGAGCATTTAGAATGGCGTAATGCAGAACATTATGAAATGTACCTTTGATATCAAGAAATACAACAGTCATTAATCGGCGGCGCCGTTTCTGATGTTCAACGGTTGTTACCTAATCAAACACACTGTCAATTAATGATCTTCCCTTCCGAAAGCCAGTAATGGCGTTGGCATATACTCTTTGCTTCTCTAGGAACCATTTCAAGTGCATCATAACCATTTGTTCCTTGAGTTTTCCTACAGAACTTGCTAGCGCCACAGGTCTGTACGATAACATATCATGAGAGACTTGCCTGGTTTTAGCGATGCCCCAATGTTGCTAGTTTTCCATTGTGTTGGTACAGTTCCAGCTGACCAAGAAAGGTTGTATAAAGACAACGGTTCTTCGGTTGCCCGAGGACCAAGGTGGCGCAGGGTAGCATATGTGATTTCATCAGGCCCATCTGCACTAAAACTTTGCGAAGTGGACACAGCCACACGAAACTCTTGCAGCGTGAAAGGATGGTCGAGGCGGACGTCTGCCGTAGGAGGTGCGCACGAAAGCGGTGAGGCATCCGTTGTTGCAGAGCCAGGGAGGTGCATGCAGAATTCTTCCACGATCGGTTTTTCGCTGCATGTCCTTATGATGGCCAATGCACGGAAAGGACGTAGTTGCTGAGGAGAAGAAGGTAGAGCTCGTTGGACGTGCCATATCTTATACAAAGGCTTTCGTGGATCCACGGTTGTGCAAAACGACTTACAGTTTTGGCGGCCAAGCTTTTCAAAGTAGCTCTTAATTTCTTTTTGCACCTTATGAGAGGTCCTCAGGTCTGTGATCAATTTCGTTCACATGCATTTGCGTTCAGCTCGACGAAGAACTGCCCGCAGTTCTTCGCATACCATATCAACCAGCTTCCTGAAATTAGATGTTGTGACAACTCGTGTAGTGGTCTGTACTGCTGACACATTTCATTCTTCAATTTCTGTCGCGGAAACTCTAGAGCTAGAAGACTTTTCTGGCTCTTTTTGAAAAGGCTCCCAATCTGTGCCTTGCCTTCGAATGCTTTCAACGCTAGTATACCATCGTAGCTGTACGTAAGAAGAAGGGTGATCACTACTATATGTTTCAACGTCTGCCCACCAGGCGGTGGATGTTGAAATGTACCGAGAATCAACAGCTACAGCTGCCATACGTTGAGCCACGAAGATATGTCGGTGATCCGTCGTCAAAATAAGAAGGTCATTATTGCTTTTGAAGTCTAGAAGTTGTCGGCCCCGAGTACTTATGACGCTGCTGCCCCAAAGATGATGTGCATTGAAGTCACTTACGATGACGTGAAGTCCTTGGCTCGAGTCGATGACCAGTTTCAGGTGTCCAGCGTCAAAAGCCCTCTCGGTGAAACGTAACCAGCAATGATCGATATTGGACGTTTTTTAGCTTCAACGTCATGGAAGCGTACTCATTGCTGCTATGCGTACGTATTTGGTTATGGGAATACGCGAGGTCACAGCGCGTGAATAGCAACACTTTGCTAGGGTTTCCACTTATTCGGGAAGTGTATTGTTTATATCCTAAAAGTCTGAATGGTAAAGTCTTATTCTTCTCGCATATCACAGCAACGTGGAAATCGATATTTAAACATTTTCTGTTTAATGTCTCCAAGGTGACCTCGTAGCCCTCGAGCGTTCCATTGAAATATAAGAGAACTACTAATCCTTTCACTCAGTGATGACGATGAGGCTGCCGATGCCGTGATTTTTGTTGGCTTTAGATAGCACCAAGCACTGGTTCTAGTCCTTCTAGAATTCGCACTGCAGCCTTAGCAACAGGCGTCTTGACACCGAAAAGCAGCATTCGCAAGGCACGGATGAACTGCGCAAGCATTGCTTTGATTTGCACATCCGAAGATGAAGTCTCTTGGTCATGCCATTTTTCTGGCCCTTGCACTTCAGCACTCCCAGGTGGTAGAGAAGGCTATAAGATATTGTCCGTCACGTCCTTCAAAGAAGGTGTGACTCGAGGTTCAGACACCGCTTCATATATAAGAGGATCTCCCACTGACTCATCAGGCAATGTAGGCGTTTGTACACTTGTCGATGCTGATCTCCTCTTGCAGTTGAGAGAGCGCCTCTTCCTAAGCACAGCCATTTCAGTATTTATTTGAGGGCAATCTTTCGACCTCGACTCATGCGGGCAATCGCAGTTAGAGCACTTCAGGTTAGATACCCCGCATGACGCTTCTTCAATATCAGCGCTGCAGCGGGGACAAGTCAACCTGTTCACGCATACAGCGCTAATTTGCCAAAGTTTTTGACATTTGCGGCACTCTAATGGCTTAGGTACGTACGGGCAGACAGAATGCCTCACATAGCCCACTTTCACATGCGATGGCAATGTTTTCCCCTCAAAAAGTCTCTTCACATATTTTGACCGTCCAAAACAGTGTATGTCTGTTATATTCATAGTCCAGGAGATCAGCGTTAATAGATCACTGTTATCAATATACTTATTCACATCAGAAATCACACCAGCAATAATGCAGCCTCCATTTATAATAAAGAAGCGCACAGGTATGTTGCCCATCTGAGTCACAGCCTTCAGTGCATCGAGGTTCACTCTTGTAGAAACCTCAACAGGGAGTATATTCCTTCTGGGATAAATGTGGACCCCTTTTATTTCTCCTGGACCTACCCTTCCTAGAGACGCCGTGAGAGCTTCTCTATTCAGGAGATTCAGGTTGCTTGTAGCAGTGACAGGTACGTAAGCATTTGTGGACTTCTGCGGAGAAGACGATGCATTGTGGTTAAGGTCACTCACGCTTGAAGTCCTGCGAAGCTTCCTCTTTCATCGGTGGTTCGTGGCCTCAGCATATGCACCGTCACATTCCATGCTATCCCCGTAAGAGCAGCTCGATGACCTTGGCAGCAGCACCATCTTCATATGATCAAGCTCACCAGTCCTATTTTACGCTTGCAGGTCACACCGCGGCCTTGGTGGAAGAAGAGGTGGAGCATCCGTCCTTGCTGTCGCCATCGCACCCGCCACGAAGACGACAGTACGAGAAATATTTAATAAAAAAACCACAGACGAACAGTAACAGCAACACAGCAGAGGCTAGTCTTCTTCGTCTTTCATGCGGGAACGGAAAGACGCATTTTAACATAAAACATAGGTACTGTTTATTAACTTCGTTGTAGCAGCGGGAGGAGCACGCTGCTGTTGTGCTCAAAACATTAGAAAAACAATTCAATCATTGCAGCAACTATAGGCGGTGCAGTGTCTCGAGTGCCTTCACGTCAGCGTCGCAGAGCGTGAAGGCGCATTGATGGGTTCATGACTACTGAGAGACCAAACTGCGTCACAGTTTTATAACCATGTGGCAGCTTCGGAGCACAGCTACTTGGCGCTGCCTGCGTCACTGGAATGACCATATAGCATAACGAAGCTTGGCAGCTTGGATATTACAGTTGCTAGTGGTTGCGTCATCCTCCAGTGAAACTGCGGTGGCGCTGTTCTTTATCGGAAGCGTGTTGCATCAAACGGCCGTGTCGCACCTGACTCTCCAGTGAAGTGACGGAGGCTGTCCAGGTTTGTGTGCAGAGGTCGCCGCATGAGAATTGGCAATGCACCTATAAGTGTGAAATAAAGATGCATTTTAGATGCTTTTACCGCATAATAAATTGAAGCTGGCTATTTATATTTTGAAACGAAAGCAATTTTCATTATGTTGTGTGGTTTCAAAATTCAGACTTCTTTAAGTGGTTAGGAGCTTAACCAAATAGATCAGATTTTCCTTATCCCAAAGCACACTTGCCCAGACATAGGTTTTTTTTGTAATCAAGTGAACGGCTTGTATATTGAGCTTTTGACGGGTCAACGCAACTGAATGGGATACACGCAAACGACAGCACTTGTCCCAGTTTAGATAACTGATATCTTTCATCACAGGCGCTGCCTGTCAGTGCAGCAACGCCACGAACAAGTGCTAAAACCTTTCAAAGAGGCCCTTCTACACGTGAGCAGTTGCCATCTGCGACCTCATACTCACGAGACACTCTTTTCATCTTACAGTAAATCTGATGTAGTTCGCCAAAGAAGCTCAATGTCGCACACACAGCACAACTATTTCCGTTGTTTCGACAGTGAAATTCTTTATGCTGATGATGAGAATAAAGCGGTCTGCGGTCATCACCATTTCGCCTTCCACGATGCAATGGACACACGATGCCACAATCTGGAAACTTCAGCACAGCTCCAAGCGAAAGTCGGTCGGTCGGTCGGTCGGTCGGTTGTTCGGTCGGTACGCAGAGGCTTGGCGCAATTCATCCCGGGGGACCAGCCATGAAACGAACGGTACCTCATTTGTGAGATCGAATTCTTTTTCCAGTCGGGTTATTTACTAGGGTTGTTTAAACAAAGAACAGACTGGTAAACCATTCATTAGAATTATAATAAATAGAGGTAATAAAAAACGAGCAAGCTACTATGGTTCAAGACAAAGTGAATTTATGACTCAGCTTAACATTCTATTAGTCTTGTTGCTATTAGATAATCGCGTAAGGCCTCGCAAACGTCCTTCATGCTAAATTCTTTTTCGGTTGCTTCAAAGGAAAGGACTACCGGAAAGGATAAATTCAGAGGAAACATATAGAGAGGTACTTCTAACAGTCTCTTCCTTTGATTTGTATATAACCTGCATGTTAAGAGGGATTGATGAAGGGATTCACTCTTGTTTCAGTGGAGGCATAGGAGAGACAATGCCAGACTAGACCAGTGTTGATAAAACGTCAGGGGGGGGGGGGACTCGGGATTGTAGTCTCGTAATTGATATCGCCGCCAACCCAGAGGAGCATCATCGATTTTTACTGGGGTACTTAAGATGAAAAAAAGTCAGGTGTTGCACACTGACCTTTTTCAGAATGACCTGATGACAATATTTGCAAAGCGTGCCATGTCGATAAAGGCGAGCGTCAGTAATATAAAAATTAAGGGATAATTATGAAAGGCCACTGCGAGTGCGTCTGCATGTTCACTGAGGGTTAAACTTTTATGCACTGGTATCCACTTCCAAGCGAATGAGTCGTAAATGTTTTGGGCAAGGGCATAAAATACATTTAAAGCATTGCACAAATTAGGCGCAATTAAGGAACTACACACAGACAGGCAGTCTGAAAGGATGATAGCATCTGTTATTGATTGAGGCCATTTTTTATTGCTAAGAGAATTATAAGTAATTCCGCTTAACAAATAGGTGTAAAATCGGGTGAACGAATTGAAAAATACCACTCTAACACTGACGATGCAATTATGACTTCTGCCTCTCTTCGCAAACTGAAGCATCAAATGCTAAGATTATCTTTGTTTCTAATCTTGTCAGGTCTTTAAAAATCTACTGGGACAATTTTTGTAATTATTAGGAATTGCGTTGTTAAATTCTATTTATATTGTTTGAACAGGTGTTCTTCGTACCAGTACCTCACGAAGGTTAACTTGTAGTGTTTCCAAGAGCTTCTGTATGACGACGACTTGTGGGTGCCCTAATCTAGGCCACTGTTGGTTAAAGAAGGACGTCGGCTAAATTATGAAAACATATTGCGACATCGTCTGTGGGGATACCTAGATTTTTAGGAAGGTACGAATGGCTAGTATATAGAACCCAGCATGAAGAGAAGGCAGGTGCGCTTCCTTATATAAAATACTCATTGCGACAAATTTAGAAAGCCGAAGACATAGTCGTAACTCTTCGCGTACTAGTAGTACCAGTGGTCAGTTTTTTAGACAGGTGCTCCAGAAAACAAGACACAGCCGAACTCCAATATTGGGTAAATTTACATACAATATAATATTACTAGCACATCAAGACGTAAACCACAACATTTATTGCTGAGACTACGAAGCATCCCAAGCGCCTGTGTTCCTTTAGCTGCCATAATTTCTATATGCAGACTCCAATTTCCAGTATAAGTCACTCCTAAGTATTTAATCGATTTCACCTGCGGGATAAAGACCTCTCTGTAAATTAAGGAAATCTGCACTGGAACACCTTGAGGAAAATCTACGACTGCACATTTCCTGATGTTTAATGATATGTCGTGTAACCATGTGTCCAGAGCGTTCATATAAAACTGTAGCTCATGATATATTGTATGTATATACACCTGCACAACATTTTGTACTGGAACTGTGCCCAAAAACTAATAAATTATAATGGTAACAGTACCAAACCTTGGAGGAGACCTCTATTTTTTATACTTTGAAGACCACAGGCCAGATTGAGAGCAATAGATTTCTCTATCTTTTAAAAAGGAGTAAACCCACGCCACGAAGTATTTGGTAAACCAACGTGCGTTAGCGAATTTATTAGTTTAATGTGTTTCACGGTGTCTAAAGTTTTTGCAATATCTAAAGTTACTAAGGCCGGAACCTGTATCTTAGAACGAGCTAGTTGTCCCCTGCTTTCAAAATCAACATGGGCACACCAAATGGAACAGCCACGCCTGAATCCAATTAAGCAGGGCTTAATATTGTGCTTTCGTGCAACCAGTTGTCTATCCTAATGTTTAAAATTATCTTGATTAGTTTTACCAGATTAGATGTGAATGAAACAGGCCTAACTATACCAAAAGTAAACTCAGCTTAATATTTCTTTAATAAAGAAAATGTTTTCGCGATTGTCTAATCAGGCGGAATTCACAAATGTCTAACAGAGTGGTTAACTATTGCAGGTAAATCCTGAGGTGATACTTCCTCGGTTATTTTTATTACTGATTCAGTTATTCCTTCAAAACCTGGAGCGGAATTGGGCTATATTTTCACTACTTGTGCTATTTCCGACGCTTCAATGTCATCGCTTTTAACAGGACACAGCGAGTGGTAAAAGCGAGCAGCCACGTAGCCGCATAATAGCTTTGAGCAATTTCTTCTAGAAAAGTAGGCAGCTTATTCGGCTTTGAGACTATCGATTCGATGTCTGCTGGTGGGGAGGGGAATTACTTTTTTTTTACCAGACTTTGAAAAAAAAACTCGGAACCTTGGCTATCATAGTTATCCTTCGCAGCGGCAACTGTTCGCTTAAAAACTGCAGTGACGTATTTATAATCGCTCCAGTTTCTTGGGCTCTGATTATCGAGCAATTTTCACCACGTCGCTTTTCTTAACCTGTATCGACGTGGACAATCAGTGTTCTACCAATACATCAAAAGCCGTTGTTTAGAGACTTGAACTGTGAATTTAAATTTATTTAAGGATTGTTGTTTAGCACCGGTGAAATTGATGACAATCCGCTCTTTATTTTCATGTGTTCGTTTTGGCAAAGCCACACGCAGTGTCTGTTCAAATGTATTGTTGCGCGACATGGTTAAAGGAGTGGACTGGAAAAAATTTCAGTCTCGTAGGGAAGACCAATGCCAAGAACACATATCCGATTTACAAGAGGCCATCAAGAGCACTATAAAAGAGACCATGTGTACGATCTCATGCCCTGTAAGAAACATGGACATCGACATAGAGCTGGAGCGGCTTCGATCCTTGCGACGACGAGCTGAAAGAAGGTACCGGCGCACGAAGGACATACAAGATTTACGGACTGATAGACGTTTGCAGAAGAAGATGAAACGTCGGTTGGACAAGCTAGAATTCTAACGCTGGATTAATTTCTGCGAGTCACTCGATCCTCGTAAGCCTTTATCGCAGATATGGTGGACGGTTAGAGGTTTGCGGTCATCCCCCATTCAGAAGTCACCATTCAAGGTCTTACTTAGCCCTTCACCAAAATTGACCAGATGTGGACGTTGCTGAAGAGTTCTGTGCCGGATTATCAGGGCAAAAACAGCGCTTAGCAGCTGACCGCTTTCGCGCAGTTTTCCGCCACCACGTGATTCCTGTAGGGACTTCCCGTTCACCATTCAGGAGCTCAAGGCAGCACTCGCTTCATGCAAACGTACCTCCGCACCAGGACCTGACGGAATCTCATACAGAGCCCTGTGTCATCTGGGTGAGCGTGCGAGAATAGCTCTACTTCAGCTATATAATGATTGTTGGCTAGAGGGCTAGCTCCTTCCCCCCACTCTCTGATCACCCTCAGAAAAGAGGGCGCACCGATGAAGTCTTCCATTTTTTTTTTGGTCCCCAGAGAGTATCCTTTCCCCGTTTCCACGTTATCCACGCTGACACACCCGGCAAACCAGTGAGAACAATTTCACCTTTTCTTGTTTCAAAGTCTTTGACAAAAATCTTTGGCCCAGGATATAGAGCTTCGAAAATGGCGAGTGGTGACCTCCTGTTGGAGCTCCGCGACCAGGAACATTATGAAAAATTGCCTAATCTAGTGAAATTTGGAGATACCAAATAACAGTAACCCCACACCGAACCATGAACACCACCCGTGGCGTTGTCTCAGATGATGACCTGTTAGGGCTGACGGAAGCTGAACTCCTGGAGGGTTTCAGCGAACAGATTGTCATAAACGTGAAACGAATTAGGATGAGGCGTGATGGCAAAGAAATCCAGACTAAACACCTGATACTTACCTTCAATTCAAGTATACTGCCCGACTCCGTTGAGGCTGGGTATATCAAGCTTCGAGGTAGGCCATATATGTCAAACCCTCTCCGATGTTTCAAATGCCAGTGGTTCGGCCACAGTTCACAGAACTGCCGAGGCCGCCTAACTTGCGCGAAATGCAGTGCTGAAGAGCACACATCAGATGCCTGTGAAAACTCTCTTCCCTGTGCGAACTGTAATGGGGAACATGCCACATACTCGCGGTCTATCCCGTGCTGGAAAAAGAAAACGGAAGTTGTCACAATTAAAGTAAAACAAAACATTTCATTTAAGGAGGCACGAAGACAGGTGTCCTGCTTACCAGAAACTAGCTTTGCCGAAGTGGCGCGCGAGGGGGCAGCGCCACGACGGCCCCTTGCGCCCGTCTGGCACATGCGTAGTGAGCCAGCGGTGACGCCATCCGCCCCCTCGGCGGTTGCAGCCAGTGCTGCTCCGCCATCCAAGAAAGACCCACACACCTCCGGGCTGGGGGCCGCGAAGGTCTCGTCTTTTGAGGCGAGGCCCTCAAAACAATTGCAGCGCTCGCAAGAGCGCGTGTCCAGCGCCTCGCGAGAGGCAATGGACACAACACCGAGTGTGACGGCGCCGCCAGCGCCAAAGCATCGGTGCGACTCCATCGACCGGTCCCAAAAAGAAAAATCTGGTGTCACGGCCCCAGGAAAGGGTCCGTGAGCTAACATTCCATCCTTGAGCACACAGCACAAAACACATATAAAATGGACACACAGATTTTACACTGGAATGTGAGAGGACTTCTCCGTAACCTCGATGATATTAGAGAACTTGTTAAACATACTCCAAAGGTGCTGTGTGTTCAGGAGACACATCTCAAGTCCACACAAACAAACTTTCTAAAGCAATAAGTCATCTTCCGCAAAGACCGTGACGACGCTGCCGTTTCGTCGGGCGGTGTCACTATAATAGTTGGTAAAGGTGTCGCCTGTAAGCAATTAAACCTCCGAACTTCTCTTGAGGCAGTTGCTGTCCGAGCAGTGCTGTTCGGGAAGCTACTAACAATTACCTCTATTTACATCCCCCCGTGCTGTCAACTTTCAAAGGCACAATTTCAAAGCTTAATTGATGAACTTCCTCCGCCATATACAGTCGTTGGTGATCTAAATGCAGATAATCCCCTATGGGGCGACTCCCGTTTAGATGCGCAAGGACGCCTAATAGAACACTTTCTGTTTTCGTCAGGTGCATGTCTACTAAACAAAAAAGAACCAACGTACTATAGCACTACACACAACACATACTCTTCTATAGACCTGAGTATTGTCTCGAGTACATTAATTCCATATCTGGAGTGGTCCGTTCTCAAGAACCCCTTTGGAAGTGACCACTTCCCGATTGTGTTGAAGCTAACAAAAGAAGATACATGCTTGCCTGACTTTCCTCGCTGGAACACCAAGTCCGCCAACTGGGAACTGTTTCGAGAAATTACATTTTTAGACGGAGATGATATTGCTGATTTTAACATAGGCGATACTGTAGCATACCTAACAGGTTTTATTATTGACGCTGCAGTGAAATGTATCAAGCAAACCAACGGAATTACCAATAAACGTCGCATCCCATGGTGAAACGACGATTGTCGGAAAGCGCGCAATAGACAAAATAAAGCTTGGAGACTACTCCGAAATTACCCAACGGCTGAAAACCTTGTCAATTTCCAACAGGTTAAGTCCCAAGCCAGAAGAACGCGTCGTCTTGCAAAAAAAAAAGAAAGTGGGAATAGGTACATCTCCAGTATAAATTCTTACAACGACGAAACAAAGGTTTGGAATAGGGTAAACAAGTTATTGGGTCGGGAGTCACACCCCCTGCCTTTGGTAAGTAGCCGAGGGCAGAGTCTGGAGGAGCAGGCGGACTGCCTAGGCGAACACTTTGAATACGTCTCAAGTGCATCGCACTACACAGAAACGTTCTTAAGATTTAAAGAACGCGAAGAGCGCCAACCCCTTAAATATAAACGTCTATCCAGGGAGGCTTACAACTGCCCATTTTCATTAGCTGAACTTAAGGCATCTCTTGCGTACTGAAACAACTCGGCGCCAGGTGGTGATCGTATAATGTACGAAAAGATCAAGTATCTTCACACAAAAGCACTAAAAACACTCCTAACCCTCTTCAATACCATGTGGGAAGCTGGATATATTCCATTGTCATGGAAAGAAGCGATAGTCATCCCGGTACTTAAACAAGGCAAAGACCCGTCCTTGGCCGCCAGCTACAGGCCAATAGCGTTAACAAGCTATTTGTGCAAACTATATGAGAAAATGTTAAACCGGCACTTAACCCACTTCCTAGAAAGTAACAGTATACTAGACCCCCTTCAGTGTGGTTTCAGAGAGGGGAGGTCGACAATGGACCACCTTGTTCGCATAGAGACATATATCAGAGATGCATTTATTCATAGGCAGTTTGTACTTTCGGTATTCTTAGACCTGGAGAAAGCGTACGATACCACATGGCGATTCGGAATCCTACGCAATCTTGCCGCCATGGGCATCCATGGAAACATGCTTAACACAATTAAATGTTATCTGCCTAACCGAACCTTTCGCGTAAAAGTGGGAAATGCTCTCTCTAGATCATTAGCCCAAGAGACTGGTGTTCCGCAAGGGGACGTGCTTAGTTGCACACTCTTTTTTGTAAAAATTAACTCCCTGCAGTCAGTAATTCCAAGCGCGATGTTTTATTCCGTGTATGTAGACGATGTGCAGATGAGTTTCAAATCATGCAATTTATCTGTCTGCGAACGACAAGTGCAGCTTGGAATAAATAAATTCTCTAAATGGGCGGTTGAGAATGGTTTTAAAATAAACACTCAAAAAAGTACTTGCGTACTCTTCTCCAACAAACAAGGGGTAATGCCACTACCAAATATTGCGATCAAGGGAGACCAACTCTCTGTGAGCAACGAGCATAAATTCCTGGGAACCACTTTAGATTCTAAGCTCACGTTTATACCCCATATTAAACATGTAAAAATGAAATGTCTGAAAGCGATCAACCTCCTAAAGCTCCTAGCACGTACAACATGGGGTAGTGATCAGAAGTGTCTCTTGAACTTGTACAAAAGCCTTGTCTGGTCGCGCCTTGATATGCCTCTATAATTTATCATTCCGCAACGCCAAGTGCTTTGAAAATCCTAGACCCCGTTCACCATCTGGGTATCCGACTGGCAACCGGGGTCTTCAGGACAAGTCCGATCCAGAGTCTCTACGTAGAGTCGAATCTGTGGTCACTTCACCTGCAGCAATCCCATAGCAGTTTCACTTATTTTATAAAGGTACGCGCAAGCATAAAGCATCCTTCTTATTCAGCTATAAACAATATGACCGCTGCCACCCTCTACCATAATCGACCCGCACGAGAAAGCCGTTCTCTTCGCGTGTGAGAAGCTTAAGTGAGGAAACGGGTGTTCCGCTGATAGAACTCTGCCCTATGCCCACAACAAAACGTTTACCGCCGTGGCGGTGGCAGCTCATACATTGTGACACTTCATTTGCCGAGATCACTAAACACGCACCAGAAGCACATATTAAAATGCATTTCCAACAACTCCAGTCCAACTACTCATGCGTAGAGTTTTATACTGACGCTTCTAAGTCGCATGCAAGGGTGGCTTATGCAGCCGTCGGACCATCCTTCTCGGAATCCGGTGTGCTGCACCCGAAAACAAGTATATTTACGGATAAGGGTTATGCACTATTGTCCGCTGTGAAGCATATACGGAAATCAAACACACAAAAATCAATTATATTCACAGACTCGTTAAGCGTCGTAAATGCATTAAGATCCCTTTTCAGATTGAGAAATCCGGTAATAATTGAGCTGTATTCCATTCTGTGTACAGCGTATATGTACAACCAGCATGTTACTATTTGCTGGGTACCTGGCCATAGAAGTATCGAGGGCAATGTGTCAGCTGACCAAATGGCCTCGTCAATTATATTGCGTGCTATTAACCCCAACGCTACTGTCCCTGCAATAGATCTAAAACCCCTCCTACGTAAGAAACTGCGAAGCCACTGGCAACGCTTGCGGGGCACAGAAATAAATAATAAGTTTCATTTGATTAAGCCGCGGTTGGGTTACTGGCCCTCCGCTACAAGAACATGGTGAACTGATGTCCTATTCTGTCGCCTCAGATTAGGCCACACTTATGGTATCCATAGCTTTCTTCTGACTGGCGATGAACCTCCTACTTGTGGTAGATGTGGCGGGAGGCTAACCATCTTCCACGTCCTCCTGGAGTGTGCAGAAGCTGAAAGGGAGAGAAAGGAATATTTTGCTTTAGCATACCGCTATAATCTTCCTTTACACCCGATTATGTTTCTCGGTGAAGAGCCGCTTTTCGATGCAAAATCAGTTTTAAGCTTTTTAGAAGATGTAGTATTGAATGTTTTTAGCCCAACATTGAACGTTTTTAGCCCAACAGGTTAATAGCGCATCCTCTGTTTAGAGGATGCCGCTGTGATAGCAGCTTTCAACGAGCCCAGGCCTCCATACTCTTGTTTTAAGAGCTCTGTCGAGGCACTCGTGCTCCATGCCAAGTTTTTAGTTCACATACATATCACTTTTAAACCATTTTATGTCTCCATAGTTTACATCATTTGTCATTGTCATATTTTTACAATATGTATATTTTAACGCACCTGCAGCGACTGTTTTGTAGGCCCATTTACAGCCACGTCACATCTGTTTTATGTACACTGCACATCCCACAGTTCATTATCATCGCTCTGGCGCTCTTTGGCCATATCTGGCCTTTGCGCCAATAAACTTCACTATTCATTCATTCAGAATTATAAGTGATTCCGCTTAACGAATAGGTGTAAAATCGGGTGAAAGAATTGAAAAATACCAATCTAACACTGACGATGCAATTATGACTTCTGCCTCTCTTCGCAAACTGAAGCATCAAATGCTAAGATTATCTTTGTTTCTAATCTTGTCAGGTCTTTAAAAATCTACTGGGACAATTTTTGTGATTATTAGGAATTGTGTTGTTAAATTCTATTTCCATTGTTTGAACAGGTGTTCTTCGTACCAGTACCTCACGAAGGTTAACTTGTAGTGTTTCCAAGAGCTTCTGTATGACGATGACTTGTGGGTGCCCTAATCTAGGCCACTGTTGGTTAAAGGCTAAATAATGAAAACATATTGCGACATCGTCTGTGGGGATACCTAGATTTTTAGGAAAATACGAATGGCTAGTATATAGAACCCAGCACGAAGAGAAGGCAGGTGCGCTTCCTTATATAAAATATTCATTGCGACAAATTTAGAAAGCCGAAGACATAGTCGTAACGCTTCGCGTACTAGTAGTACCAGTGGTCAGTTTTTTAGGCAGGTGCTCCAGAAAACAAGACACAGCCGAACTCCAATATTGGGTAAATTTACATACAATATAATATTACTAGCACATCACGACGTAAACCACAACATTTATTGCTGAGTCTACGAAGCATCCCAAGCACCTGTGCTCCTTTAGCTGCCATTATTTCTATATGCAGACTCCAATTTATGTTTCCAGTATAAGTCACTCCTAAGTATTTATTCGATTTCACCTGCGGGATAAAGACCTGTCTGTAAACTAAGGAAATCTGCACTGGAACACCTTGAGGAAAATCTACGACTGCACATTTCTTGATGTTTAATGATATGTCGTGTAACCATGTGTTCAGAGCGTTCATATAAACTGTAGCTCATGATATATTGTATGTATATACACCTGCACAACATTTTGTACTGGAACTGTGCCCAAAAACTAATAAATAATAATGGTAACAGTACCAAACCTTGGAGGAGACCTCTATTTTTTTATACTTTGAAGACCACAGGCCAGATTGAGAGCAATAGATTTCTCTATCTTTTAGAAAGGAGTAAACCCACGCCACGATGTATTTGGTAAACCAACGTCCGTTAGCGAATTTATTAGTTTAATGTGTTTTACGGTGTCTAAAGTTTTTGCAATATCTGAAGTTACTAAGGCCGGAACCTGTATCTTAGAACGAGCTAGTTGTCTCCTGCTTTCAAAATCAACATGGGCACACCAAATGGAACAGCCACGCCTGAATCCAATTAGGCAGGGCTTAATATTGTGCTTTCGTGCAACCAGTTGTCTATCCTAACGTTCAAAATGATCTTGATTAGTTTTACCAGATTAGATGTGAATGAAACAGGCCTAACTATATCAAAAGTAAACTCAGCTTAATATTTCTTTAATAAAGAAAATGTTTTCGTGATTGTCTAATCAGGCGGAATTCACAAATGTCTAACAGAGTGGTTAACTATTGCAGGTAAATCCTGAAGTGATACTTCCTCGGTTATTTTTATTACTGATTCAGTTATTCCATCAAAACCTGCAGCAGAATTGGGCTATATATTCACTACTTGTGCTATTTCCGACGCTTCAATGTCATCGCTTTTAACAGGACACAGCGAGTGGTAAAAGCGAGCAGCCACGTAGCCGCTTATCAGCTAATGAGCAATTTCTTCTAGAAAAGCAGGCAGCTTATTTGGCTTTGAGACTATCGATTCGAGGTCTGTTGGTGGGGAGGGGAATTACTTTTTTTTTTTTGACCAGGCTTTGAAAAAAACTCGGAACCTTGGCTATCATAGTTATCCTTCGCAGCGGCAACTGTTCGCCTAAAAACTGTAGTGACGTATTTATAATCGCTCCAGTTTCTTGGGCACTGATTATAGAGCAATTTTCACCACGTCGCTTTTCTTAACCTGTATTGACGTGAACAATCAGTGTTCTACCAATACTTCAAAAGCCGTTGTTTAGAGACTTGAACTGTGAATTTAAATTTATTTAAGGATTGTTGTTTAGCACCGGTGAAGTTGATGACAACCCGCTCTTCATTTTCATGTGTTCGTTCTGGCAAAGCCACACGCAGTGTCTGTTCAAATGTATTGTTGCGCGACATGGTTAAAGGAGTGGACTGGAAAAAATTTCAGTCTCGTAGGGAAGACCAATGCCAAGAACACATATCCGATTTACAAGAGGCCATCAAGAGCACTGTAAAAGAGACCATGTGTACGATCTCATGCCCTGTAAGAAACATGGACATCGAGATAGAGCTAGAGCGGCTTCGATTCTTCCGACGACGAGCTGAAAGAAGGTACCGTCGCACGAAGGACCTACAAGATTTACGGACTGCTAGACGTTTACAGAAGAAGATCAAACGTTGGTTGGACAAGCTAGAACTCTAACGCTGGATTAATTTCTGCGAGTCACTCGACCCTCGTAAGCCTTTATCGCAGATATGAAGGACTGTTAGAGGTTTGCGGTCATCCCCCATTCAGAAGTCACCATTTAAGGTCTTAGCCCTTCACCAAAATTGACCAGATGTGGACGTTGCTGAAGAGTTCTGTGCCGGATTATCAGGGCAAACTACAGCACTTAGCAGCTCACCGCTTTCGAGCAGTTGTCCGCCACCACGTGATTCCTGTATAGACTTCCCGTTCACCATTCAGGAGCTCAAGGCGGCACTCGCTTCATTCAAACGTACCTCCGCACCAGGACCTGACGGAATCTCCTTCAGAGCCCTGTGTCATCTGGGGAGCATGCGAGAACAGCTCTACTTCAGCTATATAATGATTATTGGCTAGAGGGCACTGTCCCCTTAAGTTGGAAAACTAGTCTTCTAGTACCACTGCTAAAACCTGGCAAATGAACATTGGAACTCCCCTCCTATCGCCTGATCACATTGGCTAGTTGCGTGGGTAAAGTGATGGAGAGAATGATTCTCGGCCGACTCGAGTGGTACTTGGAGTATCATGAGATCTACCCAAATGCCATGGCTGGCTTTCGACGTGGTCGATCATCGATCGATAGCGTTATCGACCTAATCACGTACGTTGAACACGAGAAAGGTATAAGCGTCTTTGCGCCTCTCTGTTCCTTGACGTCAAAGGAGCCTATGATAACGTTACACATGAAGCCATTCTTACCGCACTAAAAGAGATTGGAGTGGGTGGCCGAATGTTTAAGTGGATACGCAGTTATCTCCAAATGCAATCCTATTTTGTGAGTACAAAGACCGGGAACACGTCTGCACATTTCAGTTGTCGTGGCGTCCCTCAGAGTGGTGTACTGAGCCCCGTGATATTTAATATAACACTAATCGCTCTCCATACGCACCTACCAAACAATATTTATCTATTAACATACGCTGATGACATCTGCATCTGGACATCTGCGGTAACTCGCCTGCAGTTACGAGCGAGAATACAAAGAGCTGCTACTGCAACTGCTTTGTATCTACGCGATCGAGGCCTGGAAGTTTCCTCCGGAAAGTGCGCTCTTCTGCCATTTACGCGCAAAGCCATGTCGAATTACAGAGTGTCAATTAGCGCTCAAAATATACCATATTGTCAATCTCACAAATTTCTGGGTGTCATAGTCGAAAGAGACAAATAATGGAGCCCTCATGTGTCGTATTTGAAAAAGCGATTGACAGGCATATGCCATCTTTTCAAGTTTATCGCAGGAAAGACTTGGGAAATGCAGCCTCATGCTATGTTACGACTGTACATGGTGCTTCTCTTTGGCTTATTACGATACAGTCTGCCTGCATTAACGAACGCCAGCAAAACAAGTAGCGTTCAGGCACAGGCGCTTCGAATATGTCTAGGTCTGCCTCAGGGTGCCTCAACAATGGTGACTATAGCTATATCCAAAGACCACCTCGTCCAGACCCATATTGAAATTGAAGCTTTGAGAACACACATAAGGCATGTGGGCCGGACTCCCCATCAACACCTAGCCTCTCTCCCAGCGGATAGGCCTCATACTTCCTTTTGTCGAACAACAACTACACACGGTGACTCCCTACCAACTGGTTTTACACCCGCGGCGAGACCTTCAATTCCTCCGTGGTGCCTCAAACAGCCAATCATCAACCTGACAAAACCAGGCATCCAGAAAAAACGAGATTTCTCAATACCAGTCCTCAAGCAGCTGGCCTTACTTCTGCTGTACGAGAAGTACCAAGACTGCACCCACGTCTACACCGACGGCTCCGTCCTGCCAAACAGCTCAACTGCGGCGGTCGTTATTCCAACGCACGCCACAACCATCAAATTCAGGACAGCTCATGCAACCACAACAATGGCAGCAGAGCTTGCCGCGCTTCGCTGCGCTGCGTTTCATTAACGACCAAAGCACGCAACGGTGGACAATTTTCTGCGACTGCAAGGTGGCACGGCAGTCACTTCTGTCAAATCCACGCCGTGGTCCACACGAGCAGTTGGTATTTAAAACAGCAGAAATGCTACACCATATAACAGAGAAAGGGTACCACGTTTTATTTCAGTGGTTGCCAAGCCACTGTGGAATTATCAGTAACGAACGAGCTCATCAAGCTGCCCGTTCAGCCCATACAGAAGACAACAACCAGTCAATACCTCTCTCGAGGACGGACGCTGCTAGGAGGCTTCGCATGCTTGCTCGCCAACGCTCCATGGCTCTTTGGAATGAGCCTCTCTTTACGCATGCAAGATTACGATCCCCTGATCCAACGTTAAGCATACAGCTTCCAACAAAAATTTGACGAGGTGACGCTACTGCTCTGTGCAGAAGATGGTTGGGAGTCGCGTTTACCCGTGCGTGCGCGTTCCGCATAGGTATGGCTGACACCGCCGACTGTGCACACTGCGGAGATGTAGAAACCATTCGACATATCCTGTGTGACTGCCCAAAATACAACCTGGAAAGTCAAGACCTTTCCAATAAACTAAACAGGTTATATGACCAGCCGCTGCCAGAAGAATGTATACTGCGCCATCGTCATGACTCATCGTCACAGAAGAAAGCCGTGCACGCGCTACTGGGCTTGTTGCGAACTACTGGCCGGTCAGAACGCCTCTGAGTGGACTGATTTTGCGTGTGCGTGTGTGTCGGTGTTTTTCTCTTATTTATTTTTAACTCTCCTTTCTCTTTCAACCCCCTATTCCCCAACCCCAGTGTAGTGTAGCATACCGGATACTTGCATCTGGTTAACCTCCCTGCCTTCCTTGTTTTTTTGTTTCTCTCTCTCTCTCTCAAATGTATCGAAATTGACGTGAGAAGTGGGCTGCCTCATTACTGAAGTCACGGGACATACGATGCAAACAACATAGGAAAATGGTCGCTATTTGTACCCGAGTTCAAAGTAGACCATATAAAAATACAGAGGCTAGGACTACAGCAAGTCAGATCAATCGCATAATGAGGCTTATTGCACACAAACGCGGGGGTTTGCTGGCATGTAAAAAAAATTCTAGCAATGAAATCCCACAAACCTTTCCCACTCATATTTGTTCTGAATCTCCACAAAGTGCGATGAGAATTGAAGTCTCCTACCATTAATATGTCTTTTCTGCATTTCAAAATTGCGGCATCTAAAGCACTAGAATTTTGAGCACCTGACGGAAAACAAGCGTTTACTAACGAAAAAGGAAGGTATTCTTTGAGAAAGATATCTATTGTTAAAATTTTACTTTCTTATTCATTATTAGTGCCACGCTGACCCCGTTAAGCAAAGCAATCTTCGTTTTCTTCAACCAGGTCTTTAGCCCGGGACAATTTATCGAGTTGTGACTAGCGTGGTTAGGAAGCCTGGCGATATATACTGACTTAATTTTGTGTCATACTAAACTCATTCATTTGGCTCTAAATATACCATTGAACCAATAAAATATATTCACACAAATCCTTAACCTTTATGTTAACACGTTAAAACTAGTTGTGACTAACTTATGGAAGCGGGTATGTACATAACATTTCTAGTTGTGTTCCACCAATTTAGGATAATTCTGGAACGTGGTACACAAGCCTAACTTGTGCTACTGTGAATTTCTCCAGTGTAGAGCACTCATCGGAACAGGCAAGCGCGTTTTTGTTTACGCGCAACTGCATGCTATTTTGTACAGGTGCCTCAGGATACATCATTGCCCTGTTGTACGTCTTTCAAAGAGAATGGTTCTGTAATTCATTCAGTACGAAGAAGGCCGCCCCACCATATAGGCTATTAGTAAGGCGTTCTTACATAAACGTTTTTCTTACGTTTCCACTATGTTCCAGCACTCGCCTGACACCCAGTGGATTGTCTGGCCAATAGATTTTAATAGCTATGTGTGGCTTACGAAAGGAGAAAAACGTCCGGCGGCTTGACCTTCCTGCATGACCTTTCACTAGTGATGAGATGGACCAAGGAAAGGATGGGGACATCATGTGTGATTTGTCTTGGCAGGGTATACATAATGATGCTCGTTTGAATAGATAGGAAATGAATGAAAGAGGGGATAACTCTTTCCGCCGGTGGGATCCAAATGCACCTTTCAGTGCGACGTGGCGCTTTACTTTGAAGATTACGAGAAATTTATATAGAAAATAATGTTGTGGTAAACGCGTATTTTTGTTTTACTTACGCGCTGTTTTGTTTTTACTTAACAGCGCGTTATTTAGTGCAGAACATGCGCAGTAGTTGGGACATGCATGACTCAGCCTAATGTCAAGACCATTCAAGATTTGTACATCACAACTATTAGTGCAAATGCCACCTTTACTTCTTTTTCTCTACTAAATCATACGAAGCGCTTAGTATTAATCATAGTAATCTTAATGATTTGTACTAATCATACGAAGCGCACATGTGAAGAGTGAGAAACTGCACATTTCAATCTGCTGTACTATCTTTTATCTACAAAAACTTCTCTAACCATTAAAGCACGAAATTCAACCTTTGCAGATGGTCTTCATAGAAAAAGCGGCCCATAAAACCGACAGGCATACAACATGTAACACACAGAACGACATAGCAGAAAAAACGTAAAAAACTAAGGGGTCATTAAAGACCCCCGAAAAAAACTGGGTTTATTGACAAAAGCAAACCGTCGCGATTGATCTGAGACTTTTTCCGGTGTCCTACTGGTGGCAAGGGCTATTGATCTATATATGATGACGGTCATCAGCTCCTCACAGGGTGCAAGAAATCACGCCGTTCCCGTCGTAGCAAACATTGGTGGGGGAGTGTTGAAGGTTGTCGTTACAAACATCTGGAGATTGTTGTTTGTGAGCTGAAAAATACAGACAGTGGTCTGTGTTTTGGCGCTCTCTCTACGTGCGGTTCCCACCGAAGAAATAAACAACACTGGAAGGCTATAACATCGACACGATATATCAATCGCGGTTTCGATTTCTAATGCTCCCCACACCTTTTAACACTAAACAACTCCAGTAGTGTACAAGTCACAGAAGCGGATTGTTTGCGTAAGCAATGAAGGGGGGGGGTATGAACATAACAATTGAACTAAACATTTTTTTTCGCCATGACCATAAATTGTTGGAAGTGGCTACTAAAAAACATCAACAACTAAGAAAGACCGCATCTACGAAATAATTCTCTTTTGAATTGCGCCTGATAGCATAAATGATTCTAATGCTCAGTCATATAGCGGGTAGTGTAAAGCAGAATGGCCAAAGCGTGACAAAACATTCTCTTCAAATCACTCAAATAACAAAGCTGAGTGTCATATCGTTCTCAATGTAATTTTATTTACTGTTGTTTTATTGAATAAACGTTCTTGCATGCGGAATTTCTAAGACAGATGGTTAGATGAAAACAAAAAAAATCACAACATATTCACGATGTTAGTGATTATGAGTAGGACGAAGCGCTGGAGGGTTCCATTGCTAAACTGTGAACCTTCCGAGAATATTGTGTACTACACCATCAATGATGTCACAAACATTGCATACATTTATACAAGATATTTTCTTATGCGTAAGTGGCTTCCATTCCCCTTCCATTATAACGGCTTCATGTTCGGTGATGTGGTAAATGGGTGATGGGGTGTAGTGGGATGTTTGCAAAGATTAAGTAGTGGGCAGTTCACAAAATTGGAACTGTAGGCGGTCACGTACAAACAAGGGATGGTCACAGTGGGACAGTCAATGGGTCTTTAGCGCCCATTTGCATACAAGTACATGACTATCTTGCATTTCATATAGGCTACTTGTCATCAGTATTAGCTTTATGTTCGGTGAAATGGTGCATCGAGAATGGGACGTAGTGGGATGTTTAGAAAGATGAAGTAGTATGGCAGTTTGCAAAGGTAGCACTATAGGCGGCCACGTACGTACAAGGGACAGACAGACCCACGCCTTTAGGAGCTTCGCCCCTAAATCTCAGAAGCATTGGGAAGATGATTACTGCCTTGGCGATGACCACCACTAGAGCTCGACGACTAATTAGTCACTCGCATACAGTAGTGAGGAACTCCAGCTGCCTATAGGATGGTTAACCTCCCTGCCGTTCTTTTCCTCCTATTTTCCTTTCTTCCTTCCGCTAAATTGGGCATCTTGCAGGACGCGCTCTCAACTTTTACTAATGTTCTGGCCCTACGTGACATACATACGCATATCTAGTATTACTAACAGGAAAACAAGCCAGGTGACGTTCAGTGTGGTGCAGCACTTTTATTCTCATCCCTTTGAGGACGAAGTAGGTGAAAATTACTGATAACTAAAAAAAATAATGCTCGGGGAAGAGTTTCAATATCCGAATTTCTTTTCCGTTGGCTTTTTGTTGGTCAGGAGAGATTCAAATTATACCACTGTTGCAGTGAATGTGATGCCAGGCCAAACGAGCTAACAATCGAACGTATCGAACAGCCAGAGAAACTTTTTTGCTTGTCACTTCTGGTGAACCCGCACAACGGAGACGCTCCATCCACGTACACACAGTCTTTCAATAGGCAAAACTGCCACTCAGTGATATATCGACAATTCGAAACATCTGGATCTCCTCAAAATGTCCTCGAAGCTTGGTATTGTTTGAAGTGGTGGGCCTGATAATATATGGTAGCGCAGACAAAGGACTTAGAAAAAAGAGGGCACATTCAAGACATCATCTCATGCTAATTTACGAACAAGCCCAGATCGCCACCCACGTGGGCCTGCGATGCCGCCTGGTCACACGTGGAGTGCTCACGTCTTAAAATATTGCTTAATTAAAAACTTTAGTAAAATCATTTTGTTTTCTGTCTTTGCAAATTTTATATTGTACACAAATTCTGAACTTGTATAGCATTCCACGAGTAACCATGTCGTTTCCGATAAAGTTAAGTCTGTTTTTATTACGCTTAGAAAGTGGCAGTTGGCGGGATTTTGCTGTTATGAATACTCTCGGAAGCTTTGATAGGACGACTGTGTTCACAGTGCCTCAGCATGCCGTTTCTTGTTGTCCTTTTCTAAGTTTTCTGCAGCCCCCGCTGGTCTAGCACTCTTCCATTTCCTTCTTTCTGCCGGCTATCTTCTCGCGTTTACTGTAAACACACCAGCATACCGATATAGTTCACCTCCAGATATCTCAGTTCTAATCCTTCTTTACCTCCTCTTTTTTTTGCATATGTCTTTTGAGAGGCCGCAGTCCTCGCAAACCGAATAAACTTCGAAGACCAAATAAACTTCAAACTTCAAACTTTAAAAACGCTGTCTGATTGTACAGAGTGAGCGTACAAATAGAAGACATGCACGTCGTGATGAGCTCGCGTGCGCTCGCGGGCGTTTCAATAGCTTCACATGCACCAAATTTAGCATTGTGTGACGCAAATGGACGACATACGTAAATGACATGTCCAAACATAATAATGATCACATGTCTGTCATGCAACATCACTACATGCCACACTCATGATGCGTTCGGAGCCGCTTTGCTGGATTCACGTATGCAAATTTTGGTATTACGTCACGTGAATAGATGACAAAGCTATGTGACTGATGCAAACATAAATATTTTAAGATGCGTGTCATGTAAGAGCATGACTACCTGCCACACTCAATGCGCCACTACACTTAGACGTCCCCGGCGTGCGTTTGCTCCAGCTTTCGTTTAGTCGCGTCATGCCGGTGATGCCACGCCGGGTGCCTATCTGCCTCTCATGTAGTCGCAGGCACGCGCCCCGTTGCCTTGCTTTGACGCATGTGCGTTTGAGCACGCCCGATATCCCAACGTCACGAAGCTAGGCAGACGTGGTGAATTCTGGGTAATGTTGTCGGTGCGAAATGCAGCATGTCGCATTTGGCCCCGGTTGCCACCGCGCTGTGCCGACAGACGCTGGTCACGTCTGGCGTCAGACTATAGAGTTTTCGCATTTTGCTAGCGTAGCGTCACTGCGTCCAGAGTGCGCGCGTGAACGTTACGTCGCTGTAAATTGCGCTCTTCATGATGCTTTCCCCGCCGTTTCGCTAGCTTCACATATACCAAGTTTGGTATTACGGAACGTTAATGGACGACGAAGGTGTCTGATTGGTCAAACCAGATAATCATGAGATGCGTGCATGTAACAACACGACCACATGCCATGCTCATGATGCGCTCGCGGTCGTTTCTCTAGCCTCATATATGCCAAATTGTTATTGCATGACGTCAGTAGACGACAAAGTTAAATGACACATCCGAAAATGATAATCATGTCATGCGCGTCATGTAAAACTGGACTACATGCGACACTCAGAGCACGCTCGCGGCCATTTCGCTAGCTCCACATATATCAAACTTGGTATCAGGTGGCGTGAATTGATGATGAAGGTAACTGACACGTCCAAACTTTATACCTACGACATGGAAGCCACGTACGGCATAATTTACCTCCACCTGTTAGCGCTGTGTTGATTTTTACCTGGCATATAAAGCTTCCTCATTCGTACTTCGCATATCATCGATACCCGCTGTGAGTGGAATCTGTCCTTTTTTTTCCGACTCAACACGCGCCTCCCCCAGATGTTTCCATGGGCGTGTGTTCTCTTTTTCCATGGACGTGTGTTCTGTTAGCAATTACTTTTGTAAACAGCTTGTATACTACAGAGAGCAAGCTGATCGGCCTGTAATTTTTCAAGTCCTTGTCATCTCCTTTCTTATGCATTAAGACAATGTTAGCGTTCTTCCAAGACTTTCGTACTCTTCCCGTCAGGAGACACCTCGTAAACAGGGTGGCTAGTTCTTCTAACAGAATCTGTCCTCCATCTTTCAGCAGATCTAATGTTACCTGATCCTCACCAGCAGATTTGCCTCTTTGCATGCTCTCCAAAGCTTTTCTGACTTCTTCTACCATTACTGGTGGGGTGTCATCTGGGTTACTCCTAGTTCTTATAGTATTAGGGTCGTGGTTGTCTCGGTTACTGTACAGATCTCTGTAAAACTCCTCCGCTATTTTAACCATCCTATCCATATTGGTAGTTATTTTGCTTTGTTTGTCCCTTAGTGCATACATCCGACTCTTGCCTATCCCAAGTTTCCTCTTCACTGCTTTGATGCTTCCTCCGTTTTTCAGAGCGTGTTCAATTTTATCCACGTTACACCTTCTTACATCGCATACCTTAAGCCTATTAATCAACTTCGAAAGTTCTGCCAGTTCTATTTTGTCTGTTGTACTTGAGACTTTCATGATTTGACGCTTCTTAATCAGATTCTTCGTTTCCTGGGAAAGCTTGCCAGTGTCCTGTCTAACTACCCTGCCTCCAACTTCCGCTGCGCATTCCGTAATAATACTCGCCAGATTATCATTCATTGTATCTACGCTAAGGTTGTTTTCTTCACTAAGAGCCGCTAAGGACACGCTATGGCCAAGTTATTTACACCGAGTCATGGTAAGCCCGAAGTAATTACCCCACAGCTTAAGAAGGCCATGCAGCTCAAGCCATGTTGTGCCAGAACCGTGCTAACTAAATCATTCTAATTATTGAGCTTGGTAAACACGAATTATTGTGACGTTAATTATGAACACACTAAGTAAAACTATGCTTATCAGCCTTTAATAGTATTAAACAGTTGCAGCTTGTTCGGGACATGACAATATCATAATTAGTATACCGCTAATCAGCATTACGTTCAATAGCTCTATACAGATGATGGCCTTGCTAATTGTGGCCGATATCGTTGCCTCTTCATTGAAGCTTTATCAATGAAGATAAGGCAGCTCCGTGTAATGGTCACTCAGCCTCAGTCAATTAGTTCAATCAAACGTTAAAGAACCCCAGGTGGTCAAAATTTCCTGAGCCCTCCACTACGGCGTCTCTCATAATCATATGACAAATCAATCAATTAGTTCAATCATTATTAGGAGAGAGCTGATGCGGTCTTCACTTCGAAGCCAATCACGCACATGAGTAGAACAATTTAAAAAGCTGCAAGAAGCTAGGTTATCAAAAGCTCTGCTATGGCTCCAGCCTTGCAGAAGTAGTGTAAGCTCACCAAAATAGCGATTATAGCATCAAACGCTTGACCATCACACCAGCATCATCACATTCACGAGTTCAACTCGGGCCTTTTCAGAATCAACGAGTTTGTATTGCTGTATTAGAGTTTATGCGTCAAATCAGTTTGATTGACAGGCGCCCGCGGCGAAGATCGCGTACGCCCACAACGTTTACTCTTGCCAAGAACACGTGCACGACAAGCAGCACTAACGTCGAGCGACACAATTATTTTATCAGGTTTATCACGCAGAATATGCATACACACACACACACACACACACACAGTGATATCGTCATGCGGCTCCGATTCTTCTATTGAATTTCACCGCAACCACGACGTTGCCAATCTGAGCCACGTTGCCGCCATGATTCAAGCTCCCCTTGTGGCCACCTGTTCTAATATCTATCTCCAATAATTGACAGAAGCAAAACAAGCAGCACGAAAGTGCTGCGAGTGAACCCTTGCTGCCTTGGAGAGGGAAAATTTCATGCTACGGGTGGTATGGAAAAACCTACCTGAAAAACTACAAACGCCAACGAACACGCTTGTGGGAGACGCGTGTTGAATCGGCAAGAAGATAGCGCGACAATCACGCTGATGTCACTGCACTGTTAAAATGTCTACTGAGTGGCGGCGCTGACCTTTTTGTACGCGGTGTTTCTTTGATAACCGCCGCAAATGTCCCACATACGTTTTCATGGTGGCGCGTGTTCCTGTAGTGATTTTTATCAATGCTGCTATCACGCGATCCGCACTGTCTACCTGCCATGGCCACCGTAGAGCGAGCTCGGAGCAAACTCGTCTGCCCGAGAAGCTTGGACCACCCTGCATAGCACCCCAGTCCGGGGTTCGGGGCATAGCCAGAGCCGGGGTTCGATCCCTCGACCTGCGGGTCAGCAGCTGAGTACCTTAGCCACTATACCACCACAGCGGGGCAGCAACCGCGCATACCAACAGCAAAAAAAACTGGTTCTGGTCCCGACCAAAATTTCGCCATTTACCTGCACGATAAACAAGCTAGAATTTGCTGGTTAAAGCCGGAACTTTGAGCCTCCGAGGTGGATGTTTGCCACGTTGTGTGGTGACGAATGCTACAGATTACTGGTGGTGGCGGCGTGTTCAATGTCTGTCGTGAGCATAGTCGTATCAGCTGGAGGGGGGGGGGGGGGCAAGGGGGCCTCAAGCCTTCACCACGGAAAAAACTTGGGGGGGGGGGGGCTGAAAGTGATCACTTTTTTCAAAGTGGTTACTTTCAGCTGCACGGTGGAGAAAACCAATAACTAAGGCGAAGTTTTTCGTTCATCATAGTAATCACTCAAACATATTGTTACGAAAAATGAAAGTGTTACCAGAGAATCTTTTGTTATAGTGGTTTTCGTAAATTTCTGCTGTGACGATTGTATTTCAATGTTTCTTGCGGTGCGCGCTGCCTATGCAGTTCTTTCGCGCCTTTTGCTTAAGCGTTGCAAAGCAGGCTACAGTAGAAGGTGTAAATGTTAAATAATGAAAAAAAAAATAGAAGGTGTAAAAGCGTCTTCTCTTTTCTTTGTTATAGATTGAAACGAGCGATCCTTTTATGGGCCAGTCAGAGCATTCGCTGCTTCAGGAAAATTGTTTGCTTTAATTAAAAATGAATAACGTCATGGATCCTTTATCGAAGCTGCTGTGAGTCAATGATTGTGACGAATCTTTTTAAACGCTTCAGTTCTGCGGTACTAGAAGCGCCACAAAAGGGTTTCCCCTTAGTCTCTGATAAATCTGATCAGCCTTGCTTACGGTAACTAGCAGCGATGGCAGAAGTTTGAGAAGTGGCAAAGAATAAAGCAGTGGACTCGTGTACAGTGGGAAGGCCAGCTTCTAAGCTTACCCCGTCGCTTGAACGCAACCGCACCAGGGAGAAGAAGTACGGGTGTGGTTCTTTGCACGATGAAGGCCTAAATGTGAGTCTGGTTAGTTATTTTTATTCCGATTGAATTGTCTTCTACAGCTCTAAATACAACTCTAACAGAAAAGAAGCACACACGCACAGCACTGCTTAGTTTTCTCTCAACAAGGATGAGCTCATAGAAATGTACACGCGCACGTGCACTCTAAAAATATTTCCAGAGTAACTGCGCAGTTACCGCGAAAAGGACTCTTTGCTCCTACGAAAGATGAATTCTGTGCAAAGGATTGCACACGGCCCCTCAAGAAGGTGCGCTTTCATCCTTGCGGAGTAAAGTACCCGTTCTTTGGGGTACCCGCAGGAATGTTTGTGCCGTGTGCAAACTCATCGGTGCCTACACAAGCCTGTTTCATTTCAGACGGTCCTGCAGCGTGGAGTGGTAGTGGCTAGTGTACGTGTATGCTGACTTAATGGTCATGAATTATTTGACTGATAAGTGTAGTTTACTGTCTCAAAACCAACATAATTCGACCATCTTGGGTTCTGTGGCCTGCACTCAAATTTGAGCACATGAATCTGCAGCATGCATCCATCAAAAAGCTCCACTCAAAAGGTGGTAATATGTATATAAAAATATATATTGAAGTGGGGAATTCGCAAGGCACTGACTAGTGGGACCATCTTTCTCTGAGTGCGAAGCGCGAGTGTGTGCACGAGCTGCTGACGCTAGACTGCTCGAGCATTTCTGTCCGTACCGGCTGTCTGCTTACTACCCGGCGTCGCATTTAAACTCCCTTGCGCAATATATATATATATATATATATATATATATATATATATATATATATATATATATTGAAACGGGGTGTTGAACCAGCAGGAGTTGACTCGGCGAACGAAAGCTTAATTGAGCGCAAGGGCTAACTGAACGCAAGACTGCGATCACAGCAAGACTGCGATCACAGCAAGTCTTCTTCCTTTTCTATATTCGAGCTCCATGCCCACTGCCCTCGTTACAATCACCCCCGGGCGATGAGGGAGCCATCCTAGCGACCTAAGGACAGGTGTACACAGAAGGGTCATGGTATGGCTTGAGCCGAGAGATGTGTACGATTTCTTGTTCCCGACTGCGCTTGTCCGAAGATGCATCCAGCGGCTCGACCAGGTAGTTGACAGGGATTGTTTGGCGTACAAATTGATAAGGGCCATGGTACCTGGATGAAAGCTTGTGGGAGAGTCCTGGAGGAGTAGAAGGAATCCATAACCACACCAGTGAGTTCGGTGCAAAGCTCATAGGCGTGGCTGATGCGTCGTGGCGATGTTTTTGGCGCGTCTGGTCATGTGACGTGAACGCACGAGCAAGCTTCCGACATTCTTCACCGTGTGCTGCTGCTCGAGAAACGGTAGTCATCTCTGAAGGGTCCGGTCGATAAGGAAGAATAGTATCCATTGTTGATGATGGCTCGCGTCCATAAAGAAGAAAGAAAGGCGAAAATCCAGTGGTGCTTTGCGTTGCAGTGTTGTAAGCATATGTCACAAAAGGCAGTATGCTATCCCAATTTGACTGGTCGGATGAAGCGTACTTGGACAGCATATCCCCAAGTGTACGATTCAAACGCTCTGTCATCCCATTAGTTTGCGGATGATAAGCTGTGATAGTGCGGTGTATGATGCGACACTCGCTCAACAACGCTTTGATGGCATCGGAAAGAAAAACGCGGCCGCGGTCGCTTAGTAACTCTCGATGTGCTCCATGCCTTACAACCAGGTTTTGCAGTATAAAACATGCAAGGTCTTTTGCGGTAGCACAAGGTAACGCAGCTGTTTCAGCGTACCGCGTTAGGTGGTCGATAGCGACAATGACCCAGCGGTTGCTACTCGAAGTATAGGGAAGCGGACCGTAAAGGTCAATTCTGACATGATCGAAAGCTCGTGCTGGACATGGCAACGGCTGCAAGGGACCTGTGGCATGCTGAGTGGGCGTTTTGCATCGCTGGCACGTAAGGCAAGACCTTACGTAATGGCGAACGAAACGGTACATACCACGCCAGTAGTACCGCAGCTGCAAGCGAGTCTATATTTTTAACACACCAGCGTGGCCTCATTGCGGATCATCGTGGAACGTGGCACAGATGTCAGAGCGCAGATGTCGGGGAATGACGAGCAACCACTTACGACCCATCGAGCTGTAGTTTCAGCGGTAAAGCAGGTTATCCCAAATAGCGAAGTGTCCTGCTTGACGGCGAAGCGTCCTCGAAACTGGAGCGGGCGTCCGGTTTGAGAGCAAGTCCGAAAGAGAAGAAATCCAAGCATCTTTGCGTTGCTCGAAAGGCATGTCCGAAATGCTGATGGCCAAGGCAGCACTGGTGGAGATAGGCGAGCCGACAGGCTCTGAAGCGAATGGCGAACGTGACAGGGCATCGGCGTTGGAATGCTTACAGCCAGAACGGTAGATAACACGGATATCGAACTCCTGTAACCGCAATGCCCAACGAGCGAGCCGATTATTAGGATCTTTTAGTGAAGATAACCAGCAAAGCGCATGGTGGTCTGTTACAATATCAAACGGACGTCCATATAAATAAGGCCGAAATTTTCTGATTGCCCAAATATTGGCAAGGCACTCCTTTTCCCTTACACTGTAATTCTTCTCGGCTTTACTGAGGGTGTTGCTGGCATATGCAACGAAGTACTCGTCAAAGCCATCCTTGCGTTGGGCCAGTATGGCCCTTAGCTCGACACCACTAGCGTCTGTATGAAGCTCCGTTCGAGCAGACGGATCGAAATGTCGGAGTATGGGAGGCGTGGTGAGGAGCCGTCTGAGTTCCTGAAATGCATCATCACACGCCTGCGACCACGCTAACAAATCAGAACTTCTGGCAAGAAGATTGGTTAAGGGGGCGATAATGGAGGCGAAATTGCGGACGTAGCGCCGGAAGTAAGAACATAGGCCGATGAAGCTTCGAAGCTCTTTGATGGTGGTTGGCTTTGGGAACGCCGCGACTGGATTAAGTTTCGTATGGTCCGGGAGAATGCCGTCCTTAGAAACTACATGGCCGAGAATTACAAGCTTGCGAGGGCCGAAGTGGCATTTCTTCAAGTTAAGGCGAAGTCCCGCCGTGGAAAGGCACGTAAGAACTTGCTCGAGGCGGTGGAGGTGGGTCGCAAAGTCGCTTGAAGATACCACAATGTTCTCCAAATAACAGAGGCACGTTTTTCATTTCAGACCTCGCAAGATGGTATCCATCATACTTTCGAAAGTGTCAGGCGCATTGCAGAGGCCAAAGGGCATAACGGTGAATTCATACAGTCCATCCGGTGTTACAAAGGCTGTCTTCGGGCGGTCACCATCTGCCATGGGCACCTGCTAGTAGCCGGAGCATAAATCCAAGAAAGAAAAGAACTCTGCACCTTGTAGGCAGTCCAGAGCATCATCGATGCGTGGCAGAGGGTATACGTCTTTGCGCGTTATCTTGTTGAGTCGGCGGTAGTCAACGCAGAACCGGATGGATCCGTCTTTTTTCTTGACGAGAACAACCGGTGAAGCCCAGGGACTGTTGGAGGGCTCGATGATGCCACGTTTCAAAATGTCGTCCACTTGTTCGTTGATGACACGGCGTTCAGCAGATGACACATGGTACGGACGCTGTCTTAGCGGGGTTTGTTGACCGGTGTCAATACGGTGAACGACCACAGAGGTTTGGCCTAAGCCTGACTGTTCACGATCGAATGAAGAGCGAAAGCGGAGTAGAAGATTTTTAATCTCTTCGCGCTGAGTTGGTGCGAGCTCAGAGTCAATGGCATCCGAGAATACGTCGAGAACATCATTAGGCGTGTTGGTAGGAGGGACAGCACAAATTAGGAGCGAAACCGTAGAATCGGGTATAGTAGCCGGAAGAATGCACTCGTAAGGTTCGTAGCTTCCCAGTCATTCTCCACGTAGTAGGGATGACGGGCTGTCCAAGGAATTGCACACATAAATGGCAGCGTGACCTCTGGGAAAAACGACGACGGCAAATGGAAGCATAGTATTTCGACGGCACGCAGATGGAACTGATGGCATAAACAACACAGGCAATTTCGGGGGAGGAGGGGGAGGCACACGACACCGAGACAACAATAGCTGAGAAAGGCGCAATGTCAACGTCAGAAGCAGCAAACACTCTACACGAAGCGCCATCGTCTGGGTTGTAACACGGCACAGATAATGCGAGTTCGGAACGAGCACAGTCGACCAAAGCTGAATTTGACGAAAGAAAGTCCCATCCAAAGATAACGTCATGCGAAGAACGGAATAAAACTACAAATGAGACGACGTACATCGCACCTTGAATGACGACTCGTGCAGTGCACAAAGCTGAAGGCTGAATATGATGGGACGTAGCTATCTGCAACGATAGGTCGGTAAGTTGCGTGGTTACTTTCTTCAAGTTTCGGCACAGTTTCTCGCTAATTACAGATACGGCGGCTCCAGTGTCAACAAGTCCGGGCACCTTAGTGCCATCAATATAGAGTTCGATTTCGTTCGGGGGACAGCAGTTAGGTCTTGAAATTTTCGCTGCCGACGCCGTTCTTGCCTCCGGAACTGTGCCTGTCAGTTTTCCCGTCGCGGCGGGCTGTTGCGACGTAACATTGGAGTAATAGATCTGCGACGAAGAGAAGGCGAATGGCTTGAGCCGGATGGGCGGCGACCAGTACGTACGTCTAGAGGTAGATTGGCAGGAACGGGATATCGCGCCTGAGTGGGCATGTAGTATGAGGCCCCTGCAATGTCATGAGAAGGGAAGCTGTGACGGCGGCAGTGACAAGCTATGCGGCCTGGGGTGCCACATGAAAAACATATTGGCCGACTATCCGGAGTGCGCCATTGGCTGACGGTAGGGGCACTTGTCGCTGAATAAGGTACCGGAAACGGTCCTGCAGGCGGCGGCTTCATAAAAACGTTCCGAGTTGTTTCATATACAGCCAGAAACGGGACAGTCAACGGGCGGGCAAGTGGCGTCGACGAATAAATGTGGCGAGTTGCTTCGTGGATAGCCGGAGACGATGGAGCGCGTGGCCGAGCAACAGCGGCTGCATATGTTAGTGGTGCGGTAACAGATGGTGGAGCCTGAGCTGGCGGCAATGCTTCGGCAACTTGCGATTCAATGACCTGGCGAAGCGAAGGCGATAATGGTGCCATCGGCTCGGTAGTTCTGGTGATTATAGATAGCTGCCGGGCGACCTCTTGCTTTATAAGTGGCAATAAAGCAGAGTGGTCGGCAGTGTCATGGCGATAGTCGAGGGATTTCCGCAGTGTCTTGAGCAGCGCAACGTGTGGAAGCACGTTGCCTACGCAGCTCATCATAACTTTGGCAGAACTTAATCACCTCAGCAACCGTCTGGGGACACTTCGCAGCAAGCATTTGGAATGCACCTTCGTCGATTCCTTTCATTATGTTTTTTATCTTGCCTGCCTCATCCAGAGTCGGGTTAACGAGCTGGCAGAGGAAGAGCACATCTTCGATGTAGCTCGTGAAAGTCTCATCTGTTCTCTGTACTCTGCCACGCAAGCGCTATTCAGCACGATAGCGGCGGATAGCAGGACGTCCAAAGACTTCCGAGAGGATTTTTGCCAATTCCGACCAGGTACTGGAATCACTTTGGTGATTCCTGTACCATAGTTTCGGCACGTCAGTCAGGTAAAAATTTACGTTTGTGAGCTTTTCGGCTGCGTTACACTTATTGTACGTGCTCACCAGTTCATACTCAGCAATCCAGTTGTCCACATCTTGGTCCTCTGTGCCACCAAATATGGGGGGGGGGTCATGCTGCCGGAGAGCACCAGCGCAGAAGACAGGTATGGGTGCGAGACCTGTAGTGGCGGCCTGAGAGGGTCCCGGATCACTCATCACGGAAGGTGGTTGGAGTGTGCGGCTACGAAGTTCCAGGGTGACGACCAGATGTATCTTAGCACTTCCACCACTTGAAACGGGGTGTTGAACCAGCAGGAGTTGACTCGGCGAACGAAAGCTTCATTGAGCGCAAAGGCTAACTGAAGGCAAGCCTGCGATCACAGCAAGTCTTCTTCCTTTTCTATATTCGAGCTCCATGCCCACCGCCCTCGTTACAATATGTATATATTGTAATGAAGTAGTGGGTCATGCAAAGCTCGGCAAACACATCGTCAGTACTAAGGACGAGACACTCGGCCCGGACGTTGTCGCTGGTTTCGCTGGCAAGTCCTACGCTCCTACCTGGTCTTAAATAACAGTTTTGGCTGTCCCAGTGCTTTATTATAATTGGTGGAGTTTGCTGGGTCTCCTCGCAATCATGGAGGTGCGAAGCCGGACCCGACCTGCCGCCATGACCACTGCAATTGTCACAAGCCCTCCACTTTTAGCGTCCCAGGCCTTCATGCGCTCCGGCGCGATCCATCAGCGGCACTCTCCCATGTTCAGCGGCACTAAAGATCACGACGTCGACGACTGGCTGGCTACTTGCGAACTCGTGAGTGTCTTGAACAAATGGGACGAAACCACGAAACTGGCCACCGTGGGTATTTACCTCAGAGGCATCACCCACTTGTGGCTTTGGAACCAAAAAAACCGACGTCCCAACCTGGACAGCATTCAAGGCAAAGTTCAGGATAGTCTTCAGTCGTCCTGCTGTCGTAAAACTTCGTGCGGATCAGCGCCTGCAGTCAAGATCTCAACTGCCTGGTGAGAATTTCGCCACTTACATAGAAGACGCTAATGTCTTCTACAAATGCGTCGATGAGAACATGGCAGAGGCGGACCGCATCAAGCATATTTTTAAGGGTATCTACGAGGACGCATTCCAGATGCTCATTTCAAAAAGCCCGGCTACTGTCGCCCAAGTTACCGAGCTTTGCCAAAGCTACGATGAGCTCCGCCGGCAACCTCCCGCCACCCACCGTGCCGTCCCTCATCAGGAATCGATGTCCCGCTTAACTTCCTCGAAATATCGCACACTCCTCTCGGTGATGAAAGATTTTGCGCACGAAGAAGTTTCCCGTCAACCCTCGCTCATCTTCGGCGTACCAGAGCAGCAGTCTGCCGCTTAGCCCTACTCTACAAACTTTTATACAAGACCAAGTGTTTGAAGTCCTTCCTGTGCAGCTGCTGCCAACAGTCAATGCACCATCGACGTACGCCGAAGCAGCTGCACGACCACGACCAGAGACATTCCGAGCACCGCTTACACTGCCCGCTCCTGTTTATGCCGCCCAGCCGCCATGACCTCTAGTCTATTGAGTCCCTAATCCATGGCGCACTGCCGACAACCATCCTATCTGCTTTCCATGTGGTCTACCCGGACACGTCGCACGTCTGTGCCGCCGCCGCCGCCCACTCTACTCACGTGAAAACCCATGTTCATATGAGTACGACCACACGAACACTTCCTATACTCCAGACCCGGAATCGCTTTGTCCTCGACCAAGCCATTGACGAACTTCTGATCGCCGATCTTCTTATCTACGTCGTCGTTCACCCTCCCCGATGCACTGACGTCTCCCGACAATCGACGCGGAAAAATAAATGACGCAATTCCCGAGGCAAGAACTGCGTTCTCGTCACAAATCACAAGCCCTCTTCGTTCGCCGCCGAACGTAATTAATGCCGTTCTTGAAGGTGTACTCGTACTCGCCCTTCTTGATACTAGTGCGGCCATTTCTGTCATCACCAAAAAAGTTTGCCGTTAAATTCGAAAACAGACAACAAACTACTTGGGTTCGTGTCTTCATACTGCCACTGCACACAGCCTGCGCAGCCTGTGACCGCGTGTACCACCAGACTTGTAATTGAAGGAGTGCCCTACACAAAGCAGTTTTTAGTAATACCGTGCTCTTGTCATCGCACCTGTGTCATGTTCTGCCATCGTCGACGCTACCGCATTCGTCACGCCTTAAGCTGCTTTCGTTCATCGTTACCCATCACCACTTCCAACCGTTCTTCTTACTCTTAAAGTTGATGCGACCAACGTGCGTGGGAGGAATCTATTCCCATTCACAATTACGCTGCTTCGGGGCAAATGTATTAGCTCGATCGAATCATTCTAAACCATCGCTACACTCGACGTTCCTGATGAATCATCGGAAGTCAGCGTCCTCTCCTGTAGTTCCGAGAATGGCTCTTCCACTACCGACATTTTATTCCGTGTGATCGACGAAGGTCTAAACCCACAACAGAAGTGTGAGACTTTGAGCCTCCTTGACAAATTCCGGCCATATTTTGACATCACAGCGCTACTTTAGGTTGAACATCTACTGTATTTCATCAGATCTGCACAGGTAATCACCCACCACTACGGCAGCGACCGCACCATGTTTCGCCGACCTAACGTCGTGTCATCGATGAACAAGCAGGTGACATGATAAAGCGCGGCACTGTTCAACTAACAAAGAGTCCTTGGGCGTCGCTGGTTGTTTTAGTTAAAAAGAAGGGTGGCAAGATACGCTTTTGCGTATATTATCATTGTTTAAACAAAATAAAACGAAAGGATGTTTATCCTTTGCCTCGTATTGATGACACCCTCGACACTTTGAAAGGCGCCGAGTTCTTTTGCTCCCTTGATTTACGCTCTGGGTATTGGCAAGTGCTCATTAATCCGGATGATAGGCCAAAAACTGTTTTTGTTACACCAAACGGTCAATACGAATTTAGCGCGATGCCATTCGGCCTGTGCAATGCGACGCCATGACATTTGAGCGCATGATGGACACTCTCCTACAAGGCCTTTAATAGAACACGTGTTTGTGCTACTTAGATGATGTGGTGGTATTCTCGCCCGATTTTCCCCCGCACGTTCGTTACTTGGAACAGGTTCTACGCTGTCTCTGCAGCGGGCCTACAACTGAATTTGAAGAAGTGCCGCTTTGGAGAACGCAAGCTCACCATTCTCGGACTCGTCTTGTCGAAGGATGGCGTTCGCTCTGACCCCTCTAAGCTACGTGCTGTTCGCGAGATCCCGAGGCCCGCGTCTCTCAAGGAGCTGCGTAGTTTCATTGCGCTTTGCTCATACTTCCGCCGCTTCGTCCGGGATTTCACCTGAATCATGGCACCTCTGACAGACCTACTTCAGGGAGACCACAATCTATCTGCGTGGTCTCCAGCCTGCAACAGTGCCTTTGCCAAGCTCTGGGACCGCTTGCAACACCGCCAATACTGTGTCATTTCGATTCAAGCACTCCCACAGAAATCCCCACGTATGCTAGCGGTGCCGGTCTTGGCGCTGTATTCGCCCAACAAAAGCCTGGTTATCAAGAATATGTTGTTGCTTACGCGAGCCGCACTCTTACAAGAACAGAAGCAAATTATTCGGTAACTGAGAAAGAATGCCTAATGATCATCTGGCCATTACAAAATTTTGGCCTTATATATCTGTACGGCTGCCCTTTCGATATAGTTACCGACCACCACGTGCTCTGCTGGTGATCCTCTCTCAAGGGTCCCTCCGGACGCTTGGCACGATGGGCTTTACGGCTCCAAGAGTACGACATCCGTGTCATTTTTGGCCCAGGCCGGAAGCATGCCGGTGCCGGTGCTTTCACGTCCGCCTGTTTCTACTGATGAAGTGGCTTTGGGACGTTAAACCCCGCCTATCAATCAATGTTTCTACTGATATTGCGATTGTCTCCATCTAGGACAACTTCCTTTCACTGTCAGGGCTCATTGACATGGCTGCGGAGCAGCACAAAGACTCGTGGATTGCGTCTCTGACAGATTACCTATCTGAAACACTCGCCCACCCGGCATATCGAGCACTACACCGACAAGCCTCTCATTTCGTCATCCGTGATGGAATACTTTATCGCCGCAACTACCACCCTGACGGCCGCAAATGGCAACTCGCCATACCCAGGCATCTCCGTGCCAGCATATGTGCTGCGTTCCATGCCGATCCGCAGTGTGTACTCGCCGGTTTATGCACACTACGCCAGGCTATGTATTCCTACGTGTAAACCTATGCCAGGCTACATATTCGGTTTTATTGGCATGGCAAGTACAAATTCGTTCAAATGTCCATTCGATCTTGCACGGAGTTCCAACGTCACAAGCACGATCCTAACCGTCCCAGTGCACCGTGCCCAGTGCGTCCATTCGACCGGGTTGGAATAGACCTTTATGATCTTCTGCCATATAAATTAGCTGGAAATTGCTGGATTATTGTAATCATCGACCATCTCACGAGATATGCAGAAACGGCCACTCTACCAGCCACGATGGCACGTGACGTTGGGTCTTTCCTGCTGCAACGTTTTGTTCTGCGTCATGGCGCTCCACGTAAACTTTTGAGCCACCGAAGCCGCGTGCTTCTCGCGGATGTTATTCAAGAACTTTTTCCTGAATGTCATGGGATTCACCGCTGTACTACCCCGTATGCGCATTTGTAATCTGCAGTAGGCTCAACGCATGGCAACCGCAGCGCCGCCCTATTGGCCACACTCTCGCAGGGACGCCGCCGCAACGTGCGCCTAGCAACGGCCTCCGCACCGTACTCTCGTTGCCAGGTTGCGCCGCCGCCCTGTTGCGCCCGCGAAACACGCCAGCCACAGCCGGCCTCAGTGCGCGCCGACTGCGCATTTTTACGTGCAGCATGTTCGGCGCCTGCGCGTTGTCGCCACTTCAAGGAAGCCAATATGGGAAACACGACGCTCCGTGCACTTTTGTTTCTGGTAGGAGCAGTTCGGAAAGAGTTGCAAGTTTAGTTTGAGTGTGATGCTACTAAGGTACTGTACCACCGAACATTAGGGCTTGTGATCCGCCTGCCCGTCGAGATGTCTAAGCGCGTTTGGACTCCATTGAGGAACGACGAGGTACCGCACATCACAAAGGGGAAGTATTGTAGGAAAATCGAAAAGCAATACTGTGTTGTGGGCGCCTTCCGCAGGCAAACATCTGTCTGTCGTGAGCACTTGTGTTTCGCGTACGTGCACGTCAACAACAAGCTACCGCATGCGAGTGCCCACGCGATCTGCAGAAACTCGCATTTATCTGGTGAGATCAAGCTACGTCTGGGTAACGCGCTTGTGCTCTTTTGCCGTGCACTTTTTTTTGTAATAAACGCCCTGCGTCATAATCTAGGCCAGCGTTCTTTTCTTCTCTAGGAATTAACTTTTCTTTTGTGTGCGCTGGTGTGAAGCCAATAAAACAAGCGCGAGAGAGGCGGCAAGCCGCTTGAATAGCTCCTTTCAAAAAATCCTTCTCAGGATGGCCGACATTCTCCTCGCCATGAGTCTATCTGACAGAACAACTGTCCAGTGAATCATGGATGGTAGGTGCGCAAGTATTCTTTTTCAAAAAGAGCCCCACCGCGGTGGTCTAGTGGCTAAGGTACTCGGCTGCTGACCCGCAGGGCGCGGGTTCAAATCCCGGCTGCGGCGGCTGCATTTCCGATGGAGGCGGAAATGTTGTAAGCCCGTGTGCTCAGATTTGGGTGCACGTTAAAGAACACCAGGTGGTCTAAATTTCCGGAGCCCTCCACTACGGCATCTCTAATAATCATATAGTGGTTTTGGGACGTTAAACCCCACATATCAATCAATCAATCAAATCAATATTTTCCATAAAGAATTTGTGCCCCAGAAAGGTTTGTACTGAAAGTGTATTACTGCATGTATGCATAAAGTGCATGCATGAACTGAAACTCCTTCCACCGAAAGCTTTAGGTTTTAAGCGATTTGTAGCTATGAAGGCAATTCTTCAACATCTGTATTAGTAGATTAAGCAAAACTGTTTATCCTATAATATTCAAAATAGCATCACTTTTAATAAAACTTCCGAAACTATGTAAGCACAGCTTAGCCATTTGCTTCAGGATATGCAGGGCATTCTTCTATGTTTCTTCTTTTTCAGACTTTTAAAGATCGTGCGGTTTTGCGAAATACACCCATTGGTTTTAGCAAGTGGTTTTCAGCAATAAACATTCTAATAGAAAACAGTTTTGGCAGCTTAGAAGAAACAATATGCCAGCGTGTTTGCCTTAAGCTCCACACCGTATTGTGGCTGTTTTCTATTGCCTTTAATGCTTCATAACTTATGCATTAATTTTGCTGACTAGGAGTACACACAGGTTGAATGTTAATAGCACACTAAAAATGAAGACACAAAGAAGGCACAAACACGCACACTTTTGGAGTAGGAAGACCTAGATAGTGGTGGTTCAGCACGGGGTGCCCAGTGGAACCAATTATCTTGTACCAGTGATATGCCTAACAATATTGAAGATTTTATGAGCCAGTTAGGAGAAATAGAGCAGAAAGAAAGCTAACACTGATGAAAATAGCAGATGTAATTAAAATAAATACTTTCGCTTGTAACTGGCTATTTCTTTACTTATGGTGCATATTTATTCACTTCAAACAGTAAATATTGCTACGTGCCAGTGCATGGAGCTGAAGAAGACGAAGCAGATAGACTGGCACGAGCTAATCTGTGTGGCTGGCGCTGGAACTGATGGGAGATGCGTCTGCTTTTAGCTTGTTGGAACCGGCGGCATTCTTGAATGATGGCATCAACAGACGACACATTATTGAATACCAACAAGTTGAACGCATCGTCGGCGATACCCTTTAGGATATGGGCAACTTTTTCAGGTTCAGACATATTTTCGTCAGCTTGGCGGCATAGTGAAAGAACAGCCTGAATATAACCGATGTAGGGCTCCGTGGAAGATTGTGCGCGAGTCGACAACTCATTTTTCGCAGCTTCACGACGACCAGAGATGTTGCCAAAAAGCTCACGGATCTTTTCCTTGAAGCTGTCCCAGCTTGTTATGTCATGCTCGTGGTTATCAAACCAAACACGAGGTGTTCCGTCGAGATAAAAGATGACGTTTGCCAGCATAAGAGTGGGATCCCACCTGTAAGTGGCGCTGACGCGTTCGTAGAGGCGTAGCCACTGGTCGACGTCGGAACCCTCGCTGCCCGAGAACACGCCGGGGTCTTTTAGCGCGGGAAGCGTCACGATTGTTGTTGCGGGCGCTGGGTTGACAGGTCGGGCAGAAGGGGGAGCGGCCGGAGAGGATGTAGCCGAGTCTTGGGTGGTCATGTTGGAAGCCGCGAGTGAGCGTCCGCTTCGGAGTTCCGTGGCGAGGACGCGGATCGCACAACTCCGCCAAATATGTTACGGGAAGGAGACTGACTCAGAGGGGTAGTCACCGATGTATTTACAGACGGTTAGGCGAGCAGCGCCAGCCACACAGATTAGCTCGTGCCAGTCTATCTGCTTCGTCTTCTTAGCTCCATGCACTGGCACGTTGTACGGAAGAGAGCCGACTTTACCACTGGACACAGTCATCTCAGCTCACACCTCGTCCACCAGCGAGTATGCCCGCGACGCGATTGCGCGAGCCGACCATGCCCGTCAGCTCGTTCGCGCTCGGCTGATGGCGTCGCAAACCAACCAATGCCGTCGGTACGATGCGGAACATAGAGACGTACATTTCGCTCCCGGTACCCTCGTTTTACTCTGGTCCCCTCATCGTCGGCTGGGCCTATCCGAAAAACTTCTGTCTCATTACACGGGACCCTATCGTATATTGCGTCAAGTAACACCTGTCACCTACGAGATCAGCCCCATCTGCCCATCATCATCTACTATGCGGCCCAGTGATATCGTACACGTCTCGCGGATCAAGCCCTACAATAATGCGTCAGATAACGACCTTTAAAGCACCGGGACGGTGCCTCCGCCGCCGGGGGTCATGCTACGTGCCAGTGCATGGAGCTGAAGAAGACGAAGCAGATAGACTGGCACGAGCTAATCTGTGTGGCTGGCGCTGCTCGCCTAACCGTCTGTAAATACATCGGTGACTACCCCTCTGAGTCAGTCTCCTTCCCGTAACATATTATTGACAATAAGCAAAACAGTGTGCCACAAACAGATAATTCTTCATATACAAAACCTGTGCTTTTAGTAACTCACTCAATGCATCTTCCAGTCTCTCAGATGTTTGATTGCTTTTTGCCCACCTTGGGTAAGTCAGTGGCATGCTTGAGCAGCTTCTTTTTTATGTTAGAAAGCCTTTTGAAAGCAAAGCATTTTTTAAAGAACAAAGGCACTTTGAGAAGGTATATCTATCTACAGGCCTGCAGCTGGGTGCTATCGAGTTCACCTCCTTAACTTGGTATAAACTGAAAAAGGCACAGCGAAGAATAACAATATGACAAACATGACTGTGTATTTAGGACATGCATACAATGAGTGTCCTGTTATGTACGTCATGAAACCCTTTTTTCCAGTCACAGGCAGCATATGTCGTGCACTGTGGTATGCGTCGCACGTGATGGCAGTTTATAAATATTGGTAATTTAAATGTGAGCAATTTAAATAAAATCTGGGACTGGCAGCATGGCCAAAATAATACAAAGAATAACATTCGGTAATTCTGCACAGCAGTCAAGTATTTTACCGCAGAGCCACGGCATCTCTTGAAACAGCTTATTGAAAAAAGATTCTATGCAGGCATCATATCAGTGTAATGTTAACTATGGCTGTAGGGCCGGCACTGTAGTCTGATTAAAAGGTAGTAAACTTGACATATGTGCACTTAAATTACAGCTGTCATGTTGGGTTAATGCCAATTGTGGTTCCAGGGTGGCCTCCACTTTAGTAAGTCATAATAAACATTTCATATGACTCGGCAAGCTACATTCAAGTGTTGCTCGACCACTTAGGAATACGCTAATGAACAATCTTCACATTGTCGTACCATAGCATGCACTTTGTTGTGATGAAGCTGGCAGCTGTGCTGTAAGATTAGTGCCGCAGTGTCAGACCATAAGTTACCCTCTGAACTCCTGTGTAGTTAACGTTTTTGGTAAGTCCTTGATGAGAACGAAACTGCTAGATTTATCAAAACACATTCATTCATGCAATGACACTTGGCTCAATGCCAAATATTGCATCATAGGCATCATCAGTGGGCTGGGCAGCGGCAGTGCCTGCAGTATGCCTAACCGCTTCGTTTTTATTCTGCAGGTTTTCAAATTCCTGACGACCCTGAATCAACACTCCTGTGTAACAACCTGCTGTGAGCATGTGCCGACCACCGCTGCGTTATCGTTCTTTGGGAACTTCACGCCCAGCATCAACCGTTACCATATTGACTGCTCTGTCACGCGCGCGTGTGCCTTCCGTGGCGTGCCCTACAGCTGTTTGACCGGAGTGCTACTTGTGCAAGACCACCTCGACCAGCCAATCATCGACTGTCATCATTCTGTTACGTCATCAAAGAAAAGTATAAAACCCCTGGACCTGGTCTCCGTCGTCAGTGGGCTGGGCAGCGGCAGTGCCGGCAGTATGCCTAACCGCTTCGTTTTTATTCTGCAGGTATGTTATCTTGATCTTACCAAGTGTTTTCGCTCTGACGATCGGTGTTTGCTGCTGCTGCCCTGCCCACACAATTCTGTCAGTGTTTGTTCTCATGCCGTATATAGTTTACGTCGCCTTCTCTTGAGCGGCGATGTTGAACTAAATCCTGGCCCCCCTAAATCTTCTGCCGCTAAAGAAAGCAGTAATGATGGGAGGGCTCGGGGGCCCACGACACGTTCTAAGAATGAGGCAGGCACTGTTTTGATAGATGGTAACTCGTCTGTGGAGCAACTCCTTTCTAAAATACTCGACGGTCAAAGTCAAATGGCCAAAGATATCCTTGACATCAAAAACTTTCACCATACCGTCAACGCTAGATTGGATTCTCTGGATTCGCGTGTTTCGGCCCTTGAGTCTTCCCATGCCGTCTCAGCACCGCCTGTTTTATCGGTACCCTTTAACAGTGAATTTGCGGCTTTGTCAAAGACGGTTAATGAACTGAGATTAAAAAATGATGATCTTAAAAATCGCATGAGACGCAACAACTTAATCTTGCATGGTTTGAAAGAAGAGGACGACGAAAATAGTGAAAGTCTCCGGGCTAGGGTATCACAAGTATTCAGTGATACCTTGCTCATAGACTGTCCTCCCATTGAACGTTGTCATAGACTAGGTCGGTCTCGAGTCAGCCATGTTCGGCCCGTCATTGTGAGGCTTCTAGACTTCAGCGATAAAATAAAAGTGATGAAGAACGTCTCAAAGTTCAAATGATCCGACTGCTACGTTACGGAAGATTATTCCCAAAGTGTGCGCTCTGTCAGGAGAAAGCTCTGGGGTGCTTCTGCTTCATTTCGTGACAGCGGGTCTAAAGTACGTTTGCGTTTCAATAAACTTTTTATTAATGACATTCAGTATACCTTAGATGTAACTTTTAACACGCTTGTTAAAGTACCCTCTCGTAGATCTTCACGTCACCCTGCTCCCACCGCTGAATCTTCATCTCCTCCCTGACTACCCCAATATCCATGTAATGACCTAATAATTTTGAATGTCAATCAAGAAGTCTACTGAATAAATTTTCTAGCTTTGTCTCTCTGGTATCCACGTTTTCCCCGCACATAGTAGGTGTAACTGAATCTTGGCTACATGAAGGCGTTTACGACTCTGACATAACTCCACCCGGGTACGCCCTAGTTCGTTGTGATCGACGGAGCGGCAAAGGCGGGGGAGTTGCTTTACTCTTTCGGTCGGACTTGACGTTCTCTGTTTTGCTTGTGTCTCTAGATGTTGAATCGGTGTGGTGCAAACTTTACCTAAACAAGCATCATCTCATGGTTGGTGTCTGCTACCGCCCACCTGGCACCTCCGTCGATCATATACGCAATCTCAATAGTTATATTTATAACCAAATTATTGGTTCATCTAATATTATCTGTATGGGTGATTTCAATGCACCCGAAATTCATTGGCCTTCTCTGAAACCTTTCGGTCGAGAACCTGGCCTCGGCCAAGAGCTAGTCAATTTTTCGTTGTCGCATGACTTAGTGCAGTTGGTTAGGGATGCAACTCGACTGGACGCACTTCTCAACCTAGTGTTTGTAAGCTCTAACATTGCGGAAGCTGGATTTATATGTGAAACTACCAAAGGTTTATCGGATCATAAGGCGGTCATCATGACCCTGTCTTATCCTGTGTTTAAAACCTTGTATTCGTTCACAACATTCCCGGATTTTAATCGTGCTAACGATACTTCGATCTTGGATGCCCTTGCTGATGCTTTTTCTCTGTTCGAATTCTTGAGCAGCAACTGTGACGTAGATACTCTTGTGTCATACTTTGAAAACATTGTAAAATCGTGCATTCATCGCTTTGTTCCAATAAAACTAAAAAAACGAATAAGAAACTTCCTTGGATGAATAGAGATATTCTTCACCTATATCGTCGTGTACACCGGCTGAGGCGTAGAATGAACCTTGATATACCTAATAGCACGAATGAGTTCCTGAAAGCTAAAAAACAGCTTGCCGAAATGATGGCTTCTGCTAAGGATTTTTTCTTCTGCACACAATTACACTCTTCACTCAAAAATAATCCTCGCAAATTCTGGACATCAGTTCTGCCTAGTAGCTGCTCTTCCTCCTCATTCTTGATTAACGGTGAAACTATTACTGATGACCAGAAAATCTCCCATGCGTTTAATACTTACTTCCACTCTGCATTTTCCGGCGATAATCATGTTGCCCCTGCCTTTAACTCCCCTTCCGATATAGGCTCAATTACTGATGTAACTATCAGTCATGTTGGTGTGTTGAATCTTATTCTGAATCTAGATGCAAAAAAGGGAGACGGTCCCGATGGTATTCCAAACTCTTTTTAATTCGGTATGCTTTATGGACATCTTGTTACCTTACCATCATATTTCAGAAATGTTTATCCTCGGGTGTTTTTCCTAGTGCCTGGAAACTGGCCAAGGTTCGGTCGATTTATAAGTCTGGCGATAAGCAGCTTTTCCCAACTATTGTCTTATCTCGCTGACACCACATTCGGCAAGCTGTTGGAGCACATCATTTTTAAACATATAATCGACTTTCTTGAGACTAACAACGTCTTATCTAATCTGCAGCATGGCTTTCGTAGGGGATTCAGCACTTTAACCCAATTGACAGAATTTACCCATGACATTTCTGCAAGTCTTGACTGCGGCCACAAGGTCGACGTAATATTCATTGATTTCGCAAAAGCTTTCGACACTGTTTCGCATTCTAAGTTGCTCAAAAAACTCGAAGCCATCTGAAAAAATTCTAGTCTAGTAAACCTAATTGCCAATTTTCTGTTTAATTGCTCCCACTACGTTAGCTTTAACTCTGGCAATTCATCTCTAATCAAAGTCACATCAGGGGTACCACAAGGATCCGTTCTTGGTCCTTTATTATTTTTGATTTTTATTAATGACTTACCACAATCTATCACCTGTAAATTACGTCTCTACGCCGATGACTGCGTTCTATATAACACCATTAACTCCGTTCAAGATCACTATCTTCTCAATGATTCGTTTAGTGCCTTTTGCTCTTGGTGTGACACATGGCAAATGAATATCAATTTCCGTAAAACTGTCTCGATGTCGTTTACTACCAGAACGCAGACTTCCGTTTTCAACTACTCTTTCAATGACCTAATCCTCCAAAGGGTTTCAGACTATAAATACCTTGGCGTGATTTTCACCACTAACCTCTCCTGGTCTAGACATATCAATTCAGTCTGCACCAAATCTCTTAAAAAACTAGGCTACCTAAGACGTACCCTCAGAACTTCCCCATATGAGACTAAATTACTAATGTGCAAAACACTAATTCGTCCAGTTCTTGATTATGCCTCTATCGTTTGGTGTCCGTACAAAAAAAGAGAAATAAAACAAATTGAATCTGTGCAAAAAAAAGCAATCCGTTTCATTTGTCGACGCTATGACCACCATTTTTCGCCTACATCCGCCATTACCACTTTAAATCTAACCTCACTCTCTACTTGACGAGATATCGAGTCGCTCAAATTCTTGCATGCCATCGTTCACTCAGGTAACCGTCTCTCCGATAACAGCTATCTTACGTATGCTATGCCAACCGTTACTCGAAATAATCATCCCCTAAACCTCGCCCCTTTTCACGCACACACCAATATATTCAAATTTAGCTTTTTTCCTGGAACCAAAGAACAATGGAATTTACTGCCGGGTGAGATAGAAGTGTGGCAGCTTGGGCTAGTTGGTATGGCATGACGATAGTTATAGCGCGAGAACAAAACGACGGCACAGTCTTTCGTGTCCTTTTTGTCTCTGTGTCGTCGTTTTGTTCTCGCGCTATAACTATCGTCATGCCGGGTGAGATTAGAAGTGCACCGATAAATCAATTCCTGCCTTCTCTTAGAAGTCGTATCTAACCAATAGTTCCTTGCTTTGTTCTATTAATATGTACGCCCCGCAGTGCCCGTTCATTGAATGTTTATTTTTGTACTGAATGGAATTGCCATGTATATTGTATTTTGTTCGTGTGTTATTTTGTAGTGTGTTCCCGGAAGTGGTACTTTTGTAATTCTCTGCTCTGTTTTTTTTTCACCCACTCCTGCCATAGCCCTTAATGGGCTGGAGTATGTGAATAAAAAAAATCAATATGGACTACTTTGCATGAAATAGATTCCCAAAGTGTGTGAAAACTCCTTAATTTTCCTTCCTGAGTTCTTTTCTGTATTTTTTTTCTTCGTGTTTAACCACCTCTGTTTCTCATATGCAGTTCTTGATTATTTTTTTAACTTTCGAAAGAACTCCAGTCAACAAAAAACAATCTCATTATACTGTACTCTTACAATTGATACAGTGTTGGCTTTAACAGTTAGTCGAAGGAAACAACAGCCTTGCGATATACATTGCTATATCTTTCACTACACTAGCTTGTTCATTGTTAGTGTTTTCTGATCATTGCAGGCAAAAGACGTCAGTAAAAAAGGCATATTTAAGACAACTCATAGCATTGTGATCTCTTGAATGTGGCTTCTTTTGTTGATGTCCTTTGTATGCGCTACCATCAATTGTCATGCTACCATACCAACTAACCCAAATCACCATCCTCCCAAATCATAGTATATGCATAGTGAACCACAATTCCCATTTCAGAACACTTGAAATAATGTAGCACAAGATTTATCAAAGCACTCGCTGCATGTGTATGCGCTGTAGAGTGCATCATATTGTAGAGTGGATCAGATGTAGAGTGCATCAGATCTTGTACTGGCATCAATGTTTTTTCTTGTCACCTGCAGTATCATCCCTCTCGTTTGGGTCGGCCTAATATGCTCCACGAAGGAGGGCACTTTATGCTAATGAGCTCCAAGTTCTTAGCACTACCTTGCTTTGTGCATTGTTTCAAGTCATGGATTTATATAATAGGGTAGCAACAATCACAACTGTGCATATTTTTGATAGTTGACAGTACTCATAAAACAATCAAATCCATCAAAAGCTTCTACCTTACGATTTACAGATTTGTGAGGAGGGAATGCAAGTAGCACTTCCAATATCGCAATAATAATGTTACTAATGACAACAAATGAAGAAAACAAAGCACGAAGCCATGAAAAGTGTTTACAAGATTCATTATACCTTCTAAAAAATAACCATAAAATAGTGCGGCAACTTGGCATGCTATTGTGCTGCTATCATTTGGGCATCCCATACTGGCACTCTTTGACAGGAATATACACATTTATGTGGAAACATCCCTACATCAATCACTTGAATTTCATGCTTCATAAATTGCTCATGATTTTAAAGGAAAAGCTATGAGATCATGATAACAGCTGATATTTTTTGCATAGCTGTCTACCGCTGGCATGCACAATAAGGAAAGAAATGTTTAAGATTGTGTGGGATTTTAATCTGGGCAATCCACGTGGCAGTCAAGTGTTTTACCACAGGGCCACGCTTGTGCTTGAAGCTACTTTTCAAAAATATCCAAATCAGGTGTCGTATAAGGTAAGGAACCACATCAACACAGGTTATATAGTGTGCTAGAAGAATAAGACAACAAGGTGCCATACATGGCAAGTTACTTAACAAGTGGGTGATTAAAGCTGCCCAACCATTACAAATGGCTCAGCCATAATTTTGTCATCAGATAGAGCATCAACAAAGTGCATATAATGCCTCTTCAGTGTGTATCGTACCTCGATTCTCCTTAAAATCTTTACGTAGAACGTAGTTCTTACGTTGCAAAACACAGATTTGTTGCATGCGTTTTTCTGCTTCTTGATGGCTAATAAAAGTGGACAATTTAGTAATTAAGAATAACTGTTTATTCTACCAGATGCCATAATCTCTAGTAGGAATTCAGGTACTCAAGATCAAATCATCTTCCCGAGTGTTGGCCAATTTTCCTGGGTGGCTTGGTTCCAATCATGTAAGGAGCATAATTATCAAGATGAACATTTGTATTATTTCAAGTACCACATATTTTGCTACACACTTGTAACTCTTTGCCACAGTCACATTTTTCTAAACCAAGTGCGTCAGAAAATTGGGGAAATTTCAACTCGTTTTTCTGACCCAAGGTAGCTGCCATTTTGTTTATCCCCCCATGTGTACAAGCATTTATGAAACTTGAAACAACTCCCACAAGTTTCATGCATATACGAAATGTGTTAAAAAATAATGTTTATCACTAACACCTTCACAGATTGTAGTACAACATTTTAAGCATTGCTTCCCTCAAACTATTCCACTCTACTGGCAATACAGTGTTTCATTGGTTTCTTCTATTTTCGGAAAGCTTCCTGGAACGCACTAATGGCCTGCAAGTATCTTCTTGTATTGTCCAGGATCTTCTGTATGGTTTAGAAATGGCATCTGTTAATGTAGTTTATGTTTGGAATAAATAAAATAAAATGAAATTTCATGACATTAACCTGTTCTAACACCCACTTTGTCAGCAATTTCTCCAACTGTCAACAGAGATATCCTCAAATCACTGCAGGAACTCTCAACGTGGTCATTATCTGTTTATGTACAAGGTCGTCAGGGCTTGGCATCATTATCGATATACATTATGTCATTATCAGAATGCTTGAACCACTCGTAGCACCGAGTACAACTCCTATAATGCTCCTCCGCATGCTTGATGAAGCAACCAAATCTTTATGTGAAAGTTTTCCCAAATTTTAGCTGTACTTCACACACACACACACACACATTGTTCTTCCAGCTCTTTGCCGTTTGGGCACTAATTCAAAGAAAAGCTAGTTTATGTGCTCACTTTAGTGGCTGTAGCGGGCAAACCAAAGGTCAGAGTGAAACAGGGCAAATGACAGTTTTGGTTGAAACATGCCACTATGTGGAATTAGTAGCTGCAGCCCGCTCCTTCTGGTAGTTGGCGTGGTATCAGGAAAGTTCAATACTTTTTATAGCGAAAGCTGTTATGTCATCACAACTCGGGTCACGTGCAGTTGTCCGCCATCACCGCCGGTGTCCTTAACCACATCGCTCGAAATAAAACCTAGCACTAATGACACAGTGGGGCTCAAACCCGGGTCCACTGGGTGCCAGCCCAGTATTCCACCACTGAGCCACACCGGTGCTTGAGACTTGTTGGCAAACTTGCCTTAGGCAGGCTTAATGTCAAAAAGGCAATCGCGTTAATATGGCTTACAAAGCGTTTTAAAACAGCAAAATAACAACCAGTCGCCGCACAATGCCAATAGTGTAACGAGTGGGTATTCCAATACTCCAACCAATCACAAAAGTTTGTTCTTGTTCCCCTATTAACTGTGGCACATACACTCTTCAGCCATTATTCCTCATCGTCCTCAGCCACTGCATGAACAATTGGCTCAAAATACCTTGCAAGTGTTTAGCGGATACACGCTTCTCCGAAAAATGATGAAAAATAGCATAGTGAATGTCGGTATACAACCAAAGAAATTTTATTGTTAGTACCCTAGTGGGTATCATGCATCTTTGCTTGCAGTAGTTACCCAATGAGCGTTTTGAAAGGCTCTGAAAGGCCGCTCTTCTAGTTTTTGCTGTGACTGTGCTCCGTCTTCTGCGCAGGCCTGGCATTTTTTTTAACACAATTCATACGTCCTGTTGTATCCCCCATATTAGCATTAGATACCAGCAAATCATCACCACTCATCATTTTTGAGTTATTATTTTATGTGCACTCTAGGGCAAAGGCTTCTGCCAATAATATGCAACTAACCCTATTCTGTGGGATCTAGTTTCACTTTATGTGAGTGAACTTTCAAATTTTGTGACTTTATCAACCCGCTGCCATCCTTGCCTATGGCATTCATTCCTTTATATCTATACTATAGCTCTAACTGACCTGTGGTTATCTGTCCTGCACAATGTTGAACACAAAGACATTCTCAAGTGCAGTTAGACTACCAGAGTTATTTCAAGATTTGGAAAACTTCGAGTGGAATATATTTGACCTTAGAGATATTGGAACTGGAAAGGCGCATACAGCCCTAATGGGCACATTGCTACAGAGGGCTTTCCAATAAAACAGTGCGGCATGGGGTTTCTATTTCACAAAAACATTGCCAGAAACATTCAAGAATTGCATATTGTCTGTGAAGGGCCAGCAACCCTAGTCATCCAGCTAAATAATATATAAACTTAAAGTGGTGCAGGCGTTTGCTCCTCTGTTTGGCCTTTACTAAGAAGAAGCAGTAATAGGCAAGTATATTGAATATGCAGTGCAAGAGAACTATACTCAGTACACAATGGTCATGAAAGACTTCAGTGTGAAGATAGGAAACAGAAAGGTGAGGTGATGAACTATAATATTAACATTAGGGTTCATACTAGGACTTCATCTTGGATCAAGCATTGCCATATAGTGGCCAAAAATATCAAATCGTATACTAAAGGTTTTATTGACAATTAAAAGAAAATCAAATTCGCTCATGCCCTCGAGCACACAGCACGGTAAGAAACTGCAGTCGAACACATTGTGATGAAGAAACAAAAGTCATGCCTCATTACAAGTCTTCAGGCTCTCCTAATCTCATGGTGTTTCCAGCAGCCAAAAACCTGCGATCGCTGGCCACCTCAGCAGATGCGAACGCATAAGAAAGCAATTTTTGTAATACCTGTATAAAGTGCAGTTCAAAACTCTTTCCAGTATTTCAAACCTTTGTTTTGTTCACAAGCTCAGTGAAGTAATTTTCAGTTTCTTGACTAGAAGATGTGACTTTTTTTTTGCTTGCAATACAACAGTCTTCCAGTATGTTCCCGGCCTTTTTTTGCTGGAGCCACGACATGCAGGAATGGCATAATCTCATTGAAGGGAAACATGTGCTGGCTTTCAAACCAGGGTATCTGTGAAAGTTTAAAGCCTACTATAATGACTTTCGCATTAGTTTTAGGGACACCACCCTAACAGAGTTGCGCAATTAGCCTGTGTTTAGAGATTCTAGATATTTTCCTGTATTTGAAAGTAGAATCGAAGCACTCATATTTAATTCTAAACATAAATATTCACACACCCTGAAATAATATACATGCTAGAAGAATGAAATGAACTCTGTATAATGAACACCTTTTTCTGAAATTATATAAATAGAAAGAGAATATGGAAAGCCCTCACAGAGAAACGGTGTCGTAGATTTTATATAATCTAGGGACCCAGTCAATGCACATGAGAGAAGTTAGGGGCAAGGTAGAATGTAATTATCATAGGCTGGTGAGGGTAGCCCTCAATGTGAGAAGACCAAGAGCCAGTTTATTTATTTATTCAAAATACCTTACATGCCGATAGGAGGACATCGGTAACTGAAAGAGAGATAAAAAATACAAGAAAAAAACAGTAAAACAAAGACTACAAATGGCAAGGGGCAACAATTTTACACAATACTAACATGTAATGAAATCAGATTATCACTGAAAGTCTACTAAAAGTTTTACAATTGCAGTTAGATGCAATGCGATTCAAAAGACTGTGATTTGAATATGCAATCGCCTAGGTTGTAATGACGGCTTAAATGCCTGCGTGTAACCATGAGTGCACATGAAACTAAGTGTTTGTGAATGTGCTAAGACGTGTACACAGGAGGATAAAGCAGCACTGAAATTCATCACAATACTCTACCAGTGAAAGAGACATATAAGAGCAGTGATGTGGCTGGGTCATGTCATGCATAGTTTACTAAAATTAAACTAGAGGGGACTCTGGCACTGTGATCATTCAGCGACCCTGGGAATGATGGGTAGTACACAGATTTGCCTACTCTTTGTCCTTGCGGATGGCGAACCCGACTTGGCCTTCATTTATTGCTGGTTTCGCTTTTGTTTCAAAGAAAAGAACAAAGTTTTTTGAACTTCATCACCTGATTTGAAATGGTAAGCCTAGAAGAATAAGGTGGTGAAGTGCCATCACTGAATATTTGCTGATTTTTTTTGTGAGAAGACAGCTCCAAGCCACACAAATCCAGAAGTATGAAGATTAGACGAATCCGTGTACTACGCATCATTCCTTGCTCGATGATCCGCCATGCATGGTAGTTCCCATAGACACTATCGCCAGAGTTCCCTCTAGTGTATATTTAGGAAACTCTATGGTGTCGTGTCAATGTCATGTTTTATTGTAGGTGAATCTGCCTGCCCTATTTGTAATGGCTTCCAACATATGAACTAGATAATCTCGTTATAGTGACCATGTAGATGAAGCATACTCTAAATGTGGGTAAAGATAAGACATAATAATGCATATACATTAGAAGATGCATTGCACAAGTTTCTGTGGAGGTAACCTACAGATTGAGAAGCTTTTGCTGAGATAGCTGCTACACGCCGTAGTGTAGGATAAATCTGATGAAAGGTAAACAGAAAGATATTTATTTCTATAGAGGGGCAGCTGAAATAATGGTATTGTTTATCGTACAATGAGTGAGTTCTGCCGAGTTGCACTCTACCTGAACATCAGGTTAAGGTCATTTGAAAAATGAAATGATCATCGAAAAAGAGAAAGAAAAACTAGCCCATAAATTAATACTGCAATAGGTGATAGACTTGTTGTCATGTAACTAAATCAAGGATAAAAGGTCGGTGGGTACGTCCTTAAAGAGACCCTGCAACACTTTTTTTCTTATTGCCTCAAAACACTGCTGATCGCTAGTCGCAACTCCCAAAAGCACATAAGCCCAACATTACTGCGCAGCATGCAGTCTAAAATTCACAATTAATTCTCAAAGTCAGCCAGTAATTGCTCCCTCGTCTCTCTACAGGTGATGCCTTATACCTGGATTACTGTGTCATACCCGAGTCCCCAGCCGTTGACTGATTTGAACATCATAGGCTATGCAAATACTGTGGCTGCTGCAACTGCTGCCATGTGCCAGCGCTTGTGCTCACCCTGAAAATAGCCATGCGTTCTCAGAAAAAACGAAAGTGCTCAAGGTCATGACGTGCGCTGACAAAAGGGTGCATCTTTTTGCCCCCTTGTGTCCCTACCCAAGTGGCCTTCAGTGCACTCGCTTGTACGAAAAGAGAAACCGTTTGAAGTATTCAGAAAATTCCTCGAACTACGCTTATAATCGGCATATTTTAAAAAATATTTTGGCATGTGATTTGTGAGGCATCATGACCAACAGTGACATCCATTTCAAAAGTATTGCAGGGCTCTTTCAATGTATATTAGAAAGAGTAACTGACTTAGCGCACTGCCTTGGGCAACACTGCAGGTGATGTCGAAAACATTAGACGAGATGTAGCTGACCACCAAGAATGAAAGTTTTTGTAGCTAAGATGGTGGTAATGAAGGAATACAAAGGACAGACAATATAGAAATCAAATGGTAATTAGTTTGAGTATCGAACGCACAGCGAAATCAAAGACGGGGCAATTGTTTCGATCGTTTCTGTCTAGAATAAAGTGAATATTAGTCATGAACCTGAATTACTCAGTGTCACATGAATAACTTTTTCTGAAGCCATGCCGACTAAGATAAAGGTTATTTGTTATAACCACCAAGAAACTGGCCTACTTGGTTAAAATTAGGGCAAGAACTATTTGCCGAGATCGACTAGCGTGAATCCAGGATAGCCCAAAAAAATAGTAAGATGTACTAGAAAACGGAAATTATAACGCCATAGAGAGAACGAACGAAATGGAATGGTTTCTGTAGCAGCAATGGTGCACAGAGGTAAGAAGCGAACTAAGTTCTTCCCAACTAGAAAGAACTTAATAGAGGCAACACACCAAGTTGACAAAATGAATGCATAAAATAAAATATGTTCAGGTAACAACGTTAGTCATTAAGAAAAAGAGAGTTACATAACCACAATGCAAAAATGGCAGAAGCAGCAGCAAAAAAAGCAAAAAAAACATGGCAATATCAAAGCAACTAGAAGAAAAATGTCAAGTCAGAACCAAAATGCACGCATAAAATATATGCTGGGCAGTGACAGTGAAAGTGGCTGAAGACATACTCTACTGAGCTGCAGACGACCTGACTACAGCAACCTGATTGAGCCGTTATTTCGCAGGACGTCTGTATCAATGCTAGAGCCTTTTCGCCGTTAGTCATGGCCGAGCGAGAAAACACAAGTTGTCAATGGCAGTAGGCGCCATAGACATTACGTAACATGGAGGTCTGTAAAACAAGCAACCACGCACTGCGAACGCACCGTTTCAAGGCACCCATGTTGTTTTTGTGCTCATTTATCTTGACTCGGATTTTGTCTCCAAAGCTTGTGCAAGTGTAAAAAACATAATTTTTTTATGTTACGTATACATTTTTAAAACGCTACACAAAATTATGAACAGTAGTAAGTAATAAAATAAAATGTTTTATAATTTTAAAGATTATTGTGAACCTTAGCAGGTAAAAGTTTGAAAGTCTGAAAATAAAAGCATTGGCATCATCATCGGCATCAACAGCAAGTGCAGAAAATGATGGCAGTATGTAGATACGGCATCTGCGTACAATCGCGGAAGACTCGTGTGGCGTTTGTACATACAAATTTGCAGTCATTTCGTGATTTATGGTGCAGAAATACGCTTCTGATAACTAGGTAATGTTTAGCATGAGTTGTGAAAATAAACAAGTGTTTGTACAAACTGATTTTGGAGCATGGAGCATCTTGTACAAGTTGTACTAAAAGGAACGGTCATTAGGGATTCCTTCAGGGCGCATTCCGAGAACGAGAGTATTTTGTCATGAGGTGCGTGCGGCGGCCGTTGCTAGGTGCACGTCGCGGCGGCGTCCATGCGAGAGTGTGACCAATAGCGTGCCGCTGCGGTTGTCATGCGTTGAGCCTACTGCAGATTACAAATGCGCACCCCATATCGCCCACAAACAAACAGCTCGACCGAACTTTTCAACCCCACTCTGAGTGACATGCTTTCCACGTATGTCGTCTACGACCACACCAACTGGGATCTTATCCTTCTCTACGTAACATACGCTTGCAACATGGCACCTCAAGTGACGACAGGCGTTTTTCTCTTCTTCTTACTTTATGATCAAGAACCATCATCTCCTATCGACACCATTCTCTCCTACTGACCTGACTCATCCGAAGAAACACCAGTTTCCAAAGCCGCTCGGTATGCGGAAGAATGTCGGCAATTAGCTCGCACCCTTACAACCCAAGAACAAGGACTACAACAATTTCGTCACGACGATGGACGGTGCCACTACCAGTTTTTGCCCAACTCTCTTGTTTGGCTGTGGGTGCCTTCCACTACTGCTCTTGATACCTCTACAAAGTTCGTCAGCAGGAACCATGGACCTTATCGCGTCATAGAGCAAACTTCCGTTGCCAACTGCCTCATCGAACCCCTCACGCCCACTGCGGACCTGCATCGCCGAGGCCGTGAAATCGTAAACGTGCATCGTCTCAAAGCATATCACGAACCATTAGTCCTCACCACTCCTTAGAACACTTACTGGGCTCCGTCTTCAGCGAGAGCGAAACATGCAATGAAGAAGTAGTGGATCATGCAAAACTCGGCAATCACATCGGCAGTGCTAAGAACGAGACGCTCGGCTCGGACGTTGTGGCTGCTTTCACTGGCTAGGCCTACGCTTTAACCTGTGCTCGAATAATAGTTCTGGCTGTCCCAGTTCCTAATATATATATATATATATATATATATATTTTTATATATATATATATATATATATATATATATATATATATATATATATATATATATATATATATATATATATATATATATAAGGAACTCCAATCCTGATGAAGGCCAGACTCTAGGCCGAAACGTCGAAATAAACCACGTCGTGACCGCTCACGGAGGATCTACTGGACTATATATATATATATATATATATATATATATATATATATATATATATATATATATATATGCACATGCACATACAAAGTGTTTACTTTCGCCTACCACTTGATGACCATTGAAGGGAAACGGACGAACATGAAAGGTAAAGAGCCGACGGACCCACTAAAGAGAAACCCTTTCCTTACGCACGCCGTCGCGGACCCCTCCCGCCACCGTGGCGACAATCTTGGGTGGCCCGACACAAGTCGAGAACTGGCCAGCACGGGATAAGAACCGGATGTGGACGTACACCGACATTTGGTTTTGTGCTCAGTGTTCACAGTGGTTCTTCCTTTCTTTTTTTCTTCTTTCTCTTTTTTTTCTTTTCTTCAATTTTCTTTTCTTTTTTTCTTTCTTTCTTTTTTTAGTTCTCTCTCACTCCCGCAAACATTTTTCAAGGCGAAAGGGACGCGGCAGCAACGAAGTTTGGAAGTTCATGTTAGTATAACTCATCCCCTGATGAAGGAGGACCCCTCCCGAAACTGTTGGAAAATAAATATATTTATCCTTGTTGACAACGCTCCCGTTGTGCCATATATATATATATATATATATATATATATATATATATATATATATATATATATATATATATATATATATATATATATATATATATATATATATATATATATATATATATAGTCTGGCCTTCATCAGGACTGAGGGTACAGTTTTTTGGTGCTCAGCTTTCTACAATCTTGAATAAGAGGGGAAGAGAGAGAAAAAGGAAAAAAAGAAGAAGAAAACAAAAAGAAGAAAAAGAAAAAAAGAAAAAATAAGAAAGAAGAAAAAGAGAAATATAAGGTTGACTCCCCAGGGCGCCCCCTTTCACTTTTTCATCTTCTTCCTATCCATCTCTCTCCCTTTTCTACTTTTCACCTTTATGATGCCTGCGGTCTGTGTATCCTTCCTTTCGCTAACGCATTGTTCCCAACCAGATGGAGCCTCCTGTCTCTACGCGCCTCCTGTCTCTACGCCTCCTGTCTCTACGCCTCCTATCCTACGTGTGGGAATATTGTAATAGAACAGAAGGCAGCAGAAAGTGGGGTGGTATTGGGGCATTCATTCATAAAAGTACAGACTGGCAAAGGGTCAAGCAGGAGTGCAAGGAACATTTATGGCTAAAAGGGAAAGTGGCAGGTCAAATGACACTCCTTGGTTTCGTGTACTTGTGGACGGGAGCAAAGGCCAAAGAGGAAAACCAGGCAATGGTGGAGTGTATATCAAAGGACATTCAGGAGTTAGGAAGAGAGTGCGAGATAATTATACAAGGAGAAACGAATGCACACATAGAAGATATAGATGGGTATACCGACCCGACAGGCAAAACGATCATGGATATGTGTGAAAGGCTTGATTTGATCATTTGCAACAGTACCGAGAAGTGTGAAGGGCAAATAACATGGGAGGTAGGAAGGCTTCAGTCGACGATAGATTATGCACTGATGTCACATAGGATGTATGATAAGCTCAGGGGAATGAACATAGATGAAGGTGGCTCCAGAAGTCTGGGTAGCGATCACAAACGTGTCAAGCTAAGTTTTGGAAGAGCAGTGAAAGTGAGAAGGAGACAACATGAGCAACTACAGCAAAATCTTTATCCAGAAAAGCAAATTGAAATAGCCTCTAAACAAATTGAGAAAGTAATCACGGAGGATAAGAAGACAGTGTGGACATACACGAATCTAATTAGACACTTTGAGCTAGAGCTTGCTAAGACACGTGACAAGTCACCCCGGTAAAGAAGACACAAACCCAAAAGTTGGTGGGATGAGGAAGTTAACAGAGCCATAGCAAAACGTCAGGAAGCCTCTAGGGAACACAGACATGCTAAGCAGCGGGATGAACCGACAGATGATGTTAAAAAAAATGGGCAACCTTTCTAAGCTGTAGAAGGGATGCATCCCTTCTGATCAATGAAAAGATTAGAAGGAAGGGAGCTCAGTGGCTGGCAGAAGTACATAAAAAAGATAGAAAGGCAGCTGCGAAATTTTGGAACCATCTAAACTCCCTAAGAACTGAGACGAGCATAAAGCAGAGTTTTATAACTACCAGCCAAGGTGCTAGGCTAGAAGGGGACGAAGCTATTGAATATTTAAGAACAAGGGCGACAGAAAAATTTTAACGAAAAAGTACTTTATGCACCACAATAGACAAGGACGAATCAAGTGGTGCAATGGCTCCATTTTCACAACAAGAGTGGGAAAGGGCTGAGAAAAGGGTTCCTAGTAGTACATCAACAGGCCCAGATGGCATTCCAATTAGGCTGATAAAGACATTAGGTCCGAAGTCTAAGAAGCTTTGAGAGAGGCAGTGAGCTCAATAATAATCGATGGTGAAGTTCCCGATGGATGTAAACTTAGCAGGATGAGCATGATCTATTAAGAAAAGGGGGACAAAGCTGACATAAACAGCTACCGTCCTATAACAGTGACATCAGTGGTCTACAGGCTGGCGATGCAGATTATAAAGGAAAGACTGCAGACGTGGATAGAGGATGAGGGGGTGCTGAGGGAACTGCAGAATGGGTTTCGGAAACACAGGAGGTTGGAAGACAATCTGTTCTCACTGACGCAGTGCATCGAAATAGCAGAAAAGGAACACAGGACCCTGTGGCTAGCATTTTTGGATATCAAGGGAGCGTACGATAGCGTGGTTCAAGAGGAATTGTGGGGAATACTGGACACACTAGGCGTGGAACATGTAGTCACTAATCTTTTAAAGGGTATCTATAAAGGTAACGAGGTAGTTATAAAGTGGGAAAAACAGGTATCCAAGCCTGCAGAGGTAAAATGGGGGCTTAGGCAGGGGTGCCCCCTGTCACCCTTATTATTCATGATGTACCTACAAGGATTAGAGGCAAAACTGGAGGGAAGTGGACTGGGCTTCAACCTCTCTTTAGTCAAACAAGGAAAACTTATTGATCAGGCACTACCAGCATTAATGTACGCAGATGATATAGTGGTAATGGCCAACAACAAAGAAGATTTGCAGAGATTGATGGAAATCTGCGGTAATGAGGAAGATAGCTTAGATTTTTGATTCAGTAAGGAAGAATCAGCAGTCATGATTTTCAATGACAACGAAGGTAGTGAGCTTAGAATACAGGAGGTCACGCGAGAGATAACAGATAAATACAAATATGTGGGCGTATGGATATGCAATGGGACCGAGTATCTGAGGGAACACGAAATATACGTGACGACTAAAGGTAACAGGAATGCAGCAGTCATGAAAAATAGGGCACTGTGGAATTACAATAGGTATGATGTTGTGAGAGGAATATGGAAAGGGGTCATGGTTCCTGGACTGACGTTCGGCAATGCGGTCTTGTGCATGAGATCAGAAGTTCAAGCAAGATTAGAAATTAAGCAACGTGGAATAGGTAGGCTTGCTTTAGGAGCTCATGGAAATACACCAAATCAGGGAGTACAAGGTGATATGGGATGGACATCATTTGAGGGCAGGGAAGCTAGCATCACGATAAAATTTGAGAAGCGATTGAGAGAAATGGGGGAAGAGCGTTGGGCTAGGAAGGTTTTCAGCTACTTGTACATAAAGAATGTCGATACAAAATGGAGGAAGCGAACCAGGAAGTTGACTGGTAAATACTTAGAAAACAGCAGGTGGCCAAACCAAAAAGAACTATCGGTTAAGAAGAAAGTGAAGAAAACGGAGACTGACATGGGGAGAATGGGCATGATTAATAAGTCCGCTCTAGAGATCTATCGAACTTTTAGGCAGGAAATTGCCAAGGAAAGGATCTATGATAATACTTGGGGTAGTTCTCTACTGTTTGAGGCCAGGACGGGAGTACTGCGAACCAAGACATATCGGGCCAAATACGAAGGGGTAGACACAGTATGCAGTGCGTGTAGAGAGGAAGAAGAAACTGCCGAACACTTTATAATGTTCTGTAAAGGGCCTCACCCTATAGTTCAGGATGATGGCGCAGAGTTTTTTAAGCACTGAGGTTTAGGGACCGGGAGGGCAAAATAAACTTTAAGCGGGTAGACTTAACTAAAAGGAGGTTATCTGATTGGTGGCTCAAGTCAAGGCACGAGTGAAAATTAAACTCTTCACTGCAAAGTACGAATCCTCAAACTCACTGTTTGAGGAAAAAAAATATAGTTTTTGGTTTATTAGGTATTACGGCTTGGTGGCGCTAGCCACCGCCCGATCTAAAGGCTACAGCCATATCCATCCATCCATCTATCCATCCGGTTTGGTGTGGGGGGAAAAAGAGCTTTTTTAAGAAGTTTAAGCCTGTAACTACCCAGCGCCCCGTCGACATCTCGTCGTAGAAAGAGGGGCGCCGCGTATAGCGGAGACCCGCTCAAGTTTGCCCGGCAACGCCAGCGCTTGCCTTTCCCCTGCCAGAAAAAGCGCACAACAGTAGAGTCTTCTGACCCTTCCGCTCCCTTTGGCTTCCACGCATTTGCGAAGCACGCGCTGCACGTGAAACGTCCCTCGTTTCGCGATGTCACCCCAACAGAAAAGGGGGTGGCATCGCTGCGTCGTCAACGGTCACAATAACCATGCAAACACGAAGAGGTCGACTCCAGCAGTTAAATTCTACCGATTCCCAAACCGATGGTACGAAACAAGCAGACGACAGAAATGGATTAAAGCATTGCGCCGAAAAAAGTATGTAAACAATTTTTTTCATAAAGATTAGCACGTGCACAATGCATTCAAAATACGGGTGTTAATTCCTGCGTCACCGTTCCTCTAATCTATCGAGTTACTGGGAGATGCACGTCCCCATCTTAAAGGTATAAATTTTTAACGCCCGTCTTTAGTGCACTGTTAAAAAATAGCGAAGAAATATGTTATGCTGCTACTACTATTCGATATTGTTGAGGAGAGAAAGGAACGAGAAAAAAGGAAGGCAGGGAGGTTAACCAGATGCTAGTACCCGGTATGCTACCCTAAACTGGGGCTGGGGAATAGGGGGTTGAAAGAGAAAGGGAGAGTTGAAAATAAATAAGAGAAAAACACCGACACACACGCACACACAAAATCAGTCAACTCAGAGGCGTTCCAACAGGCCAGTAGTTCGCAAGAAGCCCAGTAGCGCTTGCACGGCTTTCTTCTGTGACGATGAGAAATGACGATGGCGCAGTATACTTTCTTCTGACAGCGGCTGGTCATCTAACCTGTTTAGTTTATTGGAAAGCTGTTGTCTTTCAAGGTTGTATTTCGGGCAGTCACACAGAATATGTCGAATGGTTTCTTCATCTCCGCAGTGTGCACAGTCGGCGGCGTCGGCCATACCTATGCGGAACGCGTACGCACGGGTAAACGCGACTTCCAACCATAGCCTGCTCAAAGCAGTAGCGTCACCACGTCGAATTTTTGTTGGAAGCTGTATGCTTAACGTTGGATCAAGGGATCGTAATCTTGCATGCGTAAAGAGTGGCTCATCCCAAAGAGTCATGGAGCGTTGGCGAGCGAGCATGCGGAGCCTCCTAGCAGTGTCCGTCTTTGAGAGAGGTATTGACTGGTTGTTGTCTTCTGTATGGGCGGAGCGGGCAGCTTGATCAGCTCGTTCGTTACCGATAATTCCACAGTGGCTTGGCGACCACTAAAATATAACGTGGGGCCTTTTTTCTTTTATATGGTGTAGCATTTCTGCTGTTTCAAATACCAACTGCTCGTGTGGACCACGGCGTAGATTTGACAGAAGTGACTGCACTGCCGCCTTGCAGTCACAGAAAATCGTCCACCGTTGCGTGCTTTGGTCGTTAATGAAACGCAACGCAGCGCAAAGCGCTGCAAGCTCTGCTGCCGTTGTTGTGGTTGCATGAGCTGTCCTGAATTTGATGGTTGTGGCGTGCGTTGGAATAACGACCGCCGCAGTTGAGCTGTTTGGCAGGACGGAGCCGTCGGTGTAGACGTGGGTGCAGTCTTGGTACTTCTCGTACAGCAGAAGTAAGCCCAGCTGCTTGAGGGCTGGTATTGAGAAATCTTGTTTTTTTGGATGCCTGGTATTTTCAGGTTGATGACTGGTTGTTTGAGGCACCATGGAGGAACTGAAGGTCTTGCCGCGGGCGTAAAACCAGTTGGTAGAGAGTCACCATGGGCAGTTATTGTTCGACAAAAAGAAGTATGAGGTCTATCCGCTGGTAGAGAGGCTAGGTGGTGATGGGGAGTCCGGCCCACATGCCTTATGTGTGTCCTCAAAGCTTCAATTTCAATATGGGTCTGCACGAGGTGGTCTTTGGCTATAGCTATAGTCGCCATTGTTGAGGCACCCTGAGACAGACCTAGACATATTCGAAGCGCCTGTGCCTGAAGGCTTTGTATCATGCGTCGACTTGTTTTGCTGGCGTTTGATAATGCAGGCAGACTGTATCGTAAAAAGCCAAGGAAAAGCACCCTGTACAGTCGTAACATAGCATTAGGCTGCATTCCCCAAGTCTTTCCAGCGAGAAACTTGAAAAGATGGCTTATGCCTGTCAATCGCTTTTTCAAATATGACACATGAGGGCTCCATGATATGTCTCTGTCGACTATGACACCCAGAAATTTGTGAGATCGACGATATTGTATAATTTGACCGTTAATTGACACTGTGTAATGCGACATGGGTTTGCGCGTAAATGCCAGAAGAGCGCACTTTCCGGAGGAAATTTCCAGGCCTCGATTGCGTAGATACAAAGCAGTTGCCGTAGCAGCTCTCTGTATTCTCGCTCGTAACTGCAGGCGAGTTACCGCAGATGTCCAGATGCAGATGTCATCAGCGTATGTTGATGGATAAATATTGTTTGGTAGGTGCGTATGGAGAGCGATTAGTGTTATATTGAATAGCACGGGGCTCAGTGCACCACCCTGAGGGACGCCACGACATCTGAAATGTGCAGACGTGTTCCCGGTCTTTGTACTCACAAAATAGGATCGCATTAGGAGATAACTGCGTATCCACTTAAACATTCGGCCACCCACTCCAATCTCTTCTAGTGCGGTAAGGACGGCTTCATGTGTAACGTTATCATGGGCTTTTTTGACGTCAAGGAACAGAGAGGCGCAAAGACGCTTATGGCCTTTCTCGTGTTCAACGTACGTGATTAGGTCGATGACGCTATCGATCGATGATCGACCATGTCGGAAGCCAGCCATGGCATTTGGGTAGATCTCATGATACTCCAAGTACCACTCGAGTCGGCCGAGAATCATTCTCTCCATCACTTTACCCACGCAACTAGCCATATTGTTGGGGACGTAGATATATAGATATTGTCGGGGACGTAGTAGTTGAAGCTGTGTACTCATGTGGTATTGGTAATGTGTTGTTATATATTTTTAAATCTACGCAGCGCCGACGAAAGTGTGTGGTTGCCAAAAGCTTGGACAACTATGAAAAAACGAAAAAAATGCATTAGCCGTTGTTGCACGTCCGTTGGCAGATACAGTGAACTAGTTGTTACTGAGTGTGCAGGGGTAGCTCGAATAACACGGTGCATTTTTGATACGTGACCAAGATAAAATTCCTTTATAGCAATGCTCTCTTCCCCTGCAGATTAGACACACACAAAAAACGTTTCTCTGAAAGCGGGGCGCTCATCATGATGGTACGCACGCTGTTCGTGAACTCAAAGTACCCGCGATGAGAATGGTGATATTACAAGGAAAGTCACGCAAGATAGATGTCAATTTTCGTTGTGGGTCAGAAAGAAGCCCCAAACAGAACATTTATTTTTGAAGTGCTGTGTATATACCGCACGATAACTTGGGTGGGTGCTAGTAAATTAAGGTATCAACTAATAGCAGTCACAGCGCAAGAACCGCTTAACATAAAGCACGAGGAGCGGCCTTACCCATGCATCCAGTAACAAACATAGTGCATAGTACACAGAGTAAACCAAATAAAACAGGTATATAATTATGAACGTACAGAAAGTTTTATTCACCTCTAACGTCGTAAACAGCGTCGTCTTTCACTTGCGAAACTCACTTCGCTCTGACGAGGACGGCGTCGTCTGCTACAACTCGCTTCGCTGCCCTTTTACCAAATTGCTGCCACGAAAAAAAAATCCTCAATTGCGGCATCCTATAAATGCGGACAGAGCACATACATCATAACCGCGCGCGACGCTAGACTCTCAAAAACACGTGCAGAACGCGTGCAGCGTGCTAGCAAAGCAACGCGTTTTCAAGCAGGTTGAATGGGACAGCGGAGAGGCGAACACTCGAAAAACCAGTTTTCTCCCCACATTGACTGACAGCGCCACGCTCCGCAGCGCCTCCCTCGGCGTCTGGCAAGCGGGTGCAATGGCAATTTTTGCCCGCTTCTGGATTGCGCGCGCTGTAGGGGCCTCCCGACTGTGCACAGGGTTGCTGTTGGGCATGTCATGTTTGGCACAATTGATTGTATAGTGAGGTAAAAACAGAAACAGACGACCGCTGTACTTAGGAAGAGTATTTACACATGGTTTCATTGTGAGTTGTCCAGTGCCCTTCGCTGCTGCAGTGCCGTGCACTCAGTTATTTTTTCATTCATGTCGTTATTGTTATCTAATGCTTTAACTGCTGCAAGTGTACCCGGATTCTCATTTATTCCTCTATTGATGGTGTGAAATCGGTAGATAAGGTATGATTCTCATTGTTCGCGTTTTCGATTTGATTTAAATCCCGTCTCTAAGAGCGTTACTGATAGTGTGTTGAATGCATGGTCGGGAATAGTGACATGTTTTGATGGGAGTAGATTTGGGGCTAATTTAGCATGGGCTCTGTGATTATTGAAGTGAGTCTTGAATGATTTTTCCGTTCCTCGGATGTACTGCATACTGCACACATTGCATTCGAGTAGGTATACCACATTAGAGGAATCGCATGTCAGGTTTCCTCGAATATTAATCGAAAGCTTGGATTGTGTGCTGGCTGCTTTGTGTGTTTCTCGCATCGCTTTACATACAAGACATCGTTGCTTTAAACAAGATCGGCATGAATTGTATTGGGGTGAGGTGTCCACTCTCAAATTAATAGATTTGAGAGTAGACAAGTGTGTTTTTGTGGTTGCGTGGTCGTCCGTAAACGACGCCAGGAGTGGATGGGAATGCGCGTTTCAGACGTTCACTTTGTCCCAGAATGTTGTAATGTCGTTTGAGGATTTTGTTTACATTGTGGAAGTTTGTGCTGTAAGTCAAGCAGAGGTTTCTTTGTTGTGGGACTTCTTGTGGTGGTCGCTTCATAAGTAAGTCATCACACTTCAGTTTTCTCACTTTTTTGACGACGTCATGGATTACATAGGGGGAGTATTTTTGTTTATCGAGCGTGAGTTTTAGCTTCTGTGAGCTTGTGTCAAAATGAGCGTCTCTTGAGCAGATTCTCTTAAACCGGTTAGCCTTGCTGTATGAAATACTGTTTTTACAGTGGCACGGTTGATCGACGGCTAAGGTTGTAGAAAACTTGTCTTCTTCAATCGTTATGGTAACATCAAGAATATTTACGATTGCGTGTGAGTAGGCGTGTGTGAAGTGTATAATCAGATGTTCAGCATTGTAAGTGTAAATAAAGCTGAGAAATTCATCCTCGATCCTCGATGTGGGTCAATATATATATATATATATATATATATATATATATATTTATATATATATATTCTCGCTTGAGGAGTGAGTTGCAGCCTCCCCCCCCAACTCGCGAAATAGTTGGTACGCCACTGGTCGCGGGCGTCACCACTCTGTATTTACCATAGCGTGCTTCGCGGCACCAGATTCTCTGTTGAGCTTCAACTTCATAATCAGTTACTACGGTTCTCCGTCAAGGCTAGTTCAAACAATGGAAGGAGGCTTACATTATCGCACTTTTTCATACGATGGGCTGTCATGAACGTGAATGATTTGCTTAGCCGACACTTTCGCAACGGCCCGTATCTAGCGCTCTCATCACTCTGCTTCGTGACAGCAACGAAAATTGTACGTCATGTGGAATGCACTGATATACATTGTGGCCGCACGTCTCAGCTTTCGCTAGTTAACAATTTGTACGGAGCGCTTGGGTGGTTATTGTTTTTTTTTTGCATTTACGTTCTAACGCCATTTCCAGTGATGCACCTGAACACTTGTTAACGGCGTTTCACACCTCGTATCAAAAGAAATAAAAATAATGGCAGCCCTACTGCTAAAACCAGCGCCACTTGGTACCAGCGTCCACAGCCATGCCTGATTATGGGCCAATATCACGCTGGTACTGAGATGCTGGAGCGGCAGGGTCCCAGTACCAACGCTGGGAGGCGCTTCTTAATGTGCTCAAATGGATTCACAGGGCTAAAACGGGGTGTCTATTCGCCATAAATAAATAATAAAATGAAGCGATATTGCGCACATTCATCTTTGAAATAACAAAAGAAGTAAAAAAACTTCCAACGACAGGATGTGATCTTGTCACCTCCGAATTCCAAACTGAGTACTCTACCTACTACGTCACGCCAGAACATGCTGGTAGGGTTCTTTTGTGACTATTTGTCCTAAGAACACGCCGTTCGACTTCATGTTACAAGTAGCACAGTCAGGACTGACGCGCTATTACTTAAAAAAAAATAAGTGCGTCTTGACTCGGCAGTGACGAAAAGCTTCCAGGCACGGAATGACGTGCGGATATTGGGAACAGCGCAAAGTGTTTCGAAAGATCCACATCTTAGCTCGGAAAAACCTCCAAATGGCTGGAGCAGCCGCCACAGATTGTCGGCGGTTGCTGCCGATATATATACATTTTTGGTAGTCGCTTCTCGCACTTGCTACTGGTCAACATTTACAGATGATTTATGACTTGTTTGGTACATATGGCACACACGACTGAATATTGAGTATTTTTATCGCACAAGAGACGACATAGCATTATACAGTCAGCGTACCAGTGCACAGATTTGCAGTTATATCAATACCTGCAACTAAAAAAAACCGCCGAACAAAACGCTATTGCGATTCTCTGAAAAAGTATGTCAGTGTGTTAGTTCACTAAGGCGTACCAAATTACCAACTTCAAACTGCGTGTTCTTAATTACGAGTCAGGGAAGTACTGTCTACTGTGCACGGAAGGAAGCTTTCGGTGACAGCCTGTGTAGCTGAAAGCACGACACATCGATCATCGTACCTCTTTGTGCGGGCCCGGGGACCACACACGAGGAGAAATTGTTGATTTAGGCTCAGTAATGTCTAATTTGTAGTTTACAGTCATTTTGACACTTTATGATTGCGCCTACTCAAAGCAAAAAGCGCCAGTACTATGAACACTGACACGGTGTATGTATGACACGTAGTAAGCATGACACAGTATGAAATAAGTTTCTGCATTTGAGCTTCGCAACATTTCTTACTCTTACTTAAACTGGACCTGAAGTAAGTGGAAGGTCCATCATTGCCGGAAATGCATTTCCGGAGTGGTGATACAGAAAGACAGCTTTTTTTCTGGCCTCCGCTAGCAGTATACAGCTGTTGTGCCAAGTATAGATTTGCAATTATATCAGTACCAACAACTAAAAACCAGCCAAATAAATAATAATTCAATCCACTGAAAACATATGCCGAGGATTCAGTTCACGAAGGCGAACCCAATTACCAATTGTAAATTGCTTGCTTTTACTTATAAGTTAGAGAAGTACCCGCTAAGTGCGGCCGGCAGCTTTCGGTGGCAGCCTGCGTGGCTGAATGGGCGAAGCATCGATCGTCAGCGCTCATTGTGCGGACATCGACACAAAGCAAAATAGTTGATTTATGTTCATGGATGTCTAAACTATACTTTACAGTTATTCTCGCACCTCGAAATAGTGTGTGCGCAAAGCAAGAAGCGCCGGTTACATATACACCAACGCCGTCCGAACGATTAGCCTAATGCTATCTAGGCCGAGCACTTGTTAAGGCCACTCTCGACGTGGTGAGTCGGCATAATTGTAGTTTCTGCATTTGATCTTGGAAACATTTCGAAGTGTTATATGACATAAGTAGAGAGATAAGCATGTTCAGACATTCATTTACGCGGTGTGGCGGAATCAAATGACAGCCGACAAGATAGGCCTAATGCTCGCCGGAACGGGGCACTGGGTAAGGCCGCTCTCGACAGAGCTGAGTTGCGTTGCTTGAAGTTTCTGCATTTTTTTTTATTCCGGCAAGGACTTGCCTTTAAGGCCTAATATTTTAGCGAGGCCGATGTTTTCTATGAAGTGAAGTAGTGTCTTGTGGAATGTGTTGTCAAGTATCCAGTGGTTGTACCTGGCTGTGTCGGGTAGCGAAAGCCGGCTTGAGGGAGGTGACAGGAGCGTTCTGGCTGCGAGCTTTGGCATGTCTATACAAGGTGGTATACATCTGCTTGCATCGCTGGAGTGGTACAATACGGACACGTATCACCAACTCGTAATTGTGTCCAGTTCCGTGATAATATAACGGCCGGTGTAAGAGCCACCCCTGCCCGAAGCCTCCTAAGCACAACTTCCTCCGCCCTGGTAAGGTTAGAAGGGAGAGAGCAGTATCCTGCCGGAGAACATTTTTACGGGTATGGAGTAAGTTTCTGCATTTGATCTTAACAACAATTCTTACTGTTACCTAAACTGTACGTGAAGTAGGTGGAATGTCCGTCATTGCCAGAAATGCATTTCCAGAGTGACGATACAAAAGGGCAGCTTCATTTTCTGGCTTCCACTGGCAGGATACATTGGTTGTACCAGTGTACAGATTTGCAATTATATCAGCACCAACAACTAAAAACCGGCCAAAGAAATAATAATGCATTCTGCTGAAAACGTATGCAGAGTAGTCAGTTCACGAAGCCGAACCCCATCACCAACTCGAAATTGCTTGTTCTTACATATAAGTTAGAGAAGTACCAGCTAATTTCGGCCGGCAGCTTTCGGTGACAGCCAGCGTAGCTTAAAGGGCGAAGCATCGATCGTCAGTGCTCCTTGTGCGGACATCGACACATGAAAAATAGTTTATTTAGGTTCCTGCATGTCTAAACTGTACTTTACAGTTATTCTCACACTTCAAAACTGTGTGCACACAAAGAAACACGTTAAAGAACCCCAGGTGGTCTAAATTTCCGGAGCCCTCCACTACGGCGTCTCTCAGAATCATATAGTGGTTTTGGGACGTTAAACCCCACATATCAATCAGTGCACACAAAGAAAGAAGCCCCGGTACTATATAACAATTTATTTGATTGATATGTGGTGTTTAACGTCCCAAAACCACCACATGATTATGAGAGACGCCGTAGTGGAGGGCTCCAAAAATTTCGACCACCTGGGGTTCTTTAACATGCGCCGAAATCTGACCACACGGGATTACAACATTTCGGCCTCCATCGGAAATGCAGCCGCCGCAGCCGGGATTCGATCCCGCGACCTGCGGGTCAGCAGCCGAGTACCCTAGCCACTAGGCCACTACGGCGGGGCAAGCCGGTAACTTATACACAAACGCGTTCCGCACGATTGGCTTAATGCTAGCTGGGCTGGGCACTCGGTAAGACCACTCTCGACGGGGTGAGTCGGGATAATTGTAGTTTCTGCATTTGAGCTTGATAACATTTCTTAGTGCTACATGAAGTAAGTAAAAAGGATAAGCGTGTCGAGAGATTCATTTACGCGGTGTGGCGGAACCGAACGACATCCGTTTCTTACGCCTCCACTGGGAAACCTTGCGTAGTGATCGATAGAGTTCATTTGCGTTTTGTCAACTTAACTGTATAGACAATTTTCTGTTTCTCTTGGGAGTGGCGTCCAGGTCCAGGCCTATAAACACTGCAACATGCCCTGCAACATGCCCTGCAAAATGCACTGCAACATATAATCCTTACAGCAATACACGGCTCATGCGAATATGGCCGGTATACGCAGGGGCATGCGAGAACAGTGCATCAATTTCTGCGATACGTACGTGCAAAGCAAAAATTACGTATGCTCAAACTGTTAGAGAAGCATCTATCTGTGCCGTCCAATCAAGCGCTTTGTATTCAACGGCACCAAAACATAACACGGCACACGTTACATAAAAGTGCACGCTGTGCTGGTGAAAACAGTGTCAGTAATCACTAGCGCTTGCCAGTGAAAATTCCAGTGCTTCCAGCACTTCGCCGTATGCACCAGCACCACAGTGGATAAGCCAGCATCCCTGCCTGTGCAACACAGCTATTCACCAGTGCCAATTCACCTACCGAAGTACCAGTAGATACCAGCGTGTACCAGTGTCTCCAGCGTGTACCAATGTCAAAATACGTACTGGCATCGCGCTGGGGATGCTGTGTTTTGCTATAGGGATGGACATTCTTATTTCAAAAATAGCGAATGAAGATAATATCTCTGTTTTGTGTGGTATTTAGAAACACGAAAAACAATATCTCATTTGTGCTTTTCGCTGATTTCACGCTCTGGAGCGTGTTTTTGCTCTTACAAGAACTTGGAAAATCTTGACTTTTCAGTACCAGTTTTTCACGAGAGTGACCTCTCAGAAATATATAGGACAGTGATTTACAAATGGCTACTCAGAAAACTGGCGTGATGTTGGTGATGTTATTTGTATAAAAGTTCATTTCTCCCAATACTTCTTTGGTTGATTCTTGCTATATAACCTTCTTACCGCAGAAAGGTCTCATGAAGCTCGTATCGTGATGTCCATGTTTTTTCCTCAATAACTGTACACCGTTTGAAATGCAATTGTCCATTATTAAAATGAACGCACATGAACTTCTCTTCTCTATTTTTTGGTAAAATATCGTGAGTCTTATTTAGCCTAACGTCAACAGGCACAGAAAAGTGTCGTTTCAGGCTGGAGGTTTACTTTTCTTTTTATGCGGAGGCAACAACAAGAGATGGTGGCTCGAGTGACTAGGAAAGTTTCTACACAGCCACTGCTTTCATCAGTAAGTTCAAAGTCATCAAGTGCGTTGTAATAATGGGAAAGGCCAGCCTGTGAGCATTTTCGCTGATAAAAACGATGGCGTAATAAAGCTTCATTATCATGCCATTGTTCTCATTTATTCATTTATTTGTTGTTCCTGAATCTTTGACGTTGTTCTAACGGCCAATATAACATAAAACCTGATCGCCCAGTAATGTTTAGCTTTTTCCCGTCTGTGTTAAAACCACTGGGGAAGCACATCTTTAAACGGGCATATGCAGTGACTTTCGAGTCGTGGTGTATACAATTATTTTACCCTTTAAAGGGCCCAGCCTACTCGTCGCACGACTCAGTGCAATTGTTAACGTAATTTTCTATGTGCATACACAGCATCTTTCTAGGGGTAATTTCAGAATATATTCTTTTCCCGCTCTACCCTTCGGAAAGAGGTGTGCCCTCTAAAAGAATTCAGGATCAAGATCACCTGTCGACCAGCTGCATCATTTTATCTGAGATGCCTCCTTTGCACCAGCATTCACAATGATACTATTGAAATTTTGAGTCCATTGATCTAAGTGACTATGTGTGATCAGACGTTTTCTGGCTACTCTTACACAAGTTAAAAAAAAACACATGAGTTTGCATGCGAGTAGAACCTTGTAACTTGATCTGGGCAGAAACACGCGTAGTTCTTGGGACATTCATGAAGACCTAAAATAAAAAAACACTCATTAATAACCAGTTTGTGTCAATTGTGAAAAAATCTACATTAACTTATTCAGTGCTAAAGCAAATAAAAACCGCTCGCGTGCAATTTTAATTCGACACGTGTTCGGCGCCAGACACTGCTCACTCGAATGTGAAGGGCTATCTTTGAGCTACAAAGGCTTCTTTTACCGGTGGAGTGCAAATTCTCACTTGGACACATACCGTCTATTTAACAAGTAGCAGTACGTGGGACCAACATCTGTACAACTAATAATACAAAAAGAACGGTGTCGCACTAAACGCTTGGAGCCCATGGTATGACGCCACGATTTCAAAGAGTTCCTTCCAAAAAGGCTTCTAATCAGTAAAGGCAAACTGTGACGAAGGTGTGGAACCTTTTCCTGATGAGGCCTATTCACGGCAAACGCGATGAATCAAAACATAACGAACCTCACAAGTCTACCACGGGAATTAACGAGTCAATTTATTTCCTTCGTTTTAACCGGAGACGTGGAAGGACTTGAATGTTCTCGGCGCAAACATGTTGACATGGTCGATTTTTGATAATAATAAGTGTGGTTTTCTCTTTCCCTTACAACTTTTGCTCCACCCAAGAAAAAGGAGATAAAGTGGGAAGGATTTTGCTGTTTTTACTACCTTAAATACAACGCGTCCAATTTTAGCACGTAAAGCTTCCATGACTTGAAAAACTCATAGATTTGAAGAAATGTTTTTTTCTGAAAACAAAAAGAACAATGGTTGGTGTAGGCAAAGTGAGTCTAGTGCATTCTTTTCAAGCGTGTCTAGATGTTGATCAATGGAGATAATAATTGATTTCAAAAAAGAAGAAAGTTGCAATTGCTAGATAACGTCTACTACAAATTACCCCTTTACTACAATTAGTTCTTAAGTTCATTTTTACATTTAGGGACAAAATGGCGAGTGGTATAAGCAAAAGAAAATATTTCAGGTTTCATTTTGATGTTCCTAAGCGTAATGCTGATACTTGTGCTTTTCTTCTAACTTTTTATTTTATTTTTCCTGTATTTCTTGATTGTTTCACACGCAAGTCTTGATGCTGATGGTGCGATGAAAGCCAAAATCTCAGAAGTAATTGAGTTGGCGTTCATTGTCTTGGCGATGGCCACCTCCACACCTGAACCAATAATTAGCCACTCGCATACTGCAGCGATGAACTACGCCAAATTCTGCATTTCGCGGAAACCATTCTGAACTTTTAACGAGGTCTGCCTCAACGTAATATAAGCACGAAAATGTATGTGTGACGACACTGAGCGTGCCTTTCAACTTTTATTCCTCTCATCATAAGCACGGTTCTGCATTAAAAGTACCGATACCTAATAAGACAAAAATATATTGGGTAAGATTTTCCTTGCCATCTTGTTTCACCTATTCAATGACGTTTGCTTTGTCAGGTGAGGGTGGAGGCAGGATCCTAAACCTACCACTTTTGGAATGAATGCGATGCCGGACCAAACGAGCGAACATATCGAACGGCCTAAGAAACTGATTTCAGTGTCCTAAGAAACTCCCTTACGGAGACACTCCCTGCACGTATACATGGTCCTACAATAGACGAAACCAAAATGCTTCAGCATATCGACCATTCGTAACACCCTGATGTCCTCCAGCTCCTAAATGGCCATTGTGAAATGGGTCATTTCCGCTGCTCGCAAACCGGGCTCCCTCGCTGTATCGGAAGAACAAGCCATGATCATCAGCTGCTCATTTGAGGTATGGGCGATTAAGGATGCATTTCGCATTGCCTACCTCGGCATTGTTCGGGGCCATGAGCCTCTAACGCAGATTTATCATGTACTGAATCATAATGTGTCCCAATAGTTTTTATAATTATTATACTAACATAAATACTGCATTGCCTTTCTTTTCGAAGTTTGTATTCTCCACAACTTGTTTTTTAACTGATACAGCGTGTCGTTTGATAAGTGAACTCTTTCTGATTAGATTTTGCCCGTACAGCACTTAGAAAGTAGTGAGTGGCAGGAATCTTTTGTTTAAAACACTCTTGGATGCACCAATTTGTGTGCTTTGCTGACATTGCCTAACCATACTCTTGCTATTGCGCTTTTCTACGTTCTGTGGAGCCCCCGCATGTCTAGCACTATTTTCTTTCCAATGTCTCCTCCTCTTCTACTTTCTAGCACAGAGACAACAAAAACACCGGTTTGCTGTTCCAGTTAATATTCATAAATTTTCATTCCTATTCGTCCTGTCACCGTTTTTTCATTAGCGCTTTCAAGAGAGTAATTCACAAAAACTAGACCTGCCGGCTTCCTACTGCACAACAAGAATCGTTGTTTCAGCTTTCGAGCACCTCTTTGGTTGGTGGTTCTTTGTGGAGGTTCTACTGAGAGCCCTCCGCAACTCCACTGTCACAGCCATTCATTACTGTGATCAGATGCACCGTTATATAAATAGATAGATGTATCAAGCTGTGTCCTTTAGATCAAATGGTGGCTCATGCCACTTAGCCATAAAATTAGGTGTTATCAATGTGTGTTTAAGGATTGAATTTCACTCGCGCATTGAAATTATCCACCAATCAGTTAGCCTCCTAGTGGTTATTTCTACGTGTTTGAAGTCTATTTTGTCTTCACTGTCCCTAAAGCCCAATGCTTTGCAGAATTCGGCGCCATTATCTTCGTATATGGCGGAGCCGTTTACAGAACATTATCAAACGTTCCGCCATTTCCTTCTCCTCTCCACACGCACTACATACTGTATCTGTGCCTTGGTACTTTGCTCGGTACGTATAGGTCCGAAATTCTCCCGTTCTTGCCTCGAAGAACAGAGAACTCCCGCGAGAATTACCGTAGACCTTTTCTCTTGCAATTTTCTGCTTGAAAGTTTAGTAGGTCGGATGAGTTCGCAAGCATTCCCATCTTTTCCATGTCCCTCTCGGTTTCCTTCACCTTCTTAACCGATGCTTTCTTTTGGCTTGGTATTCTGCTGTTGTCTAAATACTTGCTTGACAATTTTCGAGTTCGGTTCCTCCATTTATTATCAGCATTCATGTATAAGTAGCTGAAACGTTTCCTAGCCCAACACTACTCTCTCATTTTTCTTAATTGCTTCTCAAATTCTATCTTGCTCCTAGCTTCCTTGCACTCAAACGATGTCCATTCCATGTTACCCTGTACCCCGTGATTTGGGGTACTCCCGTGTGCTCCTAAAGCCAGTCTGCCTATGTCACGTTTCCAATCTTGCTTGAACTTCTGATTTCATGCACAAGACCGCATTGCCGAACGTGAAAACCGGGACCATTACACCTTTCCGAATCCCTCTCAAAATGTCATACCTATTGTATTTCCACAGTGCCCTATTTTTCATTACAGCTGCATTCCTGGTGCCCTTAGTCATTACGTATCTTTCGTGCTTCCTTAGATGCTCAGCCCCGTTATTTATTCATACACCCAGATATTTGTATTTATCCACAATTTCTAGCGTGACTTCCTCTACCGTATGCTCACTGCCTTTGTCATCATTAAAATCGAGATTGCCAATTTTTCTCTGCTGAACTGCAAATTAAACCTATCTCCATTTACCACTGATGTCTATCAATCCCTCCAGATCTTTCTTGTTGTCGATTATACTACTATATCATCTGCATACATCAATGCTGGTAGAGACTGCTCAATGGGCTTTCTTGCTTGGCAAAAGAGAGGCTGAAGCCAAGTCGACTCCCCTCTAATTTAGCTTCTAGGCCCTGTATACAGCATAAATAACAAAGGGGACAAGAGACATCCCGGTCGTGCTCCGCGTTTTATCTCTATCGGTTCAGATACCTGTTCTCCCCATTTGATAACTACCTTGTTACTCTTATGAATATCCTTTAGAAGATTAGTTATTCCACCTTCCACATTTAGTGTGTCCAGTATTCGCCACAAGTATTCTTGAATCGTAAGCTCCCTTCATACCTAGAAATGCCAGCCACAGGGGCCTGTGTTCTTTTGAAGTTATTTCATTTCTTCGCATCAATGTAAACAGATTTTTCTCCAACCTCGTTCGTTTACGGAACCCATTTTAAAGTTCTCCAATCACCCCCTCACTCTCCACCTATGTTTGTATTCTTTCCTTTACTATCTGCATCACCAGCCTGTAAACTACTGATGTCACTGTTATAAGACGGTAGTCGTTTATATCAGCTTTGTGCCCCTTTCCTTCATAGATCATGTTCATCCTGCTCAGTTTCCACCCATTCGGAGCTTCACGATCAATTATTGCTTTGCTTGCTGCCTCTCTTGATGTTTGTTTGGAGTTTGGTTCTAGTTTTCTCATTAGCATGATTAGAATGCTATCAGGGCCTGTTGATGTGCTATTAAGGATCCTTTTCTCCGCCCTTTCCCACTCTTGTTGTCCCAGTGGAGCCACTGAGCTAATTGGTTCAATTTATTCTGGTACAGTGCATGCAGCGCTTTCTTGGTGTTTAAATTATTCTGTCATCAATGTTTTTATATATGCACTGCCTCATCCCCTTCTAGCCTGGCCCGTTGAACTGTAGGCATAAACCTCTGTTTCATGCTTGTCTCATTACTCAGAAAATTGAGCTGGCTCCCAAACTTTGCAGCTGCTTTCCCATCCTCTTTGTTTATTTCCGCCATACACTTGTCCCCATTTTTTCTAACCTTTTTGCTGATCGAATCGGGCGCTTCCCTTCTACAGCTCAAAAAGTTATCCCAGTTTCTTTTGACATCTTCAGGTTCACCACTCTTTCTAGAATACCTGTGTTCTCTGGAGGCTTCCTGACGTCTTAGACTCTCTTAATTTCCTTATCCCACCAGCCCTTGGGTTTGTGTCGGCTTTATCCCGGTTGAGTTGCTTTATCCTGGTTGAGTGACCCTAAGATGAGTTTCTACAAACCGATATACCATCAACCTCTCCTCCCTTAGCCGTTTTTCTGTATCTCCCCACTTGTGCCTATTCCTGCCACCCTTCGTGTTAATATTCCCTACGTCTGAATTTGCTCGGCCATCAAGGCTACGTAGATTTCTGCCCCGGGCTCCACGTGTCCTAGATATTGGTGCCACTTTGAATGAACGAGCTAATGCAGAAGCTAAAATGGCGCACACTAGTGGCGAAGTGATATAAGTTCACTTTTCCCAATAAGACATCAACGCCTGGCTGTCTAAAGGTAGGATTACATGTATGCAAGAACTATAGAATGATCTGGATCATCGCCACAAGCGCATTCACAGACTTCACTCTTGTCGTGTTTCCGCCTTCCGTTCCGACTAAGGAGAGACCTAGAAACGCTACTACATAAACTGCGGCTGGGTGTTGCATACACGCGACAATACTTATGCATGATTGGACAAGAGCAAAATCCTAACTGCAACCTGTGTAACACACCAGAAACTATTAATCACATCCTGTGTGTGTGTGCCCTTTATACGCAGTTGGAAGGCAATCAGTTAAGTGCCTCACAGATGACCTAGACTGCCGACCCTTTTCGGGAGAAACACTTTTGGGTGCTTGGGAACGTGCGGATCAGCCCAACGCAGTTTGAAGGGCCTGCTCGCATTTCTAAGCAAGAAAGGTTTAGGTTCCCGTCTTTAGAGAATCTGCTAATGTATAGACTTTTGTGCGTGTACTACACCGAGCGAGACATTGTGTACAATGATTCATAGTGCTATACCACAATCGACCCTCCTCATACCCTCTTCTTTCTTTCCATTTTCCCTTTATTCCTGTGAGGAGTAGCATGCCAGAAACCCGCTTTCAAGGCCAACCTCTCCTTCTTATTTTCAATAAACACCTTCTTCTTCTTGGAATCGTATCTGTCTATGCCATCTGATAAAAAGATTCCCTCTGGGTATTTTCTTCGTTACAAGCTATCCTGGACTCCGAAGGGCCCGCGTTTCCCAAAAAAGCTACTGCGCGTTCTGCAAGTCGCCAACCCAACACAAGACCTAGCCTCTGATCGAAGTGCATTTTGGATGGATGGATGGATGGATGGATTGATGGATGGATGGATGGATGGATGGATGGATGGATGGATGGATGGATGGATGGATGGATGGATGGATGGATGGATGGATGGATGGATAGACGGACGGACGGACGGACGGACGGACGGACGGACGGACGGACGGACGGACGGATGGATGGATGGATGGATGGATGGATGGATGGATGGATGGATGGATGGATGGATGGATGGATGGATGGATGGGTGTGGCTGTATCCTTCAGATCGGGCGGTGGCTAGCGCCACCAAGCCGTGATATTTAATGAACCGAAAACTAGATTTATTGTTATTTTTAAAAAGTGAGTTTGAGCTTTTGTATTTTGCAGTGAAGAGTATAATTTTCACTCGTGCCTTGACTTTAGCCACCAATCAGATAACCTCCTTCTAGTTAAGTCAACCCGCTTAAAGTCTATTTTGCCCTCCCGGTCCCTAAACCCCAGTGCTTTGAAAAAATCTGCGCCATCATATTGAACTATAGGGTGAAGCTCTTTACAGAACATTATCAAGTGTTTGGCAGTTTCTTCTTCCTCTCCACACGCACTGCATACTATGGTACCCCTTCGTATTTGGCCCAATATGACTTGGTTCACAGTACTCCCGTCCTGGCTTCAAACAGTAGAGAACTACCCCGAGTATTATCATAGATCCTTTCCTTGGCAATTTCCTGCTTAAAAGTTCGATAGATCTCTAGTGCGGACTTCTTAATCATGCCCATTCTCCACATGTCAGTCTCCGTTTCCTTCACTTTCTTCTTAACCGATAGTTCTTTTTGGTTTGGCCACCTGCTGTTTTCTAAGTATTTACCAGTCAATTTCCTGGTTCGCTTCCTCCATTTTGTATCGACATTCTTCATGTACAAGAAGCTGAAAACCTTCCTAGCCCAACGCTCCTCCTCCATTTCTCTCAATCACCTCTCAAATTTTATCTTGCTGCTAGCTTTCCTGCCTTCAAATGATGTCCATCTCATATCACCTTGTACTCCATGATTTGGTGTAGTCCCGTGAGCTCCTAAAGCAAGCCTACCTATTACACGTTGCTTAATTTCTAATCTTGCTTGAACTTCTGATCTCATGCACAAGACCGCATTGCCGAACATCAGCCCAGGAAGCATGACCCCTTGCCATATTCCTCGCACAACATCATACCTATTGTAATTCCACAGTGCCCTATTTTTCATCACTGCTGCATTCCTGTTACCTTTAGTCGTCACGTATATTTCGTGTTCCCTCAGGTACTCGGTCCAATTGCTTATCCATACGCCCAGATATTTGTATTTATCTGTTATCTCTAGCGTGACCTCCTGTATCCTAAGCTCACTACTTTCATTATCATTCAAAATCAAGACTGGAGATTTTTTCTTACTGAATCTAAAGTCTAACCTATCTCCCTCATTACCACAGATGTCCACCAAACTCTGAAAATCTTCCTTGTTGTTGTTCATTAGCACTATATCATCTACGTACAATATTGCTGGCAGTGCCAGATCAATAAGTTTTCCTTGTTTGACTAAAGAGAGGTTGAAGCCCGGTTCACTTCCCTCTAATTTGGCCTCTATTCCTTGTAGGTACATTATGAATAATGAGGGTAACAGGGGACACCCCTTCCTAAGCCTCCGTTTTAGTTCTGCAGGCTTGGATACCTGTTTTTCCCACTTTATAAAACCTTGTTACCTTTATAGATACCCTTTAAAAGATTAGTGACTACATGTTCCACGCCTAGTGTGTCCAGTATTCCCCACAATTCCTCTTGAACCACGCTACGTACGCTCCCTTGATATCCAAAAATGCTAGCCACAGGGGCCTGTGTTCTTTTTCTACTATTTCTATGCACTACGTCAGTGAGAACAGATTGTCTTTCAACCTCCTGTGTTTCCGAAACCCATTCTGCAGTTCCCCCAGCACCCCCACATCCTCTATCCATGCCTACAGTGTTTCCTTTATAATCTGCATCGCCAGCCTGTAGACCACTGATGTCACTGTTATAGGACGGTAGTTGTTTATGTCAGCTTTGTCCCCCTTTCCTTTATAGATCTTGCTCATCCTGCTAAGTTTCCATCTATCGGGAACTTCACCATCGATTATTATTTTGCTCACTGCCTCTCTCACAGCCTGCTTAGAATTCGGACTTAATGTCTTTATGAGCATAATTGGAATGCCATCTGGGCTTGTTGATGTGCTACTAGGAACCCTTTTCTCAGCCCTTTCCCACTTTCGTTGTTAAAATGGAGCCATTGCATCACTTGACTTGTCCTTGTCTATTGTGGTGTAAAAAGTACTTCTTTGTTGAAATTTTCTGTCACCCTTTTTCTTATACATTCAATAGCTTCGTCCCCTTCTAGCCTAGAACCTTGGGCTGTAGTTATAAAACTTTGCTCTGGGCTCGTCTCATTTCTTAGGGAGTTTAGAAGGTTTCAAAATTTCGTAGCTGCCTTTCCATCTTTTTTATGTACTGCTGAAAGCCACTGAGCTCCCTTTCTTCTAATATTTTTATTGATCAGAAGAGATGCAACCTTTCTACAGCTTAGAAAGGTTTTCCATTTTTTTAACATCATCTGTCGGTTCACCCCGCTGCTTAGCATGTCTGTGTTCCCTAAAGGCTTCCTGACGTTTTGCTATGGCTCTCTTAACTTCCTCATCCCACCAAATTTTGGGTTTGTCTTCTTTTCCGGGGTGACTTGTCACGCGTCTTAGCAAGCTCTAGCTCAAAGAGTCTAAATAGATTCCTGAATGTCCACACTGTCTTAATATCCTCCGTGATGACTTTGTCAATTTGTTTAGTGGCTATTTCAATTTGCCTTTGGGGATGTGATCGCTACCATGGATGTGACCCACAGGTTTTTGGGGGTCACGATCGATCGAAATCTCTGCTGGAGTCCCCATGTGGCCACTCTAAAGAAGCGCCTAACGGCCATCGCACAACTTTTCAAGTTCCTCGGAGGCAAAACGTGGGGCACATCTGTGCACGCGATGTTGCATTTGTACAAAACGCTGTTTCTGGGGTACCTGCGGTATAGCTTGCCGGTTCTGACGAACGCTTGCAAAAGCAGTATACGCACAATAGAAAACGCCCAGGGCCAGGCACTCAGAGTTTGTCTTGGATTACCACGCTGTACATCAACAGCGGAAACCATCGCAATCGCCAAAGACCATCCGGCCACAGTGCACATTACTTTGGAGGTGCTTTGAGCTCATATTAGACACCTTGCTCGCGCCCCTGCCCACCACCTAGCTTCGCTTCCAGAAGATCGACCGAGTGCCTCCTTCTGTAAGAGAGTATTGACTTTCCGTGAGTGCCTTCCAACAGTCTACACACCTCCGGAACGGATACTAACACCTCCTTGGTGCTTGGACCGACCAAAACTGCGCTTGACAGTGCCGGAGATTCGCAAGAAGGCGGAGCTCTCGGCGCCAGCTTTAAAGCAGATGATTCTACTCATGCTACACGAAGAATACAAAAATCATGTCAAACTTTACACGGATGGCTCGACAACTGTTGGAGGATCTGCAGGAGCTGTGATCTTCCCAGCAAGAGCCGAAACCATCCAGTTCAGAACGTCACACAAGACGACATCGACAGCCGTGGAGCTCGCGGCACTCCGCAGCGCACTCCGCAGGATTGACCAAGAGACACCACAAAAAAGGAGCATTTTTACTGATTCGAAACCAGCTCTCCAATGTCTACACAATACTCTACGTCGTGGACCTCAAGATCAATTGGCGCTCGAAATACGACAACTGTACCATCACCTAATAGACGAAGGACATGACATACCTTTTCAGTGGTTACCAGGCCATTGCGGCATCATCGGTAACGAGCATGCCGACAATGCAGCTAAGAATGCTCACGAAAATGGAGTGATGGAACCTATTCCACTATCAAGAAGCGACGCAGCAGCAAAGATTAATACGCTTGCGCAGGATGTCGCAAGGTCTATGCGGAATACGCCCGGTTTTCTCCACACCCGTCTTCACCGCCTGGACCCATGCCTACGACTTACTATTCCATCTGGCCTACCCCGATCCGAGACGACCCTTCTCTGCCGTATGTGGCTTGGGGTGTCTTTCACGAACGCTTTTGCCTGCCGCATCGGAATGAGAGACAGCGCTACATGCGACCATTGCGACAATGACGAAACAATTGAACATATTTTATGTCAGTGCCCCCAGTACAGCTCTCAGCGACAGTCCCTCTCAGCAGTGTTTGCTCGCCTCGACGACCAGCCATTTTCTGAGCAGTCAATCTTGGAATGTCGGAAAGATCGAGCTTCACGCCAGAAAGCAACGAAGGCGCTGATGAAGTTTCTGCGAGCGACCCGCCTCGTAGAACGATTGTGACACTACTGTATGCGAGTGTATGTGTGTTTGTGCTTCTCTTCCTCCCTTTCCCCTTACCCTTTCCCCAGTGCAGGGTAGCAAACCGGATATGTTTTCTGGTTAACCTCCCTGCCTTTCCGCATTAAATTTTCTCTCTCTCTCTCTCTCTCAATTTGCCTTTCTGGATAAAAATTTTCCTGTAGTTGCTCATCTTGTCTCCTTTCCACTTTCACTGCTCTTCCAAAACTTAGCTTGATACGTTTGTGATCACTACCCAGACTTCTGGAGCCACCTTCATCTATGTGCATTCCCCTGAGCTTATCATACATCCTATGTGACATCAGTGCATATTCTATCGTCGACTGCAGCCTTTCTACCTCCCTTGTTATTTGCCCTTCTCACTTCTCGGTACTTTTTCAAAGGGTCAAATCAATGTCTCGTTGAAAACCGCCCCACCTATTTCCACAACCTCGAAGCCTTTCTCTTGACTCATGTGATATATCTCTTGGATTGCGTTGACAACCGCTCTTTGCAGGTTGCCGGCACGCACAAGTATTATCGGTGTTTTGTATATCACTACCTGCCCTGAGGAGAAATGGCGTGCATATCATCGACACCTTCACCAGTGTGGTGGCTAGATCTGCCATATCTTCCCCTAAAACATCGTTTAAAGCGCCTACGATTATCACGAGGTTTCGTCATTTGCTGCAGTTTTGAGTTTTGCACTCACTTGCCTCCTGACTGCTTCCACCTTGCGTCCTGGGAACATCCCTACTTCAACCCTCTTGTCACCTCCTACCCCCTCTTTGCTTGATTCCGCGCATCGATTAAAATTAGAATCGCCGGCAATTATCACTTGCTGTGACTTCAGCTAGAGCGTCTTGTACCTGGGGGTCATTTGCACCTGTGACGCTGGATGATTTGTCTCCTCCCAACCATACCACTACTTCACTGAAGTTGGGTCTTGCGACCATTGAACCGGCTGAATCTGTTTTTTTCCGAACTTGCTTGCTCTTTCTTCTCCGTTATTCTGGTTGCCGGTACCCTACCATTCCATCCGTCAGCCACTCCTTTGTTCACCTTCACTAGTGCCTCCTAGGCGGACCTGAGTCTTTCTTCCATAGCCCTCGTTTTTTTCTTTCTCTGTCGCCAACGCCATCTCCAGCCTGATGTTTGTCATCAGCAATTCACTCTGGGCAACCAGCATTTTCCCCATTCTTTCCTCGACCTCGCATTACCTACACTTAACGTCGGCCTCTTCTGCATTCGCGTCAGCACCTGCATCCATTTTCAAACCCACCCCACGCCCTAAACATTTTGCAGCTTTTTTAAGCATGTCTTTTTGGCACCAATTGTCCTTAGAAACTGTACCCTTCGATAATTAGAAAACACGGCGTACGACAAACCCTGCCTCTAGAAAAACAGATAAAGTCTAAGCTCTACTACAAAAAATTTGCGTTTTCGGTATACGTGCGCCTCCCCCAAGGAGTGGCAAGAGAAAAAACGCAAAAAACACACCCACATTCCCAAATCAGTAAGTACCTGGTGACTGACCCTCAAAAAAGCCGCACATTGTAATAAGTGCGATAAACGTTTAAACTGCAGCCTTATTAATTATGCAGGCAGAGCTCGAAACATGCAAAACCCCTTATCTGCGCAGTCAATCGGGAGGCCTCAAAAAACCCGTCCATTCACCGTGCCAGTTCGAACTGATCAAACAAAAAGTGAAGTGACACCTAGTGTCGCTGGAGCACGTAAACCACTTTACGATAGTTTTTTGTCATTAGGGTGTAGTAGAGTGTTCTTCTTCAAGCTACCATTGTAAAAAAGTGATTGATGCTGCGCTGTAGCTGACGACACCTTTCAGCTGTTGGTACACACACACGCGTCAAAATTGAACACTGCACATCTCAACATGATTTTGTATACAAGGACACATGTGCGAAATATTATTGATTGCTAGTTTTAAGATTCTTCGGATAAAGAAATAGAATACTTGCTCTTCCGTCAGCATGACGGCATAACAGGCGACAGGCCGTTTGCGAAAGCGGGGAGATTTACAGCGTGTACTGGCGTGCCTGCGATGCGCATTGCTGCAACGATTATGACGCGCGTAGGGAGGAGTAACGGCCGCTATGAGTGCTTCTGGCGAAAAGAGCGATGAACGCCTTCCGGTGTTTGTCTGTCAGTACAAAGTACTAAGTTCTCAACTTTAGTACCCTTTTTCGGGCATCTTGTATCTGACCGGACTTCACTGGGTAACATATGCCTTACTCTTCGTTCAAAGCTATCTCACTCTCTGTTTACAACGTGGAGCATTCGCTTCGCACGCTGTCACTGGTCCCGTTAGTTAGGGAGGCGATCGCCGGGCTAATTCCAAGGGCTGAGGTATCGGCCCCCCAAACGGCACCGCGAAAACACGGACAACTTCCAGCAGTAGTCCAACGAACGAGTAAGAGGTGACAGTTGATAACCAAACAAAAATATATTCGCAAATACGCCAGAACGAACAACACCAGGTATGCACTCTCGACAATATTCCAATACAATAGGTCACCAATGAAAGATACTCAAATCAATGGGCTACACAACACCGCAATATGTACTCCTAACAACGGGCACAAACAACGACAACACGCGCTACAGTACATTCTTGCACCGACCAAGACACTTGAAGACTAAAACGTTCGTCAAACTTATTCATTCCAAAGGTATTGATACAAAGTTTGAATGATTCTCCTCGTGGAACCGCTCACTCAGAGTCCAGCGCTGCTGTCGTTCTGCTGCCCCAGAAGTTTCACTTCCAAGAAACCTCGCGCTGTCAAATGTCCGCACTCCGATAAGACAATTCTTAGCCGGTAACACGTCGGCCATTCATGTTCTGCGACTACACGTCTTCGCAGACTAGTGGTAATCACACGCATTTCTTCTGCTTGTAGTACAAGCCTTCACGTGACGGCGGAAGAATTTCATCTCCTGCTCACCGCCATCCGCTGCTTGTTTATATATGTTCGCTCTAGGCTCGAGAAGCTTCCTCGGCGCGCTGCACAGCCAAAGCTGAGGAAGGAGCGAGACGATTCGAGAATGATCCATGACACGTTTCATCGCCACGCCCCTTTCCTTCAAGGTTTTTCCAGCGATCGCTTGGTGACCGATGCGAGATTAGTCGGCTCCGCTTCCGAGGGGGCCTTTGGTGCTTTTAGGGGCGAAGCTCCTTATGGCGTGACTTGTGCGTCACTCTTAGTACGTAATCACCAGTAGCACATACCCGAAAAAGGTATAACATTTGACCTCTAAGGTGGTGCCGGTGAGAGATTTCTTCTGTGTGTTGTTTAACAATAAAAAATAGTGCTCAATGTACATGCCAATGGCTGCTAATGGGGAATTAGTGACAGGAGCATTTGGCTTTTAGTCTACGCGCACGCTGCGATCCCCATTAGCAGCCATTGGCATGTACATTGAGCACTATCTGACAAGAAAAGGTTGCTACATTATACTCGCTGGGTGTAACCTCCTTAGTTTAAGAAAGGTTTAGCGAGCGTTGAGCCGCAGGGCCATGAATACAATGAACTAGTTAGTATATACCATGAATGAATTCGAGGTGGTTAAAGGGGGGAAGCAGATACGAAGCACAAACCGTAAGAAATTAAAAGCTGAATCCTCCTGTCTCTCATTTCACATTAGCAGCCACTGGCATGTACATTGAGCACTATCTGACAGGAAAAGGTTGCTACATTATACTCGCTGAGCGTAACCTCCTTGGTTTTAAAAAGGTTTAGCGAGCGTTGGGCCGCAGTGCCATGAATACAGTGAACTAGTATACACCATGAACTCGAGGTGGTTAAAGGTGGGAAGTAGACCCGAAGCGCAAGCCGTAAGAAAGTGTGCATGTGCCACCTCTCGTTTAGTCCTTGGAATGTCCACTGAATGGCGGTGCTTCTATATGGGAAATATATGATAAAAAGATGCGAGATGGTGGGACTTGGAGTGTTGAATAGATGGACGAACGGACACACAAACAAATGCATGGATGGACGCATGAACGGACGCAGGGGCGGATGCATGAACGAACGCAGGGACGGGCACACGAACAGACGCATGGACGGTCACACAGACGGACGCATGGACGGACGAATGCTTCGCCCCACTCTCCATCATTCACTCCGTGGATATGCTGCCATTTTTTTTCTTCTTTAACGGCGGCTTCGAGAGTGCCTCTCAGGTGCCTTGTCCTCGCGTAACCTATAGCGGTTACAATTCGGGGGTGCACGCCTGCTTGAGCGCTTGTTTGTGACATGCGCATACTTCACCCCCCCCCCTTTTTGGCAATATAATTTGCGTTTTAGCAATACTTGTGTTATTTTCAAACCACTTTGTTTTTCCAGCTCTTGTTTCCTACAGCTCCGAACAAATAGCGAGAACTGAAGCAGGCCATAATACGAGTGTATTCGTAATATGACTGAAACTGCAGTAAAGCATCAATAAACATAGGTTTCGTAATTTAGTTGTCCAACAGTTAGGAAGAAAAATTAAAAAACTCATTTTTTACCTCAGCATGCGTAGGGCAAGTAAGGTTGATTAATTGTAGTGTTGTGACCTGATGCAAGGAACGTGTACGACACGAACAACGCATATCAGCATTTTCTGCGAATTAAAGTGTGCGTCACTACTTTTTGCAAGGAATTTCTGGCACATGCAGCCCGAGTTACAATAAACACGAAATCTGATAATTACATTTCGGGTGTATCTTTCTTATGCGCGTTCTCATTGGCAACCGAAAAAACTGTACCCCTTCGAAAACATTTAATCGAAAAACAAAAATATTCAGCGAAATTAGCTTTTTTGTGCAAGCCTTGATTCCATTTTTTTTTTTGTTGCACGTTGATGAACCCCAGGTGGTGAAAATTTCCAGAACCCTCTTCTATGACGTCTCTCATAACCATATTGTGGTTTCGGAATGAAAACCCCACATATCAATCAATCAATCGATCACTCAAACAATCACACTTACAATTGGTTTGTGTGCAGAAATTGTATTTTTTTTTTTGTGGTGGCAAATACACCTTGAAAATGTTGCGTTGGCTCGATGATTTCTTAGCGTGTCTGCGGATTCAAAACACTTCATTTTACCTAAAATGTTCCAGTCCACCACGAACATATACTAAGTTTCTACCGTGAGTAACATGTCTAAAACGAATTCGGCAAAATTGCGGTCGATTTATTGCTTTTTGTTAGGGGGCCGAGACTAAGAAACTTTGCGAACACGCTGTTATTTATTGGCCTTGAGGACGTACCATGGCACCACATACGTGATGACGTCACTCATAGGATGCCGGGTGGTGTTGTCTGCTATACACCACATTTTCTTGTTTTGAAGCCCGCTGCTCAAAAAAATGATAAGACCTGATAATACAAGCAAGCAAATTACGAATTGATGCCCTTGTGGCACTCTTCCGTCATGGGGGACAATGCAAGCGGTGGTGCGAAATCAAAGCTGCCCTATTTCTCAACTACTATCCTATCTGTGACGTCAAAACGATCACAGCACTGGCCTGTCTAGTGGAGGTCCTCGCAGTCAATTAGGTGCGCGAAAACAGCCGAAACTGTGCCGTCCGCATATTTATGAGATGAAACTCCCGTTAACACGGGCGTCCATAGGTGTCTGGATAAAGTCACATAAAATACAAAAATAACTTGCTCTGACGGAGTCATTTCAGGCGCAATGCCAAAACGACAGAAAAACAAAACAAAAATGGCATATCCCACGTAAAGTGCGAATCGATGATATGCGAAGCACGAATGAAAAAGGTTGATATGTCATTCTAAGATCACCACAACGTTACGAGGTGGAGGTAAATTACGCGTAACCGACTTTCGTATCTTGATCATCATGTTTCGATGTGTCGTTTACCTTCGTCATCTATTCACTTCACGTGATGCCAAATTTAGTGTATGTGAAGCTAGCGAAACGGCCGCGAGCACGCTATAAACTTGGTATGTTGTCATAAATTTGCATGAAACGCGTGTTATGATTATCATGTTTGCACCAGTCATATACTTTCGTCATCCATTGACCTCACGTCACACCAAATTTGTTATATGTGGAGCTAGCGAAACGGCTGTGAATGCATCACGAAGGCTCCAATATACCTTAACGTGATGTTCAAGCGCACGCACGCTGGGCTCTGCGAAGCTACGTTAGAAAACTCGAGCACTTAAAGTCTCACGGCAGGCGCCACCAGCGTTCATCTGCGCGGGCCGACGGAAACCGGCGTGTAATGCGACATGCTACATTTCGCGCCTATGCGTCACCCAGACAACACAGCGTATGCCTCTTTTCGTGATGGAGGTACGCAGTACTCGCTGAAACGCGCCTACGTCAAAGCAATGCAGCGCGGCGTGCGCCTGCGAGTATATGGCAGGACCGGCGCCTGGCATGGCCACGCCGGCGTGACACGACGAAACGAAGGCCGGTGCGCACGCGCGCACTGTCACGTCGAAGTGTATTGGTGCCTTGACTGTGGCATGTGGTCATGTTGTCACATGACACGCATCACATGATTATTATGTTTGCACCAGTCACATAGCTTCGTAATTCATTGACGTCACGTAATACCAAATTCGGCATATGTGAAGCTAGCGAAACGGCTGCGAGCGCATCATGATTGTGGCATGTAGTCATGTTGATACCTGACACGCATGTCGTGATTATCATGTTTGGATGTGTCATTTACCTATGTCTGCCGTTCGTGTCACGTAATACCGATTTTGGTACATGTGAAGCTAGTGAAACGGCCGCCAGCACATCATGAGCGTGGCATTTAGCCGTGTTGTTACATGACGCGCACCTTATAAGAGCAGCAAGACAGTGAAAGGCAAATCATGACATTCTTTACATACATGTCAAGATTTTCATGTTATGACTAGTCAAATATGCTCTTCATGAAGTCATGTTATGCCATTCCAAGTTTGGTATCGATACGACTATCCAAACGGCCAGGAGAGCTAAAGGTCGTAGGCGGATAGATAGATAGATAAATAGATAGATAGATAGATAGATAGATAGATAGATAGATAGATAGATAGATAGATAGATAGATAGATAGATAGATACGCTCAAAGTCGCTGAAGTTCGCTAAGAAATCCTTCACAATTAAAATTATTCAAATAAGTTTGTGCAAAAGCCTTAGCAGGCATCATACATTTCCCCTAAAATGTTCCCGGAGGCTTAACAAAGACAGCGTGGTTTTAAACGAAATACCGAATGAAAATTCGCGGTTGTATACTAAATGTAAGGCAGAACTGAATGCAGCCCAAGAAATACTTTTCTAAGACCAGCCACATTTCTTAAACCTAGTGTCATTCTATCTCGAAGCTGTCCTCACCGAATGGGCTCATTTGCTCATTTGCGATTCCTTTGGGAAATTGCCGTCACTTACCCATTTCCCCGCAACCCACCCTACGGTTTGTTGGGTAGATTTGTGGAAACTCTCCTTCGGTTTTTAAGTGCTCTATAGCCTTGAATGCCAAAGCAAGACATGAAAACTTGTGTTGGTGTTCGGTAGCGCTGGTATGTGATGTGCAGCACATTAAATAGCGAAGCTTGGCGCAAATAGTGAAGTCGCAGTAACTGTCTCTTTGAGCATATTCAAGCAGGACTTCCAAAGACCGAAAGACCAGATTTTTATCCCTCGAGATCGTTTCGTGGCTGCCATTCTAAGGTGAGGTCATAAGCCTTCTTGTCGGACATTTCCAAACAAAAGCCCCCATCCTTCTGGCTACGTAAGTTAGCCATGTCTTAAGCTGACACCTGTGTTCAAATGCGTCGAAAATTCAACTTCCGAATTTCCCTCTATACAGCTTTGCATTATGTGCGCTTACCCACACCCCTTCTAAACTCATGTTTTTGTCTAGTTTTCTTTACATCCTTTCCTTTCTCTTCTCTCTTCTTCATTTTCGATCATCGCGAGGATCTGATCTCCTATAGATGGCACTTCTCATTTAACTTTTCCAGTTCCTCATCTCAAGAAATAATCTCCCCGGAAAATTTTTCGATCTTAGTTGCCCCGTTATTAGGAGCCAGAAGAGCGTTTTCGCTAACCCCATGTCAATGCCACAACGACAAGCTAATCAGGTATATTTGAAACATAATATGGTGCTTCCGACTTGCCAGCCCCGTGTTACAATAAATACAGGGTACATAGCTGTGCTTGCTTTTCTTGGTTAC